>NC_091010.1:14769318-15390909 GCF_041146395.1 Eulemur rufifrons
TCAGAGTTTGCTTTAGCAATAAAGAAATTATTCATGTCTAAAAGCAATCCTTTCTTTTGACACGCTGGCAGTACCTAAGAAGAAAATGTCAGGGTCAATATCAGTGTATTTACTGACAGCTTAGCTCTTTCTTATGTTACAGAAAATGATTTGAAATTTGGCTTTTATCAAAAACAGAAACACTGGCCACTTAGAATGATAAAACAATAGCTTTCAGCTTGGTCATTTTCCATTTATAAAGTGATATTTTCATAGAAATAAACAATGCAAACTTCAGAGAACCAAAACAATTACCCAGAAAAATAGTTGCATTTTTGCCATTTTTAACACATAGATTTAAAACAACTGTATCCAGTAGTAACTGGGAAGAAATCACTGTTTTGTGTTTTATTAAGTAAAACTACTTAAGATCACTTCATAATAAAATATGGACAAAAAGAATAATCATGTCAGTGCAAGTACTTAAAGATCACTTGTGTTCTGTTACTTCTCTTTCAGAGCCTGACCCATGTATTTCTTAAACTTTTTCATCACAGATAGAATTTTGTATTTATAAAATTTTCACTAACACCTCAATTAGTTTTATGAATTAAAAGTTCTAATTGGTTTTATTTCTGGCTAAGATTTGTCAATCTCTATATAAAAGAGACTCCCTACTCAGAATATCCCTTCAAATATTTTTTAAAAGTACACCTTTGATATGTACATGTTTTTGTATTATTTATTGCTTCTGATAATATTATGCAAAAAATCAGTTATGGAGATAACCAAAATGTCCATAAGCAGAAAGATGGATACATTGTGATAGAGCATACAATGGACTATTATTTGTCCATAAAAAGGATTAAATTGCTGATATATGCTATAATGTGAATGATCCTCAAAATCATTATGAAAGTGACAGAAGCCAGACCCAAAAGATCACATATTATACGATTCCATTTGCATGAAATATCCATAAAAGGTAACTCCATACAAGCAGCAGATTGGTGGTTGCCAGGGTGTGGTGGAAAGTGAGGAATGGAGAATAACTTTTTAATGGAGAAGTAGGGTTTATTTTTGAGGTGCTAAAAATGTTTTAGAACTAGATAGAGGTAATAGTTGCATAACATTGTGAATATAATTTTATGGTATTTGAATTTCACCTCAGTTTTTTTTTTTTATTTCAAAATATTAAGGGGGGTACAAATGATTTTGGTTACATGGATCACTTTTGTAATACTGAGTCATGGCTATAAGTGTGGCTATCACCCAAATCATGTTCATTATACCTGTTAGGTAGGATTCTGTCCCTCTCCTCCTCCCCACCTCAGTTTTTTTGGTGTTTTTTTTTTTTTTTTGAAATCAGTTAATTTAAAACTTAACTGAATTCTAGAATTTTTGAAATAATAGTGCCTCTCAAGGCCATCCCACCCAATTTCCTGTCTGTGTTTTACAAATGAAGAAACTGAAGCTCAACAGTATTAAATACTGTATATGTCTCAAATTGCATAGTAGCTATTCCAAAACTCAGACTAGAATTTGAGTTTCTGGATTTCTAACCCAGTGATTTTTTTTTTTTTTTTTAACAGTCATATGCTGCTTTATTATCTATTGCTAGATTTTTAATTTTTTATGAGAGCATATTACTCCAAGTGTTACTTTTACGTTAAAATAAAGACAAAGAAACATAGCTTCATTTGTGCCACTCATTTTAAAAGATGGGCATTGAGGGTATTTATTGTATAATAGTAATTTGCCAAAAAGCAAGCCAGGGGTTAAATTAGAAGGGACTTATTCCCTGCAGTACCTTGACAATCAAAGAAGGCAACCTATATTTTAAATCCAGTCCATATTTGCCTAGTTTATGAACCCCAAACTTCTGAGACAGTCTTGCTCTGTTGCCCAGGCTGGAGTGCAGTGATGCAATCATAGCTCACTGCAGCCTCAAACTTCTGGGCTCAAGTGATCCTTCTGTCTCAGCCTTTGGAGTAGCTGGGACTACAGTTATGTACTACCATGATTAATTTTTTCATTTTCTTAGAATGGGATCTTGAACTTCTGGTCTCAAACAAGCCTCAGCCTCCCAAGTAGCTGGAATTATAGGTGCAAGCCACTGTACCCAGCCTACCATGATTATGATTCATTTTTAAAAATTAAAAAATTACTTCCAAATAATTGGCTAACACATTCCACCACTTGACAATTTTTGTTTCTTTCAATAGACAAGAACACTTAGTGTATAAAAATTATATACATGATCCTTATACTGCTTGTGGAAGGTCTAAAAGGTCCTCGGGCATCTAGTGAGAAGCATTGAGTCAGGTTGAGAGTTGGAGATAGAAAGCAGCAACAACTAAAGGAAGATAATATAGTACCCTCTGGAGATTGAGTGTTATATTCAGATGTAAAGCACTTGTGTTGATTTAGTGCAAGCCTCAGAAAATAGTCAGATATCCTCAATTCAAGAGAGAACATTAGGAAATGTAATTACATAGTTTCTTTCTCTCTAAATCCACTTTAATTTTCAATTTCTTCATGTTCTTTATTATGGAGAAGAAGCTATACTGTCATTACCACCCTACATGAATTTCCTGTTAATATTTATCTCCAACATTCTTTTTATCTCGGTTATTGTTTTTATTTATATTTAGTATGTATTTCCTTCTTTTCCTTTAGTTAAGAGGTCAGCAAGGTATGGGCTGTGAGCCATACTCTCCAATAGCAGAGGTGAGTGTTGCAACAGAGAGCATGTGGCCTGCAACCCAAAAGTATTTATTGGGCCTTTCACAGAAAACATTTGCCAGACCTTGCTTTTGTTGACCAAGTGGAAGGTGAACAATAGGTTCTGTAGAGTGAATAAATATCACCACCAAAGGAAAGGATGTAGAAAGGTATAGATCTAGGATTTGTACTTAGGCTAGCTAGAAGCCCCATGTGGTCAAAGAAAGAATGTCATGAATATGAATCATCATCAGAGATTACTGTCAAACTTACAGGATTTTTAATGCCACTTTAGGAACTTGAGCTATTGTTTAGGAAGTGAGCCATTTAAGGTTTTTGAGCAAAGGAGCTTTGCCAAAACAGGAAACTGTTGCAGTAGTATTTAGAAGGTAATGAGAATTATCAACTAAAGTTACATTAATGAGAAAGATAGCATGGTTACAAGGGTTACTATATAGTTAAAATTTATAGAATATTAGATACTAAAATTCAAGACAAAGATAGTTCTTAGATTAAAACTTAATTGGGCAGGCCAAGCGTGGTGATGCATGCCTATAATCCTAGCACTCTGGGAGGCAGAGACGGGAGGATCGCTTGAGGTCAGGAGTTCGAGACCCCCCTGAGCAAGAGCAAGACCCCATCTCTACTAAAAATAGAAAAAAAAAATTAGCCAGTCAACTAAAATAGAAACAAAAAATCAGCCAGGCGTGGTGGCTCTTGCCTTTAATCCCAGCTACTTGGGAGGCTGAGGCAGGAGGATCACTTGAGCCCAGGAGTTTGAGGTTGCTGTGAGCTAGGCTGATGCCACGGCACTCTAGCCCAGGCAACAGAGTGAGACTCTGTCAAAAAAAAAAAAAAAATCATTGGTCAGAAAAATGAAAAATTATTATACATATTAGAGAAGTAAAGAGCTAATTTTTATAGAAGGTTTAAGTTAATGGAGAAGGATTATAATACCACATAGGATAGGAAACAAATTAAAACTGATTTCTAGATATTAGCATTACTAAAGTGGTTAAGTCATCCCAGGCACAGGTTATTTTTCTTTTTTTTTTTTTTTTTTTTGTCGAGACAGAGTCTCACTTTGTTGCCCAGGCTAGAGTGAGTGCCGTGGCATCAGCTTAGCTCACAGCAACCTCAGACTCCTTGGCTTAAGCGATCCTACTGCCTCAGCCTCCCGAGTAGCTGGGACTACAGGCATGCGCCACTATGCCCGGCTAATTTTTTCTATATAGATTTTTAGTTGTCCATATAATGTCTTTCTATTTTTAGTAGAGACGGGGTCTCGCTCAGGCTGGTCTCGAACTCCTGACCTTGAGCAATCCACCCACCTCGGCCTCCCAGAGTGCTAGGATTACAGGCGTGAGCCACCGCGCCCGGCCACAGGTTATTTTTCGTTGGCCATATTTTATCTTCAGGGCACCTGGCTGCCATCATTTTGTGAGGGTTCGTTTCTTTTAAAATCTTCTTAACTTGTTCTCCAGAATGCCACCCTTATACACAGATTTACATATGCTGGCTCAGAGGTATTTTCCAAATACTCTGAACCATGCTCAAGAAGGGCTTTAGCTCTCTTAAATAAAGAGACTTATCTCAAGGTATTTTCTTCAGATAGAGCCACAGTTCCCAGACTGTGCACTGAGACACCCCAGGGTACTGCAGCAAACTCAAGAGAGGGCTACTGGGTATTTTTATCAGTTTCAATATTAGATCCTACTACATTCCTTTGGAATGATGTTATATTCTTAAGAACTGTGGTTGTCATAAAGAAGCAAGTATATAGAAACAAGGAGGCAGTCCCTTCTCTCCTGAAAATCAACGCAGAACAGGAAACAAGGGTGGCAGTACCCAGTTGGAATCCAGGGCTTAAGGAATGTTTAATGTCCCACACACACACACATTTTCCATGAGTAAGTTCAGTTGACCTTGAACAACACAGGAGTTAGGGACACTGACCACCCCCACCCCAATCGAGAATCCATGTATAACTTTTGATTCCCCAAAAACTTAACTACTAATAGCCTACTGTTGACCAAAGGCCTTACCTATAACATAGTCAATTAACACATATTTTATATATTCTATGTATTATATACTGTATTTATATAATTAAGTTAGAGAAAAGGAAACGTTATTAAGAATCATAAGGAAAATAAAATATATTTACTATTCATTAAAGGGAAATGTATTATTATGAAGGTCTGCATCCTCATCATCAAGTAGGCTGAAGAGGAAGGGGGGTGGTTAGTCTTTGTTTTCTTTTCTTTTTTTTTTCTTTTTTTTTTTTTTTTTTTTTTTAGACAGAGTCTCGCTTTGTTGCCTGGGCTAGAGTGCCCTGGCGTCAGCCCAGTTCACAGCAACTTCAAACTCCTAGGTTCAAGCGATCCTCCTGCCTCAGCCTCCTGAGTAGCTGGGACTACAGGCATTCACTGCCACACCTGGCTACTTTTTTTTTCTATTTTTAATTGCCTGGCTAATTGTTCCTATTTTTAATAGAGACAGGGTCTCACTCTTGCTCAGGGAGGTCTTGAACTCCTGAGCTCAAGCAATCCTCCTGCCTCAGCCTCCCAGAGTGCTAGGATTACAGGCGTGAGCCACCACACTGGGCCAGGTTTAATCTTGCTGTCTCAGGGGCGGCAGAGGCAGAAGACATGGAGGAGGTGGAAGGGGAGGCAAGAGAGGCAAGCATACTCAATGTAACTTTATGGAAATTTATCATAATTTCTATCTGAATTTGATTTTTCATTTCTCTAAAAATGTCTTATACGATATCAATCCTTCCACTGTTTAGTTTCAATTCCCATTTCATAGAAGTGTCCATGTTATAAAAGAAGTAAAATGCAGTCTTGAATAATTGGAACCTTCTGCCAGATTGTCTAATGTCAATTTGTTTTCTGGCACCACTTCTTCTATTAAATAGGTCTTCTTCCTCCTCATCTGGCACTGGTCTCCATCAAGTTCTCTTCTGTTACTTCTTCTGGTGCGGTGTCTGTTAGTTCTTGAATTTCTCCAGGATCCATATCTTAATCCCATACCTACCCCTTTTTGCCATATGCACAATCTCTCTCATGATTTCCTTGGTTGGCTCTATCATGAATCCTGTGAAATCATGTACAATATCTGGGTACAGTTTTCTCCAGCAGGAATTTATTGTTTTGTATTTGATGACTTTCATGGCTTTTTCTGTAATTACAATGGCATCTTTAATGGTGTAATCCTTCCAGATATTCATGATGTTTTTTTAATTGGGGTTCTCTTTCATAGTGTTGACAGTTCTTTCCATAGACTACTGTGAGTAATGGGCCTTAAAGGTCCTTGTGATCTCCTGATCTAGAGGTTGAATTAGAGACAATGTGTTTGGGGGCAGGTAGACCACTTTGATGCTTTCAGTGTTGAACTCCTGAAGTTCTGGGAACTTTAAAAGGCAGCCCCTTGGTGGGAAGGTACTTTCTGACTTCAAGGACAAAGCATCAATGGAACCAATCCAGAAAAAGGGTTCTCTGTTGTCCAGACGTTCTTATTATACAACCAAAAGACTGGCAGCTGGTATTTATCTTTTCCCTTTAAGGCTTAGGGATTAGTAACTTTATAGATAAAGGCAATCCTAATCATAAACCCAACTGCATTTAAACAAAACATTAGGGCTATCCTGTCTCTTCCTGCTTTAAATCCTGGTGCTTGCTTCTTTTTCTTACTAATAAATGTCCTTTATGGCATTTTTTCCCCCACAGTAGGACACTTTTGTCTGCATTAAAAACCTGTTCAGATAGGTATCTTTTTTCCTCAATGATTTTCTTTTTTGTAGATACTTTTAAAAAAAAAATTTCAAAGTATTACAGGGGTGCAAATACTTTTGGTTACATGGATCACTTTTATAATGCTTGAGTCATGGTTATAAGTGTGCCTATCACCAGAAGTGTGCATTGTACCTGTTAGGTAGGTTTTCACCCATCCCTTCCTGCCCGCCCCAACCTGCTTAATTTCCATTGACTTTTGCTTTCTTCTCTGCACATGTGTGCTCATTGGTTAGTTCCAATTTAATAGTGAGTACATGTGGTGTTTCTTTTTCCATTCTTTAGATACTTCACTTAGGATAATGGTCTCAAGTTCTATGCAATCGTTGCAAAAGGCATTAAGTTATCCTTCTTCGTGGCTGAGTAGGATTCCATGGTATACATATACCACATTTGTTAATCCACTCATGAGCAATGATTTTCTTAGTGGCCACCGGGAACCTGTCTGCTGCCTCTTGGTGGGCAGAAACTTCTTCTCCGGTTATCTTGACATTTTTTAAGCCAAACCTCTTTCTAAAATCATCATACCATCCTTGGCTGGCATTAAATTCTCGAGCTTTAGATCCTTCAACTTCCTTTTGCTTTAAGTTGTCATATAATGATTTCAGTTTTTCTCAAATCATTTTTAAATGTATAGGTATGCCTTTCTTATAGCAATCCTTTGCCCACATTAAAGCTGCATTTTCAATTCAAGATAAAAGGATATTTCACAAAAAGTGCAAGGTTTTCATACCTGCTATCATAGCTGCAAATGATGACTCCATGAATTTCCTTTTTTTTTTTTTAAATAGTGGTCCTTATACTGGATTCATTTATCTTGAAATGGTGAGCATCCACAGGAGCAGACCTCACTCTACAGTACAAATCAAGCAGTTCAACTTTTTCTTGTAATGTCATTACTTTTCTCTGCTTCTTGGGAGCACTTCTGGCATCACTGGTTGCACTTCATATGGGTCCCATGGTATTATTCAAAAGGTTTATAGTATTTCACTAAACATAGTGAAAAATATGCAAGAACCATGAGATATCACAATTTACTGCAATATGCAATTTACTGGAGAGAGGAACTGTTCATATGGAGATGATTAGCATCACAGAGCATTTTAAGTGGATACTCAAGCTCACCACAATAGCAACAAGAGGTGGCTACAAAATTTTTGTAGTAGTACAGCATATACTACAGTTAATTTTATGCAGTTATGATTTAATACTACACCTTTACATTTGCTTACATTTTTCTCAACTACGAGGGGTACCATGTTTGGTCTGTAAGTGTTTGATAAATTTTAACTTTTTATGATAGATTTTTGTAATTTTATGGTAGTAAATGGTAGAATGGTATCTACAATATTTTATGTATTCATGACACACCTAAATATTTATTAATTTTTTTCTTTTTTTTTTTGAGACAGAGTCTCCCTCTGTTGCCCGGGCTAGAGTGAGTGCCATGGCGTCAGCCTAGCTCACAGCAACCTCAAACTCCTGGGCTTAAGCGATCCTACTGCCTCAGCCTCCCGAGTAGCTGGGACTACAGGCATGCGCCACCATGCCCGGCTAATTTTTTGTATATATATATTTTAGTTGTCCATATAATTTCTTTCTATTTTTAGTAGAGACGGGGTCTCGCTCTTGCTCAGGCTGGTCTCGAACTCCTGACCTTGAGCGATCCACCCACCTCGGCCTCCCAGAGTGCTAGGATTACAGGCGTGAGCCACCGCGCCCGGCCGATATTTATTAATTTTAAAAAATATTTCTAAGCTTTATGGTTTGCCTGCAAGTTTTTTCAAATTGTCACAAATCTCCAAAAATTTTTCTCATATTTTTATTGAGAAAATTTATGTATAAATGGACCCATGCAGTTCAATCCATGTTGTTCAAAAATCAACTGCAGTGTGGTTATTTTTCAATGAAATAAAAAAACTTTTTTTCAGTTTGTAAGTATTATTTTTTCAAACTGGGTATTAAGTTACAAAGATACTACTTATTAAGTTGTTTGGACCTAACTGTTAAAAAACAGAACTGTTAGGCATTTGTTAGCCCATCATGAAAAAATAACAAAAACACTGAAAACACTGTGAAACTATGAAAGTTTCAGATCTTCTGAATTAGAGTTGTTCAACTCTAAAATGAAAATCTCTTTGTAAGCATGTGAAAATACCTCAGTCTTTCTTTTTTTTTTTCAAAATAGCATTTTCATGACATGGCAATTTATTGGAGTCTTAATAAAAATTGAATCAAATATTTTTAAATTATCTGTACATTGTGCCTTATGCTGTATCAAACAGAAAATGTAAGAAGTGCTCCTGACCTTAAAGTTACAGTGAAGTGAGGGTGGTAAAACAAATGCAAGTTGCTTATATTATTAAGTAAAATAAAATGGGCTGGGCATGGTGGCTCACACCTGTAATCCTAGCACTCTGGGAGGCCAAGGTGGGAGGATCTCTTGAGGTAAGGAGTTCGAGACCAGCCTGAGCAAGAGCGAGACCCCGTCCCTACTAAGCATAGAAAAATTAGCCGGGTGTGGTGGCGCATGCTTGTAGTCCCAGCTACTCGGGAGGCTGAGGCAGGAGGATCGCTTGAGCCTGGGGCTTTGAGGTTGCTATGAGCTAGGCTGACACCATAGCACTCTAGCCTGGGTGACAGAGCGAGACTGTGTCTCAAAAAAATAAAATAAAATAAATACCCTCATTTATTTCATGATACTACATATTATAGAGATTCAAAGAAGAATGAGTACTCTATTGGTGAAAATGAAGAAAGGCTTTGTGGGATGGAAGTCAGATTTTAAATAGGTATTGTTGTGGTGGCAAATCTTAACAAGTAGAGGTAGAGGACATTTTAGATAGAAGGAACAACATAAAGACTCAGATTTATTTTGGGATAAGCAAATCATTCTATGTGATTGAAGCAAGGACATATGTTGTGGAGTAATGGAAATTACAGCTGGTTTACTATGTAAGTTGGAGAGCTATCGTGGAGAGATTTGAATGCTGGGGTGTGAGGCATTTGGATTTAATTTACTAGGAAAAGAAGAGTGATTAGGGTGATTAATCTGTCAGCAGGATATAGGATGATTAAATCAAGGAGAGAGAGGAGGCAGGAATGGCTTTTAAAAAGGGAATGATGGATTTTGTTTTATGTATTTGTAGTTCAAAGGAAATACCAAACTATAGATGGAAGTTCAAGAGCATACTTTTGTTCAGCATTGTAACTAACAGCTGTAACATAGAATTTACCATTCCTGGGAGAGGGGGGAGACTTCCTAACATTCTTGTTATTAATATGGTAATAATAGTAATACAATGTAAATATGCATGGAATACATACTGCATGCCAGGCACTGTATTAAGCACTCAATTCTCACGACTACCTTAAGAAGTATCATTATTCCCATTTTGCAGATGAGAACAGTAAGGCCTACAAAACTTGTGTTGCCCAGAGGCACATAGTTAATAAGTAGACAGATTGGCAAAACTCTTAAAAATAAGTGTACTTGTTTGTTTAAACTGCAGAGAATTGAGGTAATTCTTCTCCTTGGGCCCTATCAAATTGTCATCATTTGACTCAGGCATAACTCCTCTTATTTGATTTGTCACATCATTCCTGATCCCAAATCTCATTCCCCTTCAAACCTTGGGATTCTAATGTGCTTCATATGTGTTTTTACATTTCTATGTATCCTTGATCACTGTATTGTGTTGTTTTAGATGTTTGCACATGTTTACACATAATATATAAAAGAATGAGTTATGATTTTTATAGCTTATCCAATTTGATGTATATATGTCTACTTTTTCCATATAATAGTGTGTATTCACCACCATCTCCTTAGCTTTTCTCCTGGAAAGAGAGTCCTAGAATGCATCACACTCTCGTTCATTTTCAGCAGAACTGTGATTAAATATGCTCCTATGTGTCTGTGTCCCCCTAAAACCCATCTTCTTTCCACTACATCTTCCTTCCTTCCTTCTTTCCTTCCTTCCTTCCTTCCTCCCTCCCTTCCTTCCTTCTTTCTTTTTTTTTTTTTTGGTGGGAGGAACAGAGTTTCACTCTGTCGCTCTGGCTAGAGTGCAGTGGCATCGTCATAGCTCACAGCATCCTCAAACTCCTGGGCTCAAGCGATCCTCCTGCTTCAGCCTCCCAATTAGCTGGGACTACAGGCAGGCACCACCATGGCCAGCTAATTTTTTCTATATTTTGTAGAGACAGTGTCTCCCTGTATTGCTCAGGCTGGTCTTGAACTCCTGAGCTCAAGTGATCCTCCTGCCTCAGCCTCCCAAAGTGCTAGGATTATAGGCGTGAGCTGCCACACCCAACCTCCACTATGCCTTTCTGCTTCATTTGACTTGCGTTTTTCGAGGGAGTTATAGGGGGCTAGAAAAAAACTGACTTCATTCTGGTTATACTTAAGGTTGCAGGTATTTTATTCCTCCAAAGATTTAAATATATATAGAATAGGTAATTGTATTTTAGCTTCCAAAACTAACCACATAGGCAGGAAGAGCTAGGTGAATTATTCTCTTCTGTTCTTTTGATGCATTACATTCAGTCAGTGGTGACACAGACTTTACAGCATTCACTAGTTCATTTGTTCTAGCTTTCTTCTTTCAGTAATCCTATTGCTGTTATTTGTTTGAAATACTGTATAACATAATTGTAAATTATTTATACATTATCTTAATGGTTGTCAAAGCAGGTATTTTTCTTACAAGCAGATAGTAACTGTGCTTTGTCATAATTCATATTTGATCCTCCCACTCCTACAAGGAGATATATTTTACACTTTCTGGGACATTCACAAAATACGTAGTACCCATTATGAGGAAGAAAATATGCTATATGGCTGTTATATTTGTTATTTTTGACTTGTGATTTATTCATTCTCTCAACCCCATTCTCTGACTACTGTTATTATGACACCTAAATTATGGCATGGAAAACAAGCTAATTATGTTCCATAGGACAGACAACAGTGGTACATCTTGAGAAACAAGCATCTGGTAGATTTCAGCCCTTTCCTCATCACTGCTAGTCTAGGCTTGGTGGGGCTGTCTGATTGTCCAAATATTTTTCTGTTACCATACATCCTTATGTATTTTCTCTTTTTCTTCTATAAATAATGTTTCATACTTTCTAAAGTCACTAGTCTCATATTTAGTTTGTTCCTTTTTGAGCCTTATGTTTACTTGAAGAGGTAATGTAGACTTAATTCCAGCTGTTTACTATTAATGTCTACTCTTGTTTATTCAGTTAAGCTTCTTACTATTCATAGATATGTCTTCTTTGTGTAAAACTAAATACACCAAAAGTAAAATGGTTAAATTTGGGTAGAAAATTATGAATAGTTTTAATATTTTATGTTTATTTTTTTCTTCAAAGAGACAGAGTCTCCCTATCTTGCCTAGGCTAGAGTGCAGTGGCTATTCACATGTGCAATCATAGTGTACTGCAGCCTTGAACTCCTGGCCTCAAGCAGTCCACCCACCTCAACCTCCTGAGTAACTGGGACTATGGGCCATTTGCCACATAATATTTTATTTATTTTTCAAAATTTGATGATGTGGTTAGTGTACTCTTCTGATAAAAATTGTTTATGAAATGAAAGTATTCGAGTTTTTTATCAGAAGAGTACTCTAACCAGATCACCAAATTTTGAAAAATAAAGAAAATATTTAAATTAGTCATAATTTTTCTATGCAAATTTAACCATTTATTTGTTTATTTATTTATTTTTTATTTATTTTTATTTTTGAGGGGACAGAGTCTCACTCTGTTGCCCCAGCTAGAGAGCAGTGTCATCATCATAGCTCACAGCAACTTCAAACTCCTGGGCTCAAGCGATCCTCCTGCCTCAGCTTCCTAAGTAGCGGTGAACACAGGCACGCGCCACCACCCCCGGCTAATTTTTTCTATTTTTAGTAGAGACGCGGTGTGCTCTTGTTCAGGCTGGTCTAGAACTCCTGAGCAAAGCGATCCTCCCACCTTGGCCTCTCAGAGTGCTAGGATTACAGGTGAGAGCTACCGCGTCCGGCCCAGTCCGTTTTTTATTTGATATAATCCGTTCTAGTCTTTTTTTACTGTTGATTTAATGTAGGTTGTAATCATACTGTACAAACACTATATGTCTTCTCTTTCATTGAACATTCGTATCCCATAAACATTTTCTGCTTTGCTACTTAATTTTCATCATCATTTGTAATGTCTTGAAAATATTCTCTAGAGCAGCACTCTTCAGCAGAAATATATGAGCCACATATATAGTTTACAGTTTCCTAGTACTGCATAAAAAAAGTAAAAAGAAATAGGCTAATAATATATTTACTCAATATATCTAAAATGTACTTCTTTTTTTTTTTTCTTTTTTTTTTTTTGAGACAGAGTCTCACTCTGTTGCCCGGGCTAGAGTGAGTGCCGTGGCATCAGCCTAGCTCACAGCAACCTCAAACTCCTGGGCTCAAGCGACCCTACTGCCTCAGCCTCCCGAGTAGCTGGCACTACAGGCATGCACCACCATGCCCGGCTAATTTTTTCTATATATATTTTTTAGTTGGCCAGATAATTTCTTTCTATTTTTAGTAGAGACGGGGTCTCGCTCTTGCTCAGGCTAGTCTCGAACTCCTGACCTCTAGCGATCCACCTGCCTCAGCCTCCCAGAGTGCTAGGATTATAGGCGTGAGCCACCGTGCCCGGCCTACTTCTTTTTTCATCATGTAAAAATTATATACTGTATTATGCATGAAATTTTTTAATTAGATTTTTAACATTGTTCTTTTCATACTAACTCTTTGGAATGTTTTATCTATTTTACATTTATAACATAGTGAATTCAGTCACTGAACTTTCAATGTCAAAATGAAATGTAGTTCTACCAAACAATAAAATTTTAACAGAAAAATATTTTACACTGTCACCATTTTTATATTTACATTAGTGAAATTAAATAAAAAACTTAGTTCCACAGTTGTACTGGCCCCGTCACTTGTGCTTATCATCTACATGTAGCTTCTTCATTTAAACTTATATAAATAAAACTTAAAATTCAGGTCCTCAGTTGCATTAGTCACATTTTAAGTGATTAACAGTGAGCTTTCCAGTATATAGCCCAGGGGAATCTTTTCATGTTGGAAGGCCATATTAATTTAGCTGTAATCAAATAAGGCCAAACTCAAGAAACTTCAATTAAATATTCTTAGAAATGTACATTATTTCATAAAAATCTAACTACTATGTACTTAATAATTTTTAAAAATGAAAACTATTTGTTAATTTTAAAGTTAACTAAACCTTTTAATGACTTTATTGTGTCTGCTTTTTGTTGGAAAGCATTTGAATATTTGCCTGCAACATGGAGGCCTGCAGTTTCAGCTGATCCTCTAGATGGGTATCAGTCATTTGTGACCTAAGGGCATCTTGATTTGGATTAGAAAGGAGAATTTAGATTCACAGCAATAAGTTATTGAACAGTAAGAAAGCATTTTGGGGGCATGTTGCCATAGTCGTCGGTATTCTACTGTATTTTTCCGTGTTTCAATTGGATCTTTCTTAGCATCAAACAATGACTTTAAAATATCATCTACTGAGAGCTCAAGCAATTCCATCTTTAGTTCTATAGGTGCTTTGGTGATATCAACGAGGTGAGACTGAAATGCTAATTTGAGTGTGATATCATGATTCTCAAAGTCAGTGAACCTTTCGTTGTATTCTCTAATTAATAGGTCTGTAACAGCTGCGTATTCTTCAGTGATTCACATTTATCATCCTGCTCATCACTGACCTTTGCTAACGGGGAAAATGTTCATCTGAAATTTCCTTTTGAAGAAGTGCTTTGAAAAAAGATAGCTTTTTTTGAAATGCTTGGAATTTTTGCCACATATCATATATAAACTTAATTTTACCTTGCAAAGAAATATTCAAGTCATTTTGATTTGCCATACCACACAGAAATGCTGCATCCTGTAGAAATCTTCTTTAATAATTCACTTTGCTGATTGCTGTTCTGTTCAAATATCTGTTCTTGCAGAGATAAAATTTTGGCTAACACCCGACCCTGCAATAGCCAACGCACTTTAGAATTATATGCAAATCCACACTGAATACCTCATCATTCAACTTTAGCATGTTCTGAAACTGATGATGCCATGTTGCACTTGTGGGAATATAGTTAACAATACTTGTAGCTTGCTGCAAAGTGTCACTTAATATAGTAGCTTTAGCACAGAGATTTTGCTGATGTAAGATACCATGAAAAGAAATGAGAGCATCTGGATCTGTCGACACTTTTTTTTATCTGTGCAATAAACCCTTTGTGTTTTCCTGTCATGGAAGGTGCACCATCTGTACATACACCCACTAAATTTATCAAATTCAGTCCAACTTCACGACATGTATCTTGAGAGTTGTTAACGATATCTATCCCTCATGTTCTGTTTGCAAGAGTGCCCAAAGCAAGTAACTCATTGTAGCAAAGAAAATCTTCTGTTATGACCTGAATGAAGTATGAAAGCTGCGCTGAATCAGTCATATCAGTTGATTTGTCCAAAGCGATTGAATAATATATTTTTTCCTTTTGAAGTATTACATGAAGTTTTTCTGTTAAGTTGAAGGCTAGTTCATGCTGCCAATTAATTATGGTTCTCCTTGAAAGAGGCAGTTGTTTGTACTTTGAAACATTATTGGGATCTAAGCATCCTACAACTTCGATAGTGCTTTCTTTCACAATTTCTACATCACTGACTGGCTTTCCTTTTTTCCCCAAGTATATGAGCTGCTTTATAAGTTGCTTTAGTGGCATTATTTCCAGGTCTTACTGCTGCTTGAAAGAATTGTGTTTGCTTTTGCTTTTCATGTTTTAATTTCTGCAGTGCAACCTTTCGTGCCTTTCCCTCTAATTTAAAATATTTGTGGTCCTTATGAGTGTCATAATGCCGATGAGGGTTGAATTTCTTTAATGTTGATATTACAGTATCACAAAGCAAGCAAATCATCTTATCTTTAGCAGAAACAAGATGATAATATTGCAATTCCCAATCCTCATTAAAAAATCTGTTTTCTGGGCCAGGCGTGGTGGCTCACGCCTGTAATCCTAGCACTCTGGGAGTGGTGGATCCTTTGGGCTCAGGAGTTCGAAACCAGCCTGAGGAAGAGCGACACCCTGTCTCTACTAAAAATAGAAAGAAATTAGCTGGACAACTAAAAACATATAGAAAAAAATAGCAGGGCATGGTGGCACATGCTTGTAGTCCCAGCTACTCTGGAGCCTGAGGCAGAAGGATCTGTTTTCTTCCTTCAGCGTTCTGTTGGTCTTCTTTGACATAATGGGCTGTTAAGTAGACAGAATTAAAAAATACTATTGAGCTGTGCAGCTATTCACAAATTCTCCTTCAAACAGAAACACAGTGCACTGTTGTCAAAGGCTGATAACAGACTTGTGTACTCCAACTCCATAAACTCTCACCAACCAGCCTCTTGCAGTAGTGGTGCCAGTCAAACAGGGGAAGTTAGAAGTAAATCATGAGCGTAGCAGCTGTCAGTTTAGCCCTGTGGCTTACTCATGTTCTAATTGTGCTGGTCAATCTGGGAGGATTATTTTATTGAAACTTACTTTATTCTTTGGTATTTTAAATACATTCTTTTTTTGTTTGTTTGTTTGTTTGGTGTTTTTTTGAGACAGAGTCTCACTGTGTTGCCTGGGCTAGAGTGCCGTGGTGTCAGCCTAGCTCACAGCAACCTCAAACTCCTGGGCTCAAGCAATCCTCCTGCCTCAGCCTCCCAAGTAGCTGGGACTACAGGCATGTGCCACCATGCCCGGCTCATTTTTTCTATATATATTTTTAGCTGTCCATATAAGTTCTTTCTATTTTTAGTAGAGACAGGGTCTGGCTTGTGCTCAGGCTAGTTTCGAAGCCCTCCTCACCTCGAGTGATCCTTCCGCTTCGGCCTCCCAGAGTGCTAGGATTACAGGCGTGAGCCACCGCACCCGACCTAAATACATTCATTTTAAAAATAAAATAAAAATATAAAAGACGAACAAAAATGTATTAATAAAAATAAAAGGATTTGTTCTGAAAAATTTGGATTCATTCAAAAGGCCTCACTCAAGGACCCAGAAGGCCACATGTGGCTTTATGCCACAGATTCCCCATCCCTGCTATGGCCAATTCTTCACTACTTATTCCTCTGTTTATTAAATTTTTACATAGCTTTCACGTTTTCAATAAAATAAATATTGTATTTATGTTCATTACATAAATGTATATTTTTCCATGATTTGTATTATTTCCTTAGACTCTCAGACGTAGAATTATTGGGTCAAAGAATATGAATGTGTTTATGGTTCCTCAAGTGGATTTTCCAATTGTTTCCTGAAAAGCTGTGTCTTTTGTACTCCCGTCAGCAATATTAATATTTGTTTCACCAATCTTTCTTTTTTTTTTTTTTTGAAATGGAGTCTCGCTCTGTCACCTGGGCTAGAGTGCTATGGCATCAGCCTAGCTAACAACAACCTCAAACTCCTGGGCTCAAGCAATCCTCCTGCCTCAGTCTCCCGAGTAGCTGGCATTACAGGCGCATGCCACCACACCCGGCTAATTTTTCTATTTTTAGTAGAGACAGGGTCTCTACTATTTTAGTAGAGACAGGCTGGTCTCGAACTCCTGACCTCGAGCGATCCTCCCACCTCGGCCTCCCAGAGTGATAGGATTACCGGCATCAGCCACTGCTCCCAGCCATCACGAATCTTTTTTCATCATTGAGTACTACCATGTTGTTTCTTTAATTGCTAGAGAGGAAATCTTTGTCTATGTATTTACTTACTATTATTTCTCTTTCAGTGGAATGCTTATTCACGTTCTTGGCTTGCTTATCTGTTGCTGCCCTAATGCTTATAAACAAACAGAGTTAACTGTTGTGTACACTGAAATACCTAATTAGAAAGCACAAGATTTTGTTGGTTATATTTCCTAAACTATAGATGCATAAACTATTGGGCTGTTTTTATTGCAAACTTTACATGTGAAAAAATTTTTTTTGTAATGGCACTGTTTTATTTTTGGTGATAATATAGTCTCATGTTTGTTTAATTTTTAAACTATTTTAATTTCTTATTGACTAAAGATATTAACATTTTGGCACATTTTTCCTGGTCTTTTGTTCTTTTCTTTTTTCCCTCTCTCCTGGTATCAACTGAAGACTTTAATTTTTCTGTAGCAAATCTTTAGATAATCTTTTCTCTGAGCTTGAAAGTCATTCCCACTCCAAAAGTTTGATATTTACTTCTCTTTTACTATAGATTTTCTGTGTATTTAAAAAAAAAACAACTTTAAACTGGAATTTATGTGGTTATATAATTGTGAGAAAAGACATTACATTACATGCTCTTAACTTTCAGTCAAACCCAGTGCTTACCCATTATTTACAGATGAGCTTCAGAGCGTTGCTGACCCACCGCATGCAGAGTTTTATCCATGGTGTTTTTATTTGGGAGTAGATGGACCCAAATAGGTTAAAATCCACTGATCTGAACCTGAGCAACATAGTGAAATCTCATCTCTACAAAAAAAAAAAAAAAAAAAAATGGAAAAATGAGCTAAGCATGGTGGTGTTTGCCTGTAGTCCCAGCTACTTAGGAGACCGAGACAGGAGAATCACTTGAACCCAGAATTTTGAGGTTGCAATGGGCTATGATCAGGCCACTGTACTGTAGCCCCTGGACAACAGATCAAGACTGTCTCTTAATAAAACAAAAAAAATCCACTGGTCTGAATATTTCAAAATAATACCATCTATTTCTCCCTCTTATATTCTGATCAGATTATTTTTCCAAGCAATAGCAAGGCCTTTTTTTTTTTCTATATCACTGTATATCCACAATTAATAATTGTAGTCATGGTTACATTGCATAGCTTTATTTCCTTTTGAATCAATATAGACTTATTCTTCCAAGAGTAATAAATCCCTGAAATTTACATAGAGGTGCATGTGCACACACACATACACATTCTTATTCCTCATTGTTAACAGAAATAAAAAAAAAATTATGTTCTTAGGTAAAGGTAGTTAAAAAGAACCCCCAATTATCACCTTGAGTAAAGGTAAACATTGGTAAAAAGCAGAAAGGGTAATACCTTTCCTTTTCTTTTATTGATAGTATATTAAACAAGCTTGTTTCTAATATTCCCCCGTGTTTAGACTACCCTCAGAAATCCTTAGAGTTGTTGTATGACAGATGTAAGTTTTTGAGATTTCGAAGCATTAAATCTGGCTCTGCTAAAATGGTTTTTTGACTCTACCTTAGTCTTTCTCTATTCCTCCTACCTTTGCCTTTTTGTTTTGTTTCGTTTTCCATTGTTACGAATACAAATGTCCCACTTCACTCAGTTCTGATTAATATTATCCAACCTCTGTTAGAATCTACTTTGCTTTTTGTTGCTTATAGACAAACAGAGTTAACTGTTGTGTATACTGAAATACCTAATTAGAAAAGCACAAGATTTGTTGGTTATATTTTCTAAACTATAGATGTATAAAGTATTGGGCTGTTTTTATTGCAAACTTTACATGTGAAAAAATTTTTTTTGTAATGGCACTAGTTTTATTTTTGGTGATAATATAGTCTGGAACATGTGGCCTAGCAAAGGTTATAAATCTAGGAAGAAAAATTATGGTTGGCATCAATTTTTATAGTCTTTGCAATCTAACAGAGCACAAATCCCAAATTGTTTAAATACTAAATATTTACTTAAAGAAAAATGAGACCATTCAAAAATAGAATAAATTTAAATTGTGAATTTTTCTCTTAAAAGCTGATGGGTTTTTGTATATTCTTTATAAAATTAACAAAATCAACATACTATCCATATCACAATATTTTTGTGTTGCATTTTAAAATAAAACACACAGCATACACACATTTGGAATGAGGCCAAATTTAGACTCCAGGGGCATAGTGTTCTGTACCTTAAATTACAATCAGATGTATTTTAGCACAGATCAAATTTTCAGTCTGAAGTTGGTGAGAAGCCTAATTATTTGACCAGGTTACTATTTATGTAGACCATTCTATGGCTGTCTGTGGTTAATCCACAGCTGGCAGAATGCTAGCTCTGGGAGGTTTTTATTTCATGCTGGAGCAGTTTGGGGAGAAATGGGGTGGGGGGGGTGGCTTCAAACTCTTCTCATTAAATGAAAGACTAAAAAGCAAGTACAGTACATACATATTACTATGGAGACAAGATGCTGTATAAACTGTTCGTTTTAATTCTCCAAGTGACAGAAATAGCAAAGGAAGCAGCTTGGATGCTCATAGTTTGCAAGTTACATGGTATTTGGTTAAAAAAGAAAGAAGAAAACATTTAAAAAATAATGATAACTAAGACTCAGACTTGTTGCCTTTTAGAATAGTTGAATATTAGTAAAGAATTAATGGATTGGCATTTTTAAATGATGAGCAGATAGTATTATGATAGAAAAACATTATCTTTATTAGCAATACTTTAAAGTGATAAGAGACAATTGTACGAGAGAAAAAGTAACATCTTTTCCTCACCCATTGCAAGGGTCATAGCTGATACCCCTATAGCAAAAGAGATTAACAAGAGAAAAGCATAATAAATTTAATAAAGTTTTACCTGACACAGGAGTCTTCAGAAATGAAGTCCCAAAGACTCAGTGAAAACTATGCATTTTTATGTTAAGTTTGATTAAAGAAGTGGATAGTTGTGGAGAAATATGTTTGGACAAAAAGGATGTGATCTAATGATAATAAACTGGGGAGGGGAAGGTGGGATCGGAATCTAGCAAGTCCTGTCTGTTCAGATACTTCTTGGTCTCCAGGTATAGATCAGGACCCCTTTAGAATAAGGGTTTTATGACCTATTTTCAGGTGAGGTAGATCAGAGAATTCCTTTATGGCCAGCTCTCACACAGAAAGTCAGGGAAAGGTTAGAGTGACCTTGCTTGTGCAGTTTTTTTCAATTGTCAGCATGCCATATTTTGGGGTATCTTGTTCTGAGCCCTGACACAATTATAGTATAAAATTCTTTCTTAGTATCTCAGAATGTATAAGTTAGGTGGTATATCCTCCCTTCAAAGATGGATCTGATATACATTACCCCTGACACAAAATTAATTCTTTTAGTATTCTATTTGAAATTCGAAAATAATGGAAAAAGATCTTTTTTTTCTTTTTAAACTTTTTAAAGTTTGAATGATAGAAGTGGTTTGTCCCCCTTGTAAGTGAATATTTCAATAACATTTTTATAACTTTTTAAAAATTTTTCTTTTATATTTTGAAGGTTTCTTACATTTATAAACTAGCTCTTTTCCCCTTCAAGTTTCCATTGTCCCCATTTCCTCTGTTTTTATACTCTAATTATCCTCCCTTCCTTGCTTCTTCATTCTTCTGTTTCTCCATAAATCCTTATCTTTGAAAAGTAAAAATGATCAAACTTTCCCTGTTGTTAGAAACAAGCTTCTCCCCGGCGCAGTGGTGCACAACTGTAGTGCTAGCTACTCAGCAGGCTGAGGCCGGAGGATCTCTTGAGCTCAGGAGTTCAAGTCCAGTCTGGGCAACATAGTAAGACACCATCTCTAAATACAAAAATTAAAAAAAAAATTTTTAAACTTCCAGAAAAAAAAAACTAACCCTCTCATTCCCTCCTTCTCCTCCACCAAAGAAAGCCTCTCTGTCCCTTTCTTCTCTGTTATCTACTCAAACTAGAGGCATAATATCTGGAGTAATTTGAATCCAGACTCCATCACATGTAAGCTGTGTAACCTGGGGTGCATTTCTTAACTTCTCTATCTTGCTTTATTTATAAAATAAGATTAATAATGGTATCTACCTCATAGGTTTGATATAAGGAAGAAATAATAATAAGTGACTTACTATATATAAAGCTTCTACTATACTGCCTGGCACACAAAAATTGCTCAGTAAAGTTCAGATGATTTTATTATCATCACTGATATAGTTCCCCAAATAATTTATAACCCTTACCCTTACTTTCTCACCATTTTTTTTTTTAATTTTTTTGCTGCTGTTTTTCACCATTCCTTCTTTAACAACTGTTTTTATCTTCATACTGAGCGCTTTCTCCTAATCATCGAATCCATAGCTTTTGCTCAGTTCATTCTTTCTCTGCTTCTTAAGAGCATTGAGCACCTTTAAGTACCGTCTTGCAATTTTCCTTGCTGGATTTCTCCATCATCACTTCTGCTCTCCTCACTTGCCTTCCTGTTCTTTCCTCTGTCCTCTTATTTTTGTTGTTCTCCATTCTATCATTTGTCCTCTTTTTGTTCTGCATTGTCTTCCTTGGTAATTACAACCTCTCTAACCATCACATTCCTCCATGGCCTTTCTCCTGAGTCCAGCTTTTTAGTAGATATTTGGAGATCCTTTAGCACCTCAACTGTACTAGGACCACAACTATAAACATTCTTTGTTTAACATCTAAGCCAGATCTTATTTAGGATTTTTCTATTTCTCTTAATAGTAGGACCAGATTCAAAATCTCAATCATCTTTTGACTCTTTTCTCCTTTGCCTGTCACATCTTAGGCAATTGCCAAGTCCTGTATCTAGTGTTCCCAGTATGGTTTTCTTTTACACAGCCAAATATAGACTTTTATTAACTGTTGCTGAATTGTTGCTGTCCAGATTAACTTTCCTTTAAATTTTCCTACAAACGTTTTATTCTTTTCTTTCAAGGAAAACTTTATTACCCTGATCCATCCCTACCCCACTCCCACATTGCCTACCAAGTAGACTCCAACTTTGTTACTCAAGGTCCTTTGTGTTCGTAACTCTTTCTAAGTTCATCTTGTATTATTGCCCTTTGCATATTCCTTTTCTCACTTGTGCATCATCCAAACTAATTTTCTATATATGCATTCATTTTTGCTTATACTTTCATCTAGAAAGTGCAAGTGTATTTAATGAGACCTTGATTAATACTAAAGATGTAGATAAATAGCATTTTAAAATATAGGTTTCGAGACATGAAATTTTAATTAAAATAATTTTATATTACATTACTGAACTATTTTCTCATTATTTGAAAATTGTAATTCAGAATCTTCCTCAAAATCCAGTTTAGATGTTTCTTAAGATAACAAGCTATGTTCTACTGTAGGTGTGGAAGAAAAAATAAAAATTAAAAAAAAATAATAAAAGGAAGAGAATTAAAAAAAAGATAAGCTATGATCTTAATAAATAGATTACTTTTAAGTCACTTATAAGAATCTAAACTGTTTATAAAAAGCTAGAAGAATTCAATCTGCCTTCATAGTACAATTTGCCTAATATAAATGTAACTATTGTCCTGAATGAGACCTTTCAAATATTTTTTGTTTTGTAGATTCCCAGAATTCTTTCAGTATTGAGCATATATATCTAATGTGAAATATAAGAAGTAATGTTTTATTCTCTAAAGTAATGGCATTTATCAAGCATATAGTTCATATGATAAAATTTCTCCTAGTCAAGGGCTACTGTTTTCTGCCTTGCATTTTATAATCATATTTTATATATGCTTTGTGTTTTGTATAGGTTTCTTTTATTCTCACTGAAGTGACTCTGCAGAGATGGCATTTCTAATTTTTCCTTCTTTTACCTTTATCCAGGGCTTTTTTCTTACCGTTTCCCCAGAGTCAGTATTAAAAGTGGCTCGCCATGCTTCTGAAAACAACAGGATTTTCACTTTGAATCTGTCTGCACCATTTATTAGCCAATTCTACAAGGAACCATTGATGAAAGTTATGCCTTATGTTGACATACTTTTTGGAAATGAGACGGTAAGATACCCTTTCTTTAAAAAAAGAAACTTTCTTTTTGTTTCTGATCTGTGTATATGTTTAGAAA
This sequence comes from Eulemur rufifrons, assembly GCF_041146395.1. NCBI lineage: Eukaryota > Metazoa > Chordata > Mammalia > Primates > Lemuridae > Eulemur > Eulemur rufifrons. The sequence continues at coordinate 14,792,673 of NC_091010.1, forward strand.
GATATAAATAAAAACCTAAATTTTGCATAAATATCCTTGGGAATTGCGTAACAAAATTGCCTCAATGTGAACTGCTGTAACTCAGTATTTTCAGTGTTTCCTTTAGTATATAGTAAATTATTACTTAGTAAAACATTTATTTTTTAAAGTTTAGGCATTTGAGGTTTAATTTGCACATAGTAGAATTCACCCTCTTTATTGTGCATTTCTGAGTTTTTACAGATGCATACCTGACCTGTTACTATGACCACAATTGAGATAAAAAACTCTTTCATCACTTTTTTAGTCTCTTTAAAGTCTGAGTTTATTTAATTTTAATTTGATAAATAATAAATGTTGAATATTATAATATGTACTAAATTTCTTTATTAATAATATTTTTGCTAATATTTGTATGTTGATGGTGATAAAATGGAATTTCATTTGAGCTGTTACAGCTTTTTATTTTTACCAAGAATGTATTTTCTTCCATTCTGAATTATGGAAAATTATTTTTTTGCTTATTTAGTATTTATTGCCTATGTTTAACCTGTAGGCTTTAAAAATTCATGAATTAAATAAAAAGAAGTCTTCAGTATGTCTTTATGACTTGGCCATGTCACCAAACTCTTATGAGCCTTGGGGGTTTTATGTATAAAATGAAGGTGTTATATTAATCATCCCAGAGATTCATTCTGATTCTGAATCCACAGTTCTAACATAGTTTGAATATATTCATCAATTTTATATCTAAATAAGGTAACTGTACCATCTGCCTAGAATAACATAAAAATTGACCTGGAAATAATTTATGAGATCACCTGGGTGAAGATTAAAGGACTATTTGTAGAAGTAATATCATGGTGTGAGTATCTACAAAAGTGATAACCAATGGAAATGAAATGCTATGTTCTTGACAATTCACAAACTGACATACTGGCAAGAAATAGTGGTGAAAGCCTTTAACTGCTAGATAGCTACTGGAAGTCTCATTTGACTAAAATCTACCTTTTAGATTTTCCTTATTAACAGTTTTATTTTCTAAACAGTAAAGGAAATAACTGGGGAAAGCCCTTTGAATAACATGAAAGAACTGGTGATCAGCATAGCTGAATTGATCTCAGCAGTCTGAGAATCATTGGGAAAAATTGACACTTGGTCTGAGTTCTTTATAGTTAAGAAAGATCAGACTGGCAGCACTTAAATGTGTGCTCTAGACTTTAAGAAGACAAATTTTAAAACTTTTAAAAAAGATAAATATGATTCCAAGGAATGAGATTTTGGAAATAAAGACAGCTTGAAGAGGATTAAATACCATCAAAAATGCAATTCAAACTTTATAGTCATAAATGACCTTAATTAGGAAGTGAATGGGGAGGGGCCCTAAAAAATTGCAGAGCACACAGAAAACTGTTTAATTAGAGCTCGTATTTGTAAAACACATGTAAAAAAAAAGATATAAAGCATGTTTAGCACTAGGGAATGATACTAAAAATTTGGCAGAGACTTAGAATAGAAAAGAAGAGGCCCAAGAATGATTTAGGTTGGCAGAAAACGCTGATAACATCAAAATGGTCTTTACTTAACAACAACAACAACAAAAAGACTCCAAGGTGTAAGGAACAAATGAAAAAATAGATAAATTGGACATCATGAAAATTAAAAACTTTTATGCATCAGGGGAAACTATCACAAATGTAAAAAGACAACCCACAGAATGAGAAATAATATTTGCAAATCATATGTCTGACAAGGCATTGGTATCCAGAATATAAAACTCAGTGATAACAACAAGAAAACCTACAACCCAATTCAATAATAGTCAAAGGATTAAATAAACATTTGTCCAAAGAAGATATACACATTGCCAGTAAACACATGAAAATATGCTCAACATACCTGATCAGTAGAGAAATGCAAATCAAAACCAAAATTAGATACCCCTTCATGCCAATTAGAATGGCAATTATCAAAAAAAATGGAAAATAAGTGTTGGTGAGGATATGGAAAAATTGGAACACTTGTGTATTGCTGATGGTAATGTAAAATGATGCAGCTGCTGTGGAAGATAATTTGGTGGCTCTTCAAGAAGTTAAACATAGAATTATTACCATATGATCCAGCAATTCCACTTCTAGGTATATACCCAAAATAACTGAAAGCTGGGACTCAAATACTTGTACACCAGTGTTCATAACAGCACTAGTCACAATAGCCAAAGGTAGAAAATGAACCAAATGTCCATCAGCAGATGAATAAACAAACTTTCAAAAATACATACAATAGAATATTATTCAGTCTTAAAGAAATGAAATTTTGATACATGCTACAACATAAATGAATCTTGAAAGCATTATGTTAAATAAGCCAGATACATCAGACAACTATTAGATTTTCCTATAAGAATTCCACTTATATGAGGTACCTAGAATAGGCAAATTTTCAGAGACAGACAGTAGAATAGTGGTTATCAGGTGGTGGGGATGGGGAGGAACAGGGCATTATTATTTAATAGGTACAGAGCTTCTGTTTAGGATGATGAAAAAGTTCTATAAATTGAGAGTGGTTATGGTTGTACCATATTGTGAATGTACTTAGTGCCATTGAATTGAGTATTTAAAATGGTTAAAATTGGTAAATTTTGTCTTATATAGTTTACCATAATTTAAAAAAAATATTATTTCTATAAACCAATAAACTAAAGTTTGATTCGAGCTTTTTATAGATTATTAAAGGAATTATTTTTCTCCACCTAGAAGTGGAAGTTATAAAACTATAAGCTGCTAGATGGCTACAAGTCATGTCAGGAAAACTTTTTTCTCTTTTGTTGTATTATTGTTCAGTTGAATTTATTTCTATAAATATTTATGAGATACCTATTATGGCAGAGCAGTAAACAGTAGATAACATAGTATATTTGAAAAGATCTTTGATGAATGATATGGATTATAGAATAACAAAGATTGGCTATAGGGCAATTATATGTATTTGGTATTTTACTGAACCAGTCTCAAAAGATCTACTAATAAATAAATGGATTTCTAGTGGTATGTGCCAGTGTTTATTCTGAGCTTTGATCAAGTAAACTACCAGTGATTCAGATAAAGTTATATTTGCATATAATGCAAATGCAAATAATGCAACACCTTAATAAATACCAAGTAAGTTGAATGTCAAAATCAGATTTTTAAAAATGTTAACTAGACTGCAAACATCAACTGACGGATAAAATTTAATAGAGATAATAAAAATGATACCATATTTGATTATAAAAAGCAAGTAGAGTAATATGTTTTATCTCTTTAGTCTCATCACCCGTTGTTCTTCTTGAATACTATAATAATAATAAATTATCTTCAGTTCTCCTGGAAAAAGAGGGACATTTCAGTTCTAAAATGCAATGAAGTATGCAATATATTTCTCAGGGAATATATATAGGATTGTTTTACCTTTCCTTCTCCCCACCAAAAAAAATAAAATCTACTTTGTTTAGTATAAATTTTCAAAATGTCAACACTTAGCTAAAACCAGACACACTTGGCCCTTATTTTCTACCTGATGTCACTTTCTCTTTCTCAAAGGATTGTATACTAGTAGTGATGATTTAAAACTTTCCTAATAGCCTCAGTATTTTTTTAAAAAGCACCTTCTCCATCAAGACTATTTCTTCACAGGCAATAATCAGTTATCCCTGTGGGACAAGAAATAAATGAGATAAACCCAATGACTGCCCCAGCTAACTACTTGGAGAGGATTTCTAGGGCACAGCACAGTAGGGTAACCCAAGTAGAACCTGGCAGTCTCATTGAATGAGGAGATGGAGCTGGAAGTTCAGGAGTCTAAGACAGTTAGTGTTTGCAAAAGTACCAGAGAAAAGAGAGCTGCATGCAGAGAGAACATAGGATGTTTGCAGAGAGTCCCACCAAGTCTTCAGCTGAGTATAAATCAGCATATATTTGTAAGGAGACCAATAAAGATTGGGAGAAGAACCAAAGATTAGAGAGAAAAATCCTCAGAGTGCACGTGAGGGCCTATAACCATTCCTGTTCTACTAGCCAGAGTAGATAACCTCATAATTCATGGGGCTTCAAACAGAGTGTTCAGAATGGTTTTGCCCTATTAGTGGGGCAAAATTAGCTCTAAACTAGAAGCTATTCTGGTCCCTCCTGTCAATATTATTCCAATATATTTGACAACCTTTATGAAATGGAAAACTTCCTTCAGAGACACAAAGTACTAAAGCATGCTAAAGAGACAGAAAAAGGCTATTTAGATTATGTATTGTAGTTAAAACCTTTGCTGCAAAGAAGACTCAAGGGCCATATTGCTTCAGTGTTGAATTCTATCACCCATTTAAGAAAGATATAATACCAGTTCTACACAAACTGTCTCAGAAAATTAAAGAGGGAAAAATACTAGCCAACTTATTCCATGCGAGCAGCATTACCTTGATACCAAAACCAAACAAAGTATTACAGGAAAAGAAAATGCAGTATCCCTCATAAACATAGATGTAAAAATTCTTAAAATAATTTTAATAAATCAAACCCAGCATATATAAAAAGGATAATTCATCATGACCAGGAGTGCAGAATTGGCTTGACATTTAAAAATCTATCAGTATAATTCGTCATACTAAAATGAAAAAATATATGATCATCTTAATAGACATAGAAAAGCATTTGACAGAATCCAACACGCATTGCTGATAAAAGCCCTCAGAATACTAGGAGAAGGGAACAACTTCATGTCAATGAAGAACATTCCTGAAAAATGTACAGCGAGCATCATTACTTAATGGTGAAAGGTTAATGCTTTCCCCTAAGATGGGAAACAAATCAAGGATGTTCACTCTCTCCACTTATGTTCAACATTGTACTAGAAGTTCTAGCCAGGGCTAATAAGGCATAAAAAGCATCCAGATTAGGAAGGAAGAAGTAAAACCGTCTCTATTGTCAAACACTATGATTATCCTTGCAGAAAATCCAATGTAATCTTGAAAAGGCTATTAGAACTAACAGTGAGTTTAACAAGATTGCAAGATACAGAATAAAAATAAAAACCTGGGCGCTGCATGGAGGTTCACACCTGTAATCCCAGGACTTTGGGAGGCCAAGGCAGGAGGATCACTTGAAGCCAGGAATCAAGACCAGCCTAGGCAACATAATAAGACCCTGTCTCTACAAAAAGGTTTTTTTTTTTTTTTTTTTTTTTTTTTTTTGAGACAGAGTCTTGCTCTGTTGCCCGGGCTAGAGTGAGTACCGTGGCGTCAGCCTAGCTTACAGCAACCTCAAACTCCCGGGTTTAAGCAATCCTACTGCCTCAGCCTCCCGAGTAGCTGGGACTATAGGCATGCGCCACCATGCCCGGCTAATTTTTTCTATATATATTTTTAGTTGGCCAGATACTTTCTTTCTATTTTTAGTAGAGACGAGGTCTCGCTCTTGCTCAGGCTGGTCTCAAACTCCTGACCTCGAGTGATCCACCCGCCTCGGCCTCCCAGAGTGCTAGGATTACAGGCATGAGCCACCGCACCCGACCGTCTACAAAAAGTTTTTTAAAAATTAACTGGACATGGTGGTACATACCTGAAGTCCCAGCTACTTGGGAGGCTGAAGCAGGAGGACCGCTTGAGCCCCAGAAGTTTGAGATTGCAGTGAACTATGATCATGCTCCCGCACTCCAGCCTTAAGACCTTGTTTCAAAAAAAAACTAATGAAAAATAAAAAAGCAAACTTCAGTCCGTTTGCAACTGTGCAGCCATTTAGAATGTCTAAAATTAAAATTGTGACCATACCAAATATTGGCAAGGATATTGAGCTGCTAGAATGTAAAATGGTATAACTACTTTGGAAAATGGTTTTCCTGTTTCTTACAAAGTTAGATATACATCCATCATATGACCTAGCTATCTAACTCCTAGGTAGTCACCCAAGAGAAATGAAAGCATATGTTCATAGAAAGACATGCACAAATGTTCATAGCAATTTCATTTCTAATAGCCAAAGTCTTGGGAAAAACCCAAATGTCCATGAACTGGTGTCTGGATAAACAAATTGTGATATATCCATGCAGTAGAATACTACTCAGCTATAAAAGATACAAACTATCAATAAGAAATGAACCAATAACATGGATGAATCTCAGAATATTTATGCTGAGTGAAAGATACCAGACAAAAGTGCATTCTGTATGATTTCATTTTATTCAATTGTAGAAAATGCAGACTAATTTATAATGACAGAAAGTGGTTTCATTGTTGCCTGGGCTCAGGAATGTGTTGAGAGGCATGAAGAAACTTAGGAATAATGTATGTGTTCCAATTGTGGTTGTGGTTGCAGGACTTTATACATATGTAAAAACTTATCTAATTTTATACTTCTAATTTGTGCACCCTATTGTATATCATTTATACTTCAGTAAAGCTGTTAAAAAGAACACATACTTTGTGATTCCAATTATATGTTTAAAAATAAGAAAAATTAATTTAGAGCTATTCAAATAAGTTCCAAAAACACACTGTTAAAATGTAGAAATGCCAGTTTCTTTTTTTCTTTCTTTTTGATTACCTTGTATTAAATTTCTATTATTTACATGAAAGATTCCCCTTATATTTAAATAGCAATATCAAGCCACAGGAGGAGTGCTTTGATAGTTCTGGATTCTAATCTTGACAAACAATTAAAAATTATCATGCCCTGCCATTGAATAATGCTCTGAAGTTACAAAGGCTATTCACAAAACCATCATTTCATGTACACAGCAATTCTGTGGCTGTTTTTTTAATGCATGTAAAGTGTTAGCTTGGCTCATAGAATGTACCCAGTTTTTATTAGATGGTATTGGTAGTATTATTGGGAGTGCTGATCTTGTTCCTCTATTAATTTTCACTTAAATAACTTGCTTGGGTAACCTACACTCTTCATTCCTTTTATAACATAGTAAGTAGTGCCAAGTGAAGGAGGGAAAACTCATGGCTATTATGCTACTCTCTGGTATACCACCTTACTTTTGTTCCCACAAAGTTGTTTCTTTATAAAAAGTCAGTTTTGTTTGTTTCTTAACTTTTACACGAAATTTGTGCTCATTATATAATTATGCAAATAAATATTATATATTCTGATAAAATATTAGTGCAAGTAGAATGATAATTACCTGTATGAGTGAAGTTTAGATGCAAAACTCAATACAGACAAATTGTTTTTAAAAGTTCGCTATTGGCCAGGTATGGTAACTCACGCCTGTAATCCTAGCACTCTGGGAGGCCGAGGCAGGAGGATTGCTCGAGGTCAGAAGTTCGAGACCAGCCTGAGCAAGAGCGAGACCCCATCTCTACTAAAAATAGAAAGAAATGATTTGGACAGCTAAAAATATGTATAGAAAAAAAAAGTTAGCCGGGCATTGTGGCACATGCCTGTAGTCCCCACTACTTGGGAGGCTAAGGCAGAGAGATCGCTTAAGGCCAGGAGTCTGAGGTTGCTGTGAGCTAGGCTGATGCCACAGCACTCTAGCCTGGGCAACAGAGCAAGACTGTCTCAAAAAAAAAAAGAAATCCTAGCACTTTGGGAAGTCAAGATGGGAGGATCACTTGAAGCCAGGAGTTTGAGACCAGCCTGAGCAATATAGCAAGACCTTGTCTCTGCAAAAACTAAAAAAAAAAAAAAAAATAGCCAAGCCTGGTGGGACAGGACTTACAGGAGTATTGTTTGAGCCCAGGAGTTTGAGGTTACAGTGAGGTATGATTGCGCCACTACCACTATGCTCTAGCCTAGGCAACAGAGTGAGATCGTGTCTCAAAAAAAAAAAAAATTGTAAAACTATTGATTCATTTTTTCCTATATTCTAATATTCAATAATACTGACCAATTTTATTATAAACCAAAGATCTGAAATCTAAAATAAGATAATGCCTGACACATTAATTTTAGATAGTTTTTTTCTCATTATTACTATACACTCAACTGTAGTGCCTTTCAAGCAGGATATTTGCCATTTCTCAGCCCACTATTTCTTTTCTCTGTTTTTAATTAGCCCAGGGGAAAAGACATTCTTCTTCAAGGGATATCTGAAAAGATTTGATGGGGTACATCCTGAGGCAAAATAGACGTATATACATTGCTGTATTTTTGTGATACAAACAAGGTATAACTACTAAATTACTAAATGATGTGATTTACTTTTTTTTCTTTTTTATGCTGGTAAAAATGTGTAATATAAAATTTACCATTTAAACCTCTCTCTCTCTTTTTTTCTTTTTTTTGAGACAGGGTCTCACTCTGTTGCCAGGACTAGAGTGCAGTGGCGTCATCATAGCTCACTGCAACCTCAGACTCCTAGGCTCAAGTGATCCTCCTGCCTCAAGCTCCCCAGTAGCTGGGACTACAGGTGCACACCACCATGCTCACCTAATTTTTTATTTTTTGCAGAGACAGGGTCTCACTGTGTTGCTCAAGCTGGTCTCAAACTCCTGGCCTCAAGAGATCCTTCTGCCTAGGCCTCCCAAAGTGGTGGGACTACAGGCATGCGCCACCATGCCCGGCTAATTTTTTCTATATATATTTTTAGTTGTCCATATAATTTCTTTCTATTTTTAGTAGAGATGGGGGTCTCACTCTTGCTCAGGCTAGTCTCGAACTCCTGACCTTGAGTGATCCACCCGCCTCGGCCTCCCAGAGTGCTAGGATTACAGGCGTGAGCCACCGCGCCCGGCCTGCAAGGTTTACTTTTAACTGTGATTCAGAAATGCGTAGAGACAAATTTCTGTTTCCTCAATTAAACGTCTTTGCTAACCTGCTACATTGCATTTTGTACTTTTAAATTACGCATCTTAATTGATTAGTTACCCTTGTTAAAGTAGTTTTGAAACTACTTTAGTATATAAACTCTTTAAATGTTACATTGTATTTTTAATTTGTTTCTGATATCTTCAAAGTTTGAAACATTTCCTTCAGCAACAACCATTTGTTAGCATGAAATCAGCTTAATAAAGGACATTCTACATGCAGGTAATTATATTCATTGATGCCTGCTAATGCAAGCTGATTTGTAGTCATTATCTAGCAACACATGACTAAAGAACTTGATTATTCTTCTTGTTTTTCATTTTTATTAAATTAAGAAGTTTTTTTGAATAGTGTCATTTTGCAAATGGTTCTTAAGAGCAATACCTTTCAAGGCTCCATAATCACTAGATAATTAACCTGCCAGGATTAAGTACACTCAACTTTGCCTCAGGATGCTTAACTCTCAAATAGGGTCAATTATCTCATGATAATAACTGCTTTGTCAAGAGTTACCACTTAATTCCACAGTGAAAAGTCACATCATCCGTGCCATATACTTTAAGATAGTTTAAGTAATAAAATACAGTTTGAAATTGGGCAGAAGAATTTAGTTGAATTTTTTCATATGGATAAGAATGACACGTTTTAGATAAAGCTCCCCCCGCATGTACTTGGTTTTTTGACTCTCATAGATAATTTCGATTTATAAAGATAATATATGGGCCGGGCGTGGTGGCTCATACCTATAATCCTAGCACTCTGGGAGGCCGAGGCGGGTGGATCCCTTGAGGTCAGGAGTTCGAGACCAGCCTGAGTAAGAGTGAGACCCCCGTCTCTACTAAAAATAGAAAGAAATTATCTGGCCAACTAAAATATATATATAGAAAAAATTAGCTGGATATGGTGGCGCATTCCTGCAGTCCCAGCTACTCAGGAGGCTGAGGCAGTAGGATCGCTTAAGCCTAAGAGTTTGAGGTTGCTGTGAGCTAGGCTGATGCCACGGCACTCTAGCCCGGGCAACAAAGTGAGACTGTCTCAAAAAAAAAAAAGATGCTATGTGGCTCTGCTTCATCAATCCTTTTCCTGGTGATATTTCCACATTGTAGATTTCCTTACAGGGAAAGCCATTTTACCTATTGACCTCACAGAGGATTCAGTATATTAAAACTCTCTAATAGAGACCAGGAAAATGGAAATTACTCTTTATTTCCTGAGTGGCGATTTAACTTTTTAAAAAAATATCTAGTTTATCAATGCATGAATTACAAAACATTGAACAAAATTCTGCAGTTTATTGTTGTGGTTGTTTTTGTTGAGTAGATTCAGTTATATTTGGACAGTGATGTGCTTAGTACAGCCAAAAACAGGAATGCTACTAGATAGATCAGGACATTTTCAAAGAAAATGTAAAATTGGTGTTAGGTGTTTCAGTCTATGTCTTTTAAACCTGAATGATGGCTGTATTTCTTCATAAGTAAACTGTAAATCATGTTTTGACCAAACATTGGCTTTTTCTTTCACATATTTTGTTTCAGTGAGCATGGCAGGAGACTTTACTGATATTTTTGTTTACACTATTAAATCCATTTTAATAGTTCTAATGGCAGGTTAATATTTTGAAAACAGCAATCCTTCATTAAATTTTAAATAACCTTGATGCAGATATCTTACCTGAAGTAACTTTTCAGTTTCTATACATCTGTAAAATAGAAGTCATTTACTATTTCAATATGAAAATCTGTGTAAATCTATAAATTATGTAATTATGTGTACCAAATAAGAGAAATGCTGCACATGCATACATCTTTATTTAGATATTCTCTGTTTGGTTAGGAGACTCTTTTAACTAAAATAATTAAAAATTATTTTTAGTTTTTAGAAACTGTCAAGTCTATCCACCTTTTATCCTCGGAGAATTCCCTTTTGAATTTTTACATCTTTTTGTCAAGTCTAATTCTTTAAGGAATGTGATTTCCAAGCATTTCCAGGGATGTAAGACTATTACCTGGATCCATATTCTGACAGTAGAAGAGATGGTCTTTCTTTCCTTTCCTCATATCAGGGTGTGTTCAGCATGCATGTAGGGAATGGGGCTGTATCTAAAATGTCTACCCTTTAAAGTGTACAAAAGTGCCTTGTTTCTTCCTAGGAGAGATGGAAGTCACCTTTCTGAGACTGTTCATATAGATCTTTCCATTTCCCTTTTTCTGCTATAAGCTGTGAGAGAAGCCTATGATACAAACAAAATCTAAGATTATTATAAGATCAATCAAGGAAAGTGGGAAGAAATTTTTTCAGAGAATATACATAATCCTTTTTTTAAAAAATAAAAATGTATGGTGCTTTTATAAAATTCTGACATGTTTGTATTTTCTGTTGGGGATAATGAAATTTCAGTTAACACAGAGCTATGGCATCATATGCTGCTTAGCTTCTGGATTTCACTTTCTCCTTAGGGTCTTTATGATATATTTACTCATCTGGAAAAAAAATGGGATTCACTGTAGCACAAGGGAGGCTTCTAATGTCAGTGGCATGTTGTAAAGACATGCTATGGGATATACTCAGACAGAGCCAAAGGCTATATTACTCTATATTTTGCATCTCTCTTCCTTTCTTTCTCCTTTTCTCTCTCCTCTCTCCTTTTCTCTTCCACCCTCACCACAGATCCTTCTGTTCTTACTCCTTTCATCCTCTCCCTATTTTCACCAGCTACATTTCCTCTCTGAAGATGAAGTGCTTTTAAATCATCCCAGCCTACCATTCATCACTGGTTATTAAAAAAAAAAAAAAAAAAAAAAGCTCTGTAGTTACTATGTGTCAATAAAAAACTAAAAATTAAAAAATATCAATAGGAGAATTTAAATGTTTTTAATTGCAAGGGGAAAATAAGTACACTCAAGGGGGAAAAGAAAACAGCCTATCATTTGAAATGGTTTGAATTACTATGGAGATAATCATATTTTATGGCATAATACCTTTCTCTGTTATTAAATATTTCAATTAATCTTTTTATTTATTTGATTGTTTCAGTTACTGTACTATAAATTTACAAGTGATTATTTTGGTATTTGTATGATATGCCATGACATCAAAATGAGTTACTATTTAAAGTTCTTATTAATGCCTTTTTAAAATTACTTATGTCACAGTAGAAAGAGCACTAGACCTAAATTTAGAAAACCTGGTTTTTAACTCAGCTCTTGAGTTTTTCTTTGCCTTTCAAGGCACAGAAAATACAAGCCAAAAGCCTAAATTCTTTGACATTCGGGAGGTAATTGGCAAAGTTTAAATAGGTTCCATAGATTAGTTAATAGTATTTTATCAACATTAATTTTTTAGTTTTAATATTATAATTTTCTATGGTTATGTAAAATGTTAATATTTGGAAAAATCATAATGTCCTTTTTCTGATGCAGATCTAATCTAGGATCTCTCATTGCATTTAGTTATCAGGTTTCCTAAATCTCTTTAATCTGGAGCAGTTCCTCAGTCTTTATCTTTTATGAACATAACAATTTTGAAGAGTATGAGCCAATTATTTGTAGAATGCCCTTCAATGTAGGGTTCCTTCATAATTAATGCATTTTTTATAAGAATACCACAGAAATGCTGCTGTATCTTTCTTCATGCATTATTTCAAGATTTTAATGTTCTATTACTGATAATATTAAGTTTGATCACTTGGCTAAGGAGATACTGGCCCAGTTTATCTACTTTAAAATTACTATTTCTATTTGTAATAATTATATTGTAGATAAGTCTTTGAGACTATGTAAATATCTTTATCTTTCATTATATATTCACCCATTACTTTTAGCATTTTTGCATCCAACAATAATTACTATGGTATTTGTCAAATAGTGGTTTTTCTATTTGTTTTATTTCTTCTACATTTATTAGTGGGAATTCTATATAAGTAAGAACTGTCCCTTCTACATTATTTATTTATTTATTATTTATTTGTATCAGTATAACTGGTGTATAATTATTTTATTCTTTGAGTTATAATCCATTGTAATTGTTATTTTCTTGCTCGAATGGTCCTAGATTTGGACACTGGGGGCTCCTTTGCATTGGCTGCTTGTGTTCTTTTCTTGTGATCTAATCATTTTTTGAGCACTTCCTTACCTTCTGACACCACAAGTTGTTACAGGTTCATCTTGTATTTTCTCTGTTTTAGCTCTGGAATCATCTATTTCTCCAGAGAGTCTTAGTTCACTGGAAACTGGTTTGTTAGAAATTGATATTTAGGGCCCAGCATGAGGTGGCTCAGGCCTGAAATCTTAACACTCTGGGAGGCCAAGGCGGGAGGATTGCTTGAGCTCAGGAGTTTGAGACCAGCCTGAGCAAGAGTGAGACCCCGTCTCTACTAAAAATAGAAAAATAAGCTGGGTATCATGGCATGTGCCTGTAGTCCCGGCTACCCAGGAGGCTGAGGTAGGAGGATTGCTTGAGCCCAGGAATTTGAGATTTCAGTTAGCTATCATGACCCCACTGTACTCCAGCTAGGGCGGCAGAGTGAGACCCTGTCTAAAAAAAGGAAAGGGAAAGGGAAAGAAAAGAAAAGAATGATATTTAAAAACTAAGAGCCGAGTACTGTACGCACTCAGTGCTACTAAGTGTCTGTATGTCTCTGCCCTCTAAACAGATCTAAGAAATACATGTATATATAAATACACACATCTCTATCCATTTTTCTATTTATCTATATTTATAGTAAAAACCATGGTACAGTAATGTTGCTGTGAGGCAATAATGATACCTCAGATTGCAGTGTAACCCCACTGAGTTAAAGCTAACCTTCCATCTTTCCTTATTCATATATCCTTTCTGTGGCAATAAGAAATCTGGCTTTCATTATCTATAATTTAATTGCTTATTTGCTCCAACCTAAAATACACATAAAGTAGTTTCAGAATTGCAAAGCCACTCTTGGGAAAGAGTGAGTATATTTTACACGTGGGAAGGACATGAATCATTGGGGGCCAGAGGATCAACTGTGGTTGGCAGCTTCCAAAATGGCCCCAGTGATCCCTTCTTGCCTCCTGGTAGTCACACTGTAGTGTAGTCCCCTCACCTTGAGGGTGGGCTGGATCTTGTGACTTGCTTGTAATGAATAGAATATGACCGAAGTGGTGACATATCATTCCCAAAATTAGATTAGAAAAATACTCTTACTTCCATCTCATTTCCCTCTCACTCTCTTTGAGGCTTTGCTCTGTGGGGAGCAAACTGCCACGTTTTGAGTAGACTCATGGAGAGACCCACCTGGCAAGGAACTGATGTTCCCAGTCAGTAGCCTAAGGGCTTTCAGCAGTGATGCTCAAACAGGAGATGACTGCAGTCCTGACCTACACCTTAATTGTATCCTTGTGAGAGATCGGCAGTCACAGGCGCCCAGCTAAGCCATGCCTGGATTCCCTATCCACAGAAACTGTGAGTTAATAAGTGTTTGTTGTTTTAAATTACTGAGTTTTGGAGTAATATGTCATATAATCATAAATAACTAAAACACACTGTGAAAAACAAATTTACTAAGTAGAGTTCAATGTTTGTGTACGGTCTTTAGCCTTGAAGTATATTGTTAAAGTACTGTTTTTCAGTTACTTAAGTTAGTCCTTCCCCACCCCCAACTACTTTAGTGATTTTTTTGAAAGCAAGTGAGACATTTATGTGGTTCTAAATGTCAGAATTATACGAAAAGGTTTACGTAGAAGTGTTACTCCCCCCTTATTCCTCCTCTACCTCTTTACCCATCCTCTCAGTCTTCCAACCCTGCTGCTTCTCACCTACCCTATTAGTTTCTGGCTCACGTTTCTGTATTTCTTTTAGCACAAATTAGCAGCTAAATATATATTTTATTCTTTGTTACATGAAAGGTAGCACACTATAGGTCTTCTTTGCACTTAACTGTTTTTCATTTAAGTATATCTTGGAAATCATTCCATAAAAGCTTATAGAGAGCTCCTCAATTTTTATGGCTGTATCGTTCCCCCTTATGTGAATGAACCATAGTTTATTCAATCACTCTCTTATGTATGGACATTAAAGCTGTGTCTAGAGTTTTGCAGTTAAAACAATCTTTCAATGAATAACCTTATGCATACATATTTTTGTATTGTTAGAGGTATTTCTTCAGAGTAAATTTCTAGAAATGGGATTGTTGGATCAAAGGATAAGTGCATATATACTTTTGTTAGATATTGCTAAATTACTCTCTAATCCCTAGTGAAGGTAAATGCTTATTTATAATGGAGTTATTTTAATGTTTGGCCATCAACTGTTTATAAAGCATTGCCATCAAATAGAATTCATTACAAGGGTAAAATACTGGCTTTATTTCAAATACTTAGTTGCTACAAGAATTAAACTGAATTCAGATTGTAGCGTTCAGTCCCTGCCAGCCAATTCACTTCAACACAGTAAAAATAATCCAAGAAATAAAAAGTGATCATTTTTTAAGGTATAGACTTTAAAGACTCTTTCATTTCTTTTTTTGCTGTTTTATTAGAAACATTAGATGAATATGAATGATTCCCCATTATATACTCTTTAGTTTCATTTTGTGGCCCTATATTTTTATCTTTGTCTTCTCTTCCACAAACACATCTTCCTTTCTCCCCGCTACATAACTCTTCATGTTTTCCAGAATGTATCATGTTCAGTTTTGCCTTTATGTCTTTTCATATGCCAGTCCCTCTGTCTTTGTCCTCACCCCTTTCCAATTCTATCTGGCAAAATTTCTGTGTATCATCAAGACTTATTTTGGGTATTCCCTACCTCATACCTTCTCCCCTCCTTCTCTCTGCTCTACTCCCATTCAGTTGGTCATTTTAAAAATGTGATTCTGTGACCTTTTGTAATTATAAAGCTTACGTTGTTTTCTAATTACTTGTTAATGTGTTTTCTCTTATACTAGAATGTGTTCCTTCATAGCAGTGACTTTCACTCTTCACTATATTGCTACTGCCTGACAAGTAATATGTTTTTATTAAACATTTAATAAATGAATGAGTTTTGTCTTTGCTGGGAGATTTTGAATCTTTGCAAATTTTAGAGAATAGTTGTCTTTTCAAATATGATTTTCTCAATTTAATCACCACCTTTAACCTTGAACTCCTGTCCTCAAACAATCATCCTACTTCAGCCTCCCTGGGATTACAGGCATGAGCCACTGTGCCTAACCTCCACCTTTAATCTTAGGAATGCTTAAGATCTTAAGATTTGATCTTTAGTCTGAATCTACCAAACTAAACTTTATAACTCTTTTAGATTGTAATTTACAAATTTAAAATATTTTTAGACAATAAAATAAGTGACCCTTATTTTGACAATTTTACATATTCTATGTAACATGATGCACAATTAAATTTAATCAGTAGCTAATACACTTTGGATTTTTTTTCACTGCTGGCTCACACCTTCCTTTTTACTTCATAAAATACAAAATTGTACATTAGGTGGGCTGTTGGATTGGTTCTTTAATTTGAATGACAACCCTAAAATTTATAACTTTTGGAATAGTATGAAGAAATTTTCTGTAAGTATGGAGCAAAACTGAAAAATACTCATCCCTGTCATTTCTGTAGTTTAAAAAATGCACAGAATACTTTTCTTGTCCTCTAGGCTGATCATTAGGTGACAGCATGCACAATGTAGGTTTGTATACTTTGCTTTTTCTTGATCATTACTTCCCTTAGTTTTATTTCCACTCCAGCTTGAGTAGACCGTGATTCATTCTGACTATAACTACCTGGAGTTAGTGCTAGACTCTACAGGTTAAAGGCTCAGGCCTCCACAAGACTGACCCCATTTCATACTCCACCTAAACTTTGAGTACCCCCAGGCCACCCACACTTCTGGCCAACTTCGCTTCCCAGAATCCTCTTACTTTCGATAATTTGCTGAAATGACTAACAGAACTCAAGAAAGCACTGTATTTATGATTACAGTTTTATTATAAAAGATCTAATTTAGGAATAGCCAAATGAGGATATGCATAGGACAAGGTCTGGGAGGGACCTGGTCGAACAGTTTCTATGCCCTTTCCCTGTAGAATCAGGGCACATCGTGCTCCCAGCAAATCAACCTGTTCCCCAACCAAGGAATCTCCACGGAGCCTCAGTAACCAGAGTTTTTATTGGGATTTCATTATATAGGCATATGATTGATTGAATCATTGGCCATGTGATTGGACTCAATCTCCAGACTCCTTCCTCCTTCCCTTTTGGTCAGGCTGACCCAAAGTTCTAACCATTTAATCATGTAGTTGGTCTTTCTGGTGACTACCCCAATCCTGCAGCTATCTAGGGCCCAAGGTGAGTCACCTTATTAGCTTAACAAAGACTCTCCTGTCATTCAGGAAATTCCAAGCGTTTTTGAAGCTCTGTGCCAGAAACCCAGGATGAGGACTAGATATAGTCTTTTTAAAAAAATTTTTTTTATTTGTACAAACTTACAGGGTACATGTGAAGTTTTGTTACATGTATATAATGTGTGGTGATCAAGTCAGAGTGTTTAGGACATTCATCACCTGAGTACAATCCATTTTTGTTAAGTATAATCATCCTACTCTGCTATCAAACATAGAATTTATTCCTTCTTATTGTATGTTTGCACCCTTTATCCCACTTCTCTTCATCCTGCCCCCTGCCTCCCCACTCACCCTTCCCCGTCTCTGTTATCTTTCTACTCTCTACCTCTATGTGATCAAATTTTTTAGTTCCCACATGTGAGAACAAGTGATATTTATCTTTCTGTGCTCAGCTCATTTCATCTAAGATAATAACCTCCAGTTCCATTCATGTTGCTACAAATGACATGATTTCATTCTTTTTTATGGCTAAATAGTATTCCATTGTGTATATATAGCACATTTTCTTTATCATTCATCCATTGATGAATACTTAGGTTGGTTCCATTATCTTTGCTGTAGTGCTACAATAAACATGTGAGTGCTAGTATCCCTTTTATATATTGATTGCTTTTTCTTTGAGTAGATACCCAGTAGTGGGATTGCTGGATCAAATGGTAATTCTATTTTTGGTTTCTTGAGAAATCTCCATATTGTTTTCCATAGTGGCTGTACTAGTTTATATTCCTACCACCAATATATAAGAGTTCCCCTTTCTCTTCATCCTCATCAATATCTGTTATTTTTTTGTCTTTTTATTAATAAAAATAGCCATTCTGACTGGGGTAAGATGATATCTCATTGTGGTTTTAATTTGCATTTCTCTGGTGATTAGTGATGTTGAGCATTTTTTCATATATTCATTGGGCCATTTTTATGTCTTTTAGAAATTTCTATTCATATCCTTTGCCCCCATTTTAATGGGTTTGTTTCCTGTTGAGTTGTTTGAGTTTCTTGTATATTCTGGTTATTAGTCCCCTGTGAGATGAATAGTTTGCAAATTTTTTTCCCATTCCATAGGTTGTCTCTTCACTGTCAATTATTTCTTTTGCTGGGCAGAAGCTTTTTAAAGTCCCCTTTGTCGATTTTTAGTATTATTTTTTTTTTTTTTTTTTTTAAGGAATCAATCTTCAAACCCTTTGTTTTTGTTACCTGTGCTTTTGAGGTCTTAGTCTAGATGTACGCCGTATTTTACCACATTAAGGATGTAATGATACCATGTAATAATTTTCTTAATAGATTATTATTTACAGAAGCTTTGTAATTATGGTGATACGTGGTGCAAAATCATGTAATATAATCAATTTAAAAATGAGAGAAAGCACAAATAGATAACATTTGAAATGATGAAAGAAATAAGAATGAAAGCTAAGAACATTTTTTACGAAAGTTTATTTCAAGATCACAGTCTGGGAAGTAGGAATGCTTATTACAACAAGGTTGTTCCTTTATTGTTTGTAGTACTCTTCAGTGGACAGAGCCAGGAAATGTGTGTGATCTACACGTACATATACACATATATATATATGTACATATATACATATGTATGTATATTTAATTTTTTAACCTAACAGGCCTGTGATTTTTTCTTTTTCTTTCTTTATTTTTTTTTTTCTTTGAGACAGGGTTTTGCTCTCTCTCCTGGGCTAGAGGGCAGTGGCATCATCATAGCTCACAGCAACCTCAAACTCTTGGGCTTAAGCGATCTTCCTGTCTCAGCCTCCCAAGTAGCTGGGACTACAGGCACATGCCATCACACCTGGCTCATTTTTCTACTTTTTGTAGAGGCAGGGTCTCACTCTTGCTGAGGCTGGTATTGAACTCCTTGCCTCAAGTGATCCTCCCACCTCAGCTTCCCAAGGTTCTAGGATTACAGGCGTGACCCACCTTGCCTGGTCCAAGTCCATGAATTTATGCTGATACTTCCAATTCATCTTTAGGGTTATAGAGTTTTTACTTCTCCTATAATATATCTTTTATTGCCTTTCTTTCACACTAAGAATCTTGGATCTTTATTGCACAGAATATGATAGAAATCCACATACTTGCTCATTTACTTTATACCACAGGACATATATAATAGTTTCATGACAATATTACTAATACTATCAGTACCAATATAATTACTGAAAATAGTTTTTGTTAACTTTTGATCTCTATATTTTCCCCATTTTCACAAGTTGAGCTACATTTTTAGAGTATATAGCCATTATATTTGCTATTCTCCCCATTAGCCCTTATTTATTCTTAGTTTGTTTTTTTTTTTTTTTTTTTGAGACAGAGTCTCACTCTGTTGCCCAGGCTAGAGTGAGTGCCGTGGCGTCAGCTTAGCTCACAGCAACCTCAAACTCCTGAGCTCAAGCGATCCTCCTGTCTCAGCCTCCCGAGTAGCTGGGACTACAGGCATGCACCACCATGCCCGGCTAATTTTTTCTATATATATTTTTAGCTGTCCATATAATTTCTTTCTATTTTTAGTAGAGATGGGGTCTCGCTCTTGCTCAGGCTGGTCTCGAACTCCTGAGCTCAAACGATCCACCCACCTCGCCCTCCCAGAGTGCTAGGATTACAGGCGTGAGCCACCGCGCCCGGCCTATTCTTAGTTTTATAAGTAACTATATGTTTAATTCCCACCACCAATCCTATGTTAATGTTTCTTCAGTTGATTTGATTTCCTGAAATGTGTCACATAGTGGTTTCCTCAGGATGGGCTCATGGGAACAATATTCTTTGAGTTCTTTCATGTTGGTAACACTTTGTAACCTTTATAAATGAAACTCAGTTTTGCTGGATTTAAAATCCTTGCCTCATATTTTCTTTCTTTGTCTTTTTAAAATATGTTGCTTCATTTTCTTTGCTGTCAAAGTCTGATAGTAACCTAATTTTTATTCCTTTTTAAGTCATTTACTCTTTTTGCCTAGATGCATGAAGATTTTTTTCCTTTAAGTGATTTTAGTAGAGCATGTCTTTTTCTTGGTCATTCTGGGTCAGTATTCTCAGGAACATGGTATGTATGCTTTCCAATGTATAGTTTTAAAGCTTTTTTAATGAAAATTTTCTTAAAATATAGTTTTTGGTATTTGTTACATTATCTTTCTTTGGCTTCCTTTTTTCAGGGATTCTTTTTATCCATATGCTGGATTGTCTTTGCCTGGCTTCAATATTTGTTTCTGTCTCTCAAAAATGTTTATGACTTTCTCCATATTTTCTTTAAAAAATTTATTTTTTTGCCTCCTGTTTTTCTTAAGGCAATATTTCTTGTGTTTATGTAATCCTGTTTTCCTTCTAGTTTAAGGGTCGTATTTGAAATACTTTCTTAAAAATTTTTAATTTTTTCCTAAGTTCTGTTACTTCTGATTTTTCTAATTCAAACATGTTTTTGTTTTATGTAATTAATGTATTTTAGGTTGTTTTGAAGTAGTAGATTACAATCTATTTCGTGAACAGACTTTCTAGCATGCTTTCATTGTATGTTTTTATGCTGGCTATTGTGTGTAGAAAAATCTATTCGGTCTTTATGTACCATCTAATATAGGTATGCAACACTGCCTATATAAGTAGTCTTGGGGAAGAAAAAACTTGAAACTAAATCTATAAACCTCTAGATCTAACTGTTGTGAGAAATGAACATGTTAACACCATAGAAGTGCAATCAGCAAAAATCTAGACTGAGAAACACTTTTCAGGACAAATGACTCATTTTTTAAACCAAAATTTTAAGAGAGTGGGTTAATCTATATATTAAAATATACCTAAAAAATATGTCAGCCAATGAAAAGGATAAACTTTGGGGGAGGGGTCTTAATCCCAACTAAAATAAACTGTTTGAAAAAAACAACAGAACTGACAAGGCAATGGGGGAAGTCACCAATGATTGGATTATTATTATTAAGGAAATATTGTTTTTTTTAATATCAATAGTGATATGGTGGTTATGTTTTTGAAAATAATCCTATATTTTAGACATTAAAAATACGTATCAGCCGAGGTGGGAGGATCGCTTGAGCTCAGGAGTTTGAGACCAGCCTGAGCAAGAGCGAGACTCTGTCTCTACCAAAAAAAAAAATAGAAAAATCTGCCGGGTGTTGTGGCACAGACCCAGCTACTCGGGAGGCTGAGGCAGGAGGATCACTTGAGCCCAAGGGTTTGAGGTTTCTGTGAGCTGTAATGACACCACTGCACTGTAGCCTGTGAGACAGAGTGAGACTCTGTCTCAAAAAAAAAAAAAAAAAAAAGTATCAAAAAACAAAAGGAAATATCTGATAGTCTATTATTATGGGACTTATGGGGGAGAGAAAAGACCTTTTGGATAGATGGCCCTAGATATCAGACAGTTATGAACTGCTTATTGATGGGGTCACATTCTATGCTGTGATAAAATTAGATTCAGCAATAAATTTTTACTTCATCTATGATTACCTCTAAGGATTATGGTATTTTTAAATTGTTATATATTCTTTCACTGAACAAATACGTGAGTTCCTACCACTTACTAGAAGCTATTTTAGGCACTTAGTGAAGAAGTAAACAGAATATCTACCCTTATAAAACATATACCATTGTGGGTGAAGAGAAATAATAAGCTAAACTGGTAAATATGAATGAAACAGAGTAAAGAATTAGGGAGTAATAGGTGTAAGGGAGTTATTTTATATAGGATAGTCAGAGACCACCTCACTGAATAAATGGTGTTTGTGCAGAGACCGGGAAGACATACATCAGAGGGAAGCACATTCCAGGCAGAAGGACAAGAAGCCATCAGCTGTGAAACTAGTGTGGCTAGAAAGGGAGAATAGTAGGAGATGATGTCAGAGTTGTATGGGTTGCTAGATTAACAGGGGCTTGAAGGCCATTGGCTTTGTTTTTTCCAGTTTTGTTTGTTTGTTTGTTGTTTTTTTGAGACAAGGTCTCGCTCTGTTGTCCTGGCTGTGGTCCAGTGACATGATCATAGCTCATTGCAGCCTCAAACTCCTGGGTTCAAGTGATCCTCCTGTGTCAGCCTCCTGAGTAGCTAGGACTATAGGTACATGCCACCACACCCAGCTAATTTTTTATTTTTTTGAAGGGGTGGGGTCTCACTATGTTGCCCAGGCTGGTCTCGAACTTCTGGCCTCAAGTGATCCTCCTGCCTCCCACCTAATTAAAAGTCAAAGCTGCTGGGTATGGTGGCTGGGAAAGAATATACTATAAGGGACAAAAGCAAAGATACTAATTATTAGGTTTTGGCAATCATCTAGGCAAAAGATGACAGTGCCTTAGACCAAGGTGGTAGTGACAGAAATAGTAAGAAGTGTTTGTTTTAATTCTGGATATATTTTGAAGGTAGAGCCAACAGGATTTGCTAATAGGTTGCATGTGAGATTGAAAGAAAGAGGGAAGTCACGGGTGACTGCAACTTTTTGTTAAAATAGCATATAGGGTAATTACTATTTGTGGCCAGGATTTTTACGTTGTTTTCAGTTGTCACTCTTTCAAAATTAGGATATCATGATGTAGGGCATCTGGGACTTGCTCATGTACATTGAACCTCATTTCAACCATGGATAGTAGATTTCCCAATTTTATCATTTGTATTCAGTCTTTTCCCCGAGAGTGAATGGTATAGCTATACATGTTAACACTTTGTGTCTATGCCAGATACACTCTTTAGTATGATGTAGTTATTAGAGTACTAGCCTGGGAGTCATGGGACCTCTGATTTGTTAGCAAATTTAGCTGTGTGGTGATGACAAGCCCATTTAACTTCTCTAGGCATTAA
Source organism: Eulemur rufifrons (assembly GCF_041146395.1). Classification (NCBI taxonomy): domain Eukaryota; kingdom Metazoa; phylum Chordata; class Mammalia; order Primates; family Lemuridae; genus Eulemur; species Eulemur rufifrons. Next base: position 14,815,609 of record NC_091010.1, read on the forward strand.
TTTTCTGATCTGAAAAATGGTAATAAGCACACTCTGTTTTTGTCAGTATCAAGTAAAACATGTAAATAATGATTTCAGAATTACAAAGGGCTATGTAAAAACCAGACAGTATATAATTCCTCCAAATTTTATCTTCTCTCTGTTACTATAGAATAAAAAATGAGTAAAGTAGAATCTGTATGATCCTGAACACAGACATAAATATGAAAGAATAAGTATCCTTCACAGTTTTGGTAATACCCCAAATGGTATTATTTGGTAAAGTGATCAATATAAAGACAGAATTATTATGCAATAGATTTTCAAAAGAATAGAACTGAAAGTTTATTTTAACTGTTTCCTTTTTGTTTAAGGTGCTCTCTTGGAGATTTAATGTACTTAAATTTGACCACAATTTATTGAGAGTATATTCTGTGCCAGGCACTGTGCTCTGTAGTAGGTATTCAAAGATCTCTAAGAATGTTCACATTGTTATTATATAGTTAGTTACTTGTCACATTCTCTTTCCTCTCAACTTTTTTCAAAATTGCAATTGCAGTATGTTTTACATATGGAATTCAAGTCAGGCTGAGGGAAGTCTCAGGTAATGTGAATAGCTTTAAGGGCGTCAAATGAGTATAGTACTCCTATACTAATTTAACAAGCCCAGAGACTCTAGTTTCCACCAAAAACATTTTGACAATTTTTATTTTTTCTGGTTTCAATCCATAGCATAGAGAAGTAAAACTAGGGGACTTCAGCCTGGTATTATTAAGTTTTGCTACCAAGAAACAAAAGATTTAAATCTATCGCTTTTTCCTATATCCAAGAGCTGATTGGCTCTTCCCATTGTAACACCTTTTCCTTGAAGGGTTCTAATTTTCATTCAGAAATATGACTTCTCATAGGATTTGTGTTAGGTATTTTCAAGGACAAATGGATATGGTGTTTCCATTACTGTTTTTTTTTTTAATTGTTAAACTATTCTTTTTGAGCTATAATGAATAATTCATTCTGAGAGGCAATGTATATTTTTGGTAATTGACTTGAATACAAGTAAATATTAAACATGGAGTTGTTAGTTATTTGATAAATAAAATTCTTTTATTACAGCCTCAATCCAAATTTGGATTGACTGTTTATAGAAAAATAATTTCTTACATGAGGAAAGACAAGTTTTCTTTTTCTTACCATGGTATTAATGCAAAAATGACCTCTTCATCTCCTACCACCTTCCAAAAGGGAGGTGCTGGTTAGGAGGTAAATTCAATTTACTCCTTTATAATCAAACTTTACATCTGTTATGCTGAAGTCAGAGTTTATCTTTCTTCTTATATGGAACCTAGAAATGCACCACAAGGAATACTGTAAAAGAAGTTAGCAGAAATTTTGCTTATTACTGAGGACATTTAGACAGCTTCAAAATGGGTGAAAAAGATATAAACTTACCAAAGAATGTTGTCACAACGGAATGAAGCTTGTACTATTTTTCAAATAACAAATGGAAGAAGCAAAAGACGTAAGACTGAGTTGACTTTTAAAATGTGATTTCAATGCATTAATTACTGCCTGGCAAGGGCATGGTAAGAGGCGGGTCTTTTCTAGAAATATTCTCCTGTTTGTTTAATTGCTCTCACTTATATTCACTGAGCTCTGGATTTTCATTTTTTTCTTTTATTCTAAACAATGGGAAAAATATTTAAAGATGTCACTGATTTAGTTATCACAGTCCCTTTATCTCTGTGTATGGTAACATGAGTATAGAAAATATATCTGGAAGGTTATTTCCTAGATATCTAAATAAATCTCAGGACCACTCCCCAAACTCCTTATGCAAAAGGGAAGGTCAGGCCTGGAGGCTGAGTCATGCAGCACCCACTTCCAAATGAATAGTTGTTACCAACATTATGCATTAGCCAGAACCCCATGAAAAGGTAAAAGGCCTCGGGCACCTATAAGGACTGTCCCCACAGATCATTCATAAGGAAATTCTTTGTTGGCCTCTCCTGAACAAGGACATGCAAATTGTAGCTTTAGGTCCTACAGGTTAAGTCTAGCAACTATTATAAAACTAAAGTCTGTTTAATTCTAGGACCAGTAATGTTGATTACAAGTTTATCTTCCTCGGTACAAAACAGAGACTAGGCAAGATCAATCCTTCTTCCACTTACCCAGGGACATCTTACGTAATTGATTCTTTCTTCACTCTCTTTTTCTCTTCAAACACTCACCTTATGTAAAATGTAGATTTCCTGGAGCTCACAAAAATGTAACCCTTTGCCTCCATGCCCAACTCCCTCCTGCATTTTATTTCTGTATGCCCTCTGCCCTTAAATACTGAAGTTCCCAATTCCCTCTTTGGAAAAAAGTCACAGATATTTCTGTGGCTTGTGTTCTTCTTGGGTGTATCCTCAAACTTTGGCTTAATAAACCTCCATTGATTGAGATCTTTGCCTCAGTCACTTATTTTGAGTTGTCAGGTAGATAAACTGATTTGATATTCATTTTTGGTATCTCATTGAAAACAACCGAGAATGTATTCAGTTGAGAAAAAATGTTGAAAAGGATTTATTTTACAGTGATCATTAGTAAAATATGCAAAAAAGTTTCTTATCCTGCAGGTTTATAAGACATAAAAAAATAGATAAAATTTGGCAGTTTAAAGAGTTTTGGGTTATACATTTCATCAAGGCAGTGTAAGTGATTTTTTTTAATTTTTCAACTATAACAATGCATGCTTATTGTAGAGATTGAAAAATACAGAAACATGCAAAGAAAAAATTAAAATTAACATTCATCATATCACCCATCATTAACTACTCTAAAAGTTTTTCATGTGTTTCCTTACAGCATTTTTCCCACATATTTTTAATTTTTATTATTTTTATTCCAGACACTTTTTGTTTTGATTTTCAATCTAGAGAAGAGTTGTAAGAAGAGTACAAAAATTCTCCCCTAAGCTTTGAGCATTCTGTCTTTCTTTTTCTGAAAATATATATGCCTAAGTATAGCATATATTCAAATTCTTCTAGTTCTCCCAGGACGGTCCTTTCTAGAGATTTTGTTTTCCAGAATCATGCATTACTTTTACTTGTCATGTCTCTTTGGTTTCTTTTTTTTTTTGAGACAGAGTCTCACTCTGTTGCCCAGGCTAGAGTGAGTGCCGTGGCGTCAGCCTAGCTCACAGCAACCTCAAACTCCTGAGCTCAAGGGATCCTCCTGTCTCAGCCTCCCTAGTAGCTGGGACCACAAGCATGTGCCACCATGCCCGGCTAATTTTTTCTATATTTTTTTAGCTGTCTATATAATTTCTTTCTATTTTTAGTAGAGATGGGGTCTCGCTCTTGCTCAGGCTGGTCTCGAACTCCTGAGCTCAAACGATCCGCCCACCTCGGCCTCCCAGAGTGCTAGGATTACAGGCGTGAGCCACCGCGCCCGGCCTGGTTTCTTTTAATCCGGAACAATTTTGATCTTTTTCTTTTATGACATTGACGTTTTTAAGGAGTATAGCCAACTGTTCTAAATATGCAAATTATTAATAAATTGAGATTATTTCTGATATAATTTTATATCTTTTTACCCACTTGATATTATATGTTAGCATTTTCCAGTGTCATTAATTATTCTTTTAATTATCATTTTGGATGACGGTATAATATCATTTATTTTCATTAGTCTGCTATTGTTGGACATTTTTACTGTTTGTTTTTTCAGTATTACAAATACAGTTGGGAATAACATCCTTGTAAATAAATCTTTGTAATTTTAATTTCTGAATCCATCTATCAAGTATTTGTTAAAACTTAGAGCAACAAAACAAAAACCCTATAGGAGAGAATAATTGAATGTTAATCTCTTTGATTCTGAATATAATTAGAATGGACATTTGGAAAAGGGCGAAATTGCCAGATAATGAGGTTGCCAGATTTAGCAAATAACAATACAGGAAGCCCATTTAAATTTGAATTTCAGTTGGGACACATAATATTTCAGACATACCTATACTAAGAAATTATTCATTGTATATCTGAAATTCAAATTTAACTGAGCATCCTGTATTTCATCTGGCAACCCTACCAGAGGCTTGAGTATTCAGGAAATCTTCATGATTGAGGTAATGGAGGGAGTAAAGAAGATGTTTTACACAGAAGGAATGGTGTGAGATTGCCACTTAAACAAGAATGAGCATGATTTTTGTGAAATATGCTCCATAAGGATAAAGACTTTGTGTGTCATTCTTTGTTGTATCCCCAGTCCTTTAAACAGTGTCTGTGTACTGTAGTCACTCAATAAATATTTGTTGAATGAATAAATGAATTTGCACTCTATATAAAACCAGGGTTTTTGGAACAAAGATTAGCTATTGTAACTAAGTAGATACAGATCAAATTTCCATGAGCTTGGAAAACCTGGCAGAAGAATTTGGACTTCCTGCCTTCTTTTATTTATTTGTTTTATAGTGATTTATTAAGTGGCTACTCTATGTCAAATGCAGGGGATACTTTGGTGAACAAGCATATACATGATCTCTACCCTCATGGGTTTTACAGTCTATGGCAGAGGCAAACATTATTCGATTAAGACATTTTAACTTATAAGTACAAACAGATGAGCATTATCAGGGAAAAGTACTTGCTTTGTTCTAAATTCATATAGAATGAATGGGGAATTCTTAAAAGAACCTGATCAAGTTGAGTGTGGATGGTATTGTGTCTTGAGGGATATATCCAATCTCTTATGAAATCTTCATTCACTAATCTCCCCCCTGAATTTGTAGAACACACTTTGGGCTATCGTACTTGTTCTTACACATTTAAAAAATTACATGGACAATTTAGTTTACTAAATTAAATTCTTTAGGAAGGATTGTTTCAATTTACTTTTATTCCCCCTTAATTTCATGTATATGATAGGTGTTAATTATTTACATATGTATATATTTACATATTGAGTCATTGAAAATTTAATGGAGATTTTTTATAGCTGTAGATATGCCGTGTGCACATAAGAGACTATTTCTGGATTCTTTGAGCCTCTTGAAGAAGTTTATGATGCCTAGTTTTCATTCTTAGTCCCCAGACTTTGTGTGGCTATTTTAGGTCAGGGGTAGATGTTCGTGCTTTGCAGTCAGGGAGCTTTGGTAACCATTGTCACATATTAACTTAAATCAGAATAATCACTTTTGATTCTACCTTCAGTATATATTGAAAATCTAACTACTTCTTACCACCTCTACTTCTTCCCTTCTAGTTCATGATGCTGTCATCACTTGCTCAGATTATTGCAAAAGCCTCATAATTGCTCTCCCTGCCCCTGGTCTTGCCCCCTCTGGAGCAACAATAGGAAGATAATGGAGGTTTTTAAGTAGGGGTGGTAACATTACTAGATCTGTTCTTTGACATAGCTACATTGTGTTTAATAGATTGGAATAGGGACATAGTAAAATGGGGACTGACATGGTATAGTAGGGAGGCAAGATAATTCAGCAATCAATTCTTAAAGACTTTCCGTTTTAAATAATATAGGCCTGCCAGTACTTGTATTTTTATTAATTTACATAATTTTACTTATTAATATTCATTTGAGCTTTAGTGCTATACTTTATAATGTGCTATACTTCATGCTATACTCATATAATTGAACTACTTTTTTTTTTTTTTTTTTTGGAAATGGGGTCTTGCTCTGTTGCCCAGGCTAGACATTTGAACTCCTGGGCTCAAGTGATCTACCCACCTTAGCCTCCAAAGTAGCTAGAACTAGAAGAGTGTGCCACAACACCTGGCTCTGAATTACTTCTCAAGTAATTCAGTAATTCAAGTAAACTTTTTATTATGTGAAGACAAGCTTGCATAATAAGAGCAATTAAGACAGTGTGGTACTGACTCAAGGAATATACTAATAGACAAAGATTAGAGCTCAAGAATAGACCCACACATATACAATCACCTAATTTAAAGCAAAAATGCCACTGGAGTATCGAGAAGAAAGAATACTACTGGAGTCAGTGGATATTTATATGGAAAAAATTAACCTTGACCCTCACCTTACACCATACAGCAAAATTAATTCTATATGAATTGTACATAAGTGTAAAATGTAGAACAATAAAGCAACTAGAAGAAATCCTAGAAAAATATCTTGGTCTTGGCTGGGTAGACAAAAATTCCTCATGAAAAATACAAAAATGCCAACAAAAAATAAATTGGACCCATTAAAATTAAGGACTTCTTTTCATCAAAACATATCATTATGAAAGTCAAAAGACATAAAGTGAGCGTAAGAATTATGAGAAGTCCCAAAAAATAAAAAAAGAAAAAAAAGAATTATGGGAAATTCACCAAGGAAGACCAGTAGAAGGAAATATGGTTATGTATATTATGAAATTATCATGCTATTATGAAGTATTTTTTTCTTTATAACCAATACTAAGAATACAGAATCCTATTGTACATTTAACTAAAGGCAGAAACTATTTTGAGCCTATATTTTTTCTGATTTTATGCCATTTAGTAAATATATTAATACATTCTTTAGACTTACAGATTCATGCATATGAATCTGTATGAGTCCTCCCTGGGTATCCTTAGGGGATTGGTTCCATGACCCCCCACAGATCCGAAATCCAAGCAGTCTCAAGTGCCTTACATAACATGCTATAGTATTTGCATATAACCTACACACATCCTCCTGTATACTTTAAATCATCTGCAGATTATTTCTAATGCCCAATACAATGTAAGTGCTATATAAATAGTTGTTGTACTGTATGTGGTGTTATATATATTAGTTTTTATCCACAGTTCCTGGCTCTTAACTCCCATAGTCCTTGTTGTAACATTGGGGCACTTTAGGCCTCAAGAGGTAGAATTTCTCTCTGACCTTCTCCTGTCCTCCTGTACTGCTCAAGGCACTGCTCAAGGCAGGACTCTACTCTGATTGTGGGTCAAAAGACCCTCATTCTAGAGGGGTCCTGCTCCATGCTCTGGAGGGAAAAATGCTACACAGACAGGCCTTCCTAGGTTTAGATCATGTGCTTTTTATCCAATCACATTTCTACACTGTTGTCATGCCTATGTAATGAAGCCACCATAAAAACTCAAGAGGACTGGGTTTGGAGAGCTTCCAGATAGCTGAATACATGGAGGTTCCTGGAAGGTGGTGTGCCCAGGGAGGACATGAAAGCTCTGCGCCCCTTCCCCCATACCTCGCCCTACACATCTCTTTATCTGTATCCTTTGTGATATCCTTTATAATAACTGTTAAAAATAAGTGTTTCCCTGAGTTCTGTGAGCTGCTCCGGCAAATTACTCGAACCCAAAGAGGGAGGGGGTTATGGGAAACTGAAATTAAAGCTGGTCAGTCAGAAGTTCCAGAGGTTCCAAATAATTATTATTATTTTAAGGGCTGATATTCCCCCCCCCCTCTTTTTTTTAGTGGTGGGGAAGTTTGAGGTGATTCTCACTCTGCTGGCGAGGCTAGAGTGTAATGGTATCATCATAGCTCACAGCAACCTCAAACTCCTGGGCTCAAGTGATCCTCCTGCTTCAGCCTCCTCGGTAGCTGGGACTACAGGCATGTACTACCACGCCCAGCTAATTTTTCTATTTTTTGTAGAGACGGGGGTCTGGCTCTTGCTCAGGCTGGTCTTAAACTCCTGGCCTCAAGTGATCCTCCCACCTTGTCCTCCCAGAGTGCTAGGATTACAGGAGTGAGCCACCATGCACAGCCTCTCTCTATATTTTTAACTGATTCAACTCATTAACTTTTTAAGAAAAGTCATTAATGTCAGATCCAGTTAGCTGTCCCATAAGCCAAAATTATGGATGGAAAGAGAAGAGGGGAGTCAAGAGAATAGTCAGAAAAACTCGTTAAGATTTTTGTCTTGGCCGGGCGCGGTGGCTCACACCTGTAATCCTAGCACTCTGGGAGGCCGAGGCGGGTGGATCGCTCAAGGTCAGGAGTTCGAGACCAGCCTGAGCAAGAGCAAGACCTCGTCTCTACTAAAAATAGAAAGAAATTATCTGGCCAACTAAAAATATATATAGAAAAAATTAGCCGGGCATGGTAGCGCATGCCTGTAGTCCCAGCTACTCAGGAGGCTGAGGCAGTAGGATCGCTTAAGCCCAGGAGTTTGAGGTTGCTGTGAGCTAGGCTGACACCACAGGACTCACTCTAGCCTGGGCAACAGAGCGAGACTCTGTCTCAAAAAAAAAAAAAAAGATTTTTGTCTTATGTGGCATCATGCAGAAAGTTTAAAATTAAATATACACTATCATAAATATCGTTAAAATGCAGGACAAAAACTGATCTAAAAGAAATCAAGGATGATCAAGTCTTAGGAGGATCTTATTTCTCAGGTGCTCTGGCCAGAAAGCACCTAGAAGACTGAGATAACTTTGATGCCAAATCAGAGATTTTCCCTCCTATAATCAACCTCAAAATTTGACTTAGTTGATCCTAACAGTAGACACAAACCCTTAGAGAAAACTAGGCAAACCATTTTTCCTATTGACCAAGTCTGAGGCTCCATTCATTCTTCTATCACATAGGACATGGCACATCTTTTTTTTAGATCTCTAATAATAATAATAATAGTTCTCTAAGAAGCAACCTGGAATGAAAGACACTATTCATTTATTTTCTTGAATGGGGATTGAAGGCTTATTAATCTCATTTTAAAAAATAGAAGGGGTAGGTTTTATTCTAATAAGTCATGCATCAGTGAAATTTAAGTTATTGCAGCTCCAGGGCAGCAATTACTTATATATTGACAACTTATACATGTTTTACATGCCCGTTTGCTCTCCTGTTCACTACTGAAATGTAGTTACCATAGCAATGAACATATCACATGGTTCCTGTGCTAGTTCTAAAATAGAGAACAGCAATATGCCATATGAGCTCCGCTTATTTTCTACATAAGGACGGCATATATACAACTTGAGGCTATTCCATAACCTTCTCAGTGCAGATAGCTTATCATTGATTTATATAGCTTTCAAAGTAAAAAGCAATTGGCAGGAGTATATTTCAAGTCTCTAGCCTCTCTTGTACTATATAGTAGATGTTCTTTGCCGCTGAGCTAAAAGAACAGCTTCCAGCTTTGACCAGCAGGGATTCTGCTGTTGTATATTGAACCAAATATCTTCTGTGGAATATCAGTGCCACTTAGAAGATTTGGCAGGAGAAGCACATATAGCATTCATTCATGGAGACAGTTTTTCAGTCTTATTGACCAGTTCTTAACCAATCTTAGCTTTTCTCCCACAGTCTCCATTTATGGGTCAAGTGGAAAAAATATAGGAGTCTGTTTTAGAATTTGAGGACAGAAGGATGCCAAGCACAGCTGGAGGCATGCTATTAAGTTCCTTTTAGGACGATTATTGCATAGGTTATGTAGCAGTGTATCCGTAGAAAAAGACTTCAGATTTCTGTGATTGTTGCTGTCGGGTCACTACTTATGCCTTGCTCTTGCATTCTTTAGAGTATATAGTAGGTGTCAGACCTCCAGAGATAAAGGAGGAGCACACCTCTGTTACTGTGGATCTTATCAGATATTTATTTGAAACAGTCCAAGTGCTGTGGCATATTAGGGAATGGTGCTACTGGGTAACTCTTTGTAGCCATATATAAAATAAGAAAAATAAATTTCAATTTGAGCTGCTGGCTACACTACAGCTATGGTCACTGGAGGTATAAATTTAAAACTTTAAATATTCTTATTGAAACTACCAGAATAGCTATTCTATATATAGTAGAATACAGTGCTTTATTCTCCCATTGCCGTATACTCTTTTTTTTTTTTCCCCTTGAGACAGAGTCTCATTCTGTTGCCTTGGGTAGAGTGCCGTGGCATCAGCTGAGCTCACAGCAATCTCAAACTCCCTGGGCTCAAGCAATCCTTCTGCCTCAGCCTCCCGAGTAGCTGGGACTACAGGCATGCGCCACCATGCCCGGCTACTTGACCAAAACTTTTAAGATATAATTTAAAGGTCCTCAAACATAAATTAGTAAATTTAGGAAGCTAAATAGGCATATATATTTAACTGGGTACTACTGACAGGGCTACATGTTGATTGTGGAATATTTGTGTCTACCCTTTCATCCCTGCTATAATCTAAAAACCATGTAACTGTGTATTACATAAACTATGTAATATTGGATACCTATGTATCCACATAATTTGCAACAAAGTAGAACAAATGGCTGGAAATATTATTATAACCTTGTACTTGAACCTTATTTCTTTTTTCTTGGTCATTGTTTAAAATCTGAACATTACAGAAATAGATAATGCAGAAAGAAAATTCTTTCATGATCCCACCATATCTTATAGTGAGATAATCTCTGTTATTAGTTCTGAGTATGTCCTTCCAGGTTATATTTTATTGTAAAAGCTTTTAAAGATATTCATTTTAATAAAGTCTTACTGTAATTCTGTTTTGTATATTTTTACATAAAATACCTAGACCTCTTTCCCTATTAGTACAAACTTATCTGCCTTATTTTTTATGAGTTATATTGTTGTGTGAATACATGATAGTTCTTTCTCCTATTGAAGGCTTATGGATTGTTTTCTGGTTTTTGTTATTATAAATACAGGTGTAGGAATATATGTCTTATGTTCTTTTGTGTAAATATTGCTATAGGCTCAATCTCTAGAATCAAACTGCCAATTCTTAGGAAAAGAAAATTTAACTTCCAATAAATTTTGCCAAATTGCCCTCCAGAGAGGTTCTACCAAATCGTGTTTCCAGTTTAAATGTCTTTTAAAGCTTTGCCAAACTGATAAAGTTAAAATGGCATTGTATTGTTTTAATTTTCATTTCTAGAATTATTGTTGTAGTTCCCCATCTTTTCATATATTGTAGACCATTTGTATTTTCCTCTTTTGTCAACTCCTTACTTTTTTGCCCATCTTTCTTTTTCTTTTGGATGATTCAATTTTTCCTCCTAACTTTTGTTTTTCGTTGATTGTTAGGGAAGTAAATCTCTAGTTGACTTATAAATATTTGTTCCAGTTTTTTCATTGACTTTATATTTGCTACTTTCTTTTATATGGAAGTTTTCAATTTGTATTTAGTCGTATTTGTTAGTCTTGTCCTTTATAGCTTCTGGCTTTTACCTTATTTAGTAATATTAAATTGTATATTTCATATGGGTCTAATATATGCATTCATTCACTTATTTATAGAAACTAATCATTTGGGTCCTAGTTAACCAAGAATCTGTTAGCTGATAGGTCATTATTGCCCGTACAATCTAAGAAAAATATAATTGTATTTGCCTATACAATCTAAGAAGAATATAATCATATTTGCAACAATGATGTTTTAGCCTAGCAACAGACAGAATTCTGTGGAATGATTAGCAGCTACTTCCGAATATTGCCAGAAAGTTATAGTAACATATAACTAGCAAGAGTAAAAACTAATATGTAACAAGTAGTTTGTCCTTTTCTGAACTTTAGTTAATTTAGTCTTTATGTCCTTATAAATATTAGTTTTGTGGCTAAAATATGTATATCTTTCCAACTTACGACATTGTGAAAGGTATAGCTACTGGCATTTTACATGGAACAGAAAAAAAATTCCTTTAGATGAAAGCCAAATCACAATTAACCTCATTATATATACTGTTCTACAAATTATGAAATCAATAGATGTTTATTGGGTATCTTTTTTATTGCTAGGCTCTTGCAAAAAAGAGAGAGGTGGGTGGCATGTTTTTGTGTGTGTGTTTTTTTTAAAGGTGCAAATTATGGTCCTATCTTCAAACAGTCATGATCTAGTTTGGAATATTTGGCATAAGTACATCAAAAGTTAAGCAAACAAATGATAATTCCCCAACAATGTAGCAAGACCTCACCTTCCCCAAACCAAAACAAATAGAACAAAAAAAATGTTGGTCTCTTCTGTGAGCAATATTGCCTGCTAAGGAAATGTTACTTTTGGGGGAGCTTTGGCTGTGGTCATTTCTAGAATGTAAAGTGAAGAAATCATAAAAAAAGAACAAAGTAAAGAAAAGGGAAAAAAAAACCCTGAAAGTGGCCAGTATTACAAGTAGACAGAATAAGGGGTCACTGTGAATTTGTGAATTTAAGTGTGCCCGAATACACTTATTTTCCTGCTTATTCCACCATTTTCCTTCACATTAAAGCTTTCACCTTTATTAAAGAGAAGTACCTCCTGGAAATATTAGCATACTAAATGTGAAATTTAATACTACGGTGTGAATAAGTTTAAGATCCTTTTCTGGTTAGGGAAGGAAAGAAACAGAGAGAAGACTAGGAGTCTGAGGTAAGGGGGAGATGAAGAATATGAATCAAGGGATAGGGCATCAAAGATAACCTTTGCACACCTCAGTTTCATCTGAAAATAGACTGTTTGTCTAACACGTATTTCTAATCCCCAAATCCATTCATTTCATTGAAATTGATGAGTATTTTCGATGGGACCAGGTAAAATATTTTAAGATGTTCACTGTTTAATAACATTATATGAGTCAGTGTTAAATCAGAGAAGCAGAACCAATACAAAATACATATATAGGGATTCATCCGAAGGAATTGGCTTCTACAGTTGTGAAGACTTGCTAAGCAAGTCCAAAGTCCAGTCAAGAAGGGAAGATAAAGAGCAGGCTGGAATCCCATGAACATAAGCTGTTTAGAGTTTCTCAGCTTGGGAAAAGCGTAAGCTCTCTTTTAAAGGGCTCACCGAAATAGGTCCAGGCCCACCTAAGATAATCTCCTTTTTGATTAACTTAAAGTCAACTGATTAGGAGCTCTAATTACATCTGCAAAATTCCATCACAGCAGCAAATAGATTAGTGCCTGATTGAATAACTGAGGAGGGTAGTTCAGCCTAGCCAAATTGACACATCAAAAAAAAATTCTTTTTAAAGTTATCATAATCATTTAGGCATAATTTAAACAAGATTTTTTTTTTTAATTTTTAGAGATAGGGTCTTGCTCTGTTACCCAGGCTGGGGTACACTGGCACAATCATAGATCACTACAGCCTCAAACTTCTGGGCTCAGGGATCCTCCTGCCTTGGCCTCCCAAAGTGCTGGGATTACAGGTGTGAGCCACCATGCTCAGCTAAGAATTCTTTTCTTGGCTATAATCTTAAAAACATTTCCCCTACAAGTGGTAACTCCATAAACCACTTTCAGTTGATTTAATCATACTCCAGTAGCCCCAGCCACACTCAGAAAATAAGCTTTGTCACTGGTCATATACCAGGCTTTGGATCTAGAAGAGGCCACATGAATCTATCCTTTCATTTACAGATGCAAAATCCAAAGCCCAGAAAGGCTGTGGAATTTATTTTTGTTTTTGTAATATAAAAGAAGGAAAACTTCTCATTTTAGTATCTCACCTGAGGCCCTGTAAGATTTATCTAAGAAAGTAGGTAAAACCCTGAAAGTACTCATTTTTACTTCAGTTAAACTCTAATTGCCACTTTGTACTGCCATTATATAAGAGTGGTCCAAGTACGTAGAAATACGTTTTTTTGTACAAAGAATACAAATGGATATTCAGTTTTGCAAAAGGATGTAAAGCTGAACATCAAATATTTAATGAACTTTTATAGTGATGGCTTTATGAAAATGAGTTTTGCCCTTTGAGGGGAGTTCAAAACATGTTCTAAGAGGTCTAATAAGGATAAGTAACACAATTTTACTACTTCCCATTGTCTTGCCTCCCAACTTTGCCTTATAATTTTCCACAGTGTATCCCTAGAGTTTACCTTTTGATTTGATGGTCTTGAGTTAAGTTTCAGTGAAATTTGGTTGTGAAATTGTATTCTTACTTGTTTATATATGGTACTCTTGAGTACATGTACAACCTTCTCACCCTTCATTGGTCCCTAAAAACCATTTCTTAATTCAAAAAATATTAAAATGCCTGTTACGTACCAAGTACTTCTCTTGATACGATGGTGAGCAAGAAGGATGGCAGTCTAGTAAAAAGTAAGACAGGGAAACACCAGCTCTAATCGTGGAAAGTATTGTCTTACAGGGGAGGTATAAGGACATTGTTCATGATTGTTCTTTATGGCCTACTGTCTGACCCATACTAGATGTTTAATAAATGCTTTTTAAATAAATAAGGCTTGCATAGCATTTTTGAAGGAGTAAGGACTTCTTTTTTTAAAAAAAAATGTATGTATAGGACACTTGGTACAAAACTAGGGTAACTGGAGCTGGTAGAAAAGCAATGATGGTTCTGATTTGGGGACAGATTCAAGAACTTGAGTATATTGGAATGGGTACAAACATACTTTCATTGATTAATGATTTGCATATTTCTTTAGAGATAGTCTTATTCTCTTTGTCCCTGACTTTTAACCTTTGTTTGAAATTAGTGCATCAGTTTATATTAATTGCAATTGCCAGTGACCAAGTGAATATGACATATCTATAAAAGAACAGGGAAAAATCAAGTCCTTATTATGTTGCTGCATCACTAATCCAGGCTTCCAGCTAAATGCCAGAATATAAATTAGATCCCTTATCAAATCTGGCACATAAAATTTTAGGATCCTTTTTAATGTAGTACATGTGCTTTCAGTAAATGCCTGCTTTGGCAAGAAATTAAATCAGTGTTTTTTGTGTCAAGTACACTCTTGTTATATTTTATACTCTGTAACTTTATTTTTTTTTTTTTTTTTTTTTTTTTGTTGAGACAGAGTCTCACTTTGTTGCCCAGGCTAGAGTGAGTGCCGTGGCGTCAGCTTAGCTCACAGCAACCTCAGACTCCTCGGCTTAAGCGATCCTACTGCCTCAGCCTCCCGAGTAGCTGGGACTACAGGCATGCGCCACCATGCCCGGCTAATTTTTTCTATATAGATTTTTAGTTGTCCATATAATGTCTTTCTATTTTTTTTTTAGTAGAGACGGGGTCTCACTCAGGCTGGTCTCGAACTCCTGACCTTGAGCGATCCACCCGCCTCGGCCTCCCAGAGTGCTAGGATTACAGGCGTGAGCCACCGCGCCCGGCCCAATATACTCTGTAACTTTAAAACTATCCTTATGAACCAGTTCAAGGACAAAATTAAATTTTGTTTTTGTATTTGGTGGTGTTTTTCTTTTTTTTTGGAGACAGAGAGAGTCTCGCTCTTTTGCCCTGGCTAGAGTGCCGTGACATCAGCCCAGCTCACAGCAATCTCAAACTCCTGGGCTCAAGCAATCCTTCTGCCTCAGCCTCCCGAGTAGCTGGGACTACAGGCACGTGCCACCATGCCCAGCTAATTTTTTCTATATATATTTTTAGTTGTCCAGATAATTCCTTTCTGTTTTTTTAGTAGAGACAGGGTCTCACTCTTGCTCAGGCTAGTCTCGAACTCCTGACCTCGAGCAATCCTCCCGCCTCGGCCTCCCAGAGTGCTAGGAATACAGGCGTGAGCCATCGCGCCCAGCCTGTATTTGGTTTTACATGCAACGAATATGATTTTTTTCTTTGTGTTATGTTTGGTTCTTTTTTTTTTTTTTTTAACTTAGTACAAAATTCAGAATCTACAACACTATCTCTCCACTAACTGTTCTCTAGCCTGCTTTAAGTTTTTGTTTTATTTTTTTTAGAGATGGGATCTCACTATGTTGCCCAGGCTGGAGCAGAGTGGCTATTCTCAAGTGTGTTTATGGTGCACTGCAGCCTTGAACTCCTGGGCTCAAGTGATCCTCCCACCTCAGCCTCATGAGTAGCTGGAACTACAGATGTGTACTACCAGGCCCAGCTGCTTTCAGTTTTTAAAACAATTGAGCTCTTTCTCCTGTCCCCTCAGACGCTTTGCACATGTTCTTCCCTCTGCCTTGACCTATTTTTACCCTATATTCAGTGTTATTCACCAACCTAACTCTTACTCATTCTTTAAGTCTCAACTTAAATATTCTCTGAGATTCCTTCTTTATCCACACCTCCAAATCTCAGATCAAATAATCTCTTCAGTACTGGCACATAGTGGATGCTTGCTAAGTGAAAGGATAGATTGACATATTGAGCATTTACTGTGTTCTAGTCATTATAAAAGTCCCTCAAGGAACTTTCATAAGTCTGAGTTCCAAATGGCCGTGTTATTTTGTAAAGAATATTCTTAGTTTTACTTTAGGTAACAAAATTAGCATATTTTAATGAAATAGAATTTCAAAATATAAGAATATACATTATATAAATGTACATATACATATGTCTGAGTATGGCAAGTTGCAAACTAATATTTTATCTTGATTGCTGTCATAAATCTTAAAAGCCACTGTGCTAGTGGATACTGTTGTGTAATGATCTCCCAACAAGCACGTCTAGAAAACAACCTGTTTCACTTACAGTTTCCCCAAGCATCTCTCTGCTGTCTACATCTTTGGCTTCTAACAGTTCTTTGCTTAGAGTCAAAAGCCAGAATCTCAGAAATCTCCCAGAGAGACCATTTAAATCAAATGTGCCCATCAAGATTTGGAGGAAGGCCACTTGAAAAAAGAAAGCACTCTATTACATTCTACTTTTAATTTTCAAAACCTGGAAACCTTCTCACACCCATGAAAACTAATGGTATTTCATCTGTTCTCTTTGATGGCCCGTGAGCCCCAGTCCTGTGATTTCTTAGCATCCTGTAATACATTTTGTTTTTAAGCTTTTACTCTGTTTTTCCTCCCAGAATTCTCTTTCAAGGTCCAACACAGAAATGCTTTTTCTCAACATATCTTTCCTAACTCTATTCCATTTTTTAAAAATTCTTCTAATTTTCTCAACATTTTAGTATATATTTCTCAACACTTGTATGCTATACTATCATACACTTGGCCATATATACATTATTTTGTATTGGAAATTGGCTTTTTTGTGTTTGTGTTCTTCTTGATTTTACATGTGCAAAAAAAATTCACATTGATTTTATTTTCCTTAAATGAAATATTTTAAATTCCTTTCATGGAAAATTAAATATAAGTCATTTTTGAGGTGCTTTTCTTCACTACCCAAGAATCTCACACAAAGAAAAACTTTCAGGAAATTAATCTCCCCTTCCCCCATCCCCCTGGTATCTTCTGTCCACATTGGCTATACTGAGATGCCCGCTGTTAAACCATGTGATCCCCTAGAGTTCAGTGGCTCTGCTGCTTCTTAGGACGTGAGCTTCTTGGCCAAGGCTAGTAGCTTCAGTAGCTTCCTATGTTGGATATTTTCCGTTGGCCCCTCCAGAGGGACTTTTTACTCTTTTCCTTCCCTATTCTGTGCCTAAGGGCCTGAGAAAATTGCTAAGTATTAATAACAAGGAGAAAAGGGGATACAGTGTTTGTGGGACTCTAAATTATTTAAAGGATGATTTTAAAGCTCTGGGAGCCAAAAGTTAAGGTGAAAGTAAAGAGCATTCAGAAAAGAGGAGTTTGCAGCACAGAGAGTCAAATTACAAGTCTTAGAATTCAGCCTAGCTCCAAAACATTACTCCTGAACCATTACTATACCCTTAACATGTACTTGTTGAGTTGATGAAACAATATTTGCATAACTTCTCCCCTGACAACTAAATGAGGAACTTAAAGATTTTAACAATTCTAGATTGCTACCTATGATACTGATGATTTTTAAGCAAGTTGTCATAGCAATAAAAAAGCATAAACCTTGTTTTAGGAAGTAGAGGATGTGATAAGAGCCCACTTGCCATTCTATGTTTCAGATTAATGAATATGATTAAAAGTAAGATAGAATAAAATTCTTAAAAGGCAGTTAAATAAATCCAAATTGGTTGTAGTATAATGGCCAAATTGTTGTTTTTAGTCATGTGGTGCATATTTCCATATGTTCTAAAATTCCTGGAGAGCGTGGCACAAAGTTCTGCTGAAACAATTCCTGCCTGTCAGGTGACAGGTGCCTCATCTTTTATTGTAGTATTAATTCAGAATCCCATCAATGCTGACTCGGGAAAGGGGGGGTGGGGAAAAAATATGAAACTATTGTTTTTAACTTGTACTGTTCACTTAATAATTTATCATGAATATTTCCCATATTATTTCATATCATTGTACAAGAAACAATGTATACATTATGAGGACATACTGTATCTAACAAGATTCAAGATATACTGTTAGACTCTTTGATTCTGTAAAATTAAATTAAAAAAAAAAAACAGAATCCCATCAAATACAAAAATGCACAAGATGAAAAATAAATTTATGAGCATTTGCCTCCTCACTTTAGCCACAGAATCATTACTGTGGTTCATTCACTCTCAGCCTGTTTCTTTGTTCTTCCTCTCCTTCACCTTCTGGCCTCCTTATGTCTTTATTTTCTCCTTTTCATTCTAACCACAATCACATCTCTATCAGATGGTTTTTGTTTCTACTTCTGAATACATTTAAATGCCATTTATAAAATCAAGAATTCTTACTGAATGTGTGTTTAAATGTAATGGGATTCAGCAGTAGTTTGAAAACGCAACATAATTATTAAATGTAGGTTTTAATACTAGTGATGATTCATATTTTCCAACTTCTATATTTTACAATTTGTTTTTCTTGGCAAGAGTTTAAGTATCTATGAATGAAGAGAAAGGTTACTTGAATTTTGGCTTCTAGAAAGAAGTAATTAATCTTTTCCCATGGCCTTTTAAAAAGATGCTTTACCTTTTACAGAAAGGTATCAGCAGTAGAAAAATGGCAGGTATTTAAATCTGCTCACTGACCTAGGCCAGTCATTTCTTAATAGAATCTCCAGACTTTTTGCTTAAGGGACCTTCCCTAATAGTAGTCTGTCTGTGGTTGCCAGGGACCTCCCAAGAAATTATTTGTGTGGTCATTGAATTTTAGAGTTAGAAAGGACTTTTTAATTTTTTTTTTTTTTTTTTTTTTAGTCACTCATTGACTTTACAGATAAGAAAGGACTTTAGAAAGTGTTATAAGCCTCTCATTTTTGAGATGAGGGATCTGAGAAAGAGAGTTTCTATTAATATCTTGCCCAAAGTCATACTAGGGATAAAGTAAGAGGCAAAGGAAGAACTGGAATCCAAGTTTCTTGATTCCAAGTCCAGAACTCTTTCTTTTTATACCATTATTTTATGAACATGAAAAGCAAACTGATGGTTTGCCTGAAGTTCATTATATTCTTTATATCTTGGAATTCGTTATTTCTGTGCTTCACTATTTGAATTAAAATATTTTGTGTTTATCATCTGTTTTTTGACCTACCATCTAAGGATTTTCACCTATTGTCTTGCCTTTTAACATTGAGTCTCCATACTTCTGCTTGATAAATTAATCTTTCTACAGTGTAATCCTAATGATGTTACTTACTCAAAAACCTTAATATCTCTCATCCCTTCTGTCTATCTACCACATAGTTAAATGAATTAAATACAGCCTCTTAACCCATTACAGACTAAGTCTACCTTTCAAATCTTAGTGCTTTCCACTCTTCTGCTCATCTTTTATGATCCAGCCAAACTGGACCTCTTGCTATTCTCAGGGTACAACTCACATTTTCCATATCACTGTATCCTTCCTTACATAACACCTTCACCTAAAATTTCACCCATCTTTCTAGACTTAGGTCTAAACTTAAGCCATTTCTTTCTTTTGTTCTCTCTTCTTCTAATTTCAATTGGAATGTACTATATTCTAATTTTAAATTTTGCTTTCATCTTAATTCTTTTGCCTTATTTCTATTTAATCAAATGAGCCTAGCAGAGTGCCATATAACTGTAGAAATAAATAGCATCTAGTATGTTTTTTGGTTATTAAAATTCTTGATGCAGATGGAAGACAGTTATTGCTATTCTCCTTTATTCTACATCAGATAATAAAAAATCTGCCCCTGTTATCACAACCAAGAGAAATCCTATACTACCTGTGCCTATCAAACACTAAATAATGTCTAACATTGTCACAGTGGTCACATGGAAACTGGAGATATTCAACTATTAAACGCCTGCTCCAAATCTAGCCTCGTTACCAAATCTCACAATTTAAACAATAACTACAAAACATATAGTGTATATATTTTGCTTTGCGGGTACTAATGAGAGTACATATTTTCTTACACAATTACATAGAAAGTTATGCCATTTTCTGTGGCAGCTATATTTTCAGATGCTGTGCCAACAAAACACTCAAGGATTTAGGATGCTTCTGAAAATCTTGGCTAGAACAGACCTTGAGACTGTTGGCATCTCTCACATACATGATTTATTGTTTTCTTCCTAAGAATGGACCATTGCTTTCTCGAGACTCCCATTCCTTCGGAATAATAAATACAGATTTTTATCACCTATTGATTAGCAGAGGATAAAAATGTAGGAGGAGAAAGAAAAGTTCTAACAACTCAAAATCTCTATAATAACAAAACCACTGTTAAGTATTGGTTGTCCAGGTGAAGATTAACCATGTTTAGAGATTTAGTGAGTTATTCTGTTTGAAGTGGAGATGGGAGAAATGGAGCCCTTCTCTGCAGCAGCCCAGTCCTAAATCCAGGCTCCTTTCCTTCGGTGCTGCTGCTACTAACCCAATACTGCCTAATTACCGGGATAAGCTGGGTTGGTGAGCACATCTCGGGCCCCTGTTGTGTCTAAATCATCTCTAATCTGCTCTGGCTAATCAAGAATTGATTTTCCTTGTTTATGAGGTGCAGTTCATGTTAATTAGAGATGTAACTCAGATCATTCCATTCAAAAATGATTTTTAGGATTGTTACCATAAAAGTCCCTAGCTTCTATTTCCAAGGTGTTCACTATCTGAATCAGGTCTTGTCCTTGGAACACTTAACAAGATCAATGTATGGTGTATAATCCCTTCTTTTGAAACAAGAAAATTAAGCAGTGCATCTTGAGCTACACATGTGGTGCTGTCTATGATGATGATGTGTGCACTGGCAGTAAAAAATGACAGATTACATAGGACCTATATTAGCATTTATTTACTAGATTTAAAAAAAGTATCGTTTTAAAGTTGTGAAAGTGTACCTTAGCAGGTTATTGCTGGTTATAAGCTCATTGGGACTTATGTTTCTATCGCATATGCTGTAAACTTTCTAATTAAATTGCATGTCAGCAAAATAAAATAGTAGCTTGTCATAAAATTGCTCTCTGTTGATAACTTACCAAGTACTCAGACTAAATCAGGACTTATTTAATATTTATCTCTGTTATTTTGTCTGTATGTAGGGTGTTGTTTTATGGTTTTTGTTTAGTTACTTTTGTTTTCTGCTAATCTTGTTACTTTTATAGCAAATCGTTTAGCATTTATCCTTATTATTCTGCTATATGTACTCTTTGATATCCTATATCTGCCAATAATGTCTGGACTGCATGCATCTTTGACACTATAGTTATAATAAAAAATTCAGGGTAAAATACTCTTCTGGGAAAATCTATTTCCCTGATTTTTTGTGTGATATTGGAAATGAGACAAATGCCAAAATCCTTTAGGGTAACTTCCCAGAACAGGACAACTGCAGATAGGCATAAAATATGGATTGTGTAAATACTCTCAAGGAACATATCAGACCAGCAGTTTCCCAAGTTTTTAGCCAAATCTTAGCTACCATTCTTGAAAATCTCAATGCATATGGATAGATTTTTTTTTTTACGTTTTTTAGTAAAGATTCTATTAAATTAATCAACTTAACTCATTCCAATGCACAGTTAATTCATACTATGTATGAGGCACGCTTTTAAGATGTGATGCAAAACTTTAACCTCAAGAAGCTGATAAACTAAGGGAGAAAACATTATAAATAAATTATAATTCAACATAAGAAATAGCACAATAGAAGAATATATTCAGAGCACTAAAGTCATTCAACACTGATCCCAAAATAAAGTATGAACCACAAGAAATCAAGTCAATGTCAATCTAATGCAGAAGTATTTGAGGGCTTCTCTTTTCTTCTTTGCTTAATATAGGTGAGTGCTTTATCCTTATCATTTGGTAAATCAATAAGGATTTATTATCTATTCTGTACAGAGCAATATGTTAGATACTTTCAGTATACAAAGTGAAAAAGGGTTTCTGTACTAAGAATGTATAATCCAGTAGGGAAGATAAGCTATCTATATAAATAAGTATGTTTCTAGTCTGCACATTATTGCCATAAGAGAAGCCTTCACAACTTCAGCAAAATTCTTGTACAGTGCAGAAAGCCCCTTCTGCAGGTAGAGAAGAGAGACCATGAACAATTCAAAAAGGCTTCCATTAAGCAAAAGATGGCTGAACTAACCCTGGAGGGATGGGTAGGATTCTGACAAGAGTGGTTGAAGGTATTCTAATTCATTTAGTGCCTACATGAGCAAGGTAACACAAAGGCAAAAAAGCCTGGGGCATGTTCAGAGAATAGCAAGTATTCTAGTTTGAGTGGCATCTGGTGCATGTATAAGAGAATAGTGAAAGATCAGGCTAGAAAGGAAAAGTAGGGGCACATTGTGAAGGACCTTTGAAAGTCAGACTATGGAACTGGGACTTTTATCAGGAAGCAGTAGGTGGCTTCTTACGCAAAGGATAATCAGAGTCGATATTCAGGAAGATAAATCTAATGATTGTATGCAAGGATGCATTCAAACTGGGTGAGACAGGTACTAGAGACTGGTTAAGAGACTATAGCAGTAATCTCTGCAAGAATTAGTATAAGATTGACCTAGATTTGAGTCGGAAGGATTGGAAACAAGGGTGTAGATATTATAAGTCTTATGCTTATAAAATGGACTTGGCAGAACTTGGAACTTGTCAGATGCAAAGAGAAAGAAGGTGTCAAAAAGACTCAGGAAGTGAGACAGGATATCTCCTGATGATGTCAAATGGAAGGAATAAAGAAAATTACTCCCCAAAATAGTAAAGACAGAAAAGATTAGAAGGTTGAGAAATGAATTTCTAGAGAAAGACTACATTTAGGGAGGGAGTTAAGCAAATGAAGAAGAAGACAAGCAACAGAAAGGTGAGAGAGAAGAGAAACAAGATATGCAACAGAAAAATAGGGAAGAGAGTTCCTAGGAAAGGTTGGGAAAATTCAAACTCTAAAACACCAATAAAGTCTCATTTTTCACCTATTAAATTATCCAGTGGAGTTGGGAGATCCAAATGAGAGAACTAAAATGTGCAGGAATAAGTGAGGAAAATTGACCAAAGAATTGAAGGAGGGAAAATATTTACCCAGGAAATGAAGAGTAATTAGAGATACAAAGAAATTTGGAGGAGAGTTGAAATTAAAACTCTGAAAGAATAAAGGGAAATGAGTATTCATTTTATTTCTTAAAATAAATATTCCCAAATGTTAAACTGTGCAGAAATTTTTCTTCCCTGGGAAAAAGGAATCAAGTCCTATTCAAAAGGTTAAGAAGAAGGGCTGAGATTGGTGACCTATGAGAAAACAGTTTCTGAGATAGGTGTAGCTGGAATTTGTAATACTATATACAATAAATCAAAATGGTTCTTAACAAAAATAATCCTATATCTCATCTGTTAGCCCGATCATTTTATAATGTTCAGTACAATAAAAATTCCAATACTTTGTAACTAACTCCATGCTGTACTACCTTTAATTCCCAATGTATTAATACCAAAGCAAAACTCATCCTTTATCATAGAGACTACAAAATACTACAAGCAAGCACTATGGTTGGATAATGTGTTATCTCAGATTCCAGCAAGAGGGTCTGTGAGGTAGAAAGATATATTTCTTGATTCCATTCTGTAGACTAAGATGATTGGCTCCTATTTTATTATCAAATGCAGAATATTCAGTGCCTCTTAAAACCTGTTTTTTTTCTATATAGCAAGGATAGGTGAGTCATGCTTTCAATTTAACATTTATTGACCACCTACTATGCACTCTCCTGAGTGTTTTCTGTCATTTTTCTGTGACTTTTAAAATAGTTTAACCTATACATTTGGCCAATTTCTTTTGCATGCACATTAGATTTTTCTCTCTCCTTTTTCTTTTTTCTTTTTTTTGGAGATAGGCTCTTGCTCTGTCACCCAGGCTAGTGTTCGGTGGCATCATCGTAGCACACAGCACCCTAAAATTGCTGTCTCAGCCTCCTGAGTAGCTGGGACTGCAAGCACACCACCATGCCTGGCTAATTTTTTTTATTTTTTGTAGAAACAGGTTCTCACTATGTCGTTCAGGCTGGTCTTGAACTCCTATATTGAATTTGTTTTTAAGACAGCAGCATTATAATACACTCTGTACATAATTACTGTGAGTCAGCTGGCAAGAAAGAAGAAAATAATACAGTGGTTATTGGTAATATTTGGATTGTATATGTTATCCATATGTAAAAATTCCGACCGTGGGAGAAATTACCTTTATTTTTCACTGAGGGTAGGAAACCAGAAGCTTCTCTGTTTTTACATTTTGTTAATAAATTACAATGTAGTACTACAAATTTCTTTCTTATTTAATCCAGTACTCTTTAGACTGTAAATATTACTGGGATTCCTAATTCTATTCTCTCTTCTCCCTCAAAAAACCAAAGACCCAAAGAATAGTGGAGTTTTTGTGATATGTTCTAGTCAAAATAACTCGAAACTAGTGCTCTGTCTTTAAAATCCATGTTAACTACCACATCTCACACCTTACCACTTTACTCATAGTAGATTTTAAAGAACCCAAAACTATACCCTATATACTTGTCCATTTCTGTGTTTTATATATTATTTGTTTCCATTTTGTTTTTACCTTACATTCTAGGAGTTAAATTTGTAAAACTTCCAGACAAGAATAAGTTAGGGCTATTAGAGTATCCCTGGATAGTTTATAGTAGCAATGATTATCATACCTTCACAACTTGGGAAGGGTCATGGGATGTGGAAAATACAAGGACACTGGTGCACATTTGAACTGAAAGGAAATACTAGGAAGGCACTTAACAAGGATGCTGTCTCTTCCCATCTGAGGTCTTCTCTTCCTCTTTTAATCTGATTTTAAACATTGAGCAGTGAAATCTTTCTCATTGTCCTGCATAAACTAGTATCTAAACTTATAAGAATTGGTTATTTAACTTGTCTTTTACTGCTTTTTTATTAACATATGTGATTTGGTCTTTAGATTGTTTTGCTGGTGAAGGAAGGAAATAAAGCCTGTCAAAAGATGCACACTTCAGTTATCTTAAGGTTAGCAGGCTGGAGCCTGCTCTCTATATAGCCTTCAGTTATTCATAGTAACTCAATAAAGAAGAAAAAAGTCTATTTAGAAACTTACTAATATCCTAATTATAGCATAATGCAGGGATCACAAGCTTTTTTTGTAATAGTCCAGGTAGGATGGTCTCTGTCAAACTATTCAATTATTTCAGCTCTGCTGTGGTAGCATAAAAACGACCATGGATAATATGTAAACAAATAGTCATTTGCTGTGTTTCAGTAAAACTTTATAAAAACAAGTGACAGGCTGAATTCATCCTGCATGCTGTAGATTGCTGACCCTGGCATAGTATATTGATTAGAAGGCTCTCTATTGGTTGCAAGAGAGGACTAGGAAAAAACAATGTAAAGATTGTGTTAGCTATGTGGAGCTTTCTTGTTAGTAAGACAAAAAGCAAGAAAATTACAACAATATAGAATATGTAAAGTAAAGGAGGGTTCAGAACTGAGTAGAGTATTTTCTTCAGACGGTTTCAAATGTAGATTACTGGTGAAGTAGAATGTTTATGGTTTAGTGCAGCAGGAACTGTGTGCTTTGTACAATGAGATGTAAAGAGTAGTGTATGCGACATTTAATATATCAGTCAATCTGTCATGTCTGTGACCTGATAGATAAGCTTTTAAACACATTAACTACCATGTGAGTTGTATTTAACTCACGATAGTTTTGAACCCGGGGCCTCATGGAGCATCTATAACTCACACGTCTCTTTATCTTGGGAGCCACTTGGTGTGCAGGCAAGTCATGTTGCCGTGCTGTAGCATACATGTTACACGATGGGTGGCCCCCTGGGCAAAACCCTGCAGTTCTTTCATGAAAATCTTACTTGTTCACATTCTTATTGGTACAATTAATATTGACAATTTAATCCTAAAAATGTGGATTAAATGAATAGAAGTCAATAAATTCCATTTTTATATTTATGTTCACCTTTACATTACATTTAAGCCTGACATGTCAAGAAAAACACTTTATTCTTATGAGCTATTTTTCAAGCTACATTACTTTTTACCCTACGAATTTTCAAGTTTTTATATTACTTTTTTATTGAAAAGAACACAGAAAACAATTTAAAAAGCAAATTTTTCATTAAATTAGAAAGGATCATTTTGTTTTCGAAGTTTTTATTCTGTTTTTGTAATAAAACATCATGGCCCCAAGAAAAAAAAATTTTTTTCTCCTGTGGCAGTCAGTGTGTTAAACCAATAAATTAGGTAGATTACAGGCTTATTTATATACCAGGATCCTTTAGGATCTACACTTTAAGATAGATCCACGCACTGTGTTGAAAGTCATGAAGTAAGAGGGGCCAAACTTATCCTCCTTCCTTAAACAATGCAGAAACCATACAAGCTATACAGAACAGCAGTTTTTAGACATTAGACAACACTGGACAGTGATCCCTGAGAGAAAGAAAACAAATGAGGAATCCCTACAATTGCCATAGCATTCTGCCTGGATAGTTTCCAGTCTGCAATGCAGGAAGGAGATCCCTAACAGAACCCAGCGTTCCAACTGAATTGAGACAGAGCTGAGAATTGGGGGAGGTCAGGTGGGTAGAATTTGCAAGAGAGAATGCCAGAGAAGAGAGAGCCACACGGAGAGTACACACACTGGATATCTGCAGAGGGTTCCCCTTGATTGTTCAGCTGAGTACTGATCAGCATAAGTATGTGAGGAAACTACTAAAGGCCAGGGATACAACCACTCGAAAGGAACAGGCAGCACATTCCCTGAACTCACATAAAACTGATAATTGTTTATGTCCCCAATAGCCAGAGCAGAAAAATCTCTAATATATGGGACATCCTGTTTAGTACTGAAAAGGATATATGTCAGTAGGGGACCAGATTAGCTCTAGATTAAAAGCTGCTCTTATCTCACCTAGCAAAGCTTAAAAATAAGCATGGAAAGAATCAAACTGTTTTCATGTAACCTAACTGAATTGCAGACGAAAAATAAAATATCCAACACCTAAAAACATAAACATTCATAATGTCAGGCAGCTAATCAAAAATTACCATTCATTTAGTGAGAAAGCCACTTTTAAAAAAATAAATGAGTGGCATGCACCAGTGGTCCCAGCTACTTGGGAGTCTGAGGTAGGAGGATAGCTTGAGCCAGAGAGTTTGAGGCCAGCCCAGGCAACATGGTGTGAGACCCATCTGTAAATATAAATAAATAAGTAAATAAAAATTACCTTTCATCCAAAGAAGCAGCAGAGTACAACCCCTAATGAGGAGAAACATTAGTTAATATAGTTAATAGAAATGGATTCAGAAGTGATGCAGGTATTAGGATTAGTTGACAAGACATTAAAACAGCATTTCTGAATATATTCTATATTTCAAGAAGGTAAAAAAAAAAAAGCATGTGCCTGTTAAAGAGAGTCACGGAAAATATAAAAAAGATCTGACTTCTAGTGATGAAAAATACCATACATGAGATGAAAAATACACTGGATGAGATGTGACACTGCAGAAGAAAAGATTAATGATCTTGAAGACATAGCAATAGAAGCTATTCAAAATAAAACACTGCAAGAGAAAACGACTAGAAAAACAAGCAATGTAGCTGTGAGCTGTGGGACAACTTCAAGTGATCTCATCATATACATATTTGGAGTCTAGGGTTGGGGAGGGAGACAAAAAATATTTGAAGAAATAAAGGCTGAAAATTTTCCCAATTTGATGAAAACCATAAATTCACAAATCCAAGGAGCTCAACAAACCAGAAGCAAAAGAAACAAACAAACAAAAACTACACCAAGGCATATCATAATCAAATTGTATAAAATCGGCGATAAAGAAAAAAAAGTCTTTAAGAAGACACATTACATACAAAGGAACAAAGATAAGAGTGACAGCAAACTTACATCAGAAACAATGCAAGCTGGACCTTGGAGCACAGAAAGAAAAATGATCAACCTAGAATTCTATGCCCGGTGAAAATATCTTTGAAAAACAAAAGCAGAATAAAGATTTTTTCAGACATATAAACCTGAAAGAGTTCATCAGTAGCAGACCATCACAGACCATTCAGAAAGCCTCAAATCGAAATGCCAGCTATAACAATTACCTATTATGCTATATGGTCTTGAACATACTCTAATCTTTCTGAGCCTTCAAATTTTCATCTGGAAAATGAAAAGAATGCCAATTTTTAGGATTTTTGTAGAGATCAAATGAGATAAAGGAAAAGAGTTGACATTTGTTGGATATCTCCTTTATGTCAAGCACTTACTATCTCATTAAAAACAAAAATAAAATACCTAATAAGAGTACTACTATCCTGAGAATTTTTTTATGTTATCTTTTCTATTCTTGTTCTTTAATAACTGAAAACTTGGATTGTTCTAGAAGTTAGCCTAAGTGGCTAATCAATCTTGAATTTTGATGAAGCACTTTTTCTAACTTAATTTTTTCTTTAGTTACCACAATTAAATGTGCTTAAAGGTGGGAATAAACAATTCTCCTTGCTAGACAAGACAAATCAGCTAATAAATCACTTTGTGAAAGAGTTAAGCTTCTTATAAACTAGACCTTATTTTTTTGGCCTATGTTTTGGCTGCCTAATGTTTTTTTCAGTCATGTTTATTGAGGTATAATTTATATACTGTCTATCTACTTTTTATTATAAACCTATTGGATAGAGGCCATGACTGTCTTTATAGCTATTCATTGCCCCACAGAGTTTTTGGCACTCAATAAATGTTAAATAATATTTTTATTCAGCATTCTGCAGACAGGAAGCATATGGTAATAAATGTCAGAGCACAGGTTGAAAATCTCCAAAAAGTTATATGCTATATTCCTTGGAAAAGCCAGTACAGATATTTTTGTGAATGAAATTTATTTTAAAAAGAGATTCCCAGATCACATTTTACTTAACAATTTTTTCCAGCCTTCAGTTACTACATTTACAAATTAAAACTGTTCCTTAACAGAAATATTATAAAATGTAAAATAGTATAATACTAATGCAATATCATAAGAAAATATATAAATGATTTTGTAGATAGAATAAAGAAAAGGTAATTCATAGTCTGAAGGACAGCATGAGAAAATATTTAGAGGCTTAAGCAACATAAATCTTTGTTATATATGGTATGAAAAGAAATAGCAGGTAGTTCTTTATTGTTAAATTTCAACATGGCTTAGAGGTATATCACTGCTACAGCTGTTGCAGATCTCACAGTGGTATTAGATTTTGACTCAATATTTTTCTTACCTGAGGATTTTAGCACTACTTAAAAATCTTACTTTAGTCTCAGTAAGGTAATCACTTCTTGAAAATAACAAAAGACGTTAAAAAATTGAAACTAGACTTGATGCCAAAAAATGAATTCCATGGGAAGGATAACATCTCTCGATTAATCTGTGTTGAAGAAATGGTTAACTATAATCAGCTATATGAAAAATTTAGATAGCACGTATCTAAATTTTCTTTCCAGAATTTGCTCACCCTGTGATTGATCTACTGACCACATTTGCTTTGACATTTTTGTTAACATAATTTGAATGAGAAATTATCTAAATTTTTTTTGTTACTTGACCTCTCTAAGGTTTAGGTTCCTCATGTTTAAAATGTGGCCGGGGAATCCAGGCACTGCTTAGCTTGGTGCTTCTGACTCAGGGTCTCTCATAAGACTTTAATCAAGGTGTCAACCAGTTTTGTAGTCATCTTGCTGCTCAACTGAGGGAGAATCCACTTACAAGCCCACTTTTGTGTCTGTTGACAAGCTTCAAATTCTCACTGGTTGTTGGCCATGTGCCTCTCCAGGTGGGTCCTCACAACACGGCAACTTATTTCCCCTAGAGTGAGGGCTCAGAGGGAGGAGACTGGGATCAAGAGAATGAACAAAGCATCCCATTGCTTTTGTCATATATTTGTTAGAAGCAAGTCACTAGGTCCAGGCCACACTCAAGGGGAAGAGATCGTACAAGGGTTTGAATATCAGGATCAGGGGTCGTTGGGAGCCATTTTGGAAACTGCCTACTACACATATAATCCACAGGTAGGACAAATCACTGGATGTACTTTGGATGCTCTGGCATTCATTTGTTTAAACTATCCCAAGATCTTACCAAGAACCTGAATTCAGTAGACAAAATGATTTTACAGTTTCACATAAAATATTTCATTTATTCCTAGCAACAATCCAATGAAATAGATATTGTTAACTCCAATTTTATTGATAAAGAAACTGATGTAATGAGTAACTTCCTCAAGATTACAGAGCAAATAAGCTATAAAACTGGGACTTTAGTGTAAGACTTTTGATTCTAAGCCCTGTACTCTTGCCATTGGCTATAACTGCCTCCTGACCAGTACTATGTTGCATTTAAAGCCATTCAAAGAGAACATTATACCTCTAAATTTATATGCAAATATATGAATTTTTATTTTACATATATAAATAAAGAGAGAGAGATACCATCTTGTCTTAGGCTCTCATTCATACCACACTGTTTATGAGTTACAGTGTTATTGTTTCAAGTATTGTGTCAAAGTCTAATACCTTTATAAAGTCTGCAACAGCTGTAATGGTGATATACCTCTAGACAGATGCAGGTAATCTAAAATTACACTTAGGAAGTAAATCTTGTTGGATGGAGAGATGACAAGGAAAGCGAAAAAGCGGAACTGGTCTGGTGACTCATTCCCCCTTGGCTTGTAAATATACAGAAATCATTGTATTTCTATATAACTGTAACAAATAATTGGAATTGAATTAGGAGTATGGGCAAGTTACGGTTTTAGTTTAATATTGATTACAGATAATTCTACTTTATAAATAAGAACTTGAGTGTTATCAGACAAAATACAAAGAAATAGTTTTTTCGTCACTTGAATATAAAGGAAATAAATAGTTGTCTTTCATACACACAAACATACATTTGAGTTTCTCTTTCCTTTCCTTTATAATCTTGAGGATTGTGCTTTTTAATAATGGTTTGCTAATCCCTTTAAATAGCTCTTAATGTAAGTATTCCATAGTTTTCATTAACCATGAATTTCAGCCTTTTTTTTTAACCTCCATTCAAAAATCATATTTGGGGTTGTCCTACCAGCACCCTTTTAGCTTAGTTGGTGAAGCAGCAAGCCTACTGTAAAACCTAAGTGGCATGGTACAGATGAGAGTCTAAGGCTTTAATTATATGTCCTTTTATTCACAACACTCAATTCCAGGAAGGAAAAAATGACTCTGTTGTTATAAAAGACATATGTGAGTATCATTCATTGTAAACCAAAAATGATACTGTATTATAGCATAGACAACAATGAGAACTGATTCTGAAAATGTGACCTGACTGAGAAACTGAATAATAGTGAAAGTTATCAAAATGGAAAGAGTGTTAATGTGAAATCCAGCCTTCTCAGAAATACTCTTTCCTGGCCTGTTTGCTTTTGCTTTTGTTGCTTGTCATGCATGAATGAAAGTGCTATAATCTCAGGGGAGCAGGAAAGCCTCTGTGTCGGTTGTTTATTTCCTTAATCCCTCCTCCTTTGTGATTTTTGATGTCAGATCTAAAATGGAAAGCCTGTAAATATAATGATTATCACATGGATAATCACCTGCATTAGGAACCGCCCTGCTTCTCCATTCTAACCCGAGCTGTTCTCCACATGTCACATCCACTCTGCGGTTGGATTTTAACCTGACTGCTTCATTAGATTTGTGAAACTCAGTACGAGGCGCCCTGGGGCAGCACAGATGGGGACTTGCTTGTTTTCTTTTCTCACTTTTACTGCGAAGGCACACTAAAAAGTCCTTTTCAATTTAGTGCGATCAGTTCACTTGGAATTACCCCTGATATTTGGAACCTGCCTTACCCTTCTGCCCACCATCTATGCCCATTCTTTCTTCCTTGTTTTCTGACCTAATGCCTTTTCTTTCTGTCCCTTCATGCAGTGAATCTGACAAGTAAAATGCTGCTTAAAATTCTTACTGGGTCAAACTATTCCCCTGTGTTGTTTTGTTTTGCTGAGAGGGAAAAATAAATGTTGTTCCATCATTGTATCTACAAACACCTTCAGATCAGAGGTTAGCTGTGGGAAAGATTGCAGTGATGTGAGCCAGCTGCCTTCTCTAATGGAGTGACTTGGGGCACCAGCCCAAGATCAAAAGAAGGTGGGAGGAAGTCAGAAGATAAGATCATTTTAAGCCACAGAACAAGTGCTTAGCTTCTCTAGTGATAGGGCACAGCTCGGCAAACCTGTGTGAGGCAGCACTAAAATAGAAAATTGAGTTGACTTTTCATAAGTACATCCTTCCTCAGTCAGAAATATGTTGATGCTTGGGTTAGTTTACAGACATGGAAGTGCCTAAGGCCTGGTTCCATTAAAATACAATGGTTTGACATTTATATATATGTTTTCCTACAATTAGTTCTATACTATAACAGATCAGAGTTAATTTCTTATACATTTGTATGAGTAAAACCGGACATTGAAAAAATAATTTAAGTACTGCATGTGAATTTTGAGTATTTATGTCTTGCTGCAATTTTAGTCCTACAGATGCTTCAGTTTAACTTTGTCTTACATTCCTCTGGGGTTCTTTCATACCTCCAATGAAGTTCCACATAAATAAGTAGTTCTAGCAGAGCTTTTCTTTTGTCTTTTTCATATAAGAATTGGCTTGCGGCCGGGCATGGTGGCTCACGCCTGTAATCCTAGCACTCTGGGAGGCCGAGGTGGGTGGATTATTTGAGCTCAGGAGTTCGAGACCAGCCTGAGCAAGAGTGAGACCCCGTCTCTACTAAAATTAGAAATAAATTATCTGGACAACTAAAAATATGTAGAAAAAATTAGCCGGGCATGGTGGCGCATGCCTGTAATCCCAGCTACTTGGGAGGCTGAAGCAGAAGGATTGCTTGAGCCCAGGAGTTTGAGGTTGCTGTGAGCTAGGCTGACGCCACGGCACTCTAGCCCAGGCCATAGAGCAAGATTCTGTCTCAAAAGAAAAAAAAAAAAAAAAGAATTGGCTTGCTTAATTATGACAGCTTAGAAAGCACTACATTGATATCTTTTGAACCTTATCCTTTTTCCTTAATATCCTGGCCAGCAAATATTACTGACTATGTGATGTACAAAGTTTTACTCTAAGTAAATTGTCAAGAAGCTAACCTTGCTTGCACCAGTGTCAAGATCATAAATCAAGTTTTGTTTTGTTTTTGGTTTAGATCACCTAAGACTAACTTGGTCAGGCTTTTGTTTCTCTAGTGAATAGCCTAAGGAGTTGTACTTTCAGCTTATCACTTTCTGTTAACCTCAGTACTCAGCTGTAATCATGCATTTTGACCTTTCTAAACTCTCAAGATGGTTTTCTAAATCTATATGTTATTAGTATATTGGACCATAAGTGCATACATATATTTTTGTACTCAGTATTTTCTTCAAGATGTAGATAATACCCAAATTTGTGCTGGAGACACTGACTGTACTTTCTGCCTTACATGGTTTGGTGCAGCAGTCGTTTTAGTTGAGTTGGATCTGCTCACTACTCAGGCTCAAATCCCATCCTTCTATTAATATCTCTTGGCAAAGATAATTTTGGAGGAATGTAAGTTAAGATGTAGAGGCTCTTGACAGTTGTCTGCAATTTTTTTCATTTTCAAGAGGGAAGTGGAGTTGAAAAGTAATATTGCCTCTATTTTCTTTCAGTCCTAAAATTAAAATATATGCACAAAGCAAAGGAAAGGAAAGGATTTGGTTACACAGATGTGTTTCTGTCATTTGATAACCTGTTATAAGGGGATTAGGGTGTATAATAATGTTTATCAGACTGTATCCTTCAGATATTTAAAATCTAGAAGAATTTTGTCTATTAAAAATTTTTTAATTGTGTATGTTTTTTAGTGTTCAACTTTTGTTACCCTGTCATCTTCTATTAAAGAGAAATTGGAGGTTTTTTGACTCTTCATTATGAAAATTTTCAAACATACAAAAAAGTAGAGATACTGAACCCTCACATATATCTAGATTCGACAGTCGTTAACATTTTTCCATTTTTGCTTCACTTTACTTTTTTCCTAAATCATTCTAAAGTAAATTACATATATCATGACATTTCATCCCTAAATACTTCAGGGTACATCTCTAAAAATTAAGGACATTTTCCTTTTCAAACTGATAATTCCTAATATTATCTAATTTTCATTTCATATTCAAATTTCTCCAGCTGGCCCCAAAATGTCTTTTATAGCTGGTTTGTTCAAAACAGAATCCAATTAAGGTCCATACGTCATTTTCCCCTTACTGCTATGTCATGACGTTGACTTGTTAAAGAGACTAAGCTAGTTGTCCTATAGAATGTCCTACCTTATGGATTTGTCCAGTAGCATTCTCAGTGTATCCTTTAACGTGTTCTCCCATCTTCTGTATTTCTTGTAGACCGCAAGTTAATATTGGACTAAAGTTTTGATTAATTCATGTTAAATTTTTTTTGGCTAGAATGCTTTATAGGTGATGCTGTGAACTTCATACAGCATCATAACAGAAGGCACAGAATAGTTGGTGATCCCACTATTAGTGATGATAAGTGATAGCATAGATCACTGGGTTAAAGTGATGACAGCTTGATCCTTCCATTATAAAGTTATGCTTTGCTCCCCGTGACCAGCATATAATCTGTCATACTTTGATTCCATGGAAATACCCAGGTCCCTATCATGCTTTCACCCAATGAATTTAACATCCATTGATGATCCTTGAATGTAATAAATTTCATTATGAGGATTATAAAATGGTGGTTATTCTGAATCTATATGTTTATTAGCAGACATTCTTCTCTACAGAAGAGCTTTCTGAGAGGTATTTTTTAATTTAATTAAAAACATAACCACCAGCATGTTCCTTAGGTTTCAAATGATTGTCTTTCTTTCCTAAGGTCAGAACACCTGAACTCACTGGCAGCTATAGTAAAAACATACACTACATCTTTATTCCAACTTGTGAAGTGTGTTGACATTATGCTGCCTTTTTTTTTTCTTGTTCCAAGGGAAGAAAGAAATCTTTATTGGTGTAAGAATAAAAATTGAACTATGTGGGTATATTGAGATAATTGTGTAAAAAGAAGACTATTTGAATGAGTTTCAAAAATGGATTATTTCTTCATTACCTAGCACTTTATAATTAACTGTTCTTTTTTTTTTTATTTCAGGAAGCTGCCACTTTTGCTAGAGAGCAAGGCTTTGAGGTGAGTTAACCCACAATTGCACACTAAACAGATCCTAAAGGTTTTTTCTAGCTGATAATGAAGTTCTTTTGGACAGTGATTGATGTGCTATTATACTCTCAGAGCCTCGCAGCAGTTGCCATGGAAACTTGGCAGTCGTCATGGTTTCTTTGTTCTGCCAGCACAGTGTTATGACGCACTCTGCTAGGTCTGCACCCAACATCGCCTACAGATGTTATTTATTGAATTTTGAAAAGCCTCTTGGGAAGCCAAGAGGTTGGGCACGGTTTCAAGCTGCCTCTGCAGATATGGGGCCTGTCAGTTTGTTCAGTTAAAAAGCTACCTCATTAGCTGCATTACATTTCATAAGGATTCACTGCTAAAGCAGTGGTGGAGCAAGACTAAATAATGAAATATAATGTCGTTTAAATAATTTCAACCCTATCACATGTAGATTATCATTATGCAAATTAATTTCCAAAAGGTTGTACTTAACAGTTGTTAGGAACTGATTAATTTAAATCCTGCTCATATAAACTTCCTGTTTGAACCTATTTTCTCTTCTCTTCCCCTCTTTTTTCTTTATAGCATAAAATATACATAAATTTTCTGAAACAAAATACCAATAATGGATTTAATTTCCGGGTCCTGATTTTATTTTCCTGATACAAGTATTATCCTGTCAAGATTCAAAACCTCATGTAGTTGTTGGCAAAATTGCGATAATAGTCAAGACCATGGTTTTTTATTCTGTATTGTATCCATCTTCCAATTGATTGTTAGAAAACACTAATAGGAACCCAGGTTAAGTGACAGAGAATTAACTGAGTTTATGAGGCTTTTATGACTGTGATATTTATTAAGCCAGAACTATGTGGAATGCTCTGTTCTGTACAGCAACTTAAAATGTTGTAGAATAGTAGTTTTTAAAAATTTAACTAGAGCTGTGGAATATAGGAAATCCCTCCTTATTTGCATTCTCAGAATTGTCTTTCATCTAGAGAAGCTGTGAACATTGATTGGATAGTATTAGTAAGCTCACTTTGAACTCTTCAGAGAAAGGTGTTGTATGAATTTGTGATGAAACTGGTATTTAAACGTAGTAAAGGCAGATGCATTATTGAGCAACAAAGTAATACACATGTGTGTTATTCACGTCATAGGACTTGACAAACCAGAGATAGAGCTTCCTCTTCCTAGAGGATGACAGCGAGCATGTGGTATAACTATTCGACTCTCAAGATTCTATGAAAGAACTATTTCAGGGTAGGAAACCCTGCCACATAATACTCAATTATTGGGAACTGTGATAGTTTCTTAGAAGTTTGCATTTTTGTTTTACCATATTCTGGTGAATACAGAGTTGAGTCACATGTAGAGAAAAGATTTACAAGGTTCTTTTTTTTCCTTATTTGTTTCACTTTGTAATTTCCCAAACTGGCAACTATATACATGACAAAATGTAATCAGGAGAATATTCAGTTTAAAGATCAAATGTTTTCATCGTGAGAATATAATGAAAAGTTAGGCCAGGCGAGGTGACTCATGCCTATAATCCTAACACTTTGGGAGGCCGAGGTTAGAGGATTACTTAAGGCCAGGAGTTTGAGACCAGCCTGAGCCATATAGTGAGACCACATCTTCCCCCCCCCCCAAAAAAAAAAACAGGTGTAGTGGCACATGCCTATAGTCCCAGGTACTCGAGAGGCTGAGGCAGGAGGATCACTTGAGCCCAGGAGTTTGAGGTTGCAGTGAGCTATGATGATGCCACTGCACTCCAGCCTAGGCAAGAGAGTGAGACCCTGTTTTAAAAAATTTATATATATATAGAGAGAGAATCATTTTCAGTCATTTTTAAAAGTTTTACTGATTTTAATATTAAAAATTCATATTTTCTGTTGATACATCAAAATCTCCACAGATAAAAGCTTATAGAACATAAATTTGTATCCTGTCAGTTTACTGTGTTACCATAAAAAATATATTTTGGTTCTATAAATAAATTTTGTAGGTACTTGGAAATACAGCATGTTGTATAACAAATAATCATGATCCTATAGTATCTAAATAATAGTTTTTTTAAAAATGGTTTATTAAGCCTGACTAATTCATAATTTTATTGCCCCTTGAGCTACTTTCTTTGAATATGCCTGGTTTACATTCAGTCTTAGCAACAAACTACTTTTTCTATTTTCTACTAACCAGCACTATATTAACCTTTCCATTAGTTCTTCCTTAGTGATTCCAAAATTGTTTCTTTTTGCCATAAATCTGCCATAATTGATTATAGCATATAAACAAAATGATGATGATCATGATCACATACCTTATTATCTTCTGACATAGCAAAACTGCTCTGTCAATGATATTGACAGTGATTTGTTAGATTGGATAAGGCACCTAGTATCTTGATGTGTCCCTTCATGGGTTCCCAAAAACATTATAGGCATTGCAGAATATGTATGAGCCATGAGTGGGATAACCTCAGTAAGCATTGTTAATAAAATATAATCTTGGGGAACGAGGAGGGGCAGGGCCTAAAAAAAAAAAAAAAGAAAAAAGAAAAAAAATAGAATATAATTCTGTGTATGGAACGCTATCTGGAGAAATTCAGTGTTTTTAAAATGTCATTAAAATTTCCTTGGACTGTTAGACAGAAATAAAAAAGCATAGGTTTGGAACTTGGTATTCTTAAGGAATTAAACAAGAATAAATCACTTTATCTTAACAGTTTTCTGTAGGGAAATGTGTTAATGCTCTCAAGTCTACTGTGACAAACTAGACAAAAATCTGCATTTTATCCCTCCAAACTTTAATTTTGCCTTGAAATTTGGAGCATCAGTGAGAAGAGAGAAATGAAAAGATTAAAAGAAAGGAAAGGTGGGCAGTTTTTCCTTTGCACCAGCACTGCTCCTACCCTCATTTTCTATTATAAATCCCAATCAGTTCCCAAAGCCACTGAGTATTGCCACTAGTGATCTGTCTGCTGACAGACCAATCCAAATGCCTCTAAAAATAACCAGTGTTTATTCATCAGGAAATATCCTCAGTGGCATTGTTTATGATATTATGGTTAGCTTCTCTGCAAATTTTAGATAATCTTTATTTTTAAAAAAAAATCTTTAATCTTTAAAATGAATTGCACAATTTTCAGTGAGAAGCAGCAGCTTAGGAGGGCACTGGAGAATGAGATAAAAACTGGAGCTGGGCAGAGCACAAAGCAGAAGAGAGAGGATTTTTTTTTTATAGGTGATGGAAAATTGCATAGTGCCTGATTTAAATGACAGACCTGCTAAGAATTTAAAATGACAATTCTTGGAGTAAAAAGTTTCATAAGACCTTTTATTATTCTGGAAAATCAGTTCAGACTGCTATGTGTTTTTAAATCTACCTTTTCTTGAGCTGAACCAATTAAAGGTTTGTATTTTTAAGACAAAAATAAGGTACTTAAAAGCATGTTTCATTATGAAGCCTTTTAAAAACTATTGAAAATTGATTTAAATTAAATAAAGTGAAGACAATACCTCTAAAACCTAAATATAGATACTCTCTATATTTCATTGTCTCTGCAACAGCTGTATGCCAAATGATGAAGAGAATTCATATCTTCTCTACTGGAGTATTTATTCAGTTTTACTCCAAGCAACAAATTTTAATTTTTTATCTTAAATTTCTACGATATAACATTTCTTTTCATAGAAGAAGCAAAACAATCCTTTTCTCTCTTCCTATTTCCTCCATAGCCCCTGACTACCTAGAAGATCCCAGACTTGTAGTCTTTCTCTGACCAACAAGGACTCTATCATCTTATACTGCTGAGAGAAAAAAATACATAATTGTGCTAACATAGCATCCACTAGTTACATGCAGCTATTTAAATTAAGATTAACTAAAATTAAAATTTAAAATTCAGTCCCTCAGTCAGACAAGGCACATTTTGAGTGCTCTCTAGCCCATGTAGCTAATGACTATTGTATTGGATGTACAGATACAGAACATATATATCATAAGAGAAAATTCCATTGCGGCATCAGATAGAAAGTCCACAGAGAATATTAAAGAAGTGTTGATTCCCACAGAATTCTCTAAAGTGATTCTAAGGTTCTTATCTTCTTCACAAATATAAAGAATGCAATGAATGATCACTCAGAGTTTCTGCAAATAAGACACTAAATCAAGTCCTGCTGGCTAAAAGAGTACAGTGCTGCTTTTATAGGTGCCAGGACCCCCAAAGAGGACAATTTTAAAATAGATTAAGGGAAAGAGATAAGATAGTCTTCTAATTCTCTCCATTTAATCATTTATTTATTCAACAAATATTTACTGAGCACTTACTATGTGCCTACCCTGCTGATAGGACCTGAAGACAAAGTGGAAATGACTAGAGAGTATTTTGTGAAAGAGAATGTGGGAAAGGTTCCTATTTTAGGTATGATGGCCATGGGATGACTCTGAGAAAGTAAAGCCTGAAAAATGCAAGTATCTAGTAATGACAGAAAAAAGCCAGGCAAACAGGGAAACAAATTTCAAACGGAGGGAACAGGAGCACAAAGGCTTCCAAACAAGAAAGAACATAATGTACCGTGTACTCCAGGAAGTGACAGCAGGCCAACGTGACTGGCATGGAATGTGTGAGGAGGGAGCATGAGATCAGGCTGGTGACTGACACATTGTATGAACAGCATAACTATTATGGGAGTTTCTATTTGGAAAACAAAACAGCAAAGGGTATCGCGAGGTGAAGAAATGTGTGGGAGCACCACAATTGGCTGTCTGTAGAAGTAGGTAGATTGTGACAGAATTGTTTAACATTTGTATCACCAGCTTGTTAAAAATAGAATGAAGAGGACATATTCTTTAATTTGGAAGACAGTGCTAAATTTAAGTTATACATAATCACCAGTGACAATAAAAGCATAATTTTACATTTATAAAATGTTTCACAGCTTATAAAATCTTTTCCAACATATCATTAATACATTTAAGGGTCACACAAACCTTGGGAAGTCGATAGGGCATTTATTGGCATATCAGTTCAACAGATAAAAGATAGGCTATGTATCTTGGTCAAGGTTATATACATAATGGAGCCAAAACCAGAGCTTAGCTCTCTATGTCTAGTACTCTTCACTATAAACTGCACTGCTTTGTCTCTCACATACTAATATATTGGAAAAGGAGATTAGATTTCAAAATGACCTTGGAAAGTGAGAAATATCTTGAAACTCAAAAATTGAAATTCACTGGGATAAAATATAACTCAAAATAAATAAGAAAAAAATAGCAAACTTAAATACAAGATCAAAATGACTTGTGAATGTTGCAGAAAAATGATTTAGGATGAACATGCTATAGTTTTGTGATAACAACAACAAAAAGCACATTGCCAGAATTCATAGAAGCAATATGATCAGTAGATAGCATAGACTAGTGGTTAAGACTATGACCCCTGGTGTCAGACTTCGTGAATGCTCGTCCTGGCTCCACTCCTTACATTTGTGACCTTATGCAAGTTACTGACCTCTCTATGATTCAGTTTCTTCATCTGTAAAATGGGTTATTATAAAAGTACCTACTGTCTAGAGCAGTTAAGATTTAATGAATACTTTAGAGCTGTATGCATGGCTCGTAGGGATAATAATAGTACCTACTGCATAGAGAAGTTAAGATTTCATGAGCACTTTAGAGCTATATACATGGCTCATAGTTCAATTATATGAACTTATACTTCTCCTCCCCCTTTTTATCTTTCTCCTCCCTTATTAGATACTGTAATTGAATTCTCAATACTCAAAACTCTTGAGGCCCTTTCTAGAGATTTTGGGGCAACCTAAGGATGTGACAGTTTTAGGGAATATTAAAATGAGAGTCATTAGAGGAAAGAAATTAATATTTATTGTTATTCATATGCACTAAATATTGCATTAAGTGCTTTCACTTACCTTATCCTCTTTCATCCTCTCAACAACCATTTTAACTTTTTATTTTAAAATAACCTTAGTCTTAGAAAAATTGCAAAAATAGTATAGAATTCATTCTTCACTCAGCTTCCCCTAATGTTATTGTCTTACGTAGCCAAAGCATAATCACCAAAACCAGAAGTTCACATGGGTACAGTACCA
Source organism: Eulemur rufifrons (assembly GCF_041146395.1). Classification (NCBI taxonomy): domain Eukaryota; kingdom Metazoa; phylum Chordata; class Mammalia; order Primates; family Lemuridae; genus Eulemur; species Eulemur rufifrons. The sequence continues at coordinate 14,857,017 of NC_091010.1, forward strand.
AAAACTGAACTACAGGCTTTATTCTGATCTCATCAGTTTTTCCTCTGATTTCCTTTTTCTTTTGAACGTTGCATTTCTTTGTTGTGTCTCCTTAGTCTCTTTCACTCTGGGACAATTTCTCACTCTTTCCTTCTTGGTCATTACTTTGATACTTTTGAAGAGAACCAGTCAGTCATTTTGTGGAAAATCCCTCAATTTAAGTTTGTCTTGTTTTCTCATGATCAAGTTGAGCTTATGCATTTTGGGAAGGAAGACCGCAGAAGCAATGTGCCCTTTTCAGTGCGTCGTATCAGGGAGGTACACGATGTCGTAATATCTTATTGCTGGTGATGTTAACCTTGATCACTAGGTTAAGGGTGTTGTTTGCTGGTTTATCCTCTGTAAAGTTACTACTTTCCCATTGTAATTAACAAATATCTTAGAGGAGATACTTTGGGACTATGCAAATATCCAATTTCATCCATTAATTTTAGCATCACTAAATTGATCCCTGGGTTAAGGTGATGTCTGTCATTTTTCACCATTGTGACATTACTGTTTTTTCTTTTTAATGAATAAGTATATTAGGAGAAGATACTTTCTGACTACGTAAATATCCTATTTCAAACTTTTGCCCATGAATTTTAGCATGTTTAGCTCCCAACATCTTTTAATGTGAATTTTTTTTAGTTTTGTAGATGAGGAAATCGAGCCTTAGAGAGATTTATTAACCTGCTCAGGGTCACAGAAATAGTAAGTCCAGATCTGTTGTACTCTAAAATTCTTGTAATTTCATTGTTAAGATGAGTGAGCTTAAGTGTAAGAGAGAAGAACCTAGGGTGGGGTACGAGAAGGGGAAATACTATACAACTAGAAATATGTAGCTATGGGAAGATAAAATTGAGGTTTGGAGAAAAATTTTTATACTCGATGGGAATCAACTCTTGTGGGCAAGCAATGGCTCCTCAAGGCATAGTGAGAAATGTAGATTAGGTGCTTGCTGACAGTGATCCCAGAGTGAGTGGCAAAGAGATTTTGTAGGAAGTGTGGATGTGGATACAAATAGAATAAAGTTTACATAAATCTGGAGAGATTTATGTTTTATATTTGGAAAGTTTACTTCAACCTTTAATTGCCATTTTTATAAGATTTAATTTGAGACATAAGAAAGGTTTCTTTGATTAAATTACCAAAACTCCTATAACAAAATTTGTGGCACAGCATTGGTAGAAAGCAACCGTGGAATCTTATTCTTAATTTATTCCTCATACCACCTTGAAGAAAGGCTCCCTTTTAAAAAACATCTAGTACATGCATGACATTCTGCTTTTAAGATGATTAAGTGAATATGCTTACCTCTTTCATCTTTATTAAATATGAACTGTACTTAATCATGAGCAAAAATCCTATAGTGGTAAAATATATTTGTGCTAAGGAAATTGGCAGAATATATGTGTGTCATTTTAATTAAATGTGTACACTTATTTAAGAGAATGAAGACGTTACTATCATATGGCATATTTTGGTCCTTTCAGCTGTTACTAGTCATTTGTAATAGTCTGTCTCTAGAAACTAAAGGAATTTTTCTCATCAGAGTTCAGGCTTAGTTCTGTTCTAAAATAAGTAACCAAAAGCAAAATAGGCAGCATGTTTGAAAAGTCAGAAGCATTGTCCTACCACAAGTGGCAATTCTTTCCAAAACAACAGTCCTCTGGAAATCATCATATTAGGTATATTAGAAGCTTAGCTTCATATATTATCTGGAATTTCTTAAGTATTTAGTGAACAAACAACATACAAATATTTCACTACAGATTGTCATACCTTTAAAAATGTGATAGTTTCTGATACTGTTTGTAACCATTGTAAACCACCACGACTTGTCTGCTTTGCTTACCTAAATTTTTCTCTCCTATATATCCTATTTTTTCTCTCCTATACATCCTTCATTTATGCCACTCAGATGTATTTTCCCTCTCGTATGTGTTTTCCCCTCTGGTATATCTTTCTCCATAACTATTTGAAACTTTGCACAGTGATAGAGCAAATTACCAACAAACCCCAAACCATGGACAGTTTTAGAGGCCCACTGAATGCAGACATGGATTTTTAAATTCTCTAAAATAGTTGAAAATGCGATTCTAAAAGTCTACCTTTAGCTTAGGAGTTAGATTACAAGATTCCAAAACACTTATTATATAAAACTTCATGGCCTATGTAGTATGAAAAATAGCATCAAGGTTTGACAATTAATTTATAATTTTTTAACTTTATCCCTTTTTTATTATTATTTCAGGATATGATGGGGGTACAAACATTTTGGTTACATGTCGTGCTCTGCCTGCATTAGTTGTGAGTTTATGCACCCCCAGCCCTCCACCTGGCCAGCACCCAGTGAATATTACTACCATGTGAGCACCTTAGAGTTGATCAGTTAGTACCAATTTGATGGCGAGTACATGTGATGATTGTTTTTCCATTCTTGTGATACCTCACTTCGAAGGATGGGCTCAATCTCTATCCAGGATAATATAAGAGGTGCTAGATCACCATTGTTTTTTGTAGTTGAGTAGTATTCCATAGTAAACATATACCACATTTTATTAATCCAGTCATGTATTGATGGGCACTTGGGTTGTTTCCACATCTTTGCAATTGTGAATTGTGCTGCCATAAACATTCGAGTGCAGATGTCTTTATTATAGAATGTCTTTTTTTCCTTTGGGTAGATGCCTAGTAGTGGGATTGCTGGATCAAATGGTATTTATATTTTTAGCTCTTTGAGGTATCTCCAAATTACTTTCCGCAGGGGTTATACTAATTTGCAGTTCCACCAGCAGTGTAAGTATTCGTATCTCTCCACATCCACACCAGCATTTGTTGTTTTGGGGAATTTTGATAAAAACCATTCTCGCTGGAGTTAGGTGATATCTCATTGTAGTTTTGATTTGCATTTCCCTAATGATTAGATGTTGAGCACTTTTTTACATGTTTGATGGCCATTATTCTCTCTTCTTTTGAAAAGTTTCTGTTCATGTCCTTTGCCCATTTATTGATGGGGTTGTTTGATTTTTTTCTTGTTGATTTTCTTAAGTTCTATATAGATTCTTGTTATCAGCCCTTTATCGGATGTGTAGAAAGCAAATATTTTCTCTCATTCTGTAGATTCGCTCTAATGATAGTTTCCTTGGCTGTGCAGAAGCTTTTTAATTTGATCAGGTCCCATTTATTTATTTTTATTGCTGCTGTGATTGCTTTGGAGGTCTTCTTCATAAATTCTGTGCGTAGGCCTATGTTTATAAGAGTTTTCCCAACATTTTCTTCTAGAATTCTTAAGGTTTCACACCTTAGGTTTAAGTCTGTTATTCATCGTGAGTTGATTTTTGTGAGAGGTGAGACGTGGGGATCCAGTGTCAGAAAGGGCTAGCATCTCTTTGTCTCATTTCAGTTCTTTGAAAAAATTTGGCATTTTAGCAACTGTATTATTTCCAAAGTCAGCATAATTATGTTACATAAACCTCTAAAATAATTAAATATTCCTCTTTTTAGAAACCTCTATTTAATTGCAAATTTGAAAACTGACTGGATATTTGCTAATATTAAGGAATTTTTTTTTATTTTCTGAGACAGAGTCTCACTTTGTTGCCCAGGCTAGAGTGCAGTGACATCATCATAGCTCACTGTAATCTCAAACTCCTGGGCTCAAACAATCCTCCTGCTTCAGCCTCCCAAGTAGCCGGGACTACAGGCACGTATCACCATACTCGGCTAATTTTTTTTCTATTTTTTAGTGGAGACAGCGTCTCACTCTTGCTCAGGCTGGTCTCAAACTCCTGACCTCAAGCTATCCTTCCACCTCAGCATCCCAGAGTGCTAGGATTACCGGTGTGAGCCACTGCACCTGGCCAATTTTTTAAAATATGGTAATAGTTATGTGGTTGTGTTTAAGTTGTTACCTTTCAGAAATACATACTAAACATTTATAGATAAAATTACATAGTATTTTGGGTTTGCTTCAGAATAATAGGAAAGACAGGTTGATGAGGGTATAGATGAAATAAGATTCATCATAAATTTCAAATGTTTACATTGATGATGGGTTTCTTGGATGTTACACTATTCTGTTTATTTTTGTATTTGTTAACTTTATTTAAAAAATCTCTTAATAAGTGATCTTTCATCATCAGAAGCTAAATTGTTAATCTAATAAAGTTGTGCTTTGCTATACTGGTTATAAGAATTTTTTCCTCCTTTTTATTAATAGACTAAAGACATCAAAGAGATAGCCAAAAAGACGCAAGCCCTGCCAAAGGTGAACTCAAAGAGGCAGCGAATTGTGGTCTTCACCCAAGGGAGAGATGACACCATAATGGCTACAGGTACATGTGGGAACTATGTGAGAAATCCAGTATTATAGAGATTAATCATTTATAAGAAAAATTCTGTATTCTTTCTATTATATATTCAAAGCAATGTACCTTTATAGTTTTTTACTAAATATTCCTACCCTCGATCTCAGTAGAAAAGATTTCATTTTCAAGAAGATAATTTATTTAAATTCAGTGGAATGAAACCACTTTGATATACTTCATAGTTTATTTACTTTGATATTTTGGAGGTTTTTTCAGTCAAGAAATGTCTTTCCTAACAAAAAGAATATATCTTACTAGTAAAATACTTGTGCTAGAATGAAATAAATTTACTCAATTATGAATAAATAAAATCCAGAAATAAGTTAACTTCCTCAGATTTTCCTTCAAGAAGAAAATTTCATTTTTGTTTTTACTAGCCATCTATTTTATAGCACTCATAAAAAAATAGGAATTTTATCTAGTAAACATGTTATTGATTAAAATGATTAATACTGTTTATATGATGCTACCTACTATTAAAGCCAAAATATAACGCTTTTAATTCTGTCTGAACAATCCAGGTTAAAACCAATCAGTTGATTAATAATTATTGTAAACAGTAGCAATTATTAATATTACCTTTGTGTTCAGTTCTCTGGTAAACACTGAAATATAAGAAATGGCCTTAAAGATCTAACTGGGAAATGAATTTCATACACGTAAAATATGAATACAAAGTAAAGTGTAATTAGACTTATTTATTGTTGCAAACTATATGGGTTGTATTGACTCGGAGGAGATCACTAAAGCTTGAAGAAAGATGTTACAGTGAACATGAAGTACATTTTTGTTGGATTAGATATAAAGCCTGAAAAGTGTCAAAGATGAAATATTGTATTTGGGGACCCTAGAAGTAATTCATCCCAACGTTCTTACTTTACTTATTTCTTTTTAAAAATAAATTTTATTGTGTATATTTAAGGTTTACAGCATGATGTTGTGGGATACATAGATACATATAGATCAACTTTCTTATTTTAGAATAGTTAAAAGCAAGATTCAGAGATTTGCTTCAAAAAACATTTCAGAATAATTCAGTGACTATAAAGTAGTAGTATAGATGAAATGAGAGTGGTCATAAATTAATTGTTGAAACTGGGCAGTGCCTATATGAGGGTCATGATGTTATTATCTCCACTTGTGTGTATGTTTGAAATTATCCATAATTAAAGCATTACAAAGAAAGAAAATTTAAAAATAATTTTTCAAACAAGATTCAGAGATGTTAAGTGGCTTTCCCAAGACACATTGATATCCTTGCTAAGCCTTAAATTCTAGAAAGGATTTAAAGAAAGGAGGGCACTCCAGTCAAAGAGGATCATGTAAGCAAAGGCACTAGGTACTATGTAATCTTTTATTATTATGGCAGGAAAAGCCATGTTGTTAATTTGTACAAGAGAGAAAAGAAATGAACTTTGAAAGGATATCCATGTATTGATGCAAACTATCTGAATTGCTGCCTCTTCCTATATGTGGCTTATTCCTGTCTTAGACATAAGCAGTTTAAAGAAGTGAAAAACATGCAGGCTTCTTATAAGAAATGTAGTACTACCTTCAGATTCATAAAATACTATTTGGTTTCTCTTTATGGAGACATTCATTTTAAGGCTTTATATATTCCAGATATACATATTGTACAAGTGTCTTCCTCATTGTGAATTTGCACAATTTTCCAAAATGGAAAATTAGCCTCCCCATCCTGTGACTGAATTTCCTTGTGAACTCATTTTATTCTTTATTAAATCTATTAAACCATTCTTAGGAATGCTTACAAGCAGGAATTTATTTGAGGAAAGACACTGGCTAATCTTTGCTGTTCCTACCATATGAAAATGAACTTAAATTAGAGGATGCACTATATCTGCAATGCATGATAAATACAAGATGGATAGAGAATCTGTTCAGTGGTGTCAGCTACAAAAGCAAACATGATAAATGTTAATGCAGTTTTGAGCCCTGGGATAAGCTATTCAGTGCACAAGCATAGCTGAATCTCTTTGCTATGTTGTTATTCATGGCAGCCAAATAAATGTCAATAATAAAAGAGAATTAAAGATTTTCATTTCCCAGAGGCAGTCCTCTAATACGGCTTGATCTTTCATTTCATTTGTAATTCGTTCTCATGTCAGGATGCAATCATTCGCCAGGCTCTGGGTGTCATGTTAAGTCATTTAATAATGATTAAGAACATAAAAATGCTTGGCCTGTGGGGCAATTCACAGAAGAGATGCCAATTTGTTATTGTTTTCCCTCCTTTCCTCTTGAATATGGATCAGCTTTTTCCCACCTCCTAGCATTAAAATACTAATGGAAAATAGGGAGAGAAAGTGTCCCTTAATTTGCCATAAGTGACATTCCAGAATGGCACAAGGCAGTGCTAACACACTTATTAAAACACTAATTAGGAATCATTCTGCCTTAAACTTCACACTGTAGAGTATTTTTAAATGATCAGACTGTTAAATTTGTGGCATTTAGCAATAATGTAACAAAATCAGTTTCCTTGGAATTTTATTCTATAGATCTCTCTCCTTTTGAGAGATGGCATCTATAAGCCACTTTCTCTTATGTTATAAATTTAATTCTTTAAATTCTTCTTATTTAAATTGCCTGTGACTCTAAAGTCTTTTCCATTCACCCTGTTTTATTGGTCACTCCTCTTTCAGATTGAATTACCATCCAGCCAGAGGTTATGTCACACATCAATCATTGTTTTAGTGCTCGCAGGCTAATTGAGTTCCACAACAATTTTTGAGGGAGGGCTGGGCACTGGAGAGTGTTAACAGTAACAGGCAGGACAATTCCACATGTGGTTATATGCCCAAAAGAATTGAAAGCAGGAACTTCAACAGATATGTGTGCACCCATGTTCATAGTAGCATCATTTACAATATCCAAAAGGTGAAAACAACCCAAGTGTCCATCAACAGAAGAATGGATAAACAAAATGTGGTATATACATACAATGGAATATTATTCAGCCTTAAAAAGGAAGGAAATTCTGGCACATGCTACAACATGGATGAATCTTGAAGACATGCTAAGTGAAATAAGCCAGATGCAAAAGGGTAAATACCTTATGAGTCCACTTATAGGAGATTCTTAGAGTAGTTAACTTAATAGAGACAGAAGTTAGAGTGGTGGTAGCCAGGGACTGGGGAAGGAATGGACATGCAGTTATTGTTTAATGCGTACAAAGTTTCAGTTTTGCAAGATGAAAAAAATTGTGGAGATGGGCAGTGGTGATGACTGTAGAACAATATGAATGTACTTAATGGCACGTGAACTGTGTACTCAAGAATGGTTAAAATGGTAAATTTTATATTTTGCATATTTTATCACAATTAAAAAAATAAACATATCAAAACAAACAGAATAAGATACTGGGGATAAAGGCAGAAAAGAAAAGATGACTCTGTCCAATTTGATCCTTTTAATAAATGTTGATTGTACCTGTTTAGGAACATTAGAGTCAAGTGAAAGAAACCATTTCTGTGTCTGTGTCTATAAAATTCTGAGAAATTTACAATATTCTTTACCTATTGGACAGAAACTATTAATGAGGTCTTCATATGTTAGCACCTTATTGTGTCAAGGGTTGTAAAAAATTATACATGTATGTACGTGTATACATACATATGTATGTAGGGCTTTATAGAAAGTTTAAATTTCCCAAAGTTTCTGTACTAAATAAATCACTAAAAATTGGAAAAAGCAATAGGACTTTTGTTCTAAATTGAAAATAATACATTTTACACAGTGGCTCTTAAAGTGAAAAACAATGAAATAGGTCCACTGAAAAATAAATTGTAGACTTTTCTGAATACTTTCAGAATTCTTTCTGGCTGTTTGAATTGTAATTTTACACAAAGGGAGAAAATATATTAAGTCAGAGGTTTTCAACTAGAAGACTGGTGCTGTCATATCAAAATCACCTAGTGAGTTTTGAGTAAATGCAACCCTATCTTCTTAAGAGCACCTTTCCCTCAATCTGCTACATCCCTGCGAAGACTCTTAGAATATACATCCTCAAGGAGATGTATGTGAATGCGGGTGATAGGGATTGGGGAGAGGGGAGTGTAGGGTTGTGTATTTGTTGAAAAAGTTTCCTTAGGTGATAGAGCAATCCTGTCTGTCCTCCACCTCTCACTTTGAGAATCATTGAATAAGGTGATTTGATAATCTTGCCTCAAGTTCTATGATCCTGTGGAATGATAAAAACAGACCTTAAATAACTAGACAGCTAAGCGTCTAGTTCTTCAATGAATCAGGACTTGGTAAATGCTTCTCTCTTTCAATCCATCAAAAAGTATCAAGGACCCATTCACTCCTACCGGCAACCTACAGATTACTTTATTCTCTCACCTTTGAGGTGCTTATAATTTAAGATAGTCACATCACAGTGCCCTCTGTCATTTCATTATAAGTCAATGGGTGTATTGAAGTTACTTGTCTTCATGTTCCTAAGTCCTTAAAGAAACATGTTACCTCATCTGCTGGTTACATTTTCATGTTCTATGAAAACACTCAATGCTGTCCATTACTCTAAGAAAAGGTCAATGTGATTTGCAATTCTAGTAGGCATAAAGCACAGAAAGTGTGCAATAGAAAATGCGAACTCTAAAGGAAAACAATTTCAGCAGTTGGAAGAATGTCAGCACATCATCCCAACTCCTACTGCTACAAAATATTAATATAAATCATTTTGAAAATGTTATCTCTGCTACAGCCAAATCAATTTTAAATGATGATCTTGTTGGCATGGGATCTTGTGGTAAGGATAGAACAAATTGAGTAGCATTCATTTAGAATGTCTGTGTATGGCATTTATAGAAAAAAGTTCTTACCAGTTGAGATTTTAAAGAAAATATATTTCTTAATCTATGAATATAAACAACTAAGTTATTAGCTCTGTTCCATTTTTAGATTATTGTAACCACAAAAGACAAAGTCGTTTAATTAGCCAAGAGGTAGAAAATAACTTAGAATAATGTGTGGAACTTTCACATTCCTGACAAAGTAATATCTTTGGGGTATGGTTCGTATACTTCAGTGATCTCAGGCCTGAAGAAATGAGACTTCTTTCAACTCCTACTTTTCTATCAAATAGGATCCTACTAGAAGGCCGAACGAGAGACAGCCTACACTAGGGAAATGTAAGCTCTGTTACAGCATTGATTTCTTGAAGGACCTTTAGATTTGTTGAGATATAGATTACATATAATAAAATTCACATATATTTTCCTAAATAACGTAACAACCACCACAATCAAAATATAGAACACCTCATATGGTTTGTTGGAGTATTATAAGCATGCAAAATTGGTACAAGTTTTCATTAAGTGGACACACTTGTGTAACTACAACCACATCAAGAAATATAACACTTCTGGCACTTTAGAAGCCACCCCTTGGGCCCTCTCCTAATCATTATCCTCACCAAAGGTAACCAGTATCTTGGCTTCTACTACTAACAATTAGTTTTGCCCCTTTTTGAAATGGAATCATCCAATACGTAGACTTTTTGTCTGGCTCTGTCCCCATCCTTTTCTGTGTACTTTCCTACTTTTTTTTTTTTTTTTTTTTTCCTTGAGGCACAGTCTCACTCTGTTGCCTGGGCTAGAGTGCTGTGGCATCAGCCTAGCTCAGAGCAACCTCAAACTCCTGGGCTCAAGCAATCCTACTGCTTCAGCCTCCTGAGTAGCTTGGACTACAGGCATATGCCACCATGCCTGGCTAATGTTTTCTATATATTTTTAGTTGTCCAGCTAATTTCTTTCTATTTTTTTAGTAGAGACGGGGGTCTCGCTCTTGCTCAGGCTGGTCTCGAACTCCTGAGGTCAAACGATCCGCCTGCCTCAGCCTCCCAGAGTGTTACGATTATAGGCATGAGCCGCCGCGCCCGGCCTACTTTCCTACTTTTTGGCAGCATAAGATGTCCCAGGTTCATGTTGTGTTTTCTGAGCCTCAGTCCTGGAATCAACCACTTCTTCAAGGACCCCTGGTTTCTTTTACTGAAGAACGGTATTTAGAAACCCAGATCTGGGCACCAGATATGCTTTTTTTTTTTTTTTCCAAGATAGCATCTCACTCTGTCACCCCTTTGCCCCAGCTAGAGTCAGTGGTGTCATCATGGCTCACTGCAACCTCAAACTTCTGGGCTCGAGAAGAGACTGTAGGCATGCACCAGGACGCCCAGCTAATTTTTCTAATTTTAGTAGGGACTAGGTCTCACTCTTGCTCAGGCTGGTCTCGAACTCCTGAGCTCAAGCAATCCGCCCACCTCAGCCTCCCAGAGTGCTAGGATTACAGGCATGGGCCACCACACCCAGCCCAGATAAGCTTTTTGTTCCTTGAGTGTCATTGCTTCTAGGCCCTCTTAGCAAATAGAGCTGGGCAGTATATGTATGTCTAATAACCTATGTATACACATCCATCTAAGTTTATTTCTGTCTGTCTGTATATTTAAAGACTGTGAAGTCATACAGACAACTCTTATTCCAGTCGAACAACACAGGGTTCATTCTAGTCTTCACCCTTTCCTTATTTATAACTTCTTCCTCTGACATTGAAAATTTGGCTCTCATTATCTAAAATATATTTACTTATTTATTTCATCCTAAAGTAGTTTTGAACTGTTTACCCATACCCTTGTAAGAAACCGATTTATTAATGGATTTATTAATGTTAATACTTTACTAGAATATAGTATTTGCTTACAGGTCTTCTTGTCTTTACTCGTATGGTGTCCAGACAAAATACTGTTATCCAAAGTAACTTAAGTTAGTTCTTTTATTCCATCCACTTCGGTGTGGTTACATTATTCATTTGTAATACAGGTAGGGTCATTTGTTAGAGCTTGTATTCCATTTTGGTTTCCTTTCACATCCTGGTTGTTGTTTCCCCCCTTCTCCCCCAGTAAGTAAAATTCACCTTTTTTAACGCCAAGTTCTATGGGTTTTGACAAATACGTAAGATCATGTAATGTAGCCATCACCATAGTTATGATACAGAAGAATTCCATTTTTTAGTTTCTAATTTCCAAAAAATTATATCAATGAACACTCCCCTCAGCATTTTATGGTACAGCTCTAATTCTACATCTTTACCAGTATTTGCTACTATCTTTTGATTTTAGCTTCTGATAAATATACAATACTAATTTTGTTTAGAATTTTCCTGACATATAGTGAGACAGGGTACCTTTTCATCTGCTTACTGGCATTTGGATATGTCCTTTTGTGGTGTTCCTCTTGAAGTCTTTTGACCATCTTGGCTTGTCATGTGGATTTATAATTCTTTTTACAGTCTACATAGAAGTCTTTTGTTAGATAAATATGTTACATATATCTTCCCCCCTGCTTTGGCTTGCCTTTTCACTCTCTTCATAATATCTTTTGATTTAAAAAACTCTTAATTTTAATGTAGTCCAATTTATATAATGTTTTCCCCTTATGATTAGTGCTAAAACTTTTATTCTTTTACTCTTCAACTAGCACAGTTCATCTAAAATTAATGTTCATATGTGGTATGGGGTAGGGAGCATGATTCATTTCTTTTGCCCATATGAATAACCAGTTGATCCAGCATCATTCATTGACAGGAACATCCTTTCTTCAACTGCTCACATTGACACCTTTGTCATATTTCAGGTGACCTTATATCTGTGAGTCATTTTCTAGACTATCTATTCCATTGTTCTCATTCTCCTTTACCAGTTGCACACTCTCCTAATTACTTAGGTTTATAATCAGTCTTTTTATCTGGTAATGTTGGTCTTTTTGCTTCAAGATTGTCCCGGCTTTTCTTGGCCCTTTGCATTTGTACATAAATTCTAGAATCAGCTTGTTGATTGTCACCAAAACATTTTTTCCATTTTTTACTAGAATTTTTTTAGATCATATTTACTCTACAATCAATTTGGAAAGTAGTTGCTTCTTTATAGTATTTTGTCTTCTAATGCATACATTATTTTCCTCTGTTAATTTGTGGTCTTTAATTTTTTCAAAATATTTTGTTATTTTCAGCGTAAAGGTCTTGTATATATATCCTTTGTAAGATGCTTAGTTATCTGATGTTTTTGATGCTATTTTTAAATGGTATGCTTTTAGGTTTTTGTTTCTATTTGTTTTTTACTGGTATATAGGTTTTTTGATAATGACTTTCTTTTCACATATCAACTGCAATAATTTATCTGTTAATGCTTTTGTGTTCTCTGTGTATACAGTGGTATCAGCTGTAAATAAAGACAATTACATTTCTTCTCTTCCAATTCTTATACAGTACTTTTTTTTTCTTACTGCACTAGCTGGCACAGTAAGGTACATTAAATGCAAGTACAATAAAAATGGTTATAGTGAGCATCTTTACCTCATTCTAAATCTCAGGTGAAAATCCTTCAATATGTTATCAAAAAGGATACTGTTTCCTATAGGTTTTTTGTAGATACCCTTTATCACATTAAGGAAATTTCTTTTCTTTCTTTCTTTTTTTTTTTTTTTTTGTTTTGTTTTGAGACAGGATCTTGCTCTGTTGCCCAGGCTGGAGCACAGTGGCACAGATCAGAGTTCACTACAGCCTCGGATTCCTAGGATCAAGCAATCCTCCCACCTCAGCCTCCCCAATAGCTGGGAGTACAGGAATGTGCTACCACACCCAGCTATTTAAAAAAAATTTTTGTAGAGATGAGGGTCTCACTATATTGCCCAGGCTGGTCTCAAACTCCTGGACTCCAGCAATCCTCCCACCTCAGCCTTCCAAAGTGCTGGGATTACAGGCATGAGCCACTGCACCTGGCCAGAAATTTATTTCCATTAATAGTTTGCTGAGAGTTCTGTTTTTGTTGTCGTTAAGATTTTTTTTTAAATCATGAATAGGTGTTTAATTTTATCAAATAACTTTTCTGCATCTAAAAATTACCATATGATTTTTTTTTTCCTTTTTTGCTTTTAATGTATGAATTACAGATTGATTTTGGAATGGTAATCCACTTTTGCATTCTTGGAATAATCCCAACGTTGTCATGATATCCTTTTAATGTCTCATTGGATTTTATCTGATGACTGTTTAGGAATTTTGCAGTGTTGTCTGTTAGTTTGTCTTATAATTTTCCTTTCTTGTAACATCCTTCTTAGTTTTGGTAGAAATATTGTGATGGCCTCATAAAGTGAATTGAAAAATGTCTTTGTTCTGTTCTGGAAGAGTTTGTATAAGATTTATGCTATTTTTATGTAAATATTTGGAAGAGCTCACCCATCAAAATATCTGAGCCTAGAGAGTACTTTGTAGGATTTTTTTTAAATTACAGATTATTTAATTAAATAGGATGTTCAGAGTTTTTTTTTTTTTTAACTTCTGTGCTTGTTTTGATAAGCTGCATTTTTCTAAGGATTTGTCTGCTTCATCTAAATAGTCAAATTTATTAGCATAAAATTATTAATAGTATTGTCACATCTTCCTGTAGGATCTATCTATAGTGATGTTCCTTTTCCACTTCATGATCTTAGAAATTTGTGTTCTTTCTCTCTTGATAATTGTTTCTAGAGGTTTGTTTAATTTGGATTTTCCAAAAAGCAAATGCCAAGATGGGGTTAGACATTCATGAAATTTGTTGTGTAAAACATCGGTGAGGGAAAATCAAATGGCAGCCAGAGGAGGCAGGGAGACCTGTCAAACTCTGTTGTGAGTTTGACCCTCAGAGAGAGAGAAAAGGAAGGTTGGGCAGGAAGAGGCTTAGTATACTGCAGGATACTTAAGAAAGTTTTGACAAAGCCAGTGGGGAGTCCTACAGCCAAAGTTGCCCATCAGAGGAGTCCCACATCCCCCAGTAATAGGTCTTCATAGTATTCCTTCTGTGCTCAGTCCCACACTCATGGCAAATGTGGCCTCAGCTTGAATGCAGTAGTGGACTCAGAGCACAGCAACCGTAGCCATCAGTCAGTTATGCTCCATACAGCAGACCTGAGAGGTGCGTTTCCATGGGCACCACAAGATTTATCAATTTTGTTAGTTTTATAAAGAACTAACTCTGCCTTTGTTGATTTTCTCTATTTATATATTTGTTTTCCATTTAAAAAATTTCCAGTGTGTATTATTTTCTTTCTAATGTTTTCTGTATTTTTTTATCTTTGCAAATTTTGTTATATCCTATTTTTATTGTTTGTAGTTTAAAATATTTTCTAATTCCCATTGTGATTTCTTCTTTATACCATAAGTTATTTAGAAAGTTTTAGTTAATTTCCAAATATCTAGAGATTTTCTCATTATATTTTTGTTATTTTGTTATCTCATTATAGTTTTGTTATTTTTGGTCTAATTCCACCGTCATCAGAGAACATATACTGAGTGATTCTAGTTCTTTAAAATTTATTGAAATTTTGCCTTTTTGCCCAGCATTTAGTCCATTTTGTATGTAATTTTTTTTTTTTTTTAGAGACAGAGTCTTACTCTGTCACCCAGGCTGGAGTACAGTTGTGTGTTTATAGCTCACTGCAGCCTCAAATTCCTGGGCTGAAGTGATCCTCCCGCCTCAGCCTCCCAAGTAGCTGGGACTACAGGCACACACTACCATGCCTGGCAAATTTTTTTTTTTTTAATTCTTGATGGAAACAAGGTCTCGCTGTGTTTCCCAAGCTGGTCTCAAACTCTTGGCCTCAAGCAATCCTCCTGCCTCAGCCTTCCAAAGTGCTGGGATTACAGATTTGAGCCACCGTGCCTCCACTACTTGGTATTTTAAAGTGTTCTGCTATAATTGAGAATTGTGTATTTCTCTTTTTTGTTCTGTCAAATTTTGCTTTATATATTTTGAAGCTATCTTATTATAAGTATATAAATTTATAATTCTTACGTCTTTTTGATGCATTAAACTTTTTATCATTATGACATGTCCTTTTTGGCCAGGCACAGTGGCTCACATCTGTAATTCTAGCCCTCTGGGAGGCTGGAGTGGAAGGATTGCTTGAGGCGAGGAGTTCAATACCAGCCTAAGCAAAAACGAGAACCAGTCTCTAGGATCATAGAAAAATTAGCCGGGCATGGCAGGGTGCACCTGTAGTCCCAGCTACTCAGGAGGCTGAGCCAGGCAGGAGAAATGCTTGAGCCCAAGAGTTTGAGGTTGCAGTGAGCTCTGATGATTCCACTGTACTCTAGCCAGGCGACAGAGTGAGACTCTGTCTCCAAAAAAAACACAAAAACTAATGTCCTTCATTATCTGTAATGATGCATCTTGCCTTAATATCTATTGTATCTATTATTAATATAATTATGCCAGCTTTCTATTGGTTAATGTTTACATGATATATCTTTTTCCATCCCTTTCAACCTTTCTGTGTTCTTAAATCTAAGATATGTTTTTTGTAACTGGAATATATTTTTTGGTTTTTTATTCATTCTCAGAATTTTTATCTTTTGTTTATAGTCTGTTTATATTTAATATAAATTACTAATGTGTTTGTGTTCATATCTTATTCTTTTTGTTCTATTTGTCTCACATGTTTGTCTTCCATTTTTGTTTCCTTTCTTGCTTCTTTTGGATTGACCAAGTATTTTTTCTTTTCTTTTCCTTCTCTATTAGCTTGTCACATGCATATACTTTTAAATGTTTGCCCTGAAGAGTTCAAAATGCATCCTTGACATATTAAAGTCAAATATAAATTATAACTTTTGCCACTTCTCATACAGTAGTAGAGCCTTGCAATATTTCATGTTATTGTCGATCACCTTAATTCTAAATATATTTTAAAGCCTTGTGGAGACAAAATACTATTATTTTTGTGCAGTCAAATTTACTTTTATCATTGCTTTTCTTTCTGCATTTTTGTATTTTAATCTAAGATCATTTTTCCTCTGCCTAAGCAGCTTTATTTAGTATTTCACTCAGTGTGTGAAATCTCTCAGTTTTTGTTTGAAAATTTGTAATTTTGCCTTTCAGTGTGTATAGAGCTCTATGTTGGGAATTATATTTTTTGAACTCTTTACAGATGGCTTTCCATTATCTTTTGGAGTATTATTTTTGTTGAAGGAGTTAGCTGTTAGTCTTATTCTTGCTCCTTTGAATGTATTTCTATTTTCTTTGGCTGCTTTCTAGAATTCTTCTTTAGCTTTAACTTTGTGCTTCATTCTGGTTTTCCTTGTATTTATCCTGCTGGGGTTTTTGGTACTTCCTGAATCTCTGGTTGATAGCTCTTATCAGTCTTCGAAAATTCTCAGCCATTATCTCTTAAGATACTAGCCCCACCTCTTTTCAATTGGGATTCCAATTATACATATATTAGGTCTTTTCATTGTATCCCCTATATCTTTTTTTATATTTTTATCTTTTTCTTCCTCAAGCTTTAGTGTGCATATTTTGTACTGATGTGGTATTTAGTTCACTAATTCTCTCTTCTGCTTTGTCCAATCTACATTTCAAAACATCTATTGAATTCTTTACTTCAGTAGCATTTTTTAATTTTTAAATTATTTCATTGTTTTTCATTGATCCTAGTTCTATAGTGTAATCCTCTACCTTGTCATCTATTTCTTTAACATATTAATCGCGCTAGTAATAATAAATCCCATGTCTGAAAACTGTAATATTTCAGTCATCTGTAGGTCTACCTTTAAAAATATTTTATTTTTTTAATTTCCATATAAAAATTGCACATATTTATGGGGTACATAGTGATATACCCCATACATACAATGTATATATGCAATGTATAGTGATTAGAATTAGCATATCCATCATCTCAAACATTTATCATTTGTGTTCAGAACATTTAATATCCTTCTCGCTATTTAAAACTATATATTATTAATTGTAGTCATCCTACAGTGCTATAGAACATTAGAACTTATTCCTCCTATCTAGCTATAATTTCGTAGCCTTTAACAAATTTCTCCCTATCTCCCCTTTCCCCTACCTTTCCCAGCCTCTTGTATCCCCATTCTACTTTTTACTTCTAGGAGATCAGCCTTTTTTATCTTCCACATATCGGTGAGAATATGTGATCTTTAACTTTCTGTTCCTGGCTTATTTGACTTAACACAATGTCCTCCAGTTTCATCTATGTTGCCACAGATGACTGTACTTCATTTTTATGGCTGTATAGTATTCCATTGCGTATATCTACCACATTTTCTTTATCCATTCGTCTGTCATTGAACACTTGGGTTGATTTCATATCTTGGCTATCATGAATAGTGCTGCAATAAACACAGGGGTGCAGAAGTCTCTTTGGTATACTGATTTTCTTTCCTTTGGATAAATGCTCCGTAGTGGGATTGCTGGATCATCTGGTAGTTCTATATGTAATTTTTTGAGGAACGTCCATAGCATTCTCCATAGTGGCTCTATAGTTCACATTCCTACCAACAGGTTATAAGAGCTCCCTTTCTTTTTCACATGTCCTCACCAACATGTTATTTTTTATCTTTTTGATAATACCCATGCTAACTGGGATAAGACGGTACCACACTGTGGATTTGATTTGCATTTTCCTGATGATTAGTGATATTCAATATTTTAAAATATATTTGTTAGCCATTTTTATGTCTTTTTTTTTGAGAAATGTCTGTTCATATCATTCGCCTATTTTTAAATTGGATTGTTAATTTTTTGCTATGAGATGTTTGAGTTCCCTATATATTCTAAATGTTAATCTCCTGTTGGATGAGTAGTTTGCAAATATTTTTTCCCATTCTGTAGGTTATCTTTTCACTCTGTTGATTATTTTCTTTGCTATACAGAAGCTTTTTAGTTTGATGTGATCTCATTTGTTTATTTCTGCTTTTGTTGCCTGTGCTTTTGAGGTCTTACTAATAAAATCTTTTCCCAGACCAGTGTCCTGAAGCATTTCCTCCATGTGTTTTCTTCTAGTAGTTTATAGTTACGGTCTTAAATTTAAGTCTTTGATCCATTTTGAGTTGATTTTTGTATAGGGTAAGAGATGGGGATCTAGTTTCATTCTTCTGTATATTCACTTTTCCCAGCACCATTTATTGAAGAGACTGTCCTTTCCCCAATGAATGTATTGACACCTTTGTCAAAAATCAGTTGTCTATAGATTCATGGATTAATTTCTGGTTTCTCTATTCTGTTCCATTGTTCTCTGTGTCTGTTTTTATGCCAGTGCCATGCTGTTTTGGTTACTACAGCTTCACAGTATATTTTGAAGTCTGGTAGTGTGGTGTCTCCAGCTTTGTTCTTTTTGCTCAGGATTGCTTTGGCTCTTAAGGATCTTTTGTGTTTTATATGAATTTTAGGATTTTTTTTTTTTCTATTTCTATGAAGAAAGTCATTGGTATTTTGATAGGGATTACATTGAATTTACAGATTACTTTGGGTAGTATATAGGTCTCCTTTTGTTTTCTTTTCTTTGGGGTTTGTTTCTTGGTTTGCCTGATAATTTTTTTATCAAATGTTAAACATTGTCCATGATAAACTGTAGAGTTTTTGTTAGTGATATTGTCTTCCTATAGAAGGCAGCTAGAGTAAAGATAGATCGAGAATTAAGCTAACTCCAGGTTGGGTTATAGTTTTTATAAGGTTCAGTCTACTTCTGATTTGCCTCCACTCCTATACCATAGCCTTCCTGGAAATCTCAACTGAAAACCTAAGGTATTTGCTAGGGTTCTTACTCATTGGTGGGTTTGGAACTCTAATTTTTATCTCTTTGGCAACATACAACTACCAAAAACACCACTCTGCCATTTAGAGTTCTTTTACTTGGTGTCTTGGCCTCTTGTTTGTGCTACCTGACAAATTTGGCAAATCCCTCAATAGGAAAACCCCTGAGTATCAGACTTACCTCATTGTTTTTCCCTCTTTAGGATCATGACCCTTAATTCTAACTGTCTTGACAGTCCCACACTCCAGTTTTTGTCTCACAACCCCTGGAGATTGCCAAAAGCTCTGTTGACTTCTTTGCCTCTTAGTAATAGCCCCATTGCCCAGATTCTCAGGCTCTCACCCAGCACAAGAAATTGCAAATGCCTGAGGGGAAAAATAATTTTAGAATACCAGCTTATCTCTTTAAGATTCTTTTCTCTCTGGGATCTTGTCTTATCAAGTTTTAGCTACCTTGGCAGCTCTCTCATACTTTTCTTTTTTATTTTTTTATTTTTGAAACTTTCCTACCTGTTTTTAGTATGGGAGTTGGTTTACAAAACCTGTAGCATTAGAGACTAAACTGAAAGTCCCTACTTAATACTTTTTTTATCATAAAATAGAAAAATATAGAGCTCAAGAAAGTTAAAGTGGGCTTATTTATTTGTTATTAATATATAAGGTCATTAGATGAGTTGGGAATACTATCCTTCATACTCCACTTTGAGAATTGCTGGATTGGGTCATTTTTTGAACCTCTTGGAATTAGAGACAAAGGTAGATAGATTAGAACCCATCGTCTTAAATATCAGTCTAGTCTAATATACTGTGTTCTGTACCGTGTTGCTTACATCCATGGTTTTCAACCAGGAATAATTTTTCCCCTCTCTTTTGGTTGTGACAAGTGGCCAGGGCAGAGGAGTTAGATGTCCCACTGGCATCTGGTGGGTAGAGGCCAGGGATGCTGCTATATATCCTATAATGCATGGGACCACCATCCCCAACAAAGAATTATCTGGCTCAAAATATTAATTTCACCAAAGTTAGAAAAGCCCTGGCTTACAGTACACGTCAAAATGTATATTTAAAGGATCACTGGCTGCCTCATCTTTACACAATGCCAATAGACTTTAGTAGGATAAAGCTTCTTGTAGAAATACATCCCCTGACCCAAGAAAATGTCCTTATATGATCTAATTCATATTTGGTTAACTGTGTTTCTCAGATCTTCTGCCAAATAAGCTCCAATTCTAAGACTTCTCTTTAGTTTGAATTTGTTAGAGCTGGAAAACTTTCTGATGTAGGGTTGTGTGTGCATATCTTATAAATGCATTTTGTATGTGTGAATGGATATCTAGATGATAGTGACATTTACCTATACATTTATAGATATGTATATATACATTAGCTTAAGTGGTTCTTAAAGAATGTATCCCTCTTCTTTTAAAACTCCTAATAATCAATTTCTGTAATCAAAAGCTCTTGAAAATATAACACAAATGGATATTTAATTAAAGAGGTATATTACCAAATGTTTTCCGGAATAATTATTGTTTGTACCCAGTCAGTGTATCTTCTGAAATTCAATTAGACTCTAAAATTCATTTTTCAGAGCATTACAACTTGGCGGCAAAATTTTCTTTTGGCTGAAATACTGCATGCAAGTTTTTGGCTCAGATAAAAAAATCTTTGGAGGTATAGCAGAAAAGTCTGATTCAGATAACTGAACAGCTAAAATTTTCCTCGGTTAAAAGGAATGAACTGGTTGCACATGATATTAAAAACTGTACTTAAATTCAGATTTAACTGTTTCCTTATTTCTTTTCAAAGTTAACCGAGATAGTTTATGCTATTTCAACTGCTTTAGAAGCTCACATCATTTTCCATTCACTGAAGTTTTTAAATAGCCCAATAGAAGCCATTATTTCTAAGGTTCCATCCACCCCCACTTTGCCAAGTCTTGGCCCAGAAAGTTTATTTGGCTTTTCTCTATTATTATTAAGCTATTTTAAATTCTTATGTTTAGAGCCTTTCTAGTTTAATAAACAATTCTGAAGTGTCCAAGAAATTTGTTCTTTTGTTAAATTAATAATTTGGCATTTTTACTTTTATTCAATTTATTTATCATAACAGATTTTACCTGTACTCTTAATTATTTTCTCTAGTCCTAGAACTCTACCACTTACTCACCCATAATGAAGGGACAATTTTAAAAAATGATTTTTGAATAGGTGATTTACATGTTCCAGAATGCAAAAGATACAATAATTAGAACTGTTCAACTGTCCAGTACTTGAGAGGAAGTAAGCCATTTTCACTACTAGGATGACTATATAACTTATTATCAAAATCCAGGTACTTCCAAGAGTGAAAGAGGGGATGCTATTGATTATGCTAGGACAGTACTGGGCAAACCAGTCCATATGGTCATGTTAGTCATTACGGATATTTAAACAAAGGTATTTGGTAAAATGAATTGAGGTTTTTAACTGTGTTCTTTCTAATATTTATTTTAGTTAAAAGATTTTTGATCATGTGCTAAGAATATGCTAGGTAATATAGAACTTAAAGAAGTCTGAGAATCTCTAATCTCAAGCAGGACCAGTTGGAGAAGCAAGACACATGTAGATAAAGCAGTGAAGTGACAGCATAAATAAATTCAATTGAGTATGGTTTTATTGAGTGCATACTCTGTGTCAGGAATTATGGTTCTAAAGATAAATAAGACAAAACCTCCTCTTCTTGAAATCTAGGAAGAGAGACATAGTTCACTAATGCATGTGAGAAGCAGTGTATGACTTTTATGAACTAAATTTATAGGAGAGCAGAAGGAACAAGAAGTTGGGGAAGGCTTCACAAAGTAAATGATGTTTGAACTAGGCTTTGAAGAATCCTTATAACTTTGGCAAGTTGAGATTACAAAGGTATCCAAAGTTAATGAAGTAATAAGGGCAAAAGGCTAAGAGTCTTGAAAGGCTATGGTGTGTTACGGTGAACAACAATTATTGGGGAAGGAGGTGTGGGTAAGCATGAAATGGTAATTTATGATGGGTCTTGAGTGCTATGCTGGATAATACATGAGTAAGTGCTTAAAGTATATACAGAGAAAGAAGAGATCCTTTGGGCTGAGAAACACATAAAAGAAAGGAATCACACATCTATTTATGTAACCTTGTTTCAAAAGGACCAACAAATACTAAAGATGAAAATCTTCTTTTAAATTAAATGCTAAAGGGTAAAACCTGTAGTAATTCCACTAAAAAGTATTAGTGATGAACAATACCATGGGGTTAGAGTGAGACAAATATGACAGGGTTAGGAAAATTGTAGAGAAAAATTATGCTAAAAGCACTAGGGAAATTGCCTTCGAAAATTAATAAAGATTGGCTTGATTTAAAGATGATAAACAAAAACTAATGCAAAAGGCTAATGAATTCAGTCATGGAGAAAGTTTATACGAATGTGCTTGCCAAAAGAATTGCTACTAGATGAGATTTTATTAAGCAATTTTTTTGTGCCTTTTTTTTTTTTGAGATGAGCTTTCACTGTTGCCCTCAGCCTAAAACTCCTGGGTTCAAGCAATCCTCCTGTCTCAATCTTCCAAGTAGCTACAGGTGTGCACCACTGCCCCTGTGAACTATTTTCTTTAAGGAAAAAGAGTAAATAACCCATTAATAAAATTTATAGTTGATACTAAATTAGGAGATATTGCAGCTGCAAATAAAATTATACAAATTCTGATAATAGAGTCTGGAAGCTAGTTAGGATTTTAAAATAATATTTAAAAGAAAATGAGTTATATTCACCCCATTTTAAATCCATATAGAGGCAGTAGTTAACATTAGAAAAATGTTTCCACTTCCAGGAGATATTCCTGGTTTAGCAGTCAAGAAATAAATGGTAGAGTCACCTGAAATTTAGAGCAGTAGAAAGATGTCTTCATTAAAGACTCTACATTTATAAGATGTATAATGTAATTATATTCAATGAGTCAAAGTGATTTTTGTGAAAATTTTTAGATAAATCTTTGTGATTGAATTCTCTATGGAACATCATTCCTTCTGTGACCCAAATTTCAATGAAGGAATTATTTTAAAATTGTCTTGTTGCTTCCGGATGTTGTTTAAATATCTAAAGAGTATCTAGGTCTTAAGGAAGACTGAATGAGGAACAATGGGTGGAGAACTAGAGCGCAAGGGCTAGTTCCCTGGAACTGTTATATGGATCCCTGAAAGGTCATATTTCTGTCTATACTGCTGGCTAATCTGAATATTCCCATAAGTTGTGGAACATAAACCATGGCCTTGACTTTCTGTGTCTGGCAGTAGGATTTATTGTTTTATTTCTACCATAAATTAGAGATCATTACATGATTACTGTGAAGGATCAACATTGCCATTTGTTATGATCAAATAGACAGTATTTTTGCATTCATTTATTCTGGGATCTATTAAAGTGTTTTAAGCCCTCATAGCAAATCCATATATATAATAAGCTTTTTAGAGCATTGGCCCCAGCTGCTTAGAGAATTTGGCACACAGGGTAATCCAAAAAACCTTTCTTTTAAATGGCCTCAGGTTTATCAGTTTCTATCTTAACATTGCTCTACATATTCAGATTTATTTTATTGAGCATTTTTTAAATACAAAGAGCAGTTTGGGGGGAAAACAGAGGAATTCATAATTTCCTTTTGAATAGTTGGCTGCAGTAAGGTTTTAGAAGCTTTTGTTTAGGTATTTGAGCATACGAAATGGATCATAATGGGGTCATTAGGTTTCTTTGACAGGTGATAGTAAGAACCCAACCCAGCATGCCACTTGTAAGTTTATCTGTAAAGCATAGAGACATTTGTCACCATTGACAGTCCTGACATTTAATCTAGGGTCTGTTTGGGTCTGTTTGCAACTCAGCTTTCCATGTGTTACTGTGTATTCAGTAGCCTCAATTCAGCTTCACAGCATAGCCAGTTTTTTCCTTCTAGTTATTCTGGATTTTACCTAATAGAGGAAAATAGAAATATCTGATTGAGGTGATAATTTTTCTGCAAATGAGTCATAACAACCATGGTTCTGGTTGACCTCTTGTGTTGTTTTTGTAGTTCATAAGCCAAAGCTGTGCAAAATTAGATTGTAGTAAACTAGATTATTGGTCCAGGAAGGAGGCATAGTGGTTCTGTTGAACAGGAAAGTCAGTAAGCCCCAGCAGGACCTGAAAAAAACTTAATACAAATGAGGGAGCTGTTGAGATACAGCTTTGCAGTCACAATTGGGCCATCACAGCTTACATCTAGGTGTCTGAAGTAATTCTGCACCCTAATCATGATTTGTATTCTGCCCTTGTCGGGACTAGCTTAGAGCTGGTACCCATCTCTGTAAGTGCAACCTAAACTATGAAGACCTGGGAAAGATATAAGCAGAGCAAAATGAGGAGCTCATGCAAGCAAAATTAGGACTTGAAATGTCAGGAGATAAGGTATCTGAACATGTCTATGGCAAGAAGCCACTTGAACTTGTTTAACTTATCTATGCTAAATTGAACCACTGCTGTGTATACCATACTTGGAGTAATATTGGATACAAAGGTATATGGCCCTCACTTCAAAGAGCTTATACTAAGTAAGGCAGGTGAAATGTACACTAGAAGACAGTACCTAAAAACTGTGCGTGGGGCCTGTAATCCCAGCTACTCAGGAGACTGAGGGGGGAGGATTGCTGGAGGCCAGGAGTTCAAGACCAGCCGGAGCAACATAGCAAGACCTTGTCTCTAAAGAAAACAAGAAAAAGAAAAAAAATTATCTGGGAATGGTGGCATGTGCCCGTTGTCACAGCTGCTCGGTAGGCTGAGGCGAGAGGATCTCTGGAGCCCTGGAGTTCAAGGCTAAAGTGAGCTATGGTGATATTATATGATGCCACTGCACTCTAGCCTGGGCAAAAGAGCGAGACCGTGTCTCTAAAATTAAAAAAAAAAAAAAAAAAAAGAAAGAAAAATAAAAAGGAGACATTAAAAAGAAAGTCTTCAAAACGTTTCAAAATAAAATCCAAAGAAGACAGTATGTAGAAAGGAGTATGTAAATTGTACCAAACAACATACTATAGAAAATGCACACATTAGTTCACTTCACACTGGTGATCATAGAAACAATTTATTTTAAAAGTGATATGTAATTGGTTTGTGGAATGTAAGTGAGATTTTGATGCAAATAAGTACTAGAAATGACCTTAGATATGATCTGGTACATCTTAGAAATTTGAGAAAAATTAAGACCCACTACTAGTGGGAAAAATTTTGGTGTACAATTTTTCTTGGTGACAGCTTGAGAATGCATATCAAAAGGCTTAAAATATGCATTTCCATTGACTCAGTGACTTACAGGAATTAATCCTATGGAATAATTTAGCATATGCACAAAGATTTACATGCAAGGATGTTCATCATAGCATAGATCTCAAATTTTTTATTTTAACTTCTCATTTTGGAGCAAAAAAAGTTGTAAAAATAGTAGTGGTTTTCCATAGATTCTTCACTCAGCTTTCCTGAATAGTAGCATTTTATATAACCAGAGTACAATCATCAAAATCAGGAAGTTAATAAATATATACACTTTTGCCAATTAAAAATGTATAGATAGTAAATAAAATTCTAAAACCAGAACATTACTATAGATATAATACTATTATTAAAGTTATAGACTTTATTCAGATGTTGACAATTATCCCAGTAATGTTTTCTTTTTCTCGTCCAGGATAGAATCCAGAATCTTACATTACATTTAGTAGGTAATCATGTCCTCTTACTCTCTTACAATCTGGCATAGTTCTTCAGTCTGTCTTTGCCTTTTATAACTTTGACATTTTGAAGAGTATTGCCCAGTTATTTTGTAGAATGTCTCTCAATTTGTGTTTGACTAATGTTTGCCTGTGATTAAATTCAAATTATGCATTTTTGGCAAGAATACCACAGAAATAATATTATACTCAGTGAATCATATCCAGAAACATATGATATCAATTAGCCCCATTAGTAGTGATGTTGACTTTGATTCACTTCACTTGGTGAAGGTGGTGCCTGCCAGGTTTCTCCATTGTAAAGTTAGTATTTTTCTCTTCTTAATGAATAAATATCTCTGGGGGAGATAATTTGAGATTAAGTATCTTCCATACATCCATTGATTAATCTTACCTATGATAATTATTATAGTGGTGTTAGCCAAATAATGATTTTTTAGTTTTTATTATACCTTATACATTCATTAATTGGAATTCTATCAGGAAGAGCTTTACCTTCTTCCCCATTTTTTTTACTTATATCATATGGACTCATGGATATTTTATTCTGTACATTAAAATATATTATCATTATTTATTTTATTCCTCAATTTGTCCTGGTTTGGCCACTAGAAGTACCTTCAAGTTGGTTCTTATGAACTTCCAATGCTCTCCCACCATTTTTTGACTTCCTTACATTCTGTCACCACAAGACCTCCAGGTTCATCTTTTGTATTCCCTGCTCCTGCCATGGAATCAGCCATTTCTCCAAGAAGTCCTGTTTCTTTTATTGGCATTAGGTGTACGTATTGCTACTGGATTGTCTTCTAGGCTGAGGATGGGATTAGGAAATATATGAATGTATACACACATCTATATCTATTCCTATATCTAGCTATATATATATTTTTTATTTTATTTTATTTTTAGAGACAGGGTCTTGCTCTGCCACCCAGGCTGGAGTACAATGGCACAATCATAGTTAACTCCTGGATTCAAGTGATCCTCCTACTCAGCTTCCCAAGTAGCTGGGAACACAGGTGTGTGCCACCACACCTGGCTAATTTTTTTATTTTTTATTTTTTGTAGAGATAGGGTCTTGCTATGCTGCCCAGGCTAGTCTCAAACTTCTGGCCTCAAACAATCCTCCTGCCTTGGACTCCCTAAGTGCTAGGATTACAGACATGAGTCAACACACCCTGCCTGTATATATGTTTTAAAAACACGAATTCATGCTGATATCATCTACTCAAACACCACAGTGTTTCCCATACATCCTGGTTAATTTTTATAATTTTTAAAAGTACATAGAAAATTACCATGGTTCTAAAAGTCAAGAACTATTCGCAAAGATACACTAAGAGAAGTGCCATTTCCCTCTCCTTCCTTCTTTACCATTCCCATTTTCCCATTCTTCTCATCCTGTTTCCACTCACCTCTTGTAGGTAGCCAATCTCAGTTTTTGGCTGGACTTTCCTATATTTCTTCTTTTTTTTTTTTCTAACAGTGTCATTGAGGTATAATTCACATACCATACAATTTGCTTGTTTAAAGTATACAATTCAGTGTTTTTTAGTATATTCACAGGGTTGTACAACCATTACCATAACCAATTTTGGAACATTTTTACCATCCCAAAAAGAAACTGTATCTTCCTAGTTTTCCCCAACCTCTCCCAGCCCTAGGCAAGCACTAATCTACTTTCTTTCTCTGTGCATTTGCCTATTCTGGAAATTTCATATAAATGGACTCTCACAATATATGGTCTTTTGTGTCAGGCTACTTTCACTCACAGTTCTGGTGGCTAGAAGTCCAAAATAAATATCAGCAGGGCCATGCTCCCTCTGAAGATTCTAGGAAAATTTTCCTTGTCTCTTCCTAGCTATTGGTGGCTCCCAGCAATCAGTCCTTCGCGCTCCTTGGTTTGTGGCTATATCAATTCAATATCTGCCTTTTTCATGGCTTTTTTCCCTGTGTGTATCTGTGTTGTCTCCTTTTATTATAAGAACATCAGTAATTGGAGAGAGGGCCTACTCTAGTCTACTATCACTTCATCTTTACTAATTACATCTGCAAAGACTTTGTTCCAAAAAAGGTCACATTCTGAGGTTCCAAGTGGACACGAATTTTGAAGGGACACTATTCAACCTATTACATGTAGATATGCCACACTTTATTTGCCCGTTCATCAATTCATAGAATTTTATTCTTGTATTTCTTTATGCCCAAATGAGCAGATACATGAATATTTTCTCATTTCCCCTTCCTTTTTATTTGAAAAGTGGCATACTGTTGATGTTCTTTTTCTTTTTACACTTTGTAATATATCCTGGAAATCTCTCCCTGTCACTTCACAGAGATCTTATTCACTGTAGTCTAAATGTTCAACCATAGAGAATTTACTTATTAATATATTCATAAGGTAGAAATAGATTTAATATTTTTAGTATGTAGTATTAACATGTAAATAGGTACACAATATATTGGGGATGTTTTCTTCTATAAGATTTTAAATACATCTGTGTTTTCAAGGTATTATAGTCACATAGTATGAAATTCTCCCTCCTAATTATGTTCCCCATCTATTCAGTTCCTTTCCAGAATCAGCCAATGCTTCGGCTGGAGGCTACACATACTGTTCCATACTTTGCCTTTTTGCTAAATACATCTTGGAGATTTCCCCATATTTTTATGGCTGCATAATATTCTATCTTATTGGTACATCATAGTTTATTTTACTGTTATTCTTTTGATATATCTCTTGGTACTTTTAGTCTTTTGCCATAACAAATATAGCAGCACTATTTGCAATGACCAAAATAATTGGAAACAACCCGAATGTCCATAAAGAGTAAAATGAATAAATTATATATTTATGTGGTAGAATTCATAGTGAAAATAGAATGAATGAATTGCCACTACACTTAACAATATGAATGAATATAACAAACATAATATTGAACGAAGTCAGACCCAAAAGAGTATGTACATACTTACAACCTAGGTAGAGTAGGCATAATTCCTATCAGACCAATCCTTCTTCAGGTAGCAATTACAGCTCTGAACAAAATACTATAAAATCACTACCTGGAGACACCAGAGAATAATGAAAATCAGGCATAAGGAGAGTCTATACTTGGAGGAAGAAAATGGCATTGAGTAAATTTCCTATTAATATTTTTATGGCTCTTTCTCTAGGGCAGATCAAAGTTGATACCAAGTGGCATGCCTAACACTTGATAGAAAACAGGCATTCTTATTGGCTTGATGAGCCAGAGGAAGAGTTTGGGGTGACCATATCAGGCAGAAAGTGAGTGAAGAAATTCCAGAAATGAGAGAACCATACAGAGATAGCCCTAAATTCTGCATAAAGACCCTGCCCAAATCTCTGGATGACCCCTGAATTACACATATGCAGAGTAGTTTTCTAGCAGCCCAGCTAGGGCTAAAAGAACTGAACAGAGATTTCTTTTGTCCATTGCTGGGCCAGAGTTTAGAATTTGAGTCTAGCCAAGTTTACTTGCCTACTTTAAAAAAAAGATCAGTTAATCCTCTCTCTATGTAACATAACTGGTCTCTACAACAGGGGTCAGCAATTTTTTTCTTAAAGGGCCAGAGAGTAAATATTTTGCATTCACAGACCTTATGGTCTTGGTTGTAACCACTCAGGAATGCAGTTGTAATGGAAAAGTATCCATAGACAGCATGTAAACAAATGGGCATGGCTGCATTCTATTAAAACTTGATTTACAAAAACAAGTGATTGGCCACTTGCTGTAGTTTGGCAGCTCCTGCCCTACATCTGAATCACAGTATTCAATATACAATCTAAAATTATGAGACAGGCGAAAACCTACCAAACAGGTACAATGAACAATATCTGGGTGGCAGACACTCTTATAACCATGACTCAAGCATTATAAAACCAATTCTTGTAACCAAAATTATTTATATCCCATAATACTTTGAAATAAAAATAAATTAATAAAATTATGAGACAAAGAAACATTCACACTGAAGTAGAAAAGCAATCAATGGAGATGAACTCTGAAATGACTCTGATATATGAATTTACAGACAAGGATTTTAAAGCAATTCTTTAGTTATTTTAACTATACTCCCAGATGTAAAAGAAAATATGCTCATAATGAATAAATAATTTGAAAATCTCATCAGATCAGGTGACAGGTACACTAAAAGCCCAGACCTCACTGCTATGTAATATACCAGTGTAACAAAACTGCACTTGTACCCCCTAAATATATTGAAGTATAAAAAATAAAAATAATTCATGTCTGAAAAATAGAAACTTTAAAAAATGAAAATTCTAGAACTGAGAAACAAAATTTCTGAAATAAAAAAATCACTAGGTGTTTTTTTTCTTTTTTTTTTTTTTTTGAGACAGAGTCTCGCTCTGTTTCCCAGGCTAGAGTGCCGTGGCGTCAGCCTAGCTCACAGCAACCTCAATCTCCTGGGCTTAAGCAATCCTCCTGCCTCAGCCTCCCAAGTAGCTGGGACTACAGGCATGCACCACCATGCCCAGCTAATTTTTCTATATATATTTTTTTAGCTGTCCGTACAATTTCTTTCTATTTTTAGTAGAGACGGGGTCTCGCTCTTGCTTAGGCTGGTCTCGAACTCCTGACCTCAAGCAATCCTCCTGCCTCAGCCTCCCAGAGTGACTAGGTGCTTTTTTAATAGTCGAAACATGACAGAAGAGTAAGCAAACTTGAATATAGATCTGTAGAAATTATCAAATGTGAAGAATAGAGAGAAAGAACAATTGTACCAAAATAAACAGAGCCTCTGTAACCTTTGGGACAATAATAAAGGGCCTAACGTGTGTAATTGGAGTCCTAGAAGGAAATGGGGTAGGAAGGATATTTGATGAAATAATGGCTAGAAGTTTCCTAATTTTGGTCAAAGACATGAACTTACAGATTCAGGACACTTTGTGAACCACAGGCAGAATAAATACAAATAAAACTACACCTAGACATATAATTAGACTACTGAAGCCAAAAGATAAAGAGAAGATATTGAAGAGTAAAACAGCATATTGTGTACAAGGAAAAATTATATGAATAACTGCAGATTTTATGAATAACTGCAGATTTCTCATCATCAGTGGAGAGCAGAAGAGAGTGAAATAACATCTTTAAAGTGCTGAAAGAAAACCACCAACCCAGGATTCTATATCCAGCAAATTTTCCTTCAGTGATGAAGGTGATAGATATTAAAACATCTTTATATAAACAAAAGAGTATATACTATGTGATTCCACTTATATAAAGTCAAGAGAGATAGAAATCAGGTTACCTGTGGTGAGGATTAGTAATTGCAAAGAAGGGAGTGTTTCACCTTAACAAACCACCCCACACATTTGTAACTTAAAAAAAATAACAATTTTATTTTCTAATGATTCTGCAGTCAAGCCTCGGCTCAGCTGGACAGTTCTGCTGATCTTGATCCTGGTCGCTTGCGCGGCTACATTCAGGTAGTGTATTTGCTATGGACTGGACTCATTAGGGATGGCTAGAGCTCTGTCTTTGATCTAAGGGTCAATACTTCCAGGGTCAGAATCCTAATTTGTACTCTTCTCTGTATATGTTATACCTCAATAAAAAATCTGCGTTTAAAGGGGGTGCAAACAATATAGAATTATTCTTTTAATGGATAATCTAATAAAAACAGAAACTTCAAAATGTAATTTCAGAAAATACAAGTACTTCTATGTGACCACTGTAGAGTTCTTACAAAGAAAATTAATAGGTGATAAAGTACAAAAGATAAATTAGGGTCAGACTGCAGTCAGATTTCAATGCTTGGCTAAAGAATTAGGTTTTATGGCTGGGTGCAGTGGCTCACACTTGTAATCCTAGCACTCTGGGAGGCCGAGGCGGGAGGCTCGCTCAAGGTCAAGAGTTCAAGACCAGCCTGAGCAAGAGTGAGACCCTGTCTCTACTAAAAATAGAAAGAAATTAGCTGGACAACTAAAAATATATAGAAAAAATTAGCTGGGCATGGTGATGCATGCCTGTAGTCCCAGCTACTCGGGAGACTGAGGCAAAAGGATTGCTTAAGCCCAGGAGTTTGAGGTTGCTGTGAGCTAGGCTGACGCCACGGCACTCTAGCCAGGGCAACATGGTGAGACTGTGTCTCCAACAAAAAGAAAGAATTAGATTTTATGTGAAAGGATATGGGAAACTATTCAAGGGTTTTGAGCAGAGGAATAATGTGTTTAGGAGATATAATTCCATGCTAGTATACAAATTGGACTGAAGGAAGAAAAGGTTATAACTAGGCAGACCAACCAGTTTGGAAGCAACAATTTAGATATGCATCAATAGGAATTTGAATTAGAATGGTGGCAAGCTAATAGAAAATAAGGCAATAAAATTTATTCATGGCATCTTATAGGAATTGAGGGCCTACTCTGTTCCAGGCACTTGGTTAGGTACTGTATTCATGGTGGCCTCTGCATTCAAGGAAATCACAATATATGAAATACAAACAGGTGTAAGGAAATCATCACAATAGATTGTAGTAAGAGCTATAATAGGTAAATGTTTAAGGTGTTAAGGACCCAAGAAGGGGGAGCAGCTAGTAGCATGGAGGAGTCTAAGACATGTCATATACAAGATTTAACATTAGATGAGTAAAGTTTGCCAAATAAAGAAGGCAAAGCGCAACATTCTAGGCAGAACAAACAGCATGTACAAAGTCACAGGCAAAGAAGAGTAGAGCATCGTGCATTGGGGGACATAGTACAGTGTGTCTATTAATACATGTGCACGGTAAGCATTGGTACAAGCAGCCAGAAAGATAAAGAAGGATCACATTATTAAAGGCAAAAGGCATCATGAAAGAAGATTTAGTGACTGTATGAGAAGACAAAGATGACCTTAATATTTTGAATTTAAGTGACTAGAAGAAGAATAAATTTGGTGTTAAGAATTATATGGCTTATAGACATTTTTTCATCTGTGGGGACATCAAATACCTATAGGAGGTCTTGTGTGTGTGTGTGTGTGTGTGTGTGTGTGTGTGAGAGAGAGAGAAAGAGAGAGAGAGAGAGAGAAGAATGACACTATATGTGTTTCATCAATGGAATTTCGTTTCTTTTTTTTTTTTTTTTTTTTTTTGAGACAGAGTCTCACTCTATTGCCTGGGCTAGAGTGCCATGCCATCAGCCTAGCTCACAGCAAGCTCAAACTCCTAGGCTCAAGCAATCCTACTGCCTTAGCCTCCCGAGTAGCTGGGAATACAGGCATGAGCCACCATGCCTGGCTAATTTTTTCTATATATTTTTAGTTGTCCAGCTAATTTCTTTCTATTTTTTTTTAGTAGAGACGAGGTCTCGCGCTTGCTCAGGCTGGTCTTGAACTCCTGAGCTCAAACGATCCGCCCGCCTCGGCCTCCTAAGTGCTAGGATTACAGGCGTGAGCCCGCACCCGGCCCATCAGTGGAATTCTGAATATCAAATGCTCATCATAGGTTCTTAAAGCCAACCAACAATCTAGAATTGATATTGACCATTGGCACTTTTTTTTTTTTTTTTCAAAATTACAAACTGTAAAAGAAAAAAATCACTTGAATGAATGTTTTTTCTTAACGCAAAAGAAAAGAAAAATCTTTAAATGTATATAGCATAACTGAAGGGAAAAAAAAAATACAGAATTACTGTGAATGTTCCAAATGCCTGGTTCTAAATAATCAAGTTAATTCTTTTCTCATTTGTTTTGAAATACTGTTGTTTGAAGAACCACCAATCATCAGGTAATACTAGAAGCCTATAATTACATGTTAATGTGTGACAAGGCTGTCAGTCTCCACAAGAGACTGGTACAGTACTTAAGCAGAATGCTTGAAGTTGATGTTGGCCCAGAAAATCTGTAATTCAGAAATTTTCCTAGAAAGTAACCTCTGTTGTTCCAATTGCATATCTATTTATGGAGACAAAACTTACTGGGAACAGGCAGTGTTACCTGAATCATTAGAGGGTAATTGATTAGAAATCCAAATCAAACTTTGATACTGCAGGTCTAGATGAGTGGCTTCCTGGGGACTAGAGGGCAGAAAGGGGCAGGAGCTTACAAAGAACCAAAGGAAACTTTTAGAATTGATGAATATGTTCATTATTTTGATGGTGGTGATGGCTTCATGAGTGTATACATACTCAAATTTGTCAAATTATACAGTTTAAATATGTACATTTTATTGTCTGTCAATCATGCTTCAATAAAGCTGTTAATAAGAGAAGTAAATTTCATGTTAGAATGATCTGATATACTATTGTAAGTCCTACATCATTATCCATGTAAAAAAGCATTGTCTATTTGTAAATACATATACACAACTTGAAACACTCTAGACTACCTGAGTTTAAATGAATTGAGTGTCATGATTTTTAACTAGAGTCTTTTAAAGCAATACACTTTATTAAAGTATAGATTTTGTGTATTTGTGAATTTGTGCTAATTCTAGATGATTGTTTTTCTTGAGTTGGTATTTGTGGACTGAGTGTCAAACTGAGTTTTAAGCAGTTTTTATAATATATCAATACCGACCGGGCACGGTGGCTCACACCTGTAATCCTAGCACTCTGGAAAGCCAAGGCGGGCGGATCGTTTGAGCTCAGGAGTTCCAGACCAACCTGAGCAAGAGCGAGACCCCGTCTCTACTAAAAATAGAAAGAAATTAGCTGGACAACTAAAAATATATAGAAAAAATTAGCCGGGCATGGTCCCAGCTACTCAGGAGGCTGAGGCAGGATTGCTTGAGCCCAGGAGTTTGAGGTTGCTGTGAGCTAGGCTGATGCCATGGTACTCTCTAGTCCAGACAACAGAGTAAGACTCTGTCTCAAAAAAAAAAAAAAAAATATATATATATATATATATATATACACACACACACACACACACACACACATATATATATATATATCTCAATACCACATTAGTTTTATTTTTTTCCTTGTCAGAGGTGCAGAAGGATCAATGTCTCAGGTGTCCCATATCATAATAAATACTTTTAATAACACTTTTTTTAACCTTTGTACACTTTTACTTTTCTAATGAGCTTTCCTTTTAGAATCAGACTATTAATGGTTTTCTGGCAATGTCATCCTGGCTGTGGTTGAGACCAATGTGAGCTGTAGTTATTGAAGATTAATTCTGTAGCTTGAACCCAGATATGTTAGAAGACATGGGGAGTTTAGTAAAGTTCAAATTAGAATATGTGAGATAGGCTAATCTTTTAAAGAATTGTTATTTGATGGTCGGGATGTGGTCAATCAGATGTTCTTTTAATATTGCTAGAGTATAAATTGGTAAAACTATGTCCTTTAATATAGTAATTTCAGTTCTTGGAATTTATTATAATCAAAAATACGGGAGCATCTATATGTAAAGACATTCATGTCACTTTTATGTATAATAGTGAAAAAATGAAAACAACCTAAATAGGTAAAGTATGTTGTTTACTTGATGCCATCATTAAAAATAATGTAGCAACTTCAGACTATCTTTATGTATTGTGTTAGATGAAAAATAAACCAACACAATGGGTTCATTCACTTTGTAAAATTTCATCACTTAGGATTTGAGGACTTTCCTTTAAGTATAAACAAATCAGAATATAAAATTGCCTGCCATTATAATCAAAGTAGCAAGAGTGACTGTGCTGGGGGTGAGGTGATAAATTTTATGAATTTCCCATATTTTATATTTTAAAAAAATATCAGTTTTTTCTAAAAGAACATACTCCTTTTAATCATAAATATACAAATTCAGCTACCCTAAAGTGGCATAGACTACTACTGGCTGAAGCTCTGGGGTTTTATTAGTACAATGATGACTTAATTAACAAATCCTCTATGAACAAAACCTCTTTACCCAAGATTAGCCTTGGTGTAGCAGACATGGGGGAAGGATCAGTTTTCTCTGAGCTAGATTGGTGGCAGCAGGGACTAATGAGGCAGGGCCTTGGAAGTGGCTCTCTCTCAGATCTAACTCCTTGGGGATTGGCTAGAGCTGAAGCTGAGGGCACTGCTACACTCCTGGGACCTACACAGCCTGGTTACCCAGGTGTTGAAAAAACAATTTCTGTGCCAAAACCATATGTGGCTTTTAAAAGACTCAGCAGGACTCTTGCTTTAGGCAGAGCATTCCTCGTGTGGAATGAGTAGGCTAGAAAATAACAAAGAAGGAATCCCATGTGCTAGGAAGCTTCCACTTGTCTTCTGTGTGCTCAGTGTACTGCTTTTTCAGTTCTCTGGGTCTCACTTTACTCAACTGTAAAATGAAAGGACTAGCTAGGAAATCTCTAATGTATCTTTCAATTCTAATAGACTATATGTCTGGATCAAGAGTCAGTAAACTTTTTGTAAAGGGTCAAATAGTAAATATTTTCTGCTTTGCAGGCATACAGTCTCTGCAAGTGCTCAACTCTGCCTCTGTAGTGAGAACACAGCTATACATAATGATATGTAAATAAATAGGTGTGGCTTTATCCAACAAAACTTTATTTATAAAAATTGGCAGCTAGCCAGTTTTGGCCTTTATCTAGATATTAATGTAACAGGAATCTCATATTAAAAGAATTCCTTGGGAGATGGCGTATAAACCTTATTTCAGAGAGAATATTATCTCAGAGTTTTTATTTTAAAAATTAGTCAATGTAAAATATTATTTCACTATCAGGATTTAACACCATGGGGAGAAATTTAAAAATACCCTGCCACCAAACTGTTTTAGTAAATTCTCTGCAATAGAGAAACCCTGTGCCTTCCCAATTAAGGAAGAAAATGATGTCTGCAACACTTGTGATTGGGTTCTTTTAAATCTTGAAAATTTTGGAGCCTCCTAGGAGAGAGCTCAAGGACCTGTTAATTGTCATCCTGATAAAATGGGCTAAATCATGCCTTTCATAGTAGAGGGTGGGCAGTGAAACCTTTATTTTTTTATTTTTTTAATTATTTTTTTTTTGAGACAAAAGTCTCACTGTGTTGCCTGGGCTAGAGTGCCATGGCATCAGCCTAGCTCACAGCAACCTCAAATTCTTGGGCTCAAGCAATCCTCCTGCCTCAGCCTCCTGGGTAGCTGGTACTACAGGCATGTGCCACCATGCCCGGCTAATTTTTTCTATATATATTTTTAGTTGTCCCGTAAATTTCTTTGTTTTTTTTTTTGTTTGTTTGTTTGTTTGTTTTTGAGACAAAGTCTCGCTCTGTTGCCTGGGCTAGAGTGAGTGCTGTGGCATCAGCCTAGCTCACAGCAACCTCAAACTCGTGGGCTTAAGCGATCCTACTGCCTCAGCCTCCCGAGTAGCTAGGACTACAGGCATGTGCCACCATGCCCGGCTAATTTTTTCTATATATATTTTTAGTTGTCCATATAATTTCTTTCTATTTTTAGTAGAGACGGGGTCTCACTCTTGCTCAGGCTGGTCTCGAACTCCTAACCTCGAGCAATCCACCCGCCTCGGCCTCCCAGAGTGCTAGGATTACAGGCGTGAGCCACCACACCCGACCCCGTAAATTTCTTTCTATTTTTTTTTTTTTTTTAGTAGAGACAGGATCTCGCTCTTGCTCAGGCTGGTCTCAAACTCCTGACCTCAAGCGATCCTCCCACCTCAGCCTCCCAGAGTGCTAGGATTACTTTCATGGTTGGCAGGCTTCAGATCCCCATCTATCTTGAGTTGGGTTTATATCTTGGTCTCAAATTATCGGTATTCTGATGTGTAGATCAGTCTAGCTTCACTTTGGACACCTTTGTTAGTTCTCCCACATCAGGCCTCAGCTAGTATAGTTTGTCTAGTGAATTTACTTCTGTTTCCAACAATGAAAAAGCAACTACAGATTAGGATAATTAAGTCAGGCTTATTTTTATATAAAGGAATCAGCACAGTGGTACTTTATCCACCTAGAGAAGTCTAAAATATTCTTGTTGGGCAGTTTGCTTTCACATGAGCACTGTTTGGGAATCTTTATTTTCTAAGCTGAGGAGCATGAATTCCTTATTGGCCTATCCCACTAGCCACAGCTGTGAGCACAGCAGAGCCGATACATGTGTAGTAATTACAGCTTGTCCAGAATGAGCAGGGCCACCCTCCCAAGCATGGTGACAGCTATAGCCCTCACTCTAATGCAGCAGTTCTCAAAGTGTGGACCCATTGGGGGTCTCTGAGGTACTTACAAGGAGTCTCTTCTATGAAGTCAGAACTATTTCACAATAATCCAGAAATGATATTTGCCTTTTTGACTCTCAATAGCAGCAGAGTTTTCCAGAGATTATATAATGTGTGATATCACAGCAGATTGAATACTGAAGAAGATATGAGAATCAAGCTGTCTTCTCTTAACCAGACATTAAAGAGATTGGCAGAAATGTAAATGCTATACTCTTCACTAATATTTTTGTTTGGAATATATAGTTATTTTTTGTAAAAATATGTTAAAATGTAATAAGTTTATTAATAAATATTTTTAAGTTCTCTAATTTCTAATACAGTAAATGTTAATAATGATAACTCCCAGAAATAAAATCTATTTGGGATCCTCAACAATTTTTTTTTTTTTTTTTTTTTGAGATAGGGTCTTACTCAGGCTGGAGTACAGTAACATCATATCATTATAGCTCACTGCAGCCTCCAACTCCTGGGCTCAAGTGATCCTGCTGCCTCAGCCTCCCTAGTAGCCAGGACTACAGGTGCACACCACCATGCCCAGCTAATTTATTTTATTTTATTTTTTAGGGGCAGGGTCTTGCTATGTTGCCCAGGCTGGTCTCAAACTCCTATCCTCAGGCGATCCTCCCACCTCAGCCTCCCAAGTAGCTGGACTTACAAGTGTGAGCCACTGTGCCCAGCCAGAAGTACAGTCCTTACGAATAGATTACAGTTCTCCCATAGGGATGAGCTCAGTAAGAAGGGGCAATGAATACAATGTACAGTGGCCCTATTTCCCTTCAGGCTTATATTCTAGTTTTCTTATAATAAAACTAATGTTCAGAATGAAAGATCGCAACTTAATTTAGGATTTAAACTGACTAAAAACAAAAGTTAAAACAAGCTATTGTTGTTCAAACTTAGACTTAATCTAAAGAATTGGATTCATTTTAAAAACCTCTCTTAGTGTCCTTCTTTAAAACATTAAATCTATGTATACACAGTTTCTTTCATCTGATGCTTCTCTAAATTCTTTTATCTCATCTCTGATCCAACTGGTCATATAGGAATTTGCTCTTTGGGGAGTTAAATATTTAATATTAGCCTACATGTAGTACAGGGCAGCCCAATATGTTTCACTTTTCGTATTATGCCTTTATTAGCACTAAGTTTTCTATATTAGATTTTCTAGGGTTTTTGTTTCAAAACTGCATTCTTCTCATTTATTTGGAATTCTTCTCTCTTCTCCTAATTGTTTAATTGTTCATCTTCTCCCCCATCCCCAAGTGGGGTATGGAACATGTACCATCTTTTATCCTTTTATTCATCACATATGCCCATAAATTCCAAACTCAGAGATTCCAAAGTTCTCCCTTATATTTATGGCATTTTTCCAGTTGTTCTCCTAGTGCTGTTCAATACATTTTTTTTTTTTTTTTTTTTTTGAGACAGAGTCTCACTCTGTTGCCCAGGCTAGAGTGAGTGCCGTGGCGTCAGCCTAGCTCACAGCAACCTCAAACTCCTGAGCTCAAGCGATCCTCCTGTCTCAGCCTCCCGAGTAGCTGGGACTACAGGCATGCGCCACCATGCCCGGCTAATTTTTTCTATATATATTTTTAGCTGTCCATATAATTTCTTTGTATTTTTAGTAGAGGTGGGGTCTCGCTCTTGCTCAGGCTGGTCTCGAACTCCTGAGCTCAAACAATCCGCCCACCTCGGCCTCCCAGAGTGCTAGGATTACAGGCGTGAGCCACCGCGCCCGGCCTTGTTCAATACATTTTTGCAAGTTTTTCAGTTTTCTTCAGTGTTTGATGTTCTCTAGTGTGTCATTTTATTTTCATGCATCAGAGCAATTTCTACCATTCTTGTATGGGTTCTCTCATATGATGATTTTTTTTTCATGAGTAAAGTACAATATTAAGCAAGATTAAAGATTTTATTATTTCTTAATATAAAACATAATAGTTATTTACTTAATAATGAGACGGAAATACAGATTTTGTGAAAAGGAGAAAGGTGTTTCTTTAAATATTATATCTGTGTCAAAAAGCTGCAAGTGTCTGTTTGTGACCCCTGAATGATTTCTGCTTTCTTTATATTAATACTTGCTGTAATAGTAATTGAGCCCCCCTAAAAGATCATAAAATTCCCATTGTTAGCTTTATAAATGTTAGCTTTATGCCTTGCTTGATGGGATAAAAGCTTCAATAAGTGATGTCCCCACCTGTGTGGTTAATTTCAAAATACAGAGTTCCCCAAAAGTCGCCATACATAGGAAAAATGGGAAATTGTAGCTAAATGAACCTTAACTTACAAAATATTCATTAGAAAATTTTACAAAATTTTTCCTTTGTATGGAGACTTCTGGGACACCCTGTATTGTTTGTCTGACACATTGTTGTCAGTGACAACTGAACAAGAACTTTTAGGAACAGTTGGCTGTCCAATAATGGCAAATTTCAAGGCTATGCAAATTGTGCCAGTTCAGCTCAGCTCTTTTCTCTATTATCATATCAATTGAGTCAGTTCAGAGTAAACAAAGCAAGGTTATGGGAACCACCTAGAGCATCATGCACCATTTAACATCAATGCAGCATACATGAACATCTGCAACTTCAATCTTATTAACAGAGGATAGAATGGAAGGCAATAAACAGCTTTCTTCATCACTTAATTGCAAAATAGTATTTCCTAATGTTTGCATTGTTTATCAACA
Source organism: Eulemur rufifrons (assembly GCF_041146395.1). Taxonomy (NCBI): domain Eukaryota; kingdom Metazoa; phylum Chordata; class Mammalia; order Primates; family Lemuridae; genus Eulemur; species Eulemur rufifrons. Next base: position 14,897,643 of record NC_091010.1, read on the forward strand.
GGAACTTCATCAATAATTGTATAATTATGGTTGCCTAGATCACAGTGCCCTCATGCATCTTGTCATTTATTACAGAGTAGTCTGAATTTAATCTGAATTTGAACACATGATTCAAGGCTAATAATAATATGAGTTCCTTGAAATGTGAGTTGCATAATACAGAAATTTTGTGCAGTGGGAAAATGGCAGTTTATGATTCTTCAGTCACTTTGGGGATTAAGTTAACACAGGAAAAAGAAAGACTGAAAGGCAATGAAAGATGAGAGGAAGCCACTAGTTAGATTCAAACATAGTCCCATTGAACATGAGAGTAGGTTATGTTCTTTAGAATTAATCATGAGTAATTAGATGTTTGCTTTAGGCCAAAATTGAGCTGACTTAAAATAGGATTATTATGCTGAGGTCTTCCCTTAAGTCTCTATATTTAAACAAAGAAAATGACAGAAAACTACCCCAAAAAGTGAGAAAAAAGCTATGGTAGCCAGAGTTAGAAATTCCAAATGCAGAGAAAAGCCTTGACATATCTGCTTAGCCTTTACTGCTGTTGCTTTTGAAGCCTGATGATGCCACTACTCCTAACTAGCAAGTGTTAGTATTTACAGTAAGTAAGCAATCAAGTGTGGTCTTCAGGCTCTGTGACAGCAGAGAGTTTCACAGTGCAAAATATCGAAGGAAAAATGAAGGGAAGCAGTATAAGCTCAGTCACAGTTACTGGTGTGGTTATTTGGAAGTGTCTCACAAGAGAGCAGGAAAGGGAAAATGAAAAACAGTGGGTGCATTTAAAGCATGTAAGGCAAGGGGCTGGCTAGTCTGACTAGTTTGTGTATTTTAAACATGAAAATCTCACATTTTTACTTAAATCCATTTTATATTTAAGGAAAAATCTAAGGCCTATTCATAAAATTGCATTTGAAATATTTTAATTTGTGGTTAAAGCCCTCCCACCCCCTCAAATTAAAAGGTACTAAATTGTATATTGAGCAAGCCCTATTTGGACTGGGCTGTTTCTTTCCAATTGATCGACAGTCATTTCCTTTAAAAAACCCTCTAGAGTTAGATTGTTTTCTTTCCCTGATTAGTCTGTATTTATGCTGTTAATAATTCTCTGTTAATTTTATAGCAGCAAATATTTCTTCTCAGAATTGTTTTTTAAATCACAAAAGGAAGGGGAAAAAAGATAACTGCCACAGTAAAGTATCCACAGACTAGAGAAAGATGTAGAGTTTTGTCCCCTTTTTTGTTGTTCTTGGGCATAATAGACATAACAGAAGTTTTCTTAATATGATAGTGAATCTATTATGTTCTCCATCTGCTAAGAGCTAGTGTATTAGAGGTAGTAGTTTGATCTGTAGTTATTTATCTTAATGCTAAAAGATCCTTTTTTAAAAAAGTAATTACAACCTCAACTATTAACTTGAAAAAGTGCAGAATGAGGGTGGAGATATTAATGTATATGCTTTCACCTGAATACCTCACAGAGCATACTTTTCTAGACTGGGACTTTGCAATAAATGTCTCTGCACTACCAACTCTGACACACGTATACCTCTCCTTTAAAGAACTTGTATGCAAATGTTATTCGGGAACTTTTTCTAGGACCTGTTTATCAAAACCACTGTGATAATAACTTTGTCCTAATGAATCCCACTCTCTGTTTAGGGAATAATCGATAAACTACAAATTACTGCTCTATAATTCATATTACAATACACATATAATTATTTTGAGATGAGACAAACCCTATGCATTTAATTTACAGCTGTGATTAAGTAAATGCATTTGATACTAATTAGGTGAGCCTAAAAGGGTCATAGGTTTGTGTATTTAATTATCAAAGTACAATCAGCAACTAATTTCTGAAAAGCTTTCCTATCTTGAGTTTAACACTGATATCTGCCCACATTACAATTTTATCTTCTTGGACCTTCAATAAATTAAAATGCATTAGGAATTGTGGAGAATCTACTTGGTAAGTTAGCTTCTTTGTAATTATACATATAACTTGTCATGTGAAAAAATGGGCTTAAGAATGAAGTTGTTCTATTATCTGGCAAAATTATCCTTCAGAAATGTAGGAGAAATAAAGACATTTCCAGGTAAACAAAAGCTAAAGGAGTTGATTGCTAATGGACCTATCCCACAAGGAATGTTAAATGGGAATGTTTCAGGCTGAAATGAAAGAATGCTAGACAGTAACTCAAAACTATATGAAGAAATAAAGAACTCCAGTAAAGGTAACTACATCGATAAACATAAATGCCAGTACTGTTGGTTTATAACTCTTCTTTTCTTTCATTCATGATGTAAAAGACAGATGCATAAAACAATAAGTATATGTTAATGGGCAGATGTGTAAAGATGTTATCTGTAACAACAACATAAAGGGAACAGAGCTATATAGAAGCAGAGTTTTTATATACTGTCCAAGCTAAGCTGGTATGAATTCAAACTAGATTGTTATAAATTTAGGGTGTTAATTGTAATCCCCATGGTAACCACTAAGAAAGTATCTAAGAAATATAGAAATTATCTCTATTTTGTTAAAATAGTATGTAAAAATTAGATTTTCAGAAAATATACATGATTGCTAGCTTAAGAGTCATTAAATTCTGTCAGTCAACCAACAAATATTTATTGAGTAGGTAGTATAATAGGCATCCTGTTAGGTTTCAACAATTATCCCCATTTCTTCCCATTAAATTTTTTTTTTTTTTTTTTTTGAGACAGAGTCTGGCTCTGTTGCCTGGGCTAGAGTGCCGTGACATCAGCCTAGCTCACAGCAAACTCAAATTCCTGGGCTCAAACAATCCTTCTCCCTCAGCCTCCCGAGTAGCTGAGACTACAGGCATGTGCCACCATGCTCAGCTAATTTTTTCTATATATATTTTTAGTTGTCCAGATAATTTCTTTCTATTTTTAGTAGAGACAGGGCCTCGCTCTTGCTCAGGCTGGTCTTGAACTCCTGACCTCAAGCGATCCTCCTGCCTCGGCCTCCCAGAGTACTAGGATTACAGGCGTGTGCCACCGCGCCCAGCCCCACTAAATTTTTAAATGTATAATCAAGAAATAAGAGTTGTTAGATGTCTAGAGTGACTTCCATGTCTTGAAATACGCTAGATAAAATGTTTGCATTTTCAGATTTCCCAGCCTCATTTATGCTTTAAAAAATGTAACAGCTTGTGCCCATGACTTTCCCAAAGGTGTAATAGATATTTCTGAATCCATGCCGTTAATATCAAAATACCTGATTGTGAGGAGTAGAAAGCACCTATATGGTTCAGTGTATGTTCTCTTCCATCTCAGGGTATGTAGAGTATACTATTACTATCAGAAAATGTGCACCTTACCTTTAGACACGCAAATTCTAGGCTTTCAGATTGAGCGAACCAGAACAGGGTTTTTTGTTTTTTTTTTTTTCTCTTCCTTATCAGCAGCCACTATGGTAAAGTAGAAAGTAATTGCTAATACTTATGTTGTGCTTTACAGCTCACATAGACATTTACTTTTATTATCTAAAATGAAGTATTAAAAAATGAACAAATTGATATCTGGGCTGGGAAGCATTTGCTTCTTTTATTTCTTTGGAGTACTATTAACATAGCCTATTGGTACGTTAAAAATAGAGACTTGTTGGCATTATTTTGTTTTTTCCAAGAATTAGCATGGCACAAATTTCTTCTGTCCAGGTATAACCAATGTCAAGACTTCACATACCATACAATTAAAGGCACCGACCTTGCAGAACTGATGGCTATATCCTGCTCAGTTTGTATATGGTTTCTGGGTCATCTGAGGAAGTAAAAATAGTACTGTGTTCTGTCTAGTAGGTGCCATTTGCGTAGGCTAGAGTATAAATAGTATCCTCTGAGCTATATGATGTAGTATCCCTTAAATAAATTTTCTCCCATCTTCTAGTCTCAGAAACAAAGATACTGATTCTCATATCCTTCTATGGAAAAGTATTAGGTTATTAAGTATGGAATATCCGATTTCCTTAAGTACTAAGTTTGACAGTTGATATCTCTGACATTTCACTTTGACACATTTTTATTTTTTTATTTTTTATTGTGAAGGTACATCCTCATTTCTTTCAAATGCACGTTTTGGCTTGTGATTATCTTTCAATTTTTTTTTTAGAGCAACTTTTGTGAAACCAGGGATAATTTAAAAATTTGTTATTGGGCCAGGTGTGGTGGCTCACACATGTAATCCTAGCACTCTGGGAGGCTGAGGCAGGTAGACAGCTTGAACTCAGGAGTCTGAAACCAGCCTGAACAAGAGCGAGACCCTGTCTCTACTAAAAATAGAAAAATTAGCCAGCCATGGTGGCATGTGCCTGTAGTCCCAGCTCCCAGCTATTTGGGAGGCTGAAGCAAGAGGATCACTTGAGCTCAGGAGTTTGAGGTTGCTGTGAGCTATGCTGACGCCACAGCACTCTAGCATGGGTGACAGCAAGACTCTGTCTCAAAAAAAAAAAAAAAAAAATTGTGTTATTTTTGAATATGAGTTCCATTGTGGAACCAAAGCAGTGCAAACAGCTCTAAATATCAATGAAGTGTTTGGGAAGGATGTGGCTGATGAACACACAGTACGTTGATGGTTTGAGAAGTTCCATTCTGGTGATTTTAATCTTGAAAATGAGCCATTTGGGTAACCTGGGACCAAGGTGGATAATCATGAGCTGAAAGCTATAGTGGAAGCAAATCCATCTCAACCTATCCATGAGTTAGCAGCAAGGTTTGACATTACTATTGCAACAATATTGGACCATTTGAAACAAACGGGCAAGGTAAAAAAGCTGGATAGATGGGTACCACATGAATTAAATGATCATCAGAAGAGAAATCGCCTTGAAGCTTGCCTTTCTTTGCTGTCATGACAGAAAGTCAAACCATTTCTACACTGTATTGTTACATGTGATGAAAAATGGATTCTTTTTGACAACTACAAGTGATCCGCACAAGGGTTGGGTAAAGATGAAGTGCTGAAACACAGTCCAAAACCGAATATTCATCAAAAAAAGCTAATGGTGTCTGTTTGGTGGTCCAGAACCTGGTATTATCCTCTAGAGCTTAATGTTACCTGGTCATTCGATTACAGTGGATGTCTACTGCAACCAATTAGAAGAAATGATGAGGATGCTTGCGATTAAGGAGCCAAGATTGGTCAACAGAGACAAGCCAGTCCTCTTGCAAGATCACATGTCGCAAAAAACAACACTGCTCAAACTACAGAAGCTGGACTTGGAAACTGTCTGTCATTCACTATAACTCACCAACTGACTACCACTTCTTCCAGGCTTTGGACCACTTCTTGCAAGGAAAAATACTCAGTTCTCAACAAGATATAGAAAACGCCTGTTACAATTTCATTGCCATTTGCTCTCCAGACTTCTTTGCTGCTAGCATAAGTAAGCTACCATTATGATGGCAAAACTGTGTCAATAGTTTAGGCACACACTTTGATTAATGGTGCTGTGTCTTGTTTGAGATATAACAAATTAGACTTTTGATTCAAAATAGGACATTTCATATTTAATGACCTAATATTAGTAGTTCAATGTAGCTAGCAAAGTGTAAAGACGGGAAACCTAATGACTTCTATTTCCTCTGAGAGTTAGAATTAGTAGGTGGCTTAAGAAGAGTTGTAGACATTTAGAATGATGCCTTGGGGAAGAAAATAGAAGTACCAGCTAGGAGTAATTAGTAGAACCAGTTCTGTGAGGAATTGCCAACAATTGTCACAGTAGTGGATGACATATACTGGCCTGTTTTGACACGGGGTCTTGATTTTTTTTTTTTAATATGTTGTGCCATTCTTCTTAATCTCCTGACAGACATTGGCAATCCTGAATTATGGAGAATCTGGCTAGTGACGTCCCATATATTATAAGAGGAACATTTCTTTCTTCTTTAACATTTTTGATAGACACTTGAGTCAAATGAAGAAATCAGATGAAAAATTCCAGAAAGAACATCCTACTCTCTTGTTTAGAAAATTGCCTGTTTTCAACTAGGTTTTAAACCAAAGAGGAAAACGTAAGTGGTTTTATTATATAGCTAGGTTTTGAAAGTGATGATAGCTAGACTTCCCTGCCCATTCCTGCCTAAACAGATCCCAGGGTTGCAACCTACATTTCTTTCTGCTTTTATCATTGTTAATGGAGATACCTAAAGACAGAATAGATGATGTGTTGGTAAATGTTTCATGACTGGCTCCCAGGAAAAAGAAACTAGATTTGTAGCAATCGTGTCACAGTATAAATACTCCCACCATGGCTAATTTTAGGTTACCAGTGTGAGGTCACTGAACTTACATTTGAGAAGAACTTTGTGTATGCAAAATCAGTTCTCATTAACCAGTGTGAGCAGGCTCCAGCACATCACTGGACACTTAAAAGAAATGGATGACTGATATGACCAACAACATGAATCAATCTCAAAAACATTATGGTAAAAAAATATGCTAAGTCAGATATAAAAGAACATATACTGTATGATTACATTTATTTGAATTTAGAACAGGCAATATTAATTTACAGTGATAGAAATCATAACTGGCTTTTGGAAGTTTTTTTTCTGTTTTAAAATTTTTAATAGATTTAAGGTATATAAGTTGAATTCTGTTAACATGTTACACAGTGGTCAAGTCTGTGCTTTTGGTGTACCCATCACCTGAGTAGTGCCCACTGTACCCCATAGGTAATTTTTCATCCCTCACCCTCTCCTGCCCCCTTGTGAGTCTCAAATGTCCATTATACCACTCTGTGTGCCCTTGTGTAGCCATAGTTTAACTCCCACTTGTAAGTAAAAACGTGGCATTAATATTTCTGAGTTACTTCACTTAGGATAATGGCCTCCAGTGTCATCCAGGTAGCTGCAAAAGATATTATTTCATTCCTTCTTATCCTTGAGTAGTACTCCATGACACACACACACACACACACACACACACATATATATATATATATGCCACATTTTCTTTATCCATTTGTCAGTTGACTGGCACTTAGGCTGATTCCATGTCTTTGTGATTGTGAATTGTGCTACAATAAACACATTAGTGCAGGTATTTTTTTGATATAATGATTTCTTTTCCTCTAGATAGATACCCAGTAGTGGGATTGTAGGCTCAAATGGTAGATCTACTATTACTTCTATGAGAAATCTCCATACTGTTTTCCATAGAAGTTGTACTAATTTACATTCCCACCAACAGCATATAAACATTTCTTTTTCTCCATATCCATGCCAACATATATTGTTGTTGGACTTTTTAATAATGGCCATTCTTATTGGAGTAAGATGATATCTCCTTGTGGTTTTAATTTGCATTTCTCTGGTGATTAGTGATGTTCAGCATTTTTTCATGTTTATTGTCCATTTGTATATCTTTTGAAAAATGCCCATTCATATCATTCGCCCACTCTTTAATGGGATGGTTTTTTTCTTGCTGAGTTGTTTGAGTTCTTTCTAGAATAGATTCTGAATATTAGTCCTTTGTCAGAAACATAGTTTGCAAGTATTTTCTCCCATTCTGTAGGTTGTCTGTTTACTCCTTTGATTCTTTTGCTGTACAGAAGCTTTACAGTTTAAGTAAGTCCCATCTATTTTTGGTGTTATTGCATTTGCTTTTGGATGTTAATCATAAATTCTTTGCCTAGGCCAACATCCAGAAGAGTTTTTTCTAGGTTTTCTTCAAAGATTCTTATTGTTTCAGGTCTTGCTTCCCTCCCCCCCGCCCCAAGAGACAAGGTCTCGCTCTGTCACCCAGGCTGGAGTACAGTGGCACAATCTAGCTCGCTGCAGCCCTGAACTCCTGGGCTCAAGCCATCCTCCCACCTCAGCCTCCCCAGTAGCTGGGTCTATAGGTATACACCACCATGCCTGGCTAATTTTTAAATTTTTCTTTTTGTAGAGATGGGGGTCTCGCTTTATTACCCAGGCTGATCTTGAACTCCTGGCCTCAAGCAATCCTCCTGCCTTGGCCTCCAAAATGCTGGGATTACAGGCATGAGCTATCATGCCCAGCCTACGTCTTACATTTAAGTCTTTAATCCATCTTAATTTCTTATATGGTAAGAGAAGGATCCAATTTCATTCTTCTGCGTATGGCTATCCAATTTTCCCAACACCATTTATTGAATAGTGTGTCCTTTCCCCAGGATCTGTTTGTCAACTTTGTCAAAGAGCAGTTGGTTATAAGTATATGGCTTTATTTCTGGGTTCTCTATTCTGGTCCATTGATCTTTGTATCTACTTTTATGCCGGTACCATGCTGTTTTGGTTATTATGACATTGTAGTATATTTGAAGTCAGGTAATGTGATGCCTCTAGTTTTGTTGTCTTGCTTAGAATTGCTTTGGCTATTCAGGCTCTTTCTTGCTTCCATATGAATTTTAGAATTGTTTTTTCTAATTTTGTGAAAAATTATATTGGTATTTTGATAGGAATTGGATTGAATCTGTAGATTGCTTTGGGCAGTATGGATATTTTAACAATATTGATTCTTCTGATCCATGAGCATGAGATGTTTTTCCACTTGTTTGTATTATCTGTGATTTTGTTCATCAGTGATTTGTAGTTCTCCTTGTAGAGATCTTTCTCTCCTTGGTTAAATTTATTCCTAAGTATTCTATTTTTTTGTAGCTATTATAAATGGGATTGAGTTTTTTATTTGTTTTGATTTAGTTCTCAGGTTGGTCATTGTTGGTGTATAGAAATGCTTTATTTTTTAAATTTTGTATTGATTTCTAGCTTTATTCTACTGTGGTCTGAGAAGGTACTTGATATGATTTTGATTTTTTACAATTTTTAAAATTTGTTTTGTGGCCCAAAGTGTGGTCTATCTTTGTTCCATGTGCTGATGAAAAGAATGTACATTCTGTAGTTGTTGAGCAGAATGTTCTGAAAATGTCTATTATGTCCATTTGGTGTAAAGTCCAATTTAAGTGCGGTGTTTCTTTGTTAATTTTCTATCTTGATGATCCGTCTAGTGCTGTGAGTTGTGCATTGAAGTCTCCCACTATTTTTGTGTGGCTCTCTATCTCTTTCTTTAAGTCTAATAATATTTGTTTTGTGAATCTGGGTGCTCTGATGTTGGGCACATATATATTTAGAATCATTGTATCTTCTTGCTTGAATTGATTCCTTTACTATTATATAATGACCTTGTCTTTTTTTACTGTTTTTGATTTAAAGTCTGTTTTATCTGATATAAACACAGCTATTCTTGCTTGCTTTTGGTTCCTGTTTGCATTGAATATCTTTTTCCACCCCTTTACTTTCAGTCTGTACATGTCTATGGGTAAGGTGAGTTTCTTGTAAGTAGCATATAATTGTATCATGTTTTTTTAATCTATTCTGCCAATCTATATCTTTTGAGTGAAGCATTTAATCCATTTACATTCAAGGTTAATATTTGGTATGTGAGGCTTTGTTCTTGTCATATTAATTGAATTCTAGATGTTTCATATATTCTTTGTTCCTTTTTCTCTTTTTGTCTTTGTGGTATGCTGAACTTCTGTCATGGTACCATTTAATTCCTTTCTCTTCCTACTTTGTGTGATTGCTTTATTATACCTTTGAGTTTCATATTCTCATATGTTTTCTTGATGATGAATATTGGCCTTCCTTTTCCATATCTAAGACAACTTTGAGCATTTCTGTAGAGCTGGTCTAGTTGTGACAAATTCTCTCAGCACGTGCTTATCTGGGAAAGATGTTTTTTCTTCTTCATTTATGAAGCTTATTTAGGCAGGATATAAAATTCTTGGCTGTCAGGGTTTTTTTCTTTCAGCACTTTGAAAATGCCATCCCATTTTCTTCTGGCCTCTAAGGTTTCTGCAGAAAGGTCTGCTGAGTTTCCTTTACAGGGAAATAGACAGTTTTCTCTTGCTATTTTTAAAATTGTTTCTTTCATTTTCACTTGAATCATTCTGATTATAATGTGCAGTGGTGAAGTCCTTTTTGCAGTGTATTAGCCTGGCGATTGTTGGGCCTCTTGTATCTGAATATCTAACTCTTTTGCTAGTCCTGAGAAGTTTTCATCAATTAATTAGTTAAATAGATTTTATAAACTTTTTAATCTCTCTTCTCCCTCAGGAATAATAATAATTTGTAAGTTTGGTTGCTTTATGAAGTCCCAGACACCTGGAAGGCTTTGCTTGTTCTTTTTAAATATTTTTCCTTTATTTTTGTCTGACTGGCTTATTTCAAAAGACCTGTCTTTAAATTCTGAGATTCTTTCTTCTGCTTGGTCTGTTGTTTTTGAAGCTTTTGAATGTGTTTTGTATTTCCCTCAATGAATTTTTCAGCTCCAGAATTTCTGATTTCTGTTTTGGTTTTTTTTTTTTGGTTTTTTTTTTTTTAAGATATCTATCTCCTTGGTAAATTTCTCATTCATATCCTGAATTGATTTTCTGATTTCTTTGCATTGGTTTTCACATTACTTTTGCACCTCATTAAGCTTCTTTAGAATCAATATTTGGAGTTACTTATCTGGCATTACAAAGAATTCTTTTTGATTGAGATCCATTGCTAAGTGATTGCTGGGGTCCTTTGGTGGTTTCTTATTTCCTGTGTCCTTCCATTGATATCTGCATACCTAATGTAGCAGTAGCTTATTCTGATTTTTTGAAATTGCTTTTGAATGAGAGAATTTTTCCTGAACATGTATATATTAATATGTTGTTAGTTGAATAGGACACTTAGGCTTTGGTTTTAGGTGCCTACAGTAATGTGATCTTAATATGATTTCTCAGGCAGTACACAGGGTCAGTGATGTCTATGATTTCCTTGGTGGCTTAGAGTACAGTTACTAGTTGAGGCTGTGTTGAGGTTTTGCCAGGGACTTATACTCCAGCTGAGCCAGTCTTTGGGCCCCAGTGGTGGACGCAGTGGGCTGAGTATGCCTGATTTTAGGCTTTTTGTTTTTTGTTTTGTTTTAATGAGAAGGAATTTGGCTGTGAAGGGACATGAAGGAACTTTCTGAGATGAATGTATTTATAGCAGCATTATCCAATAGAACTGTCTGCAGTGCTGGACATATTCTATTTCTGTGCTGTCCAGTATGGTAGCCTATGTCACTGTTCAGCACTTGACGTGTGGCAAATGCAACCAAGGAACTAGATTTTTATTTTATTTGATATCAATGAATTTAAATTTAAATAGCCACATGTGGCTAGTGGCTACTATATTGGATGGCACAGTTCTATAGCTTGATAGGCATGTCAACTACACATTTGTCAAAACTCATCAAACTATACATTTAAGATTTGTGCATTTTGCTTTATATAAATTAAACCCCAATAAGAAATAAGATAAACAGAAAGGTTTGGTTGTAACCACTTAAAACAATAGCAAAAACTTTAGTGATGAGAGCAATGAAAGAAACAACCTACTTCTCTAGGCTTTGTGGCCAGAGATTCCAACCATGAGTCTAAAGATTTGTTACAACTATTAAAATATAAACAAGGGAATATGGCATCCCCAATCAAGTTAGGCCCAGTGTCACTTAGAGCAACAGGCCTAGTCTCTGATGAATATGACAGCATATTTAATAGTGTCTAGACTGGCTCTCTTCTCATCATGGGGTTTTCTATTTCAAAAATTTCCAAATTGGCTGGACATTGTGGCTCATGCCTGTAATCCCAGCACTTTGGGAAGCTGAGGCAGGAGGGTTGCTTAAGGGCAGGAGTTTGAGACCAGACTGGGCAACATAAGGAGACCCTGCCTCTACAAGAAAATGTTTTAAATTAGCCAGCGTGGTGGCACACCCCTGTAGTCCTAGCTTCTCGGGAGGCTTAAGCAGGAGGATCCCTGAGCCTAGAAGTTGGAGGATGCAGTAAACTATGATTACACCACTGCACTCAGCCTGGGCGATAGACCTTGTCTCTAAAAAAATAAAAAATAAAAAAAATTTCCAAATTAAGTGTACTTCATTTGAGAGAATCAAATGAGGGACAAATGGGGAATGATGATTTACTTTTCAGCAGACATTGCAAAGGAATATGGTTACTATTCATTTGTGATATAGAAAATACTGAGCAGTATCAACATAGCAATTGTATTTTCAGTCTCTGTTTAGGATAAATAAAAAATAACAATTTAAAGATAGCATAGTAGTAAATATGGAACCTAATCAGAGGTGTGCTAGTATATATTTTAACAACTATCTCATAGGAAACCAAGTTTGTTGTGTTTTCCAATTTCCATGGTGTAAATATTCCCACCATGACTCACCATGTCAATCCGCCAAGGTGATTTGGGAAGGGAAATGCACAATCAACTCATATAAGCTGGTGTGAACTCTGTTTCTGAACTGTTCCCACCAATCACTATCATCAAGGGACTAAATTATCTTGGTTTTAATTTAGTTCTTTTTTTTTTTTTTTTTTTTTTTTTTTTTGAGACAGACTCTCACTCTGTTGCTCGGGCTAGAGTGCCCTGGCGTCAGCCTAGCTCACAGCAACTTCAAACTCCTGGGCTCAAGCAATCCTACTGCCTCAGTCTCCCGAGTAGCTGGGACAACAGGCATGCACCACCATGCCCGGCTAATTTTTTCTATATATTTTTAGTTGTCCAGATAATTTCTCTCTATATTTTTTAGTAGAGGCGAGGTCTCTTGCTCGGACTGGTCTTGAACTCCTGAGCTCAAACAATCCACCCACCTCAGCCTCCCAGAGTGCTAGGATTACAGGCGTGAGCCACTGCGCCCGGCCTAATTTAGTTCTTTAATCAGTCTTTTCCAGAACTGTGTCTTTGCCCAGAACTTTACTGAACCTCAGATAGTTTAGGTAGGCTATAGCTCAACTCTACATCTTTTAACAGAAGGATGAGTATGAGCCTTATAGTATTTCTGCAACTTTTTTATTAAAACCTGATGCTGTAGCTTCTGTTCATAAAGAGTTGTGAGGAGTACAACCAAGCTTTAAAAGCAATGTAAAATTTTGTGCTTCAGAGGTTCTTTTTGTTACAGGTAATTAACCATACGTTTACACATTTTAATCTGCTTTTAAGTGCAAGAGAGATTGGCAAATGACTCAATAAAGAAAAGTGTTCTGCTTAAATTGGATAAAATGGTTATCTGCTGGTGTTTATCGCTGTATGCAAAGTAGAGAAGTGATCTGTGAATCCAATTTAGTTTATTGGACAATAAATAGTACTCAGAACTTTTGTCAGTGTTTGATTGTCATGGTATCCATTGAAATTGACTCCATACTTTGGGGAATTTTACTTTTATTATATAGTACAGAATGTTTTAAAAATCTTGTCATTATCATTCCTATAAACCAAATTGTACTGAACATCAATGATATTTCAGCAATGCTTTTATCACTCTAAGATTTCTTCTACTCCATAAAGAAAAAATGAATCAGTGGTCCCCTCTTATCTAATGCAGGTTTTCCTTTGTAAACTTGTAAACATTTTCTATTGCCACCATCAACAATTCAAATAGGCATTTTACTGATGTAAAGTCCATGATTAGAAGTAGTGCCATCAATAGCTTCTTCTTTAAAAACAGAGAATAGCTTTGTACGTTCATGTCTGTTTTTAAAATCTTGACTGGTACACTCAAAGGGAGTTATATGATTTTAAGAAGAGATACACTTAGAATACGGGTAAAATTCTTTATCCTACTACTACAATGATGAGGACCAGACCACTAAAAAATTAAAAAAACCATTAATGTTTGGTCTCTCAGTATTTTTCATAGCTATGATGCCTTGGTCCACATTATCTGATAAATGATTCTTCCCATTCTCCTAGCCATAAGAGTCCATGATCTCGTTATAAAGAAGGATCACATACAATACATATTAATACAGATGTTAGTTGGCTTTATAAGGCATGTCATGAGGTGAACCCCACATGTGTCACTAGGATTGATTGCCCTGGTTTGATCCAATCCAAGTGTTAATTCAAAGTCCCCTTATCAGAGCCTTCTACCTTTAAGCAGGATCTGAATCTAGGTTCATTGAGTCATAAACAAGTCCTCATTTCAGAATGATGGAAAATAACTTTCATGAAGGCACCCATCAAATCATATTTTCATGATTTCTCCAGAATGTGTTCAACACAGATTCAGAAAGCTTTTTGGGAACGGTCCTGCAAGGTTGAATTTATTCACTGTTGAAATGGCATACCACCCTCTGAGTTTAAAGCAATTGTATGATTTGCTCTTATGCAAGCATCTAAAATGGTAGATTAAATCCTAATAACTCTAAAAAGCAGAATCATTGACAACTAGAACCTTTAGCTTACTTGCTTACTTGGTTTACTAAACTAAGCTAGAGAAGTATATAGTTATGTACCACTTACTCAAAATCAGTCAATATATAGTGAGTTCATACTACATTAGATTTCAGGGGAGAATCAAATGTAAAACATATAGACACCAGTCTCAAGGAACTTAAAATATAGTAGAAATAATCATTCAGTAACAAATGTTAACTGTACTATGTAGTAGGTACAGTATCAAGAGCTAGGAATAAGATTAAGTCATGATTCTTACCCACAAGGACCTCACAGTTTAGTTGAGAAGACACTTGGTGTAAATAAGTAATTATAAATAACGATAAATACTTTCACGATAGTATGTGAAGGTTATAAGTGATGGCATAAAAGAGAAAGTAATCAATTCTGCTTGGAGGTCAGGAACCAAAGCCAAGAGGACATGCCTTATCTGTGATTTGGAACTAGGAGTGAAAGACAGTTTGAGAAGTAGACTTGATATGTGCTCAGGAATGAAAAAGCATGGCCTGTTTGGGAAATTATGAGTACAACCAAAAAGTAGCCACAAGTCAGGGAATGGCAAAAGATGAAGTGTGAACAGTAAGCTGAATTCATATCCTAGAATTAAGACTTCATTCAGTAAAGAACCATTGAAGGGTTTTTATTTTAACAGGGAAATAACATGATCAGATTTGTATTCATGAAAAATGACTCTGTTCATTCAACAAATATTTATTGAGCACCTATAATGTGCCAGGCATTTGTTGTTCTGGATGCTAGAGATCATCAGACAAATTATTGCCTTTTCTATAGCTGTCTTACCTAGGCAGCCAAGTTTTGTGCCATGAGCCCTAGTTTCTTCCCTGTGCACAGCTGATTGAACCTCACAAAGTTAGACAATCCGTAGATGACCAGTGACCTGTGAGCTAAACCAATAGAGGAAACCAGTTCTCATAGATAAGACAATGGAGCAGATTCACATAAAGAAGCAGAGAGAGAACAGGTTGAAATGAACTGCTTTACAGTAAGATTAAAGTCATATGCTTTATTAAAAATATCAGAAACTGCTTACAGAAAAAAAATATTCACCACCCAGACACACTAAACAAAGGCATTTTAGAGCAGTAATTCTATCTATCATTTTCTTGGTCACTTTTCTATGAAAAACTATTTTCGTATGCAGAGCAACTATTCATTTATTCTCTTGTCTACATTCAGCACTGAAGACTTCAACTGGAATAAACTTGAAACATTCGTAGAACATTAGAAGAAAATGTGAACAAACTAAAAGACTTTACCACAAACAGTAATATCAAGTCAAATAGTCCACAAAGTCAAAACCATGCCTTCAGAAGCAGCAATTTTAAATGAGACCTAAATCCCCTATACCCAAAAGTTTCGTTTTAAGATTAATAATATTCTTGTCCATTTAATCATAAAAAAGACTTAGAGTGCTCACTTTGTACCAACTTTTACTCTAAGACTCTGCGGTCCCCAACCCCCAGGCTGTGGACTGGTTCTGGTCTATGGCCTGTTAGGAACTGGGCCACAGAGTAGGTGGTGAGCAGCAGGTGAGCGAGTGAAGCTTCATCTGTATTTACAGCCGCTCCCCATTGCTCACATCACCACTTGAGCTCTGCCTCTTGTCAGATCAGTCACCGTCTCCCATCACCCCCAGATGCGACCATCTAGTTGCAGGAAAACAAGCTCAGGGCTCCCACTGATTCTGCATTATGGTGAATTGTATACTTATTTCATTATATATTACAATGTAATAATAATAGGAATAAAGTGCACAATAAATGTAATGTGCTTGAATCATCCCGAAACCATCCCCTCCCCACCCCAGTCTGTGGAAAAATTGTCTTCCATGAAACCGGTCCTTGGTGCCAAAAAAGTTGGGGACTGCTGTTCCAAGTGCTTTACATGTATTAACTAATTTACTGCTCACAATAACTTTGTAATTGTTATTATTGTATGAGAAAATTGAGGCATAGAAGATTTAACTTGGTTACCAGATAGTAAATGGCAAAGTTGAAATATGAACCCAAGCAGTCTGGTTCATACTTGTAACCACAATGTTACACTGCTTCTGTTCTCTATGGAGTATTTGTCAATTTAATTTTGTCAAATTTAGTCAGTACCAGGCTTAAGGGAATTTAAATGTCAGTTAACTGCTGTATGCTGTTTAATCAAATCTGTTTTGTCCATGACCATCTTTTTTTCAGAAAAATGGTGGCACCATTGCTTGAGTGGCAACTTTGGAATCATATTTTACCACTTACCTCCCATTTGTTTTGCCCCAAAGTCCTGCCTTTGCCATAGGACCCTAGGCAGTTGGCAAACTCTGAGCCTCAATGTCTTTGTTTATAAAATCAGGTCAATAATACCTAATTCATGGGATTGCAGTGAGAATGAATTACATGACTATTCTTGTGTAATATATAAATGCTTAAATATAATATGTAAGTGCTTTATAAATATAGTATGTAAAGCACTAGATGCAGTACTTTTTCACTTAAAAAACCACAGTTGCATTTCTTTGCCTGATGCATCAAATCCAGATTTTTGCTGGCTTTCAAAGTCTCCCTAGAAATGGCTAGACCCCACCCATCTTGCTTTATTTTTTGCCTTACCTGGGACATAAACTTTCTTCTCTCTCTAGTTCTCCTGGAACATACACACCTTTCTTTTCCTCTCTTCTTTACTATCCGCATCTTTAAGACCTAGCTTAAGCTCAGTCTTCTCCATGAAACCATCTCCAGTTAATTAAACTCATATTGTTTCTTCCCTTCCTTGAACTCCCGTTGCGGCTATAATGGGTATTACATTGTATGATACTTTATAAATTCTTTCACATATGCTAGATTTCTCTTTCCATCTAGATTCTAAACTACTTGAGGAGATAGATCCTGTCTTAATATTTCTCCTGTATCTCCCCCAAAGGATCTAACAGTATGAAGAGCTCATAGCTATTGTTCAACAAATACTTATTGTCTGATTGAAGAAAATAAGCTCCTAAGAATACCTTATAAAATTATATAGGGCTTTATATTTGACAGGGTATTTTTATAATGTTGTTATTACTTAATCCATATAGTAGTCACAGAAAATAGGTGCAGCAAGTATTATCTTCATTTTTTAAGTAATAAAAACTGAGTTTTTTGTTGTGTTTTTTTTTTTTTTGAGACAGTCTCACTCTGTTGCCCGGGTGGGCTAGAGTCGCATGGCGTCAGCCTAGCTCACAGCAACCTCAAACTCCTGGGCTCAAGCGATCCTCCTGCCTCAGCCTCCCGAGTAGCTGGGACTACAGACATGTGCCACCATGCCCAGCTAATTTTTTCTATATATTTTTAGTTGTCCAGCTAATTTCTTTCTATTTTTCTTAGTAGAGACGGGGTCTCGCTCTTGCTCAGGCTGGTCTCAAACTCCTGAGCTCAAACAATCCGCCCACCTCGGCCTCCCAGAGTGCTAGGATTACAGGCATGAGCCACCACACCTGGCCCAAAAACCGAGTTTAAGTTACATGGTGACTTGCCTAAGGTTTCTTGATAAGTACCATCATTGACCCTGCTCCCAACCTGCACCATTCCAGTCCATTCTCTATAAGGCTGACAGAATAATCTTTTTAAATCAAAGATGGGATTGTGTCACTCCCTTGTTTAAAACCTTCCAATGGTTTTCCATTTTATGTAGAATGAAATCCTATAACCACCCCCCCCCAACATTCACCATACTGTAGTTACAGTGGCCGTCTCTACCTTAAACAGGCTTAGTTCACCAAGCTTGCTGCCAGCCCAGGACCTCTGCACTTGAATTTTCTACCCCCATGGATGGATCTTCTTGCCCTTGAAGTCTCAACTCAAATATCACCTCCTCAGTGAGGAAGTAACACTCTCCCCCTCTGTCACACTTCATCACATTATCCTGTTTTATTTTCTCTGTGGCTTCTATTAATATCTCAGCTTACCTTGTTCATTTGTTACTTGTGCATTGTCTATCCCCACTAGAATGTAGGCCCCATAAAAGCAGTTTTTATTTGTCCAGTTCACATCTGTATTCCCAGTTCCTAATAGAGTACCTGACACATGATAGGCTCTTAATACATATTTGTTAAATAAAATAGCTGAGCCAAAACCAGACTAAAAACCATGGGGTTTTTTACTCCTAATCTAGCATACTTCCCACCATTTCATTTATCCGGCTTTTCATGAAAGTACTTATATTAAATACCTTTTGGAACTACAATAAGAATTGATGTTCAGAATAATGACATTAAGATGTGCCGTAGGATTCTCTATTATCAAAGAAAAATTTCATTCAGTTCAATAAACTAAACTAATTAAAGCAGAGATGTCATGGTATATTATTATATTATATTAATACATTTAGAAAGATTTCCAACTAAAAAGACTTTCTGCTTTTTCTTTAGTTAACTAGAAAATTAAATTAACTCAGAGCTCTTCATTCCCCAAAAGTCCTTGTTAATTAGGATTGTTCTATAAATCTCTATTATTAGCAGAGTTTGTCATCTGTTTCATTACCCTGTTTATTAGGGCAGTCTGAGCAGGGTGTCTTTGCTCATATCCTGATATGTGTGTCCTAATGAAAAGAAAAGCATTTCCTGGATTCTCATTTTTTTCCTATTCTTTGACATAGGCATATTTCATGCTATTAGCTTAACAACTTAGTTTCCTTGTATCAGTTCCCTATATAAAGTAGGAATGATATTACTGACTTGGCTATTAAGCAAAGTAATTAAATTTAAGGTCTGTTTAAAATGAAAGTATTAATGCTTCACAACATCGTTTATAATAATAGAAGAATGAAAATAACCTAAAAGTCCATCAGTAAAGGACTGGTTAAATAAATTGTAGTATATCCATACAATGGACTATTATGCAGTGATAAAAAAAAATGATGAGAATATTCTCTGTTTACCAATATAGAAAGATCTCCAAGTGAAAAAAATATGGCCCAGAGCAGCCTGAATAGTATGATACCTTTTTTTGGGGGGGGGAAGGTGGGGGGGGATAAGAATGTGTTTTGCTTGTATATGCATAGAGAAATTCTGGAAGCAATAAAAATGATAACCAGATTGGAAAGTAGAAGGAATGGAAACCAGATAAATGGGAGAGGGGGAAGAGGGAGATTTTATAACATACCTTTTCATATTTTTTATATTTTTGAAACATATGAATACATTACCTATTCAAAAAGTTGAAAACAAGCACAACTAAAAGCAATAGGTGATTTTTGCAATATGTGACTGAATTCTGTAAAAAAAAAAAAATCGCTACAAAAGACATTAGGATAATTAACAAAATTGGAATATGGACTATAGATTAGATAAAATTAAAATTTTTTTCTAAATTTATCAACTATACCCTGGTTACCTAACATAATATCCTTGTTCTTAAAAAACGCACACTGAAGTAATAAGAGATAAAGGGCATAATTTATGTAACCTATGCTCAAAAGGTTTGAAAGAATAAATAATGCTATACATACATAGGAGGAAAGATAAAACAAATGTGGCAAAATGTTAAAAACTGTTGAATCTGGATAGATATTACATGAGAATTATCTGTATTCTTGGAACTTTTCTGTTAGTTTAAAATTATTTCCAAATAAAAGGTTAAAAAACAAATAAATGAAAACATTAATACTCTGGAAATTACCTCATTATAAGGAATGGTCAAGATACGGGAGCCTCTTATAAGAATCTTAAGTGTTCTTATTTTTCCTAGTCATACTTTTCACTTTCTGGTGAAGTTTTTGCTATCACTTTTCTGTCT
The DNA here is from genome assembly GCF_041146395.1 of Eulemur rufifrons. Classification (NCBI taxonomy): domain Eukaryota; kingdom Metazoa; phylum Chordata; class Mammalia; order Primates; family Lemuridae; genus Eulemur; species Eulemur rufifrons. The sequence goes on from NC_091010.1 coordinate 14,917,675, forward strand.
CTTCCATGCCTGTTGATGCTGGATCAGTAGCAATGGCAGAGGTGGTGCCTACAGTCTACCTAGAGATTAAAAAGCATCTATCTACCTGCCTTTCAACCTGCTGTGGATCTTTTCCAGTATATCTTCTCTACAGTTTAGGAGGACATCAACAAAACAGTAACAAAATACCTTGAACAAAATTTTCTAAGAATATTATAATAATCATGAGGTTATATGGATATAATGTTAAAATATATAATTAATTTAGTGGAAGTGAAGGTACAGAAACATTTAATCTAATTGTTTAGCACTGAGTGACTGAATTTTTATTATTTTTCAGTTAGATACTGTAATGGTACAAACTTAACCATCTCTACTATTATTGACTTGGCATTATATAATAGATGCATGAAGATGTTTTCATTGTAGCTAGAGTGGCCTCTTAAGTGATTAGGCAGTGAAGCTTGTCCTCATAGTAAAGTGAAGAGTAAATTATTTGTTTATATAGACTGTCTGGAGAATGTAGAAGACTGATTATTTTGTAATCTGAGTAAGCTAAATTTCATTGTTTTGAATGACGGTTACCCTGAAGGTCTTAACTAATAAATGACACAAACAAAATCTGGTATCAACTGAATTGTTAGTGCTTGTTTCCTATCTGCTTAGGGAAGCTCATAATTTAGTGTGGTTTTGTAGAAGTCTGAGAAATAGGAATAATAATTATTCCCAATTCTTTTCCTTCTCACTTTATGAAGAGTTTGCAAAGAATTGAGAAATAATTGCTATGACTTATTTTAAGCTAAGTAGAAGTACTTGATCAAAACTAATAGTGCCATTTTCTACAATTAGGGCAGAAAGCTAGTTTTTGCTACTTGTTGCCACAGCTACTCCAGGCCCATTTCATGCCTAAGAAAATTGGTTCCCGTGAGAGTCACGTGAGTGAGTGTCTTGGGCTTCATTGGCTGAAAATGTCCGTTCCTATAAGCGTATCTTCAGATTTAGTGAATGTACTTCATATGTTCATATGGTAAATTGCCTAGAATGGCTATGGGATAGGTCATGCTGGTGAATGCCATTTAGTTAGTTTAGTTAGTTGTGTGATTTTTTTTAATAGTTCTGTAAACCAGCTTAGATCATCACATTTCAAAAAAAAACAGAACATACCAAAAATGTAATTGATTGTAAATAGTATTGAACATTTTTAAATCCTTCTTCCATGACTAGAACATATTTCAGGATCTTGCAGATTTTCAGGGTCATTATTTTGAAAGGAGTTCTCATAGTGCTCTAGATATAGAAAATAATGAAAACTGAGCTGTATCTGTACTGAATTTGTGACATCTTTTGCATACATGATATTTTTATATACTTATTTGTCTAGTGAGTATAAAAGGTGGAAAACAATTCTGCTTTACATATCAGGAAATTGAACTTCAGATAACATCTAAGAATAAAGTATATCAATGATCTACACATACATCCAGAAAAAAAAATTTAGTAAAATTGCATTTATTTAGAATTTTCAGCAATTTAGACCAAGAAATCATGATTCTTAAGAACAAAGCTCAAAATAATCTCTTCCATTGTAAATTACATTTTATAAAGATTATGCAATCAAAAATGAATAACTGTTTCAAACAACTCAGGGAATTATATGTAATTGTGACTTACAATTTATACATAATTATTTCCAAATCTGTAAATCTAGTAATTAATTCTTATATTATCTAAAATGTTTTATAGACATGTTATATTATTACATAATGTAACCTATTATAAAGAGTAATGGTGTCATTAACTTAACTGATTTTACTTATTTAGGGCCTGTTTTTTCTTATATATGATAGTTTATGGTTGTTAGTTCCCTTTATAGTATGGTTTGTACTTGGAAGTAATAAAACCAGATTTCTTTATAAATATTTATGGTACAGACCTTTTCCTAAATCAGACTACAGCCCTTTCCCAATTATTTCTAATAAAATCTGCTTACGTCTTTTTTCTTTTTTTTTCTTGGCCTGTGTAACAGTATGTATTACATACTCCCTAGAAAATTTAGTCTTGGATATTTATGCCGTAACTTGCAATTAATCAAAATCTTGTTAACTGCTATGTAGTCCCTAGTGTTACAAAATGTAAAAAGTTTAGTTACTTAAAGAGTTTAAATAGATGCTTCTGGTATGGAAGTTTTTAGCATCTATAGTCAAAAGCAATCACTAAGTAAATGAATCCTCTTCTTCAATGTCAATATTTCCAGTAGGATCTTTTTTCATTAACATATCTATGTTTATCTCTTGTTGAAAGTATCCACTAATAGCAGGTAGCAAAAAGCAGGCAGAATATGCTTTTTAAGATTCTTAAGGTTCTCAAGATTGCCTTTTTCCTCTTGATGTTGATCTTTAGTGAAATTGAAGTTTACAAATCTTTAGCCACATCTCTCCCCATATGGATGCAAATTTGTGATTTCAGAAGTTCCAGCCCCCAATAAGAAACTCTATCCAATCATTTGCAGATGTCCTCTAAGCCATAGTTCATCACAATTAACTCCATGCCACTGTTATGTGCCACATTTAAAGTATTAAATTAGGTTACTCTATAGTCAAAACAACCTAGCCCTGGTCCAGACTGCTCTAGGACATCTGGAGCACTGTCCTAGAGCTGGCTGCACTGTCCCTTCTGTTCTGCCCATGCATTTAGTGCTATCTTTTCCTTTTGCTAGTTGATAGATAGTGACTCCTTTGCAAAACATAACTAGATTAGGTTATTTGTAATCAGCAAACTAAAATCAATAATTATTGACATTGGCATGAACTATTGTAACAGAAGAGTAGTAATGTTTTTATTGTGCCGTTGTGATTTTCTATAGAGAAACATCCAAGATTCATTTTTATATATATTTTATATATATATATATATATTTTTTTTTTTTTTTTAACTTACAGCTCTTTAACTGTGTCCAAAATTCCACCACCAGGAATGCAGTCAGGCTTAAAGCTTTATTAGAGACCCATGATCCAATCCATAGCTTCCTGTAGCTCTTAGTTTCTGTTCAATCCTTTGTATTATCAAAAAAGGTATTGCTACCGTTTACAGTCATTCAAAAAAAAAAATGTGAACTACCTAGGTATGTATAACTCTCACAAGACACATACAGCAGCATCTATATGCTGAAAATTACAAAAAAGTATTACTTGCAGACGACTTTGCACCTCAGTTCCCAAGTGCTCACATACAGAATATGGAGCTCATGTCCTGTCTCTCTCTTTGAATGATGAGTGATGAAGGAGCTTCAAGCTTTACTGGTTGATTTTGTATTGAGTGTTACAAAGAGAAGTCAGTCTGCCTTTCTTTGGTTGTAATTGCAGATACTGAAGTCACTGCTTTCGCTGTCTTGGATCAAGACCAGAAAGAAATTATTGACACCAATGGAGCTGGAGATGCATTTGTTGGAGGTACAGACTAATTTATTTCATTCTTACTTATAAGTTAAACGTTTTAACCCTTGCTCTACCACATAATCAAGATTTATTAATTTAATAACTTTTAATTTCTTCTTTTAAATAACTTGTAATGTTCTTTCCATATGCTATCATTGTAAGTATTATAAGGGGATTTTACTGCAGGAAAAATATGTGTTTGGCAAAGATAATTTGCTATTATGCTGTACCCTAGTCATTTTCACAAGATTAATTGTATCTGTCAGAAAATTGCATAAACAAGCTGCATCAAGCACAGTATATAGTATTCATAGCCCTTCAGGCTTAAATGTTAGCACATTTTTGTTCATAAAAACAAGTTGTGGTGAATATTAAACAGCATGCTAATAACTAAGGACGATGTCTTTGGATGATATCCTTTGGTTAAAACATCTGCTTCTAATGCAATGGTGGGTGTTTATTATACTAAGAAGGGTTAATTTTTGCCTGATTTAGGCTCAGTAAGAACTGGCAAATTTTATAAGGACTAATCATTTTGGGAATGCATACTCAAAAATAAGATCAAGATAATTAGAAGATTTTTGGCTTGATGACTTAGATTGATCTAAAATCTAATTCAGAAGTTCTTTTGAAAAATCCAAATTTCTTCTAAGTGTATTAATTAAGCTAGGTTATGGTCCCTAGAAAGCTTTAGATTCCTGAAAGATAGCCCAAAGGGAGATTCCTGATCTCTGTTTCTTTCTCATAGCATGAAGCAAGACAAGGTATGGAGCTGGCCATTGTCCTCTTTCCCTGGAGGATAATTTGAGTCGTGGGGAACTTATTTAAGTTTGTGTGATGGTTTTAACTTAATATTGTCTTTTAAAAAATATTCTTTTAAGGCAGGCACAGTAGTTCACACCTATAATCCTAGCACTTTGAGAGGCCGAGGCAGGAGGACTGCTTGTGGTCAGGAGATCGAGACCAGCCTAAGCAAGGATAAGTCCTCATTTCTATAAAAAAAAAATAGAAAAATTAGCTGGGCATGGTGGTGCGCACTTGTAGTCCCAGCTACTAGGGAGGCTGAGGCAGAAGGATCATTTGAGCCCAGGAGTTTGAGGTTGCAGTGATCTATGATGATGCCACTACACTCCAGCCTGGGCAACAAAGCAAGACCCTGTCTTAAAAAAAAAAAAAAAAAAATTTTTTATTTTAATGGTCTTTTTACCAACATGAATTTTTCATTTTTCTTTCTCTGGAACTATTCATGCCCTGTCTTAAATGAACTGTGAAGATGCCCCATGCCCTATATTCTTTGGAAAGAGTACATACCACAGATAACATTCTACTTTACCATTGTGCTTGCATTTTTTTATTTCCTTGCTCTGAAAGGCTTCATTATTGGTAATATTAGAGTACTTTGTGGCTAGTTTTCCTATTCCATACTCTTCAGAGCTATACTATGCAATCTAAAAATATTTTGTTCTGAATTAAGCCATATTCTATAATACATTAAGGAAACACTAGTAATTTCTTAGTTAGAAATTGGTTAAACCAGGAATCTTAGTCTAGAAACTTTTAAACTTGTACTCCATATGTGCATTAAGTTTTTAAAATCTTTAAGCAGTAAATATGCTATTTCTTTAACATTCAGTAAAATACCAAATGAGGCCATCATAGATATGCGTAGTTAGTACATCTGGCCCTGGGGTACTGGGCTTCCTGGCCCTGCAACAATAGATTCTCTTATAGACACCTACCTGTAATGCTACCGGTACAAGGCAAGAACATACAGACTTTTTGAGGGAGAGGCCATTCTTAAGAGACTACCATTTGTATTGTGGCCAGAATGATAAACTACTTCATCAAAGCAGTTGTGATTTTTGTTAGAGGATTTTCAACCTCTTTTTATCCCACTCCACTTGCCTAACCTCATTATATTTACTGTTATGGTACAGTTAAGTAAGTAAAAAAGAAATAGAGTGTGGAACAGGGGTTCACAACCTTTTGTTTGTAAAGGGTCAGAGAGTGAACATTTTAGGCTTTTCAAGCCACATGCTGTATTGCATAGTCTTCTTGTTTTGTTTGCTTGCTTGCTTTGTATTTTTTACAAGACTTTGAAAATGTGAAATCTTTCTTAGCTTTCCAGCTGTGCAAAAACAGACCACAGGCTAGATTTGGCCCACAGGCTATAGGTTGCCAACCCCTTGGGTAAGCATTGGCAGCTTCCTCACTTTATTCATTTCTGGCATATCTGACTCCAAACACTGGATTTCACTACATACTGTAGAAGTCAGAATAGAGAAAGGAGAAGGCAGGCAGAAACCAGGAAGGACTTCACTGGTAATTCTTCAGTTAGCCATTTTTCTCACTTTAAACCTACTCAGTTACTAGGGTAATCAGACCCCGAAACACTGGGTCATGCAATGAGATGAACACCTGTGTCAGTTTATCAATGGGATACTTATGTTGGCATATTCAGCACATTCTGTCAACGTGAGTCAAGCTACAACATAATTACTGATGAGAAAACGGGGGTAAAGATAGGTTAGGTAACATGCCCATAGTCTCATAGCTATAGGGTGGCAGAGCCAGGGTTCAAACGCAGGCAGTCTGGCTCCAGAGTCAATGCTCTTACTCACTGCACGTTATTGCTTCTCTAGACATTTAGGGAAATATCATCATTAGAACTGAGTACCACAGACCAGCTTTCCTGACAAAAGCTGGTTTCACCAAAGAGAACCTTCCTATTATCTGAATAGATGACTTCATTTATTGAAGGGGGCTTTTGTTATGTGATAGGGTTCTGAGGACTGTGAGGTAAGATTGTTGCAGAAAAGAAAGAAACTGAAAGGGAAGAGAATCGAAGAACAATGGTCCCTGGTGAATTTGAACCAAGAGCTTTTTGCTAAGCAGTAAAATTGATTGCACTACAGAGATACAGAAAGCCAGATCATAAACTGCTTGCTTAGCATGGACTCTAAATGAGGGAAGTAATGTGAATCAACTGTTTAACAGCACCAGGCTAAGCTACCTGATGCATGCATCTTACAATAGAGAGGGTCTAGTAATACTAAAAAATCCATTGGTTAAAACCCCCTGCTCCCATCTCCACGCTGGTGAGAGCCTTTTTACTAGGAATAAAAATAACTCCAGCTGTTGAAGACTCCCTCTGCCTTGGACATGAATCTGCGGAGAAGCAGTGGCAACTTTTACATTTACTATGTGGTTTCTTTTTCTTTGCTTCATTGCCCAATTAACATATCTCCTTTCTGATTGACACATTCTATATTTGGGTAGTTAATATATTCATCCTGTTACTTTCAAGTTTTGCTGGCCTAAGAGTATTTCTGTCTTTTCTGACTTTGCATATCTATATATTCCAGTCTACTTTGTAGTAATTTAACTCTCTGAAGGACAATAATTTTCTTTCCATAAATTTCAAGTTTTTGGATAAAGCATCACTCCAGCTACCATGTGCTTAATTACCTATCCCAGTACCAGAGTGCCATGTGTTCCTTTTAGCCAGTTAAAAGATACACAACTACCTCATGGATTTTCATGTATAATTTTAAAACGAGTACCCCAAATGTACATAAATTAAATTCATAGTTCCATCTCAAGGATTTAGTGACAGTGACAAATCCCTCTAGCCTCTACAAGCATACCTCCTTGTTCTGTTTGGAAGTCTTAAGCACTTTGTAACATTTGCCTTTGTTTGTCGCTGGCCAGCTCTGATGGAACTAATCTTTTCACATTTTTCCTCAAAATCCCAAGTGTTAGGATTGTACCCTTGGAAATGGAGACAATTCTATAATCTCTAAGTATGATTTCCTAATTTCCCAGGTCAGGAGAAAATTTCTTCCTGTTGTCCTGCTGTGCTTTGTCACAGCAGGTCTGCCTTTTCATTTGAAATGCTCTTTGTCACTGCCATAGTGACAAATGGAAACATTGAGAACATTTTTGTGACAGGCACTGTCATTGTTCCTGGTGAAATCTCTTCCCCTGTGTCTTCCCAGTAAATGAAACCGAGAAGAAAAATCATAACAAATAACATGAAAGGAGACCTAATCAATATGTTCCCGCTGGGTTGTCAATACCAGCCTGTGTTAATCTAATATGATTTAGTCGTATGTTTTATGGCAGCTGTAGGAATATGGACTAGACCTACAAATCATCTTTAGACTAAGAGTAAGAACACCTTTGACAGATTATGTTCAGGCACATATATACAATTCCCAGATAAAAGACTAGCGACCTCACCCAGGACCAACATTTTTAGGATAAAAAAACCTTCATTAAGTGTGGTTAAGAACTATATATAGTTTGTAACATTTTATTTTGAATGATAGTAAGATAACTATGCTGCCTCTGAACACATTTTATTTTAAATATTCTTATGACAGCTTTAGCAGGGAAAATGTATTATTCCAAAAAGGATTACCTATGATATGCAAATGATTCAAGCCACTTAGCAATCACAATGTAAATAATTCTCCTATTTCCCATCTAATAAAAAAGAGCATTAATTTCACTCTCTAATTCATGTTTAGAAAAGAATTTTGGTTTAAAAAAAAAAAGTTTCCAGAACAAGGATGCCACTTTCTCTTCATGTAGCAGGCACCTGTCTATACTTCTGAGAGCCCTAGAGATTCTCTAATTATCTTCATATTTTCTGTCCTCATCTTTTTTGTTTGCTTCCAAACATTTGTAGCTTCTCCCCCCATTCTTCTTAGTTGCTGCTTCGTTCTGCTGTGCATAGAAAAGATGCAGAATTCTTGTGATTTTGTTTTTCTGCACCACCCTCTTCCTTTGCTTTCCAACTCAGAAGACTAGAAAATAATTTGGTGAGTGTTAAATATATTGTTTCTTACACGTCTTCCCTCCACAACTAAAACCTTCATATGACCCACTGTCTACTGAGGATTGACTAGGTGGTAACCAAGATGACAGCTACCTACTGCTGAACCACCCATGTCCACACCTTTCTTTGTCTTTGCACTCTTGTAGGACATCTTCTGTATTTTATTTCTTAAGCAGAAATTTTCCTTAAAACCATCAAATGAAGTATGGAATTGCCTTGGTCATTAGGAATATAAAACATTCATCATAGGTAAGCAGTTCAAGGGAAAGGAAGAGATATTCACACCCTTCCGTAGTCATAGGTTGCTTCATCACATGCTACACTAGTGTTACGCATCCAGAGTCTTAGATAAGCTGAAGTTGGGCCGGCATCAAATTTCACAAACCCTGTTTATGATTATTTGAGCCTTTGTTAGTTAAAAGTTAGTAAAGATTATCGTTTTCTAACCATGATAAGAAAGAGAAATCACTTTGATTCATGTGAAATACAGGATGATTTTAGAGTGAAGTCTGGAATTTCTCACAAATACTAATGTTCCCTCAAAGATCTAATATCCTGAATGATCTCCATCTAGAAGCAATTGTAAATAGATAATGGAATTCAAAGGACTTTATCTTTTGGGGATGCGGATAAGACAGAGACAGTCTGAGCCACGTAGGCTATCAGACCCCAAAGCTCAAATGAGAACCTTAGGTTTCCTGCATTTGAAGATTACTGAGAAATATTTATTCCAAGAAAATGATGTTAATATGAAAAGATTTTATTTAGTGGCAGAGGTCCAGAGGAAATGTCATAAGTAAAATTTTGGAAGTTCATTTTCTTAGAATTGTGACTTGACAAAATATATATGTATAAGTTTCCTGACCTAGAATATTAGTGAACGACTTGGAACTAGTTTGAGTCCTCTAATAGTCCCAGTTGCTATTACATGAATCTGGTCAAGTTTACCTGTCTTATCTGTCTGATTCATACAACATGTATCAGTTAGCTTTTGCTTCATAACTAACCACCTCAAAAACTTAGGAACCTGAAGCAACAATCCATTTATTTAGCTCCAGAAATCTGTGGTTTGTCAGCTGGGCCTACACTCGGCTAGACAGTTGCTCTGATCTTGGAGTTTTGAGAGATTAAGTAATTTCCCAAGGTCACACTGAAAGCCAGGACTCAAACTCAAAATTTGACCCCAGAGTTCTTGCCCCTAACAATTTTGTTATACTCCCTTCCAATACTATATCATCTTATCTCCCCCTCCAAATGAGTAGAAACAGCCAAAGTGGTTTCATAAACACTGGTCTGTAGACTGGTACCACTTTATGACGTAACAGAGTTTTTGTCAATCGATGTAAAAATGTAGGGGAAAAATAGTAAGTTTTCATAAAACTAATTGCATTCAATTTTAAATCTTGCCCTTCCTACTTTAGGAAAGTTAAATTGTCCTTTATGAATAATATTGGTAATAGTGGATTTTTAAGAAATATTCTTACCTAGCAAAATGAAACTTTGGCAACACTATGTTTATCCCTAACATCTTATGGGAAAGTTTTAATGTACTATGATATCCAAAAGCCTAGGATTCACTGATCAACCATATTTATTTGTTAATTTTAAAAAATTATTTAGCTAGGTTTTTTATGGCACTAAAATAAAGATTGATGATGACTTGAATGCTATTAGACTTTTGGCTTATCTAATATCTATTCCATTTCTTCATATAAAGCCTTCTGGATGGTAACCTGATAAGTGGGAATAAAAAAGTCACAGAACAGTAAATATAACATGAATACATTTATATTTTGTTAAAAATGGCCGTTTGTGTCTGGGCACAGTGGCTCACACCTGTAATCCCAGCACTTTGAGAGGCCTACGCAGGAGGATCACTTGAGGCCAGGACTTTGAGACCAGCTTGGGCAACATAGCAAGATCCCATCTCTACATAAAATTTTTTTCAGAAAGCCGAGTATGATAGCATGTGCCTATAGTCCCAGCTACTTGGGAGGCTGAGGTGGGAGGATTGCTTCAGGAGTTTCAGGCTATTATCATGCCACTGCACTGTAGCTGGGCATCAGAGCAAGCCCCTGTCTCAAAAAAAAAAAAAAAGGGGAGGAAAAGAAAAGGCCTTATGTGTGTATATTGTGTGTATATTTATAAAAAGAAACACACCAAACAATTAACAGTTGATGTACTGGGAGGTAGGTGAATGAGATAATTACTTTTTACTCTGTATATCTCAATGATGTTTGAATTTTTTTTACAATGTGCCTTTATTGGCTTTGTAATTAATATAATTTCTGAATAAATAAAATCACATGTGGGCAGCACTGATGCAGAGCCTAGCCAGCCTTCGCACCTAGCAGAACTCTTCACTGTGATAAATAAGTCATAGACACAACATTCCAAACCATATGATAATTCATATCATGAAACCTCTGATGTTGTAAGACTATTTTCATATCAGCAGAGGTCTAAATAAAATGAACAAAAATTAGCAACACAATTATCAAATTAACAGCTACTCTCACTTCAGATATATGAGTTTTCAAACCTGGGGTATGAACACAGGCTCTGAATTTAATTTTCATTTAATTATCCAGTTAATGTTGACATTTTATAGAATTTAGATATATGTTTTATTTCTAGCCCATGAAATAAATGGCAAATTAAAAATCAATTTCTGTCATCAAATGCCCTTAAAATTTTAAACCATCCCACTGTGAGAAATTATCAGTTCATCAAATGCAGGTTTTTGAATTGAGTTAAATAGTAACAAAATTCATTATCTTGCCTATGAATTAGGGCATAAGCACAGCCTCGTATAAACAAGCTTACTATCATCTCCTTATTCCAACAGCTATGACTTTGTCCCCATGAGTCTTTTTGTTTTTAACTATATTGCTTAGAATGTTAGTGCTAAAAGGAAAGTTTTTTAAAATCACATTTTCTGGTTTTCAGGTTTTCAAACTATTTTCAGTAGTGAAACTCTTTTCAAATGAGGTCTTAACTGAATCAGAATGAAATGAAATTAAACGAACCCCCAGTTGTCCTTATCCACATTTTATTTGGTGGCTCATAATAAAAAGTATGAAAACCCTGCTCTATTCAAAAGTCCTCATTTGATGAATGAAGAAAGTAAGGCCCAAAGAAAGGTAAAATTGTTCAAGGAAGTTAATTGCAAATATGGCACCAGAAGCCAGATTACTTAATTTATGATGCAATAATTACGTATGTTCATAATCCAAATGAAAGTTGTCAGTTACGTAGTCTTTTATATAGGCCTCTTGGAAATATATAGGTGAAGAGTAAGTATCTCAAATGCACAGAGAGAAAGTTTTTTTGTTTTCCTTTTTTGTTTGTTTTTTGATGTTTGACTTTAACAATAAACAGAAGCATATGCTGTACTTCTATTTGGGGAACCATATCAAAAGATCACACATTACATTTAAAATCAAATTCTGACTCAGTCTTGTACATTTTTGTTCCATGAAGAAGAATGATCTTTAAAGAAGTACTTTGAAAGGGATTGGGGGGGAAAGGTCACCTTATCTGTATGAGTACAACATACTGCTTAGTTGTACTCTTCAGGAGCTTTGTTCCTGAATTACGGGCATTTTTAAGTTGAGGGGGGAGTTGTTTTTAATTCAAATACAATGTCCCAGGCCACGTTAACTGAACTTTATAGGTTTCTATTTTCAGCCACCACAAAAAGGGAATAATAAGTTATTCACATAGCTATAGGACAATAAAGTTATTCTCACAGCTATAGCACTGACCATTTGCTTATATATTACACATTGTTTCTCAATTTCTCACTTTATGTGGAAGGGTGTGTTGTGCTAAGCTATTTTAAAGACTCCTTTGCTCTGAGTTGACTTCCTGTACATGTCAGCCACTATACCATCTGACACCACTTAAGCTTTGGTTTTCATTATGCAAATACCTGCTAGGTCAAACCTTATCCTGACAGGCACAGTAGCTCTTTAAGGTATTTCAAAATTTAATTTTGTTGATTTCCTTTCCCCTGAAAAATCTGTTTTCTAACATATGGGTCACAAGTTTTTATTTGAGTTCATGACTAATTGGTAGTCAATATGAAGTCAAAACAAAACAAAATTTTACCAACTAGACTACATAGAAAATAAAAGAAAAAAGTTTACATATGAGTACTTTTCAGCAGGGGGAAACCATTACTTTGTCACATCTGGATAGTCTAAGCTAGCCAAATTGAAGTGGGAATTTCCTGCCAGATGTTCTTTGAGCAACCTGTGAACATCTAAGCAAGGATATATGAGTCCTTGTTTGGTAGAGCTATACTCACGGTGGAGGCTTGTTCCTAATAGGTAGCAGACATTTTTTATGTACTAACCACTAGACAGGAGATTGTTCAGCCTCTGTAAAGACAACACTATTTGCCCTTATTAAATGTAAAAATATGCAAAGACTAATTTTGAAGGTACAACATCAGTCTTACAGATATTATATCAAGAGTGAACATTGCATTAAAATGATTTCCCAAATGTAGATAAAAATTTTGTTTCATTAATAAAAAGAAGGTAAAACTGAGCCACCGCAGGTATTCCAGATAACTTGGATATGGTCATTTTATAAAGTCAGTGAAGACCAAAATATGTCTCTAAATATAAATGAAAATAAAGAATCTGAAATGGCATGAAAAATACCAAGTATTTATATCAACTTCCTGTTCCAGATGCACATGGGAATTAGGAAGTGAAATTTTCATTCAGAGGAGCTACCCACAGAAAGTAGAAATGCTTTATTCAATTGAAACAAGTAACATTTTTAAGAAGGGGGAAAGACTTTCTACATAATCTCACTGTTTTTGTCATCCTCTATAAGGGAAAATATTGACATTTACCAGACTGTTTGCTCCAGCTTTCTGATCTCCTGCAGTTTATTTTTATAACAACCTTATCGATGGGCCTCTTACCCAGCTCTCTAGGTTTAACTGAGTTGAGTCGATTTGTTACCACAGCTTCAAGTAGCTGTTACAGAACAAGCAAGACATCCTAATAAAGCTGTAAACGTGTTTACTCAAACAGAGTATTGATTTTACTTGGAGAGGAAGAAGCTGGTGCTTAGCACAGTGTCAGGATGGATGAATTTCACTGCAGTTTTTCATTGTCATCTGTCATGGTTGTGAAACACTAAGTAAAGCCATCAGAGGATAATTAGAAATACCAGAAATTTAGCCCCTAAAATCAGTTAACCACTTGGGAGTTTTGTAGCTTAATTAGCTTTTATTAAAACTTTCCCTTAGTAATAATAGCCAAGCACTTTAACAGTGTTTTCAGGTAGAACAAGATTTCAAGGTTGTGACTTGTTAAATATATGAGTTTAACGTCTAAGGGTTTTTCAGGCTTTTTCTCACTCTAGTAATTAGGCTACCACTAGAATACAGTTAGAGCCAACAGCAATGTAATAAGACAGTATCTGTACTCATACCAGCAGACAAAATGCATGATTTTTCTGAAAAATTAACTTTAAGGAAGTAGTAAAGCAATTATGAAATAATTTAAAACATGTTTTTGTAGAAAAAAATATTCAGTTAGCACCTGTATTACACTTAAATGTTTCTGTAGCACAACATGACCTAGACACATGAAACTGTCAATGCTACCCTTATTTCTAACTGCCTTCATTAAAGAAGAGTCTAAGTATTCTAGCTTGCTTTAAGTTAGTCATCATCTTAACAATAAGAGATGATACACATCGTGCAAAAGACAAGAGTCAGAGCAAGGAGTTGCTTACCTTCTATAGAAATTGCATTAGCTGTTGAGCTTGATGAGAGGTATTCATAAAAACACTCTGCCTGCCCTCTTGCAAATGTCTAGAAAAACATCACAGCACTTTGCAGGCTGAGGCACAAGGATCGCTAGAGGTCAGGAGTTCAAGACCAACCTGAGAAGCATAGCAAGACCCCCCCAACTCTACAAAAGAAAATTTTTTTTTAAATTAGCCAGGCATGGTGGCCCATTCCTGTAGTCCGAGCTACTTGAGAGGCTGAGGCAGGAGAATCACTTGAGCCCAGGAGTTTGAGGTTGCTGTAAGCTGTGATCGTGCCACTGCATTCCAGCCTGGGCAACAGAGTGAGACCTTGTCTCTAATAATAATAAGTTAGACCATTATATTTAAAGTGAGTCTTCCAATATCTATAATAATTTAGTGTTTTATAATAAACTTCTTATGCCTTCTTGTACTACTGCCTCAGCCTGTCCAAATGACTAATAAAAATTATGATATCTCTGGGAGGCTGAGGCAGAAGGATCACTTGAGCCCAGGAGTTTGAGGTTGCTGTGAGCTAGCCTGACGCCACGGCACTCTAGCCCGGGCAACGGAGTGAGACTCTGTCTCAAAAAAAAAAAAAGAAAAGAAAAAATTATGATATCTCAAGGATGACCAGTTCTAAAGCCTAGGAGTAACAGACTCTTTGTGTCAAAAAGAACAGCAAGAGATGTTGGGGATTTTCTTTGTGTTTGATATGCTATGTCATGTGTTTAGCTCTACATGTAGTTCTAAGCCAGTACCCTGAGTTAAATCTTCAAGCCATGAAGTAGCAGGTTGTAAAATTTTGTCGCAGAAGAGGACAGCTCTAGAGTTCTTTCTTTTAATTTTTCAAAAGGTAAAGAAGGAAATTGGTTTTCTCTCCTCTAAATTATATTTAGATCTTTCTTCTATATTAAAGTATTCAAAGACAGCCAGAGGAAAAAGAAAGGATATGGAATTATGATTATAATGTATTATCTTATTTTTTATATGTACATTTCAAGCTCCCCACAACACAGTAATTTATTTCATTGTATTCAGTTTTCTTGAAAATAAGAACTATGTGAGGGAGCTTGTTGGCATGAGGAGGGGGGCAGGATATAGTAGGGCAGCTATACTTTATTTTTTATTTTTTTGAGATGGGGTCTTACCCTGTCACCCAGGCTGGAGTGCAGTGGCATGATCATAGCTCACTGTAACCTCAAACCCAATTACTTCTTAAAGGCCCCACCTCATGGATCGTTTGAGCTCAGGAGTTCGAGACCAGCCTGAGCAAGAGCGAGACCCCGTCTCTACTAAAAATAGAAAGAAATTATATGGACAGCTAAAATATATATAGAAAAATTAGCCGGGCATGGTGGCACATGCCTGTGGTCCCAGCTACTCGGGAGGCTGAGGCAGAAGGCTTGCTTGAGCCCAGGAGTTTGAGGTTGCTGTGAGCTAGGCTGACGTCACGGCACTCTAGCCTGGGCAACAGAGTGAGACTCTGTCTCAAAAAACAAAAAAAAAAAAGTAAAGGCCCCACCTCTTCATACTATCATATTGGCAACACCTGAATTTTAGAGGGGACACATTCCAATTATAACAGTCCCACAACTAGTCAATGGTGGTACCAGAACTCAAAACTATGTCTTTTGACCTAATGTCTTAACCACTAGGTTATAATGTCTTTCTTATTTAAAAAATCCCCTAACCTAAGCTAGGTGAAATGGGTTTCTGTTCCTTTTGACCAAAGAAGTCAGATGAAATAGTGCCTTGAAGCTAAAGTATAGCTGCCAGCTAGGCGCAGTGGCTCACACCTATAATGCCAACACTTTGGGAGGCTGAGGCTGGAGGATTGCTTGAGTCTAGGAGTTTGAGTCCAGCCTTAACAACATAGTGAGATTCCCCTCATCCCCTGGTCTCTAAAGAATAAAAATTTCTTTTAATAAGAGATGACTAGACCATGAGGGCTCCTTCCATTTTAATGTGATTAAGGCCCTTATAAAAGAGGCTTCATGCAGCATTTGGCTAGCTCTGCCCTTCTGTCCTTGCTTGCCTTTCCACCTTCTGCCATGTGAGAACATAGCAAGACAGCGCTCACCAGACGTCAAATGCCAGCACCTTAATCTTGAACTTTGCAGCCACCAGAACTCCTAGAAAATAAATTTCTTTTCTTTATATATTACCCAGTCTCAGCTATTCTGTTATAACAGCACAAACAGACTAAGGCAGGCACTATGGACAAGTTACTTAACATCTCTAAGCCTGATTCCTCATTTATAAAAACAAAGGTAATGAGTATGTACCTCTTTTATGTTATTATGAAAGTTAAATGAAGTAATGTTTATAAAGCACAATGCCTGACATGTAGTAAAGACTCATTGTTACCTATTATTAAGAGGACTCTCAAATTTCAAATAAGATCCAAAATGACAAGTTTTCACTAAGAATGTAGCTGAATGGTGATTCTAGATTCAAGTTAGTTCTAGAGACCTCAGCTGCAGATATTCATGAATCTTCACTGTAGTGCTTCACTCGCTAATGTTACTCAGCTGCACTGCATGTCTGCTTATTCCTGCCTCCTAGTCAGCTTCCCAGCCTTTGTTTTCCCTTCTGGCTCCTGAAAGAGAACACTAGGTTATTAGCGCAATTCACTTTTTGTGCAGTGTCAAGGAGGATACTGAAAGAACCTAAGTTGTATGTCTCTGGATCAGATGCCCACACCTTAGTACAATTAGTAGTAAAGGTTGATTTACACACACAAAACATCTCCACTGGCCCCTCAACAGTTCTGGGAGTGATTTTTCTTAAAAGGGTAATGGATGGGTGATTCTATAAACATTGTGTTTGCCTGCCTTGTCTACTTTAGTTTTCCTATGTGTACATTTCTGAAAATGTTCCGTGTAACATGATTCATCCATCACCAATACATGGAACATCAAAAACCTTGTATCTCAAACTAGAAACCTAGGAGTCATTCTTGAATCTTTTCATTACTCTGTCTAAACCTTCAGTGAGTTCTTTTGATTCATTTTTAAGGATGTATCTCAAATCCTCATCACAAATTCATCCACTTTTATTTTTCTGCCATGACTTTAGCTCAGGCCTGTTTTCCACTACAGTAGCTTCCTAAGTAATATCCTTCCTTTCACTCTTTCTGGCACTTCATTCCATTTTCTACACAGTAGCTAAAATAATCACGTTGGGAAGAAATTGAAGTATTTCATTGCCCCGCTTACAGACTTTCAGTTGCTTCTTACTGCTCTTAGACTAAAAATCTAAGCCCCTAGTGGTCTAAAAGAATCTATATGATCTACTGTCCCCACACCTTTATTACGTGCCGTTTTCCCCTTTGCCTGCATACTCTAGCTATACCAGTCAGTCTTCCATGAGGCCTTAAACACTTCACATAGGGAGTTGACTTTGCCTAGAATGCTCTTCCCTTACCATTTAAAAGTTTTCTCTAATCATCCTAACATGAGTCTCTTGACTACTGTTCTCTACTGTTACACACGGTTCTTTTTCTTAATAGTCTTCAACATTCTCTAGAATGATCTTCTTGTTTTTGTTTATTTCCTCCATTAAAATATAAGTTTCAGGAAAACAGGGACTGTGTGTGTCTTATTCACCATTGTATCCACAAGATCCAGCACAGTGCCTGAAATGAAGTAGACCCTCAATAAATATTAGTTGGGAATGACTGTATCAGTCAATCAGTCATATGCACAGCTGCAAACAGACTTGTTCTCTACAGTCAAATAAAAACCATTCTAGTTGGTATACCTAGGAATTTGGTTATTGAGACACGTTGTCAGAGAGATTGAGTGAGTCAAGAAATAGGGTAGGCCATACGTTAGTATCAGGTCACCTTGATCTAAGATTAACCTGTGCTAAGATGTGTATGTGACTAATCCAGGAACAGAGAGACTAATCACAGCTACCTTTTCATTACTGTTACTTAAAATAGAAGCAGTTGTGGAGAGAAATATGTTAGGAACGAAGGCAGTATATAATATCAATTGTCCTAAGTAACTGTAGTACAAATATAAAAAATTTGTGCTCAGAATCATGATCCTGAACATCAGGTCCTGCTGTAATAATAGGCAGTGGCATAACAGGTCAGAGACTCCAATCGAGATTTTATAGAATATATTGAAGTTATCCAGTAGATCTCCAAAGTGATTTCTGACATCACTCTCAGCTCCCCTAATACACACGTGCACACTCCCAAACCTAGAGATTTATTTGGTTTGCCAAAATGTCCAGTAGAGGGTTCAGTGCATCACATAACAGAACCCTTGCCCTGTCCTACCTAGGATCATCTGCCATTCCTCCACTTTCGGGTGGGAATGGGGTAAAAAGTGGCTCCTCCAAAAGAAGTCAGTGAGAATCTCTGGTGAAGAGCACTTGACATAAACTGAGCCTGGGACATACCCTATGTTTCACTTTCCACACAGTTTCCTTAGCTTTAGGCCACAGTGTGGTTCTTAACTCTTTAACCTTTATCAGCACCCACATCACATCTATCACCTACAACAGTGATTGTCAAACTTGAGCCTGCATCAGAATCACTTGGAGGACTTGTTAAAAGACAAATTCCTGGAACCTCTCCCAGAGTTACTGATGCAGGAGGTCTGTGGTGGAGATGAGGTGATGCCAAAGCCATTGGTTCGGCAGCCGCCCTTTGAGAACCATTTCAAAAGTACTGCAGTAGACTCCTACTTGATCTCCCTGCTAACAACCTCTTTCCTAGTAAGTTTATGCTCCACACTTCTGCCAGGATTAGCTGCCTAAGAGCAATGTGATTATATGCCTCCCCTGCTCAAAGGTTTTGGCTTTCTACTTATTACCGTATAAATCCATATCACATCGTGCAAGATCCTTAACAATTTTGTCTTTCCTGCCATGTCCCCAATTCAGCTGACCTTAACTATTTTCCAAAACGTGCTTTGTCATGCCAACAGTACTTGCTTTTTCTTCGGCTTATAATGTCCATCTTTTCTGCAAAAGGTTATTCATCCAAAGGCTTAACTCTTGTCACCTTCTCTAGGAAGCATTTCTAAATGCCCCCAAACTGTTATTATGCTGTTTTTAAAGTGCATATGTGACTTTCTCTCTTAAAGTTGTAAAATCCTTAAGGACAAACACTGTGTTTTATCCATCGTTGAATCCTTTGGTGTCTAGCCTAGTACCTGCACCTTTAATAGCTGTTGGTTGATTGAATGAATCAAGATACTTTTGATACAGTCTAGGTTTTAACTTTCTTTTAATTTGCTTCTTTATAATAAAAATCTAGTGTAGAAGTGGTAGTGGTGTGAGTATAGTAAATTGAGGATTCCAATTAGTCAAAGTTTTAATTTATTTCTCATTCCTTTTCCTAAAACAGCCGGAGGTAATAAAAATACAACCTTTAAAAAAAATAGAGTCTTTAAGTTGACTGCCTTGTGTGCAGTGTACCAGCATATATCTGCTGACCATTGGTATAGAAAATAAGAAGTTTAAGCAAGCCAGTTTAAGACAGCACATAAATCACCACTAAGGAGCATATATCTAAGAAAAATAGAAAATAAACAAAGAATTGAAAAACCAGATTGACCTAGAAATGACTGAGAGCAAATTCTGTATGGGGAGGGACACAGAGAGAATTGAGTTCTGTACTATATTAGTTGCTGTAAAATACTATATCAGGTTTGCTTTAATTACATGGTAATGCCTCTAAGAACAAAGGTAATTACATGATAACTTATGTTACTAGTCCCACATTATCTCTTAATAACTGTGTAATTAACTTGTCACTGCTGTACAGTGTGAAGTTTGATATTACTCATGTATAAAGAACACTGGTAACTTAAATGAATGAGCTGGAGTGGGGCGAGGGATGAAGGCAGCAGGGAAATCCTCGGATTATGGCAATCAGGAATGCAAATGATGAATTAGGTCATTGTACCTAGTCCTCAAGGATCTGAGCCAAAGCCATGGAGAATATCAACATAGTCTGAGGTGAATTGTGTAACTTTCTGAAGACAACTATGAACAATAAAGTGAATAAGTTGACAAAGCACTGGAATAGATAAGTGAGTTTGAGACATAATGCATATAATTTTAAACAGTTCAATTTGTTTTGAGAGGTTTTTCCTTTTAAGTAAATATTAAGAATTTTTTTTAATGGAAAAACCTTTCTTTCACTCATCTCATTTTACCAACATCTTGAGTTTGTACTTGTGGCCTATGTGGCAAGGATGTGTATCACCAGGAACTCTCATTCACTGCTGATGAAAATGCAAACTGGTACAGGCACTTCGGAAGATAGTTTGGTAGTTTCTTACAAAACTAAACATATTCTTACCAGATGACCCATCAATCCAGTGCTCCTTGGTTGCCCAAATGAGTTAAAAACTTATGTCTGCACAAAAACCTGCACACAAATGTTCATAGTAGTTTTATTATAATTCACAAAACTTAGAAGCAACCAAGACGTCTTTTAATAAGTGAATGGATAAACACACTGTGTTATATCCAGACAATGAAATATGATTCAGCTGATAAAAAGAAATGAGCTGCCGGGCACAGTGGCTCACGCCTGTAATCCTAACACTCTGGGAGGCCAAGGCAGGAGGATCAATTGAGGTCAGGAGTTAGAGACCAGCCTGAGCAAGAGTGATACCCTGTCTCTACTAAAAATAGAAGAAATAAAAATTAGCCAGACAACTAAAAATAGAAAAAATTAGCTAGGTGTGGTAGTGAGTAGCCTCTTTACTCAGGAGGATCACTTGAGCCCAGGAGTTTGAGGTTGCTGTGAGCTAGGCTGATGCCATGGCATTATAGCCTGGGCAACAGAGACTCTATCTCAAAAAAAAGAAAAAAAAAAGAGCTATCAAACCATAAAAGACATGGAGGAACTTTAAATGCATATTGCTAAATGAAAGAAGCCAATCTGAAAGCTCTATTCTGTATGATTCCAACTACAGTGAGACACCACACAATGGCATTTCAGCCAGTGATGGACTGCATGTACAATAGTGGTCTCACAAGATTATAATACCATATTTTACTGTACCTTTTCTATGTTTAGATATACAAATATTTATCACTATGTTACAATTTCCTACAGTATTCAGTACAGTAACATGCTATACAAGCTTATAGCCTAGGAACAATAGGCTATACCATAAAGCCTAGGTAGGTAGTAGGCTACACCACCTAGGTTTGTGTAAGTACACTCTATACCATTCACACAATGACACAATTGCCTTATGACACATTTCTCAGAATGTATCCCTGTCCTTAAGTGACATATGACTGTATATGACATTGTGGAAAAGGCAAAACTATGGAGCCAGCAAAAGATCAGTGTTTCCCATGGGCTGTGGGCCAAGGAGGAAGGGAAGAATAGGTGAAGCACTGAGGATTTTTAAGGCAGTGAAACTGTTCTGTGTTATATTTTAGTAGTGAATAAAGGTCACTATATATCTGTCAAATCCCATAGAATATACAACACAAAGAGTGAACTCTAAGGTAAACTATAGACATTATTTAATAATAATATATTAATAATGGCTCATCAATTATAACAAACGTACCACACTAATGCAAGATGTTAGTAATAGGGGAAACGGGGGGTGAGGGGGTGAGGGGGTGAGGGGATGAGGGGATGAGAGGGTATATGGGAACTCTATTTTCTGCTCAATTTTCCTGTAAACCTAAAACTGCTCGGAAAGCAAAGCAAAGTCTATTAATTAAATTTTAAAAGAAGTCCAAGTGGAAAAACTTTTTTTCCACCCATCTCTCTGTACCAACATCTTGGGTATGTATCTGTGGTCTGTGTTTCCTAACTTAATCAATCACACCGTCCTGAGGTCCTAAGGATTACATTTGTGTCCTACGGCCAGTGACCTCACAGTTTTTACCAAAATGCTTATTTTCACTGATATCAGATGACAGCCACTCTATCCAAGTACAGTGATACTTTCTGCTTAATTCTTTTAGAAATTCTCCCAGCATTCCCTGTGAGGGAGACATTAGTCCTTGAATTTCCATTTCAAAAGCTGCATACTGATTTACTTGGTACATAGCTTCTGTAAATGAAGATTTCATTTGGGGATGAAAATTTGTGCTAAGGTTCCCTAAGAAACTTTATAAATTGCCTTCTCTAAAACTGCCTGTATTTCCCTAAGCCCAAGAGTAGAATACAGAAAAGAGTGACAATTTTTATGTCCTTGAGGCATCTTCTAAGAAGAGTGACCAATTTCACTGCACTTATACTGATACTTGTGCTGATTTACTTTGTGAAAAGCTCTGTCCCAAGTGGCTACAATTATTAATGAACTCCAAAGTCATGAATGGAAAACTGTTAGAATAAAACATTACTTAGCTGAAACTCTTGAATGAGTTAATGAGTTAAACTCTTGAACAGTTAATAACTGATTTTCTGAATAGTTAAATGTTCTTATGTTATTTTTTAAAAGGTTTATTGATTTTTTCTGATTATAAGAGTAATATTCCTTGTTATATAGAATTGTTTTAACCTCTTGGTCAATTTGCATATCATAGAATATTTAGAAAATAAAAGCAAACAGAAGAAAATAAAAGTCATCTCAACTCTAGAAACTTATCTTTTAAGATATACATACAGGCCGGGCGCGGTGGCTCACGCCTGTAATCCTAGCACTCTGGGAGGCCGAGGTGGGCGGATCGTTTGAGCTCAGGAGTTCGAGACCAGCCTGAGCAAGAGTGAGACCCCATCTCTACTAAAAATAGAAAGAAGTTATATGGACAGTTAAAAATATATATAGAAAAAATTAGCTGGGCATGGTGGTGCATGCCTGTAGTCCCAGCTACTCGGGAAGCTGAGGTAGTAGGATTGCTTGAGCCCAGGAGTCTGAGGTTGCTGTGAGCTAGGCTAACGCCACGGCACTCGCTCTAGCCCGGGCAAGAGAGTGAGACTCTGTCTCAAAAAAAAAAAAAAAAAAAAGATATACATACAAAATTTTTGTGGGTTTTTTTTTTTTCTATTTTGAATAAATACATTTCTAAAATGTATTGCATGGATCTGACCTCCAAAAATGCCAAAGTCTTGCAATACTGAAGAGGCAGGGTACTTTCTAGATTAAAAGACTAAAAGAACATGACAACTAAAGCAACCTGTAATCCTGCATTACATTCTGGAGAAGGAAAAAAAAATTTATAGGGAATATTACTGCGAAAATCAGGGATATTTTAATATAGGCTGTGTATTAAATAATAGTTCTGATATTAAATTGGTCTTTTTTAATTAAGAGCAATGCTAAAATGAATGTGCTTCCTTTAATACATAGGCCCTTGAACACATGCATATATACGTATGATAAATTCTTAGAAGTGTAATTGCTGGGCTGAAGGCTGTACGCACTTAAAATTTTGATAGATATCGCACAAGTGCCCTTTATAAAGGGTGCTAACTTAAGACTCCCGTATATAAGAATGCTCACTTGTCTTTGATAATACATTGTATTAAATATTTTTATCTTGCTAATCTAAGTGAAAAAGAGTATCACATTGTTTAGATAATATATTATTAACTGAAAAAAGCAGGCTACAGAACAATACTACCACATGATATATATGTATATATACACATGTATATGTACATATGTATGTATGTGTGTATATGTGTGTGCATATAAACGTATACAGCAGGTCTTTGAATAATGTCATTTCACTATCCACTGATGAGAAAAGAAATCGATTCCTGGCCAGGGCCACTGTCTGTGGAGTTTGCATGTTCTCCTGACGTCTGCATGGGTTTTCTGTGGTGTTCAGTTTCCTCGCACATCCCACAGATGTCCACATTAGGTTAATGGGTGTGTCTAAATTGTCCCAGTATGATTGTGTGTGTGAGTATGCCCTGTGACAGAATGGCATCCTGTCCAGGGTTGGTTCCTGTCTTGTACCCTGAGCTGCCAGGATAGGCTCCGGCCACCCATGACCCTGAACTCAAATAAGCAGGTTGGAAGATGAATGAATACAAATTATTGTAAAATAAAAATTCATAAAGTAGATGATAACCATACAAATACATGGCAACAGACAATGCAGTAGGAAAGAGCTCAGCGAGCCTGTCATATTTGTCAGATTGTTTTTGAACTGTGTGGTAGACAGCGGTGCTCCTTACAATTTTCACTTTGCAAACATTTATTCCTTATTTAACCCACTACCACTATGACTGTCATCATTCACTGATTCGCCAAAAATTGGGTAAATAATTATCTTACTTGTTCTTATTAATCTTTCTTTTTTTTTTTTTTTTTTTTTTTGAGACAGAGTCTCACTCTGTTGCCCAGGCTAGAGTGAGTGCCGTGGCGTCAGCCTAGCTCACAGCAACCTCAAACTCCTGAGCTCAAGCGATCCTCCTGTCTCAGCCTCCCAAGTAGCTGGGACTACAGGCATGCACCACCATGCCCGGCTAATTTTTTCTATATATATATTTAGCTGTCCATATAATTTCTTTCTATTTTTTTAGTAGAGATGGGGGTCTCGCTCTTGCTCAGGCTGGTCTCGAACTCCTGAGCTCAAACGATCCGCCCACCTCGGCCTCCCAGAGTGCTAGGATTACAGGTGTGAGCCACCGCGCCCGGCCTAATCTTTCTTAAATATATGTATAACTCACATTTATTTCAGTGTTTAATATTGGACGTATTTTGGGTCTTTTTTTTTTTTTTTTTTTTTTTTTGAGACAGAGCCTCACTCTGTTGCCCAGGCTAGAATGCCGTGGCGTCAGCCTAGCTCACAGCAACCTCAAACTCCTGAGCTCAAGAAATCCTCCTGCTTCAGCCTCCCGAGTAGCTGGGACTACAAGAATGCACCACCATGCCTGGCTAATTTTTTCTCTATATATTTTTAGTTGTCCATATAATTTCTTTCTATTTTTAGTAGAGACAGGGTCTCGCTCTTGCTCAGGCTGGTCTCAAACTCCCGAGCTCAAGCCACCCTCCCGCCTCGGCCTCCCAGAGTGCTAGGATTACAGGCGTGAGCCACCACACCCGGCCTATTTTGGGTCTTTATTTAAAAGTTTGGTGATGTTTTTGTGACCAGAAATATGCCATATGAACTTAACTCTTGTTTATATCAATTAGCCTATGGTAAAATTGGTTTTGACGTACATTGCAGTTTCCAAGAACCTATCAACAACATTAAGTGGGGACTTACTTTATTAACAGTGTGGCTATAAATATTCTAATACATGTGTCTTGGTGGTGCAAGAGTTTCTCTAGAATATATACTTAGTTGTGAAAAATGCTTAGTCTGCTAGGTAATGCCAAATCATTTTTTAAATTCACTGTACCAATTTAAACTGCTACCAGCTCTATAAGGGTTTCAAGGTATCCTCATCATCAGGTGGCATTGTCAGATTCTTAAATTTTTGTTAAACCAGTGGATTTGTAGTAGGATCTCATTGTGGTTTTAATTTGCATTTCCCTCACTACTAATGAAGTTAAACATCTTGCTTCCCCTTGATGAAATACCTGTTCAAGATATTTGCCTGTTTTTTATCGGATTGTTTTTTCTTAATTTATACAATTTCTTCAATATATTCTGGCTACTAATCCTTTGTTAGTATCCAGAAAACAAACTTTATTTGTTCCCCCCCCTTTAAAGGTAGCATATGAGAAACGGAAGTTTTCATTTTAGCATAGTTGAATCAATCTTTTATTTTATGGTTTCTGCTATTTGTATCTTATTTAAGAAATCCTTACTACCTCTAGAACATATTCTTCTTTATTTCTTCTAAAAGTCTTACAGTTTTGCCATTTACATTTAATTCATTAATACAACTGGAATTGTTTTTTAAGTATAGAGTGAGGTAATTTTATTTTTCCAAGTTGAAAACTAGTTGCCTACACACTACTTTTCTAATAAACCATCCTTTCCCCATGGATTTGCAATGGCAACTCTGTTGTAGCTCAAGTTTCCACATTTGCATAAGTTTGTTTGGGGGCTCTCTTCCTTTGTACTATTTATCTATTAATATATTTGTGCAAATAAACATTATATTTATTATTATAAATTCATATAGGTGTTGAACTTGGTAAAGCAAGTCCCTCCTGTCTTATTTCTCTTTGATAGGAATGTCTGGCTATTCTTGACCCTTTGCATTTTCATATGAATTTTAGAATCAACCTGTCAGGTTCCCCAAAACCTTGCTGAGACCGTGATTGAATTTGTATTAAATGTGTCCAAAAACCTGTCATATCTCTCCATTTAGGTCCTTTGTAATGTCTCTTAATAAAGTTTTTTTTTTTTATTTCATCTTATTGTTATGGGGGATACAGAATTGCAGGTTACATACGTTGCCCATGTACCGCCTTTCCCCCCAAGTCAGAGCTCCAGGCGTGTCTGTTCCCCAGATAGTGCGCGTTGCACCATCATGTAGGTATATATCCCTCCCTTCCCCACCCCCCCTTCCCGAGTCAGCACCTTCAAGTGTTACCATTCCCCAAACGGTGCACAATGCACTCATTGTGTAGGCATACCCCCATCCCCTCCCCCAACCCCCTCCTCAGTCTGATATCCGATTGGTGTCGTTCCCAGATGTGTATTTAGGTGATGTTCAGGGAAACCAATTTTCTGGTGAGTACATGTGTTGCTTGTTTTTCCATTCTTGGGATACTTTTTTTTGTTTTGTTTTGTTTTTGGGGTTTTTTTTTTTTTGAGACAGAGTCTCTCTGTTGCCCGAGCTAGAGTGCCGTGGCGTCAGCCTCGCTCACAGCAACCTCAAACTCCTGGGCTCAAGCAATCCTTCTGCCTCAGCCTCCCGAGTAGCTGGGACTACAGGCATGTGCCACCATGCCCGGTTAATTTTTCTATATATATTTTTAGCTGTCCATATAATTTCTTTCTATTTTTAGTAGAGATGGGGTTTCGTTCTTGCTCAGGTTGGTCTCGAACTCCTGAGCTCAAACGATCCTCCTGCCTCGGCCTCCCAGAGTGCTAGGATTACAGGCATGAGCCACCATGCCCAGCCCTTAATAAAGTTTTATGGGCCGGGCGCGGTGGCTCACGCCTGTAATCCTAGCACTCTGGGAGGCCGAGGCGGGTGGATTGCTCAAGGTCAGGAGTTCGAGACCAGCCTGAGCGAGACCCCGTCTCTACTAAAAATAGAAAGACATTATATGGACACCTAAAAAAATCTATATAGAAAAAATTAGCCGGGCATAGTGGCGCATGCCTGTAGTCCCAGCTACTCGGGAGGCTGAGGCAGTAGGATCGCTTGAGCCCAGGAGTTTGAGGTTGCTGTGAGCTAAGCTGACGCCACGGCACTCACTCTAGCCTGGGCAACAAAGTGAGACTCTGTCTCAACAAAAAAAAAAATAAATAAAGTTTTATAATTTTCTTCATTAAAGGCTGGCAAACTTGTATTGCTTTTGTATTTTTATCAATTATATTTTTTAAAATCTTGCTGTGTTATATGTATATAGGTATCCATACACACACACACACACACACGTATATAGATGAATAACTGATCTGTACATTTCTTTAGTATCCAACAGTCTTTCTAAACTATCTTACTTAGTCCAACAATTCACAGATTCTTTGGGGCTTTTCTATATACAGAGCTCTCAACTGAAAATATTGACAAATTTATTTTTTCCTTTATAATTCTTAAATTTTTTTTAGTCTTATTGCTGTTATTAGGACTTTCATACTGTGTTAAATAGCATTGATTATTCTTTTTAATGGAACTGTATATGTGTTTTATTTATTTTCTAATTCCGTTTTATTTTTTCTACATTTTCTACATTTATTGGATATCACTTTTATAAACAAAAAAAAAATTTTCCACTTGCTTTATTAAACATAAACTAAACAAGCAGGCTCTTAGTGAAGGCCTGAGCGTCCTTATAGGTGTGATAGGGATGGCCATGAAAGCAGCTGTGGCTGCAGACTTCATATACATGAGGTATTGCTCTATTCTACACTATTAGTTTTCTCTGACCTTTAAATTATATGGCTTAAAATCCATTTTTAACACATACACATTTGTGTATTTTGCCAGGTAAACAAAGTACTACCTAGATGCATAATAATTTGAATTTAGTGTAAAATGAGATTTTTGAACAAATTATATATACTCCCAAAAATGTTTTAAAATGTTTAAACTCTACATATACACATTCTGGTTTACTATATATTAAAGGTCTCTTGGAGCTATGTAAGAAGATAAAGGTATAGTCACTGATATATATTTGTGCTTTATCTTTGGGGAAACAATTTCAGAATAATACAATATACTGAGACTTGTAAAAAGTAAATTATTAAAACTTTATTTTTCAGGCTGGGCACAGTGGCTCACGCCTGTAATCCTAGCACTCTGGGAGGCTGAGGTGGGTGGATCATTTTAGCTCAGGAGTTTGAGACCAGCCTGAGCAAGAGCGAGACCCTGTCTCTACTAAAAAAAAAAAAAAAAAATAGAAATTAGCTGGACAACTAAAAATATGTAGAAAAAATTAGCCGGGCATGGTGGTGCATGCATATAGTCTCAGCTACTCGGGAGGCTGAGGCAGGAGGATCATTTGAGCCCAGGAGTTTGAGGTTGCTGTGAGCTAGGCTGACGCCATGGCACTCTAGCCCAGGCAACAGAGTGAGACTCTGTCTCAAAAAAAAAAAAAAAAACACTTTATTTTTCCAAGTTTATAATGTCAGTGTGGCATGGCATTCTTGCTTGTTGACAACCGGAAATGCTAGTAAATCCTGTTTTAGTGCTGAATGTAGAGTGAAAAATAATGAAATCTACTAGGTTTTTAATTCCAGCCACCATGAAAACTATTACTAAAGGAACTGTATATGGAAAAGAAAAAAATGACTCATAGACTTTGAATTTTTTTTTTTTTTTTTTTTTTTTTTTTTTTTTTTTTTCCGAGACAGAGTCTCACTCTGTTGCCCAGGCTAGAGTGAGTGCCGTGGCGTCAGCCTAGCTCACAGCAACCTCAAACTCCTGGGCTCAAGCGATCCTCCTGTCTCAGCCTCCCAAGTAGCTGGGACTACAGGCATGAGCCACCATGCCCGGCTAATTTTTTCTATATATATTTTTAGCTGTCCATATAATTTCTTTCTATTTTTAGTAGAGATGGGGTCTCGCTCTTGCTCAGGCTGGTCTCGAACTCCTGAGCTCAAACGATCCGCCCACCTCGGCCTCCCAGAGTGCTAGGATTACAGGCGTGAGCCACCACGCCCGGCCAGACTTTGAATCATATGCTTCTAAAATACTGCGGGCTTTTACTAAGTGTCTGTATTAAGGCTTCCGTACCCACTGACAGTATTTCTCAACTCTGTAAATGACACTAAGAAAATTCTAGATATTACATCTCTTCTATGGTAACCACTGGAATAGACAGCTTAAGTTAGCCAATCAAATAGGCTTTTGCCCACACCAGCAATCCCACCTCTATGTGATTTGAGGAAACTCTCTTGGCACCTCCTCTCTGTACAGTTTAAATATAGGTTTCAAGCCTCATCTCAGACCCTAGATATAGTTGGGCTAAAATTGATCACATAATTACACAATTACATCAGTAAAAGAAAAATCCAAAGAAAAGCAACCAGAAGATAATAGGCTTCACTATTTGTTAATGAACAGAGGTTTATTTGGAGAGATAATTCCAAGATTCAGAGCCAGCCAACAGCAACCCTAGGAATCAAACTTATCGTCAGTGAGAAGTTCTCACTTACCTTATGCCTCAACAGCTAGAGGAACCGAAGTGCATAACGTGGTCTAAAGCTGGGAAATGCCTCGGAGACCCTTAGATAAACCTCTCTATAAAAAGATAGAAGGAACCAAAGTAAAAAGGCAGCAACAATTGCCTCAGCATATGAATTCTTGATGTGGAAACCTGTGTTGATGTTTCTTGTTCTCCAGTGTAACGTGTCCTGTTCCTATTCTCTTGGCTGTGTTGAAAAGCATATATACAGAGCCTTACCCATCGTTTTTCAAGATGATTTACGGAAAAGGACCACAAGCTAATGGCACCAGCAAAAAGGGCTCCTAAGAGACTTTCTCATATTGAACACACATTCCAAGTCAGTTATTTAAGATTTTTGCCTCTTGGACTCTTGGTAAGCCCAAAATCTTTACTTAAAAAGAGCAAACTTTAAAAAAAAAAAAATTTATATCTGCAAGCCATATTTATCTACTATAGTGTTTACCAACCACACTCTGGGGCCTGAGGCTGTGTTTCGGTGAATAAAATATGAAAGAGTACTTCGTTTACTTGATGACACAGTACAGTATTTGTATATATTAGTAGCATATTATTATTGTTGGTATTTTTTTCTTAAAACACTATTGGATTAATATCCCTAAAATGCAAAGAACTTTTAAAAATAGAGGGTGGGAAAAAAAGACAAACAATCGTATAGAAAAATAAGCAAAAGATAAAAACAAACAATTCACAAAAATTTGTTGTATTTTTTTTTTTTTTTTTTTGTTGAGACAGAGTCTCACTTTGTTGCCCAGGCTAGAGTGAGTGCCGTGGCGTCAGCTTAGCTCACAGCAACCTCAAACTCCTGGGCTCAAGCGATCCTACTGCCTCAGCCTCCCGAGTAGCTGGGACTACAGGCATGCGCCACTATGCCCGGCTAATTTTTTCTATATAGATTTTTAGGTGTCCATATAATGTCTTTCTATTTTTTTTTAGTAGAGACGGGGTCTCGCTCAGGCTGGTCTCGAACTCCTGACCTTGAGCAATCCACCCGCCTCGGCCTCCCAGAGTGCTAGGATTACAGGCGTGAGCCACCGCGCCCGGCCAAAATTTGTTCTTTAAACATGCAAAAAGATGTGTCACTTCACTCATAATAAGAAAAATGCTAATTAAAATTACACTGAAATATCTTTTCTAACCCACTGGACTGACAAACTTCAAAAGCTGGACAATACACTCTATTGGCGAGGTTGTGGGGAAACAGGCACTCTTATACATTACTAGCGAAAATACAAAATGGTTCAACCCTATGAAGGGGAATTTGGTAATATCTAACAAAACTATATATATGTATTTACCCTTCCACATCTTCTAGATTTATCCTGAAGACACACCCCTAAACAACACAAAGATACATATGCAAAAGATACTCATTGCAGCATTGTTTGTAACTGCAAAACATTGGAAACTATATATGTTTTTTTTTTTTTTTTTTTTTTTTTTTTTTTTTGAGACAGAGTCTCACTCTGTTGCCCAGGCTAGAGTGAGTGCCGTGGCGTCAGCCTAGCTCACAGCAACCTCAAACTCCTGAGCTCAAGCGATCCTCCTGTCTCAGCCTCCCGAGTAGCTGGGACTACAGGCATGCGCCACCATGCCTGGCTAATTTTTTCTATATATATTTTTAGCTGTCCATATAATTTCTTTCTATTTTTAGTAGAGGTGGGGTCTCGCTCTTGCTGAGGCTGGTCTCGAACTCCTGAGCTCAAACGATCCGCCCACCTCGGCCTCCCAGAGTGCTAGGATTACAGGCGTGAGCCACCGCGCCCGGCCTGGAAACTATATATGAATGTCCACACATGAGATGGATTGAGTAAACTATGGTGTATCTACACACTGAGGTAGTAAGTACTATGCAGCTGTAAAACTGAAAAAGAATGAGGAAGAACTCTATGAATTGATGTGGAATGATTTCCAGGAGATATTTTTGGGTGAAAAAAACAAAGGGCAAGAGAGCTACCTCCTTTTGTGTGGGGAAAAAAAGAAGAGGAAGTAAGAAAATATACATGTATCTGTTTGCCTCCATGAAAAGAATAGAGGAGGATAAACCAGAAGACAGTGAGACTGGTTACCTACAAGGGATGGGGAAGGAGACATAGGGTAAAGAAAGTGACGTTTCTCTGAGTATACCTTTTATAGAGGTTTTACCTTTAGAAACATGTTAATGTTCTACATGTTTTTAAAAATAACATTAAATCAAAGGATAGAATGGGAGGAGAGGGACTAAAACTGAAAGCAAACTAGAACACATGCACCCTGCTCTTTTCCCAATCTTTTCCTAAGCAAAATGAGGTCCCCCGAAGGAGGGTAAAAAAGAGAACTAATCTAAGTAACATACTGAACACACTATTTGACTACATGGGAGAACCACAAACCAGCCCTAAACTCTTTATTAGATTTTTTTTGTAGCGGTTACAGGTAAAGAGATTCTGAAGCCATTTTAGATGTATTACAAAATTGAGTGAATAAGTAAACGTGTTGATATTGTTGGAAGCTAGGATTCTCACTGTAGAAGAAGGAACATACAAATAATGGAATGGGGAAAGGCAAGAACCCTGTGGGGATGCATTGGGGTTGGAAGTATCGGCTTCAACTCAGTTTCTAAAATAAGTCTGTGTGCATTTATGGATATAAGTGTGTATTGTATGCGTGAGTGAGTATTTATACATGCATGCTTCCTACCTCTGTTCATCGATAGGGTCCAAAAGCTAGAATGCACCTACCACCCAGATCTTGGTGTAATACCATTCCATGCTAAAAGGAACCAGCTGTTCTCGGAGAAATGGCTGATTGCAGGGCATAGCTGAGCCTAGGACATAAAGAAGTGATCAAAAATAATGTGAAGGCACATCCAAGGACACAGGAGCCACCAGCCTGAAGGACATCCCACTGGCAAAGACTATGACATTTTAAGCACCATATTAATTAAGGGCCATAAGAAATTATAAACTATTAATTTATAAAAAGAATCTGTGCATCCTTATTGATAATAAATACATTTAAAAATAATAGCGAAGAGGTGAGCTCTTGTTTATGGTGGAATGGTGAGGGCTAACTGGTAAATATGAAAGGTGTGCTGGAGTTGGAAAATCGTCACAGTATGAGCTGCTTCAGTTAAGCATCAGGAGTGGATACTAAACCTAGGAGACGGGTGGGGACTTTTGATGAGGAGCAGAATACTTGCATGGACTTAAATTGTCTATCCACAAACTGCTTGTTAGATGCAAAGAAAAAATAGTTACTATACAATGGAGAAATAGGACATCTTGATCACGTGATCAAAATTAGTATCACCAGTAAACAGCAGGTGGACATGATGTGCCTTTAAATGTGATACCCTGAGAAGGATACAACATAATTTATGTAATATTCTGCCCAGAAATGTGTAGTCTGAATTTAATCATGAGGAAATATCAGACAAATCCAAAATGAGAATCACTCTATTAAAAAGTGTGGAGGAGATGACTGTATTTCCAAAAATGTCCATGTCACAAAAGTCATAGAAAGACTGAGGAAATGTTCCAGATTAAGGAAGACCAAAATGATATAACAGTTAAATCCTAAACTAGATTCTATCTTGGAGGGGGAAATTTCTATGAAGCACGTTATTTGGTAATTGACAAAATTGGAATATAGACAGTAAATTAGATAGCAATATTATAATGGTGTTACTGAAGTTGATAACTGGACTGTGGCTATGTAAGAGAATATCCTTATTCTCAGGAAAGATACACTGAAGTATTTACAGGTAAAAAGCCATGATAAGGCCGGGCGTGGTGGCTTACACCTCTAATCCTAGCACTCCAGGAGGCTGAAGCAGGAGGATCGCTCGAGATCAAGAGTTCAAGACCAGCCTAAGCAAGAGTGAGACCCCATCTCTACTAAAAAAAAAAGAAATAAGAAATTAGCTGGACAACTAAAAATATATACAAAAAATTAGCCAGGCATGGTGGCGCATGCCTGTAGCTTGAGTCCAGGAGTTTTGAGGTTGCTGTGAGCTAGGCTGACGCCACAGCACTGTAGCCCGGGCAACAAAGCGAGACTCTGTCTCCAAAAAAAAAAAAAAAAAGCCATGATAAATGTAACTTGCTCTCAAATAGTCCAGGGAAATAAAATTGTATAAAGAGAAAGAGTACATACAAATGTTAACAGTATTGTGCATCTGGGTAAAGGATATACAGGTGCTTTTTGTACTGTGTTTAGTCCTGCAAATTTGTCTGAATTTGAAATTCTTTCCAAATAAAATATACTTTAGGCAGGCTAATAATTGAAAATCTAAGCTTAAAATTATATTGGGCACATTATGCTAAGTGAAATAAATCAGACACAAAAGGACAAATATTGTATGATCTCACTTACATAAAGTACCAAGAATAGGCAAATTCATAGAGACAAAAAGGTAACATAGCAGTTACCGGGGCTAGAGGTAAAGAGGAATGGGGAGCTATTGTTTAAAGGGTACAGAATTTCTGTTGGCGTGTTGCAAAAGTTCTGAAAATGGATAGAGGTGATAATTGCACAACATTGTGAATATACTTATTGTCACCAAATTGTGCATTTTAAAATTGTTAAAATAGCAAATTTTATCTTATGTATATTTTCCACAATAAAATAGTATCTTGGGGATATTTATTCATTATAAAAGGATTCATTACAGTTCTTTAAATACAAGCTCCCTTTGTTTTTTTTAAATAATTTTATACAACTTTTAAGAGTCACGTCAGCTACTTTTTGAAGATTCTGCTTTTAATTGATTATGTAATATCTGTCTTTCAGCTGAGTTGGTTTTTAAAAATCAATTATTGAAAAACTGATATTCACCTTGGGCAAAGGTCTTAGCTTTTTTCAGCATCTGTGTTTTCTACTTGTCAAAGCAAAAGATTCTTCAGAGTACTTCCACTTCATTCATCAAGCAGCTCTTCTCTGAGAAAGAGGATACTAGTACTTTTGTTTCACAAAAATATTTCATAAACATAAGCTTTTCTTTTTCTCATAAAGATCATACCGGGAGAAATGAGGAAAACAGATGTTGCTTATAAGGCGTCTAGGAGACGTGTTTCCATTGTAAGCTGATCTGACTCTGAACTTGGCATCTGCTCCATTCACTGTGTAGACTGAGCATTTTAGTCTCACAGTTTGGCAAAACGTTATTATTGACCTCTGACTGTTACCTGAAAACTCAGTGATCAAATACTCTTACTAAACCTCTTGAGAGAGAGATTTCACAGTCTAAGCAAATGTCTTCAAAATAAATCATCCTAGTAACCATACTAATTTTATTCTTTGGTTGGGAATACTTATTTATTTCATCTAATACAGAGCATTCCCCAACTCTGGCTGGGAAAAGCCTGTGTGGTCAGAATGGTAGAAGAGGAAGGACATAAATCTCTTATAATGCTCTCTACAGGTCATTATACCGCAGCTTCTCAATTAACCTTCATCCCCCTCAGGCTGCCCAGGGCCTAGGGGAAGGCCCAGAAGTCTGGCTACAGAACCGTTTCTCATTATCATCTGTTCTGAGTATCTGAGCACTGCTGCAGCAGCTCAAGTTTCCCCTAAGGGGAAGGTAGCCCACATTCTTCTGCTCTTGACCTATCTTGCAACTACACTTTTTTCCTTTTTACTTTTTTTTTTGCAGTTTTATTGCAGTATAATTGACATACAATAAACTACACATATTTAAAGGGCACAATTTTATAAATTTGGACATAGACATACACTCCTGAAACCATCACTATGGACGTATCACCACTCCCATGGCCTTTTGTAATCCCGCCTTCCTGCCACCTCATCCCCATTTGGATTGTTTCCAGTTTGGGGCTGTTAAAAGTAAAGCTACTGTGAACATTTATTTACAAGTCTTTGTGTGGGTATATGCTTTTATTACCTTGAGTGAATACCTAGAAATAGAAGAGGTCATATGGTAGATGTATGTTTTAGCTTTTCAAGACACTGACAAATGGTTTTCCAAAGTGGTCTTATTTTACATTCCCACAATCAGTGTATGAGAGTTCCAGTTGATCCATATCCTTGCCAACACTTGTTATGGTAAGTCTTTTATTTATTTGTTTTTTTTTATTTTTGGAGACAGAGTTTCACTCTGTTGCCTGGGTTAGAGTGCCGTGGCGTCAGCCTAGCTCACAGCAACCTCAAACTCCTGGGCTCAAGCAATCCTGCCTCAGCTTCATGAGTAGCTGAGACTACAGGAATGCGCCACCATGCCTGGCTAATTTTTTCTATATATTTTTAGTTGTCTGGTTAATTTCTTTCTATTTTTAGTAGAGATGGAGTCTCACTCTTGCTCAGGCTGGGCTCAAACTCCTGACCTCAAGCGATCCTCCCGCCTCAGCCTCCCAGAGTGCTAGGATTACAGGCGTGAGCCACCACACCCAGCCTGTCTTTTTAATTTTAGCCACTCTGATGGGTGTGCAGTGGTATCTAATTGTGATTTTAATTTGCATTTCTTTAATGAATAATGATGTTAAACATCTTTTCATGTGCTGTTTGGCATCTTTCTTCTTTACTGAAATGTTGAATACTTTTGCCCATTTTTTATTGAGTTGTTTTTGTTATTGAGGTACAAAAATGTTTAACAAAGTCTAAATTTTTTCTTCTATAAAAGTTTGTCCTTTTTTTTTTCTTTTGGAGGCAGAGTCTCACTCTGTTGCCCCAGTGCAGTGGCATCAATGTAGCTCACTACAACCTCACAATCCTGGGCTCAAGGGATGATTCCTCCTGCCACAGCCTCCCGAGTAACTGGGACTACAGGTGCATGCCACGATGCCCACCTGATTTTTCTATTTTTAGTAGAGACGGGGTCTTGCTCTCACTCAGGCTAGTCTCAAACTCCTGAGCTCAAGCAATCCTCCGAGTGCTAGGATTATAGGCGTGAGCCACTGTGCCCAGCCAAAAGTTTGTACTTTTTATGTCTTAGTGATCTTTTAGCAAACTCAAGATCACTAAGATTTTCTCCTATGTTTTCTTCTTAGAGTTTTATAGTTTATCTCTTACATTTAGGTCTATGATTCATTTCAAGTGAATTTTTATAGATGATATAAGGTAAAGATTAAAATGTTTCTTTTCCTCATATACGGCATCCATTTGTTCTATTAATAATATAATTTGTTAGAAAGAGTATCCTTTCTCCATTGAATTGCTTGGGCAGTTTGGTCAAAAATCAATTGGCCACATAGAAGTAGGTTTATTTCTGGACTGTGTTCAGTTCCATTGATCTATTTGTCTATTTTTATATGCTAATGCTATAGTGTCTTGATTATGGTCATTCTATAATAAGTTTTGAAATCAGATAGCATAAATCCTCTGGCTTTTTTCTTTTTCAAAGTTGTATTTTAGCTAATCTTTGCATTTTCATATAAATTTTAGAAGCAGCTTGTAAGTTTCTAGAAGAAATGCCTACTAGAATTTTGATTGATATTCCACTGAATCAATACAAAAATTTCTGCAGAGCTGATAAGAATATTGACTCTCCATTGCTTTAGGTTTCTTTTATATCTCTCAGCGTTGTTTTGTCATTTTCAGTGTGCAAGTCTTACATAACTTTCGTCAGATTTATTCCTGGGCATTTCACATATTTAATGCTGTGGGTAAATATTTTTAATATTAATTTCTAATAGTTACTTATTAGCATATACAATTACAACACATATACACATTACTAGTATAGATGTTCAACTGATTTTTTTTTTGTTTGTTTTTTGTTTTTTTTAATTCATGATAAATTATTAAGTGAACAGTGCAAGTTAAAAACAATAGTTTCATATTTTTTCCCCACCCGCCCTTTCCCGAGTCAGCACCTTCAAGTGTTACCACTCCCCAAACAGTGCGCAATGCACTCATTGTGTAGGCATACCCCCATCCCCTCCCCCACCCCCCACCTCAGTCTGATGTCCGATTGGTGTCGTTCAACTGATTTTTGTATTGTGCAACTTCGCTAAACTCAGTAGTTCTAGTAACTCTTTTCTAGATTCCATATGATTTTCTACATAGACTGGGATTTCTCAACTTTGGTGTTACTGACGTTGCACAGTGTTTAGCAGCATCCCTGGCCTCTACCCACTAAATGCAAGTAGCATCTCCCACCCTAGTTGTGACAACCAAAATATCTCTAGATATTTTGCCAAATGTCCTGTGGTGGGGCAGAACTGCCCACTGCTGAGAACCACAGGCGTTGACAATCATGCCATTTTCAAATAGTGACAGTTTTACTTCTTTTTCCATCTTGATGCCTTTTATTTCTTTTGTTTGCCTTGTTGCATTGGCTGTAGCCTCCAATATGGTGTTTAAGAGCAAACACTCTTGCCTTGTTCTTGATGCTAAGAGGAAAACATTCCATCATTCGGCTTAAGAATGATATTAGCCGTAATTTTTTCCTAAGTGCCCTGTATTAAATTGAGAAAGTTCCCTTCTATTTCTAGTTTGCTGAAAGTTTTTATAAGGAATCGATGTTGGATTTTGTCAAATGCTTTTTCTTCATCTATTAAGATGATCTTATGACTTTTTTAGCTAATCTGGTAAATTACATTGATTGATTTTTGAATGTTAGACCAACCTTGCATTCCTAGAATAAACCCCAGTTTATCATGACTTACTATCTTTTCAATTATATTGTTGGATTTGATTTGCTAAAATTTTCTTAGAATGTTTGTATCTATATTCATGAGGAATATTGGTCTGTAGTTTTCTGGTTTTGATGTCAGAGTAATGCTAGCCTCAAAGAATGAATTGGGAAGTATTCCCTTCTTTTCAGTTTTCTGAGATGTTTATGTAGCATTGGTATTAATTTCTTCCTTAAATATTTGGTAGAATTTACCAGTGATACCATCTAGACCTGGGACTTTCTATATGGGAAACTTCTTAGCTACAAAATAAATATGTTTGATAGATATACAGTGCTATTCAAGTTACCTATTTCTTCCTAAGCTTTGATAGTTTGTGATTTTCAAGGAATTTGTCCTGTTCATCTAACTTGTCAATCTATTGGCTTATGTTGTTGATGTTTCCTAATTATCCTTTTAATATACATAGATTCTATAGTGATACCACTCCTGTCATTCCTAATATTTATAATTTGTGTCTTCTCTCTGTCTGTCTCTCTCTCTCTCTCTCTCTCTCTGTCAGTATGCCTAGAGATTTGTTAATTTAGGCCTATTTATATTTCCAGTTTCATCTTCTCAACTCAGTGATACTGTTAAGGATCTGCCTAGGTGTCCTTCCTTGTGTTGTAGCCTGGGAACTCTCTCTAGGCAGTATGCTAGAGCAATTTTATGTTTTACCTCATTTGTTTCCCCTCTTTCATGAATCCTTTGTGGCTGAGGT
Source organism: Eulemur rufifrons (assembly GCF_041146395.1). Taxonomy (NCBI): domain Eukaryota; kingdom Metazoa; phylum Chordata; class Mammalia; order Primates; family Lemuridae; genus Eulemur; species Eulemur rufifrons. The sequence continues at coordinate 14,956,761 of NC_091010.1, forward strand.
ACAATATTTGAAAAACTTTGTTTCATATATTTTGTCTTGTTTTTGTTGTTTCTGGAAGAAAAAATAAGTTTGGTCCCTTTTATTCCATGTTGGTCAGAAACAGAAGTCATTTTTTTTTTTTGCCTTATAATTTATTTTAATGTCAAGCTGGTCCATTGTGCTTGACTACAGAAATTATTTCACTGTTATTTCTGGGAATGAAAGGGAGATATAAAGTCCTTTATAACTTTTCATCTCTCAAAGTTGTATTTGGGGAGACATCTAGATAATAGAATTTTATCCAAATAGCTAGGAATAACAACAACACAGAAGGAATCTAGAAGGAAGGGAAGAGGGATAACTAATAAATTCTCAGCTATAAAGACCCAGAGTAATATTATTTGGCCAATATTTCTTTCTCATAAACTTTTAATCTCAAAGTGAAAAGGAAAGCATGATAGGTTAGGCTTAGAAAGACCAGATTGACCTGCTGGCAAATTGACATGTCCCAACTTGAGCTCTTCAGAAAAAATATGAGGCGAAGCCCATGAAGTTTGGGGAAAGACCTCATGCTTGAAACTTACCACTTACGCCCAAGGCTGAAGATAGAGGTAGGTGCTTAGACTGTATTTTGGTCTGAGCAAATATGACATTTCTGATGCTCTTACACGTACTCACGTTCTTTTTTGTATGTTCTAGGTTTCCTGTCTCAACTGGTCTCTGAAAAGCCTCTGACTGAATGCATCCGTGCTGGCCACTACGCAGCAAGCGTCATCATTAGACGGACTGGCTGCACCTTTCCCGAGAAACCAGACTTCCACTGATGCAACAGCAGAAAACCCAAGCCCAGGAGTACAGACACAGCCCCGATTGCTTCCTGAGAATTCCCGTATTAATAAAGAAGAAAATTATCTGCCAACTTTTCCTACCATAATAATGTTCAGTCTTAATCTAGAGGGTACAGTAATGTTCATAGAATCTTTATTATCTCAACAACCTAAAAATGATGTTTATTTCCATAGTTTGATAGTGCCACTTAAATGTCAATTAAACAAGAATATAACATTTCAATAGAAATTTTTATTTCATTTTCAATCACTTTGTAAATTCATGTGTATTTAGTAAATTGTTTAGCCTTTTTTACATTTCTGCTTTGAATGCAGATGCAATTTAATATAATAGGTTTTTTAAATGAATTAATCTTAACACATCAATCTTGAGCTTTTTATACAAATATATTTAATTTAGGAGTGTGTGTGTACATAAAACATGTACATACATAAATATACAAAATATATACATGATAAATAGTCAAAATAGGTACAGAAATATTTATCTTGCCAAATTATGCCAATAATCTCTTCAGTGTGCACTCAAACATGTAATAAACTTTGAATAATTAAATAATGTGCCAAATTTTAAGTTATATTACAATATTCAAATCATAATCTTGTACTTATGGAACTCTGTAATTTGACACAAATGAAAGCTTGTCATATGGGAATTTTTTCTGTCTTTTCCTGTGATCAACAAACTAAAGAGGAAAGATCATTATTTAATACTGGGCCCTGAAATGATATCTAATTTGCTGATGGAATTAGGAAGAACAATATAATACATTGAAAAATAACTTACTATTAGAGGCCAATAAATCATTCTTTTAAGGAAGACAAAATGGTATAAGAGAACCTCTGGAGTCAGATTTAGTTACCTTATATGACCTTGGGCAAATCTTTAAGCCTCAGCTTTCTTTCTGTAAAATGGGATAATAACCTCTATGTACAAGGTCATTGAGATGATTTGTGAGAGAATACCAAGTATAAAATAATTGGTACGGTGTCTTGTGAGTGCTTCATAAGTAGCTGCTATTTTTATCATTATGATTATTGTTGAAAAAAACAAGGTAACATTTATAAAACTGAATTCAGGGAGTAGGGAAAAGCAGATGGGTAAATTCACACTTAACGGGTACGATGCACACTGTCTGGGTAATAGACACACTTAGAACTTTGACTCAAACTGTACGAAAGTAATTAATGTAACCAAAATGTTTGTACCCCCACAATATTCTGAAATTTTTAAAAAAATTGAATTCAAATAATAGAAAAAAGTTTGATTTTTTTTTTTTTTTTTTTTTTTTTTTGAGACAGAGTCTCACTCTGTTGCCCAGGCTAGAGTGAGTGCCGTGGCGTCAGCCTAGCTCACAGCAACCTCAAACTCCTGGGCTCAAGCGATCCTCCTGTCTCAGCCTCCCGAGTAGCTGGGACTACAGGCATGCACCACCATGCCCGGCTAATTTTTTCTATATATATTTTTTAGCTGTCCATATAATTTCTTTCTATTTTTAGTAGAGATGGGGTCTCGCTTTTGCTCAGGCTGGTCTCGAACTCCTGAGCTCAAACGATCCACCCACCTCGGCCTCCCAGGGTGCTAGGATTACAGGCGTGAGCCACCGCGCCCGGCCCGATTTTTTTTTTGTTGTTTTGTTTTGTTTTGTTTTATATTTAGGTAAACTTTAAGGTCTCTTATGCTTTCTTATCTTTTTTTTCAAATGTAAATCACCATAAAATTTACCATTTTAAAGCATACAATTCATTAGTTTTTAGCATATTCACAAAATTTTGCAACCATCATCATGATCTAAATCAGGGACATTTTCATCACCCCAAAAAGAAACCCTATATCTTCCAATTCACCTTTCTTCCTGACAACTATTATTCTATTTTCTGTCTTTATAGATTTGCCTGTTGTGGACATTCATAATAACGGAATCATATAATGTTTGTTCTTTTTTTTTTTTTTTTGAGACAAGATCTCCCTCTGTTGCCTAAGCTAGAGTGCAGTGTGACATCATCATAGCTCACTGCAACCTCATACTCCTCGGTTCAAGCGATCCTCCTGTCTCCCAAGTAGCTGGGACACCAGACATGCGCCACCATACCTGGCTCATTTTTGTATTTTTTTGTAGAGACAGAGTCTCACTATGGTGCTCAGGCTGGTCTCAAACTCCTGGCCTCAAGTGATCCTTCTGCCTCAGCCTTCCAAAGTGCTAGGATTATAGGCATGAGCCACCTCACTCAGCCTATGTTTGCTCTTTTGTGACCAGCTTCTTTCACTTAGCATGATGCTTTCAAGGTTCATCCATCTTTAGCATGTATCAGTACTTCATTTCTTTTTATTGCTAAATAATATTCCATTGTATAGATATATCACATTATATTTATCCATTCATCAGTTGATGGACATTTGGGTTGTTTCCACTTTTTAACTATAGTGACTAATGCTGCTATGAACATTTGTGTGCAAGTTTGTTGTGTGCATTTTTTTTCTTGGTATATATCTAGGAATGGAATTTCTGGGTCATATGGTAACCCTATGTTTTACTTTTTGAGAAACTACTAAACATTTTTCCAAAGGGGCTGCACCATTTTGCATTCTCACCAGCAATGTCTGAGAGTTCCGGTTTTTTCACATCCTTGCCAACACTTGCTATTATCTGTTTGATTATAGCCATCTTGATGGTTATGAAATGATATCTCATTATGGTTTTTGGTTTGCATTTCCCTAATGACTATTGATGTTGAGCATCTTTTCATGTGCTTATTAGCCATTTATATATTTTCTTTGGAGAAATGTCTATTCAGATCCTTTGCTCATTTTTCAATTGAGTGATTTGTCTTTTTATTGTCAAATTGTAAGCATTTTTTTTCTTTTTTTTTCTTTTTTTTTTTGTTGAGACAGAGTCTCACTTTGTTGCCCAGGCTAGAGTGAGTGCCGTGGCGTCAGCTTAGCTCACAGCAATCTCAGACTCCTCGGCTTAAGCGATCCTACTGCCTCAGCCTCCCGAGTAGCTGGGACTACAGGCATGCGCCATTATGCCCGGCTAATTTTTTCTATATAGATTTTTAGTTGTCCATATAATTTCTTTCTATTTTTAGTAGAGACGGGGTCTCGCTCTTGCTCAGGCTGGTCTCGAACTCCTGACCTCGAGCGATCCACCTGCCTCGGCCTCCCAGAGTGCTAGGATTACAGGCGTGAGCCACCGCGCCCGGCCGCATTCTTTATATATTCTGGATACAAGTCCATTATCAGATATATGATTTACAAATGTTTTCTTCCATCCTGTCCATTGTGTTTTGCTTTCTGGATGATGGCCTTTGAAGCAGAATTTTAATTTTGATGCAGTCCAATTTATTTTTTCTTTTGTCACTTGTGCTTTTGATTTGATATCTAAGAAACCACTGCCTAATCCAAGGTCACAAAGATTGATGCCTATATTCTCTTCTAATAGTTGTATCGTTTTTGCTCTTGCATTTAAGTGTTTGGCCCATTTTTAGTTTATTTTTGTATGTGATGTAAGAGTCTAAATTCTCTCACATGTGGATATCCAGTTGTCCTAGCACCTTATTGAAAAGACTGTTTCCTCCATTATTGAATTGTCAAAAATCAAGGCCAATTACACTGATCATTGCTGTGGTTTGTATATGACTTCTTTATCCCACAAAAATGCATATTGACCTTTGGTCCCCAATGTGGTAGTGTTGGGAGGTGGGGCCAATAGGAGGTGTTCAGTTCATGGGGGCAGATCCCTCATGAATAGCATGGCGTCATTCTTGAGATAGAGAGTGAGTTCTTGCTCTGGTGAGACTAGATCAGCACTCATGAGAGTGGATTGTTATAAAACCAGGAAGCCCTGGGGTTTTGCCTCTATGCACATGTCTGCTTCCCCTTTGACCTTCTCTGCCATGTTATGACACAGCACGAAAGCCCTCACTAGAGGCCAGGGCCATTCCCTTGAACTTCCCAGCCTGCAGAACTATAAGCTAAATAAACCTCTTTTCTCTATACATTACTCAGCCTCAGGTATTCTGTTATAGCAACACTAAATGGACTAAGACAACCATAAACATAAGGTTTTCTTTCTGGACTTTTTTCTTTTTTCTTTCTGGACTGGTTTTCTTTCTGGACAAATGGAATTCCATTCCATTTGTCTATATATCTATCCTTATGCCAGTCCAGACTGTCTTGATTACTGGAGCTTTGTAGTACGTTTTAAAATCAGTAAGTGTGAGTCTTCCAACTTTGTCCTTCAAGAGCAATTAATTTGAGCCCTAGGGTATCTTTATCACATAAAACTACTACAGAATGTCTTCCTCGTAGATAAGTAGGAAGAATACTGACAAACCTTTACTCTTTTTTTTAATGAGAAAATCTCTTACCCCAAGACTGTTGATCGAGCATCAGTCACCAGGTAGGCCTTTCTGACAATCACGATTTGTAGGAGCTTCCAAAGCATGCTCTTTGGTCGTACTTAACATGCATATAGATTACATGTAACTTACTTGCAATAAAAATAGTGCTTGAGATACGTTTTTTTGTCCTTCAATAACGGCATACTTTTTTAGAAATTTATTTTGGTAAAGGACAAAATGAAGAATAATGTCTAGCAGACTAGAGCTCAGGAATCCTGCCTCTAAGCTGTTAGACATCCCCCTCTGTGGCCTAAATTTTTCCATCTTGCAATGGGGAATTTTATAGCATCTTAGTTTAACAGGCATTTGAGGGAGGACACACAGTATGGGGGAAGAATAATGAACTTGTAGAGAACACTTGGGTTCTAACACTAGCATGGCTCCAAATAGGAGTATAACCCTTTAATTCTTTATAATTCACAAGGGATAAATGCTGCAGTTGTGACATCCCTACAGTATAGTTGTAGTGTGGACTGGTGATTTTAACAAGGTTGCCTCCCTGTATGAGGGGGAAGGAGGTTCTTACCTGAGGAGTGAGCCAGAAAGGCTGAGGCCGTTCATTTGTATGTCACAGCTGAGTAACTGAGGTGGGCACAGGAAACTGATACCTAAGAGCTGAGCCTAGCTGATCTGGAGAGTTAGAACCTTGAGGTCAGCCTAGTCCCACCACGTGATCAAGCTCACTAGAAAACAGCTTCTATGGGGTGATAATAAAAGTGGTACCAAGCATTTGGAGACTAGATGCCAGAATATTGATGTAGAAGAGTAGGAAAGAAGGAAAAAAGAGCAAGAGTGGTTATTGTGTTTTCTTCTATTTCTTACATCTACCTTTAAGTACTGGTTTATTTCTCTGAAAGAATCAAAGAAGGGTAAGACTTACTTTTTAGATCAGAATGAAGGAAATACATTCTCTATCTTATAAAGTCCAAGCAACCTTGGCTAAAAGCTATTATTTTTACCCAGTTTTGTAAAGCAAGTATATTTTTTACCCTTTCAAAACATAGAGATACATAATATAAAGATTGTTTTAGACAATATACAAGGCTACAAAGGAAGCATGAGTTTGGCTGACAGTCTAAAAATACCACTGGTGTTAAAATATAAAAATATGCACTGACTCATTTCTGTTATTCAATCACTCTCAGGAAACATGTCTATTTAATATTTCCACTGAATAAAACAGGCTTAGTATGTAAACAATTCTTTATGACTCAGTGATAGTTCTAGGTTGAAGTCCCTGGACAAGTTCTTGAACTGCTCTGAGCCTTGGTTTTCTCAACTATAAAATAAGGAAAATATGCCCACCTATCCCCAGAGAGAGAATGGTAAGAGAATGTGTAAGTGAAAACATTTTATAAATACAGATGCTCCTCAACTTACAATGGCGTTATGTCCCATTAAACCCATTGTAAATTGAAAATACTGTAAGTCAAAAATGCATTTTCAACCTAGAATACGGTATTTTCGACTTATAATGGGCTTACCTGGTATAACCCCATTGTAAGTTGAGAACATACTGAATGCATGTGGCTTTCACACCACTGTAAAGTCAAAAACTCCTAAGTTGAACCATTGTAATCTGAGGACTGTCTGTAAGAAAATTAAATATAAAATAGTTTGATATTTTACAAAGATGCCAGAGCAACCCAGAGGGGAAAGGAAAATCTTTTCAATAGATAATGCTATTAATATAATCATTTGATATACATATTTTTTTAAATATGGCACAATCATAGCTCACTGTAGCCTCAAACTCCTGGGTTTTTTGAAAAGCTAAACAAAACTGACAAACCCTTGGCTAGACTAAGAAAAAGGAAGATTCAAATAAAATCAGAAATGGAAAAGGAGACATATTTCTGATAACACAGAAATACAAAGGATCATAAGAGCTATGAAAAACAATTCTACACCAAAAAATTGGACAACCTAGAAGAAAGAGATACAGTCCTTGAAACATATAACCTACCAAAACTGAATCATGAAGAAATTGGAAATTTGGACACATCAATAATGAGTAAGGAGATTGAATCAGTAATTAAAATCCCCCATCAAAAAAAAGCCCAGGACAAGATGACTTCATGGTTGAATTCTACTAAACATTTAAAGAAGAAATAATACCAATCCTTCTCAAACTCTTCCAAAAAATTGAAGAGGAGGGAACACAGGCAGCCCCAGCTTATGGGTGACCTGACTTACGGTATTCCATTCTTATGGGCGGGCTCCCAAGGCTCCCCATAGGGACAATTTATAATCACATGATTAACAATTCAGGAACTAGTTTCTTCTATGCATGTAAACAAACCCTCATGGCATAAACGGTTCGTTGATGCAGCATCTTTATGCTAGTGGCTGGCCTCTTTGTTTATAAGGTCACTCACACACAGCATCACTTTTGTCTTAACTTTTTTATCCAATTTTGTGAGTCTGTGTTTACCCTTATGACCATGCCTCCAAAGCAAAAGTCCACTACAAGTCCAGTTGAGCCAGCAGCGAAGAGAAAGGTGATTACAATGGAAACTAAAGTAGAAATAATTAAGCGTTCGGAGAAAGGCCAGGTGCGACTATTCATTGGGAAAGCATCAGGCTTCAGTCACTTGACTCTCAGAACAATTATAAAGGCTAAAGTGAGAACAGTGGGACATGTGAAAGGCAGAGCTCCTATGAAAGCATCAGTTACTACTAAGCAGCATAGTGGATTAATTATTGAAATGGAAAGGTTATTATTGATTTGGTTATAGGATCAAAATAAGCTAACATTCCTATTAGCCTAGCATTGATGCAACAGGGTGAGTGTTAACCTTTCATATTCTTTTTTGAAATTTCTCCTGTCTCCTATCTAAACTTTTTGTATGAGTTGGTTTTTATGTTCTGTTTGTTTGAATTAAAAGAATGAGCGCAATAGCTCCTGTAACTTATTACAGTATTACACTGTGTTATTACCACATCTGAGCCATTATAGAATTATTATTACTGTATATGTGCTGTTCATGAGGGATCTGAGTGACATACATATCTGACCTAAAGACATTCTCAGGAACATATGTTGACAGTAACCTGGGGCTGCCTGTACTTCCAAACTCATTTTACAAGGCCAGCATTACCATTATACCAAAGTCAGACAAAGACACTACAAGAAAAGAAAACTACAAGCCAATATCATTGATGAATATAGATGCAAAATCCTCAACAAAATACCAGCAAATTGTATTCAACGGTACATTAAAAGGGCCAGGCACAGTAGCTCGCACCTGTAATCCTAGCACTCTGGGAGGCCAAGGCAGGGGGATCCCTTGAGTCCCAGCTACTCAGGAAGCTGAGGCAGGAGGATTGCTTGAGCCTAGGAGTTTGAGGTTGCTGTGAGCTATGATGCTGCTAACACACTCTAACTGGGGCAGCAGAGCAAGACTCTGTCTCAAAAAAATAAAATAAAATAAACAGTACATTAAAAGGATCATTTGCCACAGTCAAGTGGGATTTATCCCTGGGAAGCAAGGTTGATTCAACATATGAAAATCAATAAATGTGATTCACCATATTAATAGAATGAAGGACAAAAACCATACGATCATCTCAATAGGTGCAGAAAAAGCATTTGACAACATTCAATATCCTTTCATAGAGAAAACTCTCAACAAATTAGGTATAGAAGGAATGTTCCTCAACACAATTAAGGTCATATATAACAAATCCACAGCTAATATACTCAATGGTGAAAAGGTGAAGGCTTTTCATTTTTTTTTTTTTTTTTGACAGGTTTTCACTCTGTCACCCAGGCTGCAGTGCAGTGACATGGTTATAGCTCACTGCAGCCTTGAACTCTGGGACTCAAGCGATTCTCCTGCCTCAGCCTCCTGAGTAGCTGGGACTACAAGTGTGCACCACCATGTCTGACTAATTTTTTTTATTTTCTGTAGAGATAGGGTCTCGCCGTGGTGCCCAGGCTGGCATCGAACTCCTGGCCTCAAGAGAGCCTCCTGCCTTGCCTCCCAAAGTGCTGGGATTACAGGTGTGAGCCATTTCTGTTCAACAGAGTACTGGTACTAGGAGACACAATGACCAATGGAATAGGATAGAGAGCCCAGAAATATGGGCATCTATGGTCAGTGGATTTTTGACAAAGGTGCCAAGAACGCACAATGGGAAAAGGATAGTCTCTTCAATAAATGGTGCTGGGAAACTGGAAATACACATGCAGAAGAATGAAAATGGATCCTTGCCTCACCCCTTACACAAGAATCAACTCAAAGTGAATTAAAGACTTAAATGTAAAACCTGAAACTATAAAATTTTAATACTAGAAGAAAACATAGGGAAAAACATCAGTCTGGGCAATGATTTCTTGGATACGACCCTAAAAGCACAGGCAACAAAAGCAGAAATAAACAAATGGGATTCCATCAAATCAAAAAGCTGTGCAGTAAAGGAAAGAAGTAATAGAGTGAAAAGACAACCCACAGATAAGGAGAAAATATATGCAAATCATACATTGGATAAGGGGCTAATATCCAAAATATACAAGGAACTGAAACCACTCAATAACAAAAAAAACAAATAACACTATTTAAAAATGGGCAAAGGACTCGAATACACATTTCTCAAAAGAAGACATGTAAATAGCCAACAGATATATGAAAAAATTTGCTTGACATCTCTAATCATCAGAAAAATGCAGATTAAAACCACAATGAGATATTACCTCCCATCAGTTAGATTGGCTATTATCAAAAAGATGAAAGATAATAAATGTTGGTGAGGATGTGGAGAAAATGGAACTCTTGTACACTGTTGATAGTATTATAAATTAGTATAATCATTTTGGAAAACAGTATGGAGGTTCTTCAAAAAACTAAAACTAGAATTACTATATGATCCAGCAGTCCCACTTCTGGGTGCATTCCCAAATGAATTGAAATCAGTATGTCAAAGAGATGTCTGTACTCTCCTGTTCATTGCAGCATTGTTCTTAGGTTGTTCATAGCTAAGATATAGAAATAACTGAAGTGCCCATCAATGGATGAATGGATTCAAAAATGTGGTATATCAGGCTGGGCGCGGTGGCTCACACCTGTAATCCTAGCACTCTGGGAGGCCGAGGCGGGTGGATTGCTCGAGGTCAGGAGTTCAAGACCAGCCTGAGTGAGACCCCATCTCTACTAAAAATAGAAAGAAATTATCTGGCCAACTAAAAATATATATAGAAAAAATTAGCCGGGCATGGTGACGCATGCCTGTAGTCTCAGCTACTCGAGAGGCTGAGGCAGTAGGATCGCTTAAGCCCAGGAGTTTGAGGTTGCTGTGAGCTAGGCTGACACCACAGCACTCACTCTAGCCTGGGCAATAAAGCGAGACTCTGTCTCAAAAAAAAAAATGTGGTATATCTACACAATAGAATAGAATAGTACTTTACAAAACAGGAAATTCTGTTATTTGTGACAACATGGATGAAGCTAGAGGACATTGTGCTAAGTAAAATAAGCCACACACAGAGAGAAAAATACAATATGATCTCACTTATAGGTGGAATCTAAAAAAGTTGAACTCATAGAAATAGAGAGTAAAATGGTGGTTACTGGAGGCTTGTGGAGGATGGGGTTGCTGTGGACTGGGAAAGAGGAAATGTTGGTTAAAGGACACAAAAGTTTATTTAGGTGGGAGGAATAAGTTTTGGCGATCTATTGGATAGCATGGAGACTATAGTTATAATAAATGTATATTTCAAAACAGCTACAAGAGAGGATTTTAAATGTTCTCACCACAGAGAAATTATAAATATTTGAGGTGATAGATATGCTAATTAGCCTGATTTGATTATTCCACAATGTATACATATATTGAAACATCATACCGTACCCCATAAATATACACAATTATTTGCTAATTAAAAATAAAATATTTTTAAAAAGAATCACCATGGCAATGAAAATGTATATCTGGCCAGCCTGAACAACATAGCAAGACCCATCTTTATGAAAAATGGAAAAATTAGCCAGGCATGGTTATGCACAACCGTAGTCCCACATACTCAGGAAGCTAAGGCAGGAGGATTGCTTAAGCCCAGGAGTTTGAGATTACAGTGAGCTATGATGACACCACTGCACTCTAACTTAAGGGACATAGTGAGAACTTGTCTCTAAAAAAGGAAAGTAATAAAATAGAATAAGTAAAACAGGCCAGGAGCAGTGCCTTATGCCTGTAGTCCTAGGACTTTGGGTGGCTGAGGCAGGTGGATCACTTGAGGCCAGAAGTTTGAGACCACCCTGAGTATCATAGTAAGAACCCATCTCTACAGAAAATACAAAAATTAGTTGGGCATGGTGACATGCGCCTGTGGTCCTAGCTACTCGGGAGGCTGAGGACAGGAGGATTTCTTGAGCCTATGAGTTTGAGGTTGCAGTGAGCTATGATGATGCCACTGCACTCTAGCCCAGACAACTCTGTCTCAACAGATAAATAAAATAAAATAAAATAAACAAACTTCCCTCTTAGAACTGCTTTTGTTATGTGTTTTGGTATGTTGTGTTTTCATTTTCATTTGTCTCAAGATATTTTTAAATTTCCCCTTTAATTTATTCTTTGACACAATAGTTGTTCAAGAGCATATTGTTTAATTTCCACATATTTGTTAATTTTCCATGATTCCTTCTGTTATTGATTTCTAGTTTTATACCATTGTGGTCAGAAAAGATACTTGATAGGATTTCAGTCTTCTTAAATTTTTTCAGACTTGTTTTGTGACATAACATACGATCTATCCTGGAAAATATTCTGTGTGCACTGGAGAAGAATGTGTACTCTGTTGCTGTTGGGTAGAATGTTCTGTATACATCTGTTAGGCTCATTTGGTCTAAAGTGTAGTTCAAGTCCAGTGTTTTCTTATTGATTTTCTGTCAGGATGATCTGTCTGCTCAGTTGAAAGTGAGTTACTGAAATCCCCTACTATTATTGTATTGCAGTTTATGGGTACCTTCAGATCTCTTCTTTTTTATTTGAAAATATACATAGGGTACAAGTGCAATTTTGCTACATTGATATATTGCATTGTGGTGAAGACAGGGCCTTAATCTTCAGATCTCTCAATAATTTGCTTTATATATTTAGGTGCTCTGATATTGGGTGTATATATGTTTACAATTACTATATCTTCTTGATAACTTAACTCCTTTATAACTATATAAGGACCTTCTTTGCCTCTTTTTAACAGTTTTTGACCTAAAGTCTATTTTGTCTAAAATAAGTATAGCTACCCCTGCTCTCTTTAGTTTCCATTTGCATGGAATATCTTTTTCCATGCCTTCTCTTTTGGTCTGAGTGTCTTTTAAGGTGAAGTGAGCCTCTTATAGGCAGCATATAGTTGGGTCTTGTTTTTTTATCCATTCAACTACTCTATGCCTTTTGATTGGAAATTTTAATCCCTTTATATTCAATACAATTATTGATAGGTAAGGACTTACCAGTGTCACTTTAATTGTTTTCTGATTGTTTTATAGATATTTTCTTCCTTTTTTGCTATTATTGTTTGCTTGTTTTGTGGTTTGATGGCTTTCTGTGATGATATGCTTTGGATTTTTGCTTTTTATCTCTTATATGCCTGTCATGGGCTTTGCTTTGTGCTTACTCTGAGGCTTACATAAAACATCTTATATTGATAACTGGCTATTTCAAGCTGATAACAACTTTGTATGTACAAAACACTTCCATGTTTTATGTTTTTGATGTCATAATTTACATATTTTTATTATTTGTTTCCCTTAACAAATTATTGTAACTTCAATTGTTTTTAATAATTTTGCTTTTTAACTAACCTTCATACTAGAGGTATAATTGTTTTATGCACCACAATTACAGTATTAAAGTGTTTTGCATTTGACAATGTGCTTACTTTACCAGTGAGATTTAATGTTTAATTAAATTAATGTTAATTTACCAGTGAGATTTAATGTCGTGGGTTTTAATGTTATTAATTCTCATCCTCTTCCTTCAGTTTAAAGAACTCCCTTTGGTATTTCTTGTAAGGTAGGTCTAGTAGTGATAAACTCTTTCCGCTTTTGTTTGACTGAGAAAGTCTTTACCACTCCATTTTTGAAAGACAAGATTACTGGGTATAATATTATTGGTTGAAAGCCTTTTTCTTTCAGGATTTTGAATGTGTCATCCCACATCCTTCTGGCCTGTAAGATTTCTGCTGAAACATATATGAGGTTTCTTTGTATGTAATAATTTGCTTTTCCCTTGCTGCTTTCCAAATTCTCTCTTTAACTTTTGACAATTTGATTATGATGTTTCTCAGTGTGAGTCTCTTTGTTTTTTTTTTTGTATGTTTTTTTTGTTTTTTTTTTTTTTTTGAGACAGAGTCTCACTCTGTTGCCCAGGCTAGAGTGAGTGCCGTGGCGTCAGCCTAGCTCACAGCAACCTCAAACTCCTGAGCTCAAGGGATCCTCCTGTCTCAGCCTCCCGAGTAGCTGGGACTACAGGCATGCACCACCATGCCCGGCTAATTTTTTCTATATATATTTTTAGCTGTCCATATAATGTCTTTCTATTTTTAGTAGAGATGGGGTCTCGCTCTTGCTCAGGCTGGTCTCAAACTCCTGAGCTCAAACGATCCGCCCACCTCGGCCTCCCAGAGTGCTAGGATTACAGGCGTGAGCCACCGCGCCCGGCCAGTGTGAGTCTCTTTGGATTCATCTTATTTGGTATCCTTTGGGCTTCCTGAATCTGGATTTCTATCTTCTTTCCCAGGCTTGGGAAATTTTCTACCATTATTTCTTTGAATATGTTTTCTGTTCTTTTCTCTCTTTCTCTTCTCCTTCCGGTACACAAATAATGCATATGTTTTACACTTGGTGGTACCTATAGGTCTTTTAAACTACATTTACTCTTTTGTGTTTTTGCTCCTCAGGCTGGATGATTTCCAGAGATCTGTCTTCAAGTTCACTGATCCTTTCTTCTGCTTGATCTAGTCTGCTGTTGAATCCCTCCATTGAATTTTTCAGTGCAGTTATAGTATTCTTCAGCTGTATGATTTCTGTTTGGTATATTTTTATACTCTCTTTTTGTTGAAATTCTCAGTTTGTTCTTACAGTGCTCTCCTAAACTTAGTGAGCATCTTTATGACCATTATTTTGAATTCCCTGTTGGGTAAATCATGTATCTCTACTTCACTTGGGTTGGGTTCTGGAGATTTATCTTGTTCTTTTATTTGGAATATATTCTCCTATTTCTTCATTTTCCTTCATTTTCTGTGTTGGTTTCTGTACATTAGAAAAGATAACTGTCTTGTCAGACTAGCCTCAGGTAGGCATCTCACCAATCCATGTGGCCAGAGATTTTAAGGTGCCTCTGAAATCTTTGCATTTGTCCAGACTGCTGTCTCTGGTTTTGGTGGCCCCCTGGAGATTAGGATGTGCTATGTCCTGTCCATACCCCAAGACCAGTAAGATAGAAGCCAGACTTTCTAGATGTAGCCGGAAAGGATGGGGTGTTGCATATGTGTTCCATTTCCTTCTGCCTTCACAGTGAAGCTGAGTGTGGGCATTTTTCTCCCACTCTGTCTGTACTCACATTTAGGCTGCACCCTCTGTTCCTGGTGAGATAGCTGCTGGAAGTGGGCCCATTGTATGTCCATATCTTTGTTCTGTGGTCTAGGCCATTCAGGAATGCAAAGCCCCATCAACTCCAAAAGCAAAATCATTAAGGGGATTCCTTGGGAAGGAGCTATAGACTTGGTGGTACTTGGTGTGTGGAACGGAATAGAGCATTCAGTAATAGACCCATATATATATGGACAAGTGTTTATTAAATAGCTTTATATGAGATGTCATTTACAAACCATACTCTTCACCCATTTAAAATGTATAAGTCATGTTTTTTATTGTTTTTTTTTTTTTTCTTTTGACAGAGTCTTGCTCTGTCACCCCAGGTAGAGTACAGGGGCATCATCATAGCTCATTGCAACCTGTAACCTCAAACTCCTAGGCTCAAGCAATCCTCCTGCCACATCCTCCTGAGTAGTGGGTCTACAGGCATGTGCCACCATGCCTGGCTAATCTTTTTCCCATTTTTTGTAGAGACAGAGTCTCACTCTTGCTCAGGCTGGTCTTAAACTCCTGACCTCAAACGATCCTCCCACCTTGGCTTCCCAGAATGCTAGGATTACAGGCATGTGCCACCATGCCCAGCCCAAGTCAAGTTTTTTAAATAAATTCACAGGTTGTGCAACCATCACCACAATCTATAGAACATTTTTGTCCACCCAAAAAGAAATTTTGTGCTTATTAGCAATAACTCCCCATTTCCCCTACTAACTCCCTCTCAGCCCTAAGCAGCAACTAATCTATTTTCTGTATTTACAGATTACATGTCTGTACATATTATTTTGGACATTTTATATTAATGGAAGCATATAATATTTGGTCTTCTGTAACTGTCTTCTTTCCCTTAGCATAATTTTTTCAAGGTTCATCTATGTTGGACTATGTATCATTACTTTATTCCTTTCTGTTACCAAATAATATTCCATTGCAAGGATATATCACATTTTGTTTATTCATTCAGCAGTTGATGGACACTGGGGTTAGTCCCACTTTTTGGTTATTATGAATAATGCTGCTTTGGACATTTGTGTATGAGTTTTTGTGTGGACATATGTTTTCATTTCTCTTGGGTAGGATATGGAGGAGTGGAATTGCTGGATTGTATGTAAACTATATGTTTAACTTTTGAAGAAACTACAAAACTGTTTTCCAAAACAGCTGCAAAATTTTACATTCCCATTAGAAGTGAATTAAAGTTTCAATTTCTCCACGTCCTTGCCAACACTCATTATTGCTTGACATTCTTATTATAGCCATCCTACCTAGTGAACGTGAAGTGGTATCTCATTGTGGTTTTTTTTTTAACCATTTTAAGTGTACAATTTAGTGGCATTAATTACATTCCCAATATTTTGCACCATCACCACTATTTCCAAAACTTTTCCAACACCCCAAGCAGAAACTCTGTACTTGTTAAACAATAACTTCCTAGTCCCTGATAACCTCTTATCTACTTTCTGTGGCTATAAATTTGCCTATTATAGACATTTCTTATGAGTGAAATTATATAATATTTGTCTTTTGTGTCTGGCTTATTCACTTAGCATAAAGTTTTCAAGCATGGTATATCACATGTATCAGAATGTCATTCCTTTTCATGGATCAATACTCTGCCACTGTATGTATAGACCACATTTTGTTTATCCATTCATCCGTGGATGGACACTTGGGTTGTTTCTACTTTTGGGCTATTGTGAATAATGCTACAATGATCATTGACAAATGTCTGTTTGAGTCTGTTTTCAGTTCTTTTGGGTATATAGCTAGGAGTGGAATTAAAGGGTCATCTGGCAATTTTATGTTTAACTTTTTGAGGGACCAAACTGTTTTCCACAGTGGCTGCACCATTTTACATTCCCACCAGCAATGTACAGGTTTCCAGTTTCTCCACATCCTCATCAACACTTTTCATTTTCTGTGTTTTTAAAATTATTATACCCGTCATAGTGAATATAAAGAGATATCTCATTGTGGTTTTGATTTGCATTGCCTTAATGACTAATGATGTTGAGCATCTTTTCATGTGCTATTGGCCATTTATATGACTGCTTCAGATGAATGTATTTTCAAATCCTTTGTTCATTTCTAATTGGGTTATTTATACATTGTTGCATTACAAGTATTTTTTATATATTCTGAAAGGAATTCTCTTATATGATCTACAAATATTTTCTCTCATTCTATAAATTGTCTTTTCTGTTTCTTGATGGTATCATTTGTAGCACAAGTTTCTAATTTTGATGTAGCCCAATTTATCTATTTTTTTCTTTCATCGCTTGTTTCTTTGGTCTCATATCTAAGAAACCCTTGCCTACCCAAGGTCACAAATATTTATTTCCACATTTTCTTTTAAGCGTTTTATAGTCTTAACTCTTAAATGTAGATCTATGAGTTATTTGGGGTTCACTTTTGTGTACAGTGTGAGACACAGGTCCAACTTCATTCTTTTCTATGTGATTATCCAGTTGTTCCAACATTATTTGTTGAAAAGGCTATTTCTTGGCACCCTGGTTGAAAAACATTTGATCATAAATGTATGGGTTTATTTCTGATATTTCAATTCTGTGGCAACTGATGTTTGTTAAAAAGTCCAAAAGCAATTTGGTGGAGAAAGGATAGTTTTTCAACAAATAGTGCTAGAACAGATGGATAGTCCTATGCAAAACAATAACAAATACTTGAACCCCTGTCTCACAAATCATATCTTATACATCTCATATCCACACAATTATCTCAAAATGGACCGTAGATAGAAATATAAAATCTAAAACTATAAAACTTCTACCAAAAAAAAAAAGGGAGAAAATTATTTTTGTGGTTAACTAGGCAAAAAAAGGTTTAGATATGACACTAAAAGCACAAATCTAAAAAGGACAAATCAATAATTTGGACTTCATGAAAACTTAAAAAATATCTATTCTTCAAGAGACACTGTTAAGAAAATGAAAATGTAAACCACAGAATAGGAGAATATTTTTGCAAAGTACATATCTGATAAAGGACTTGTAGCAAGAATATATAACAAATTCTCAAAGCTTCATTTTTGAAAAGTCCAATTTTATAAATAGATGAAGATTTGAACATATATTAATACTTCACCAAATAAGCACATGAAATGATGCTCAGCATCACAAAGTGCAGATTAAAACCACAGAGAGCTCCCTCTTCACAATATTAGAATCCATAGAATTTATTTTTATTTATTTATTTATTTATTTTGAGACAAAGTCTGGCTCTGTTGCCCGAGCTAGAGTGCCGTGGCGTCAGCCTAGCTCACAGCAACCTCAAACTCCTGGGCTTAAGCGATCCTCCTGCCTCAGCCTCCCGAGTAGCTGGGACTACAGGCATGCACCACCATGCCCAGCTAATTTTTTTTTGTATATATATTTTTACTTGTCCAGCTAATTTCTTTCTATTTTTAGTAAAGACAGGGTCTCACTCTTGCTCAGGCTGGTCTCGAACTCCTGAGCTTAAATGATCCACCTGCCTCGGCCTCCCAGAGTGCTAGGATTACAGGCGTGAGCCACGGCGCCTGGCCTAGAATCCATAGAATTTAAAAGACTGATCATACCAAGTATTGCTAAGGATGCAGAGGAACTGAAACTTGCATACTGTCCTCATGAGAATGTATAATGGTACAACCATTTTGGAAAGCAGTTTGGAGGTTTCTTTAGATGTTTAGTAGTTATCACATAACTGAAATATTTCCACTCAGGTATTTAATAAAGAAAAATGAAAGTATATGTCCATATAAAGACTTGTATCTGAATGTTTACAGCAGCTTTATTTGTAATAGCCCTAAATTGGAAATAACCCAAATATCCATCAACAGGTGAATGGGTAGACAAACTGTGGTATATACCTGCAATGGAATATTACTGATCAATAAAATGGAATGAAGTTTTGATATACTCAACATCATAGATGAATCTTAAAATAATTATGCTTAAAATCATAAAGCCCAGCAAAAAATATTGTAGGATTTAATTTATGACAAATGCTAGAAAATGCAAAATAAACCATAGTTACAGAAAGTGGATCAGTGGTTTCTTGGGAATAATTGAGTGATGGAGTGGGAAGAGAAGGGAAGAATGGATTTCAAAGGGCAAGAGAAAAATTTTGGTGTGATGGATAACTTTGGGGTAATTGTGGTGATGGTTTTATAGGTGTATTCATATGTCAAAACTTACCAAATCATACACTTTATATACATGCATTTCATTGTGTGTCAATTATATATCAATAAATATTTTGAAAATTGCATATATGTTGATAATGTAAAATGGTGCAGCCACATTGGCAAACTGTTGGGTGGTTACTTAAAAAGCTAAATGTGGAGTTACCATCTAACCCAGCAATTCCACCTCTCCATATCTACTCAAAAGAAATAGAAGTATATGTCCACACATACACACAAAACACTTGTGCTTAAATCTCCATAGCAGCATTAATCATAATAGCCAAAAATAAGAAACAACTCAAATGTCCATCAAGTGATGAGTGGATAAAGAAATGTGCCATAACTATACAATGGAATATTATTTAGCCATTAAAAAAATCAAGTCCTGACACATGTTACAACATGAATGAACCCCAAAAGTGTTATGCTAAGTGAAAAAGTCATCACAAAGACCACATGTTGTATGATCCTGTGTATATTAAAAGTCTAGAATGGGCAAATCTGTACAGACAGAAAGTAGATTAGTGGTCGCCTAGGTCTGGGAGTAGCGGAGAATGGAAAGTGACTACTAATGGGTGTAAGCTTTCTTTTGGGATAATGAAAAAGTTTTAAAATTAGATTATGGTGATAGTTACACAACTCATAGTAAATACCATTGAATCATACTCTTTATAGTGATGAACTTTATATTATGTAAATTATATCTCAATAAAGCAATTGAAAAATTACATGGCTGGCATGACATTTCTGTTGGACGGTGCTGTTTCAGAGGATTACAGATTGGAGCAAAATCTTGGCTGGAGTTAGGTAGAAGGTCATAGTGGTGCTCATTATAAGCCTGTCCTACATGTAATAAGTACTCAGTGAATATTTGCTTGTTTTTTTCTTTTCTTCTTCTTTTTTTTTTATATGCCTCCTCTCCTTCCTCTTTGCTCATTTATATCACAAGACAAATGCTACACTCAATAAAAAATATATTGGAAGCAAATTTTTAACACCATGATTTTTTTTAAACTACCATGTATAAATGGTTTTAAATACTCTATTTACATTTGCTAAGTAATAATTAAATTCTCTAAAGTTAACTTGAATGTAAAAATTGCTTTCAAGTCTTGGACAGATTTTTGCCTTTGAGGACTTTCCCATGATCACTAAGGACAACATTCCCCACTCTGCCCCTTTTATGTATTTTTTTTAATGTTTAATTTTTTATTATATGCGGACGTAACAGTTGTATATCCACTCCGCCCCCTTTCCATCAGCATTTCCTCTCCATCTTGTTGGATTGCTGCCTTGGGAAATTTCAGAAAGAAACAAGCTTTCTTCTAATCAAGTGCTAGCTAACGGTGTGTCAAAATTGGGCTCTCTCAAGTCTTAACTCCACCAAATAAATTTTACTGAGTTTGATGCCAGAATCAAACAACTCCATGGTCACAAGAGGAAAGCATGATGTCTGTGTGAATTTGGGGCATGATGGTGTCTGGCAGTTTATTTTTTCCAGAAGGATGGAACTGTGTTCTACTTCCTCCTTAAGGGAAAAGATAATCCTAAAATACCGCATATAGAAAACAGAGAGACAAAAGCTTTGATGAGCATAAGGATCCCACAAAGATATCCATGTTCTAATCCCCGCAACCTGTGAGTATTGTTATGTGACATGGCAAAGGGACACTGCAGATGTAATTAAGGTGACGGATCTTAAAATGAGGAGCTTGTCTAGATTACCTGGTGAGCCGGGTCTAATCCTATGAGCCTTTAAAAGCAGAGAACTTTCTCCGGCAGGAGGCAGGAGAGACAAGGTAGAAGTTAGATGCAAAGCTTGAGAAGGACTCAGCGTGCCATTGCTGGCTCTGAAGACGAAGGGGCAATGTGACAAGGTATACAGGAAACCTCAAGGCGCTGAGAGAGGCTCCAGGCTGACAGAAAGGAAACAGGACCTCAGCCCAACGGCCACCGGGAACTGAATTTGACCAACAACCTGAACGAGCTTGTTAGCAGTTTCTTCCCAAGAGCCTCCAGTGTGTAAAAAGCCTCGCTGACTCCTTGATTTCAGCATTTTAAGACCCCAAGGACAGTACCCTGCCAAGCCTACCAGACTTCTGGCTCTAGAAGTGCGAGATAATAATTGGGTGCCGTTTTAAGCTACTGTGTGTGTGGCAATCTGTTACTCAGCAACAGAAAACTAATACACAAGCGATTTGCAAGTAGAGATCTAGGAACCCCATGTGTGTAGAGGTTCTTAGGGAAGGTCAGACGGTTGGTTCTTAAATTTCAAAATTGAAAGACACATCAGGGATATACACAAAGGCATTATGAGATGTATCATATTGGATCACAGAATCAGGGCTTTGAGCTGACGTGTTGGCCCTCACGTTGTACCCTGCTGCAGACATGGAACTGGCCTGACACATTTAGCCACAGTTGTATAAATCCAGGAAGACGCAAACGATGAAGACAAGTGGGAGACGCTGGACTCTCGTTTGTGTCTGACTTCTGCAGGTTCTATGAGGAGGGAACAGTAATGATGCTGCTTTTTGCCCCCAGCTTGCTGTCACTGGAGTTTTCTGCTCACCTTGTGCAAAGCCAATCGGTCATCCCCTGCCTGGTAGCACCAGTTCAGTCCTGCAGTCCCCGGTCGCACCAAAGCTCTCAGATGAGGGCACACTTGTCCTCCCTGGGAACAAAGTCAGTCCTTTCAAGAAGTGAACATACAAGACCACTGTTCCCCTGCGAGGGGACAGGACCAAAACAAGAAAGACACTTCTTGTCATCTGTCTTCTTCTTGTATAAATCCCCATTCTATCCCATTTTGGTAAATTCTTTCAAGGTCTGATTCAGAACACCTGGGGCCTTATCTCGGTTCAAGTCTTCTAGTTTGAACTTTATAATTTAAAGTGATTATTAAGGAATAAGAACAAAACACTTAATTCCAATGCTGTGTAAACTATAGAAATAACGGCAAGTTTTCCATTTATTTTATGAAGCTAATATAACACTTCTACCGAAACCAGACACACACATATAGCTCAAGCCAGACCAGACTAATCTCACTTAGGCTATTTATATGGAATCTTAAACACACATCCTAATTTATTAGTACAATATATTAAAATAATTATATTTCATACCCAAGCAGGTCCTGTCCCAGAAATACAAGGATAATCAATATTTTAGAAAGTATCAATATTGTATACTGACTGTGTCTGTTTTGTACACTAACTAGTATAGTCCTAATATCTAGCACAGGGCCTGGCACACAGTAGACAGTAAGTATTTATTAAATGACTAAATGAATATCCACTATCAATTATCAGTATGAAAATAAATTGAGAAGAAAAAGATCCCATTCAAGTAGCAATTATAGCAAATATATATACGTGTGTGTATTGTGTATATGTGTGTGTGTGTTTTGTTTTGTTTTGTTTTTGAGATGTGGTCTCCCTTTGTCACCGAGGCTAGAGTGCAGTCGTGCAATCATAGCTCACTGTAAGCTTGACCTCCTGGGCTCAAGTGATCCTCCCACCTTAGCCTCCCAAGTAGCTGGGACTATAGGCGCATGCCACCACATCTGGATAATTTTTAAATTTTTTGTTTTAGATATGGGGTCTTGCTATGTTGCCCAGCCTAGTCTTCAACTCCTGGCCTCAAGCAATCCTCCTGCCTCCCAAAGTGCTGGAATTAAAGCATAAACTACTGCACTTGGCCCACTTTTATACATATATACATATATATGTATATTTCACCCAGGAATAAACTTTAAAAAGTATGTAAAATCTGCATCAAAGATAGAGCAAAATTTTACCAAGGTACATGAAAGAAGATAAATAAATGAGAAACATCTCTGTATGAGAAAATGCAACATTATAAAGAAGTTAGTTCTTCTCAAACTAATTAATAAATGTAGTGTAGGGCCCATTAAAATATCAAAGAGACTTTGGGAGAAGTGAGTCAATAAATTTTGGGGGAGAAAAAAGAAATATCAGAGGATATTTGCATAATTATTAAAACCTATTATAAAGCCATAGTAATTAAAACAGAGAGATTTGGCATAGAATAGACAGATCAGTAAAATAAAATTTAAAACCTTGAAACAGACTCAAGTATATACAAGTATTTTGCACATGATCAAGGTAGCATTTAAAATTAGAGAGGGAAAATACTATTCAAGGAAATAATGTTGAGATAGTTGGTCTCTGTTGGGAAAATTAAGCTGGAGTTCCCATTGCATGCCAATCATCAAGGTAAATTCCAAATAGATAAGCTATTTTTCCAAATACTATAAACAAAATAACTAGAAAATATAGGAAGTGTTTATATAATCTTGAGTGGTAAAGGTTTTTCCAAGCATAATACCTAAAGAAAAAATTATAAGAGATACATAGATTTGCCTATATAAAAATTTAAAACTTAAATTCGATTTAAGAAAAAATGAAACGACAAACCACAAACAGAGACAAACGTTGGCTGTATGAAGGGCAAAGGATTGATAGCCTTAATGTAGAAAACGCCCTTGCAAAACAGAAGGAAAAAGACATACATCCCAGTAGAAAAACGGACAAAAGGCAACTCACAAAAAAAGAATATGAATTAAAAAAAAGAAATGTTTGGCCAGGCCAGGTGGCCCACACCGGTAATCCTAGCACTCTGGGAGGCCGAGGCAGGAGGAGTGCTTGAGGTCAGGAGTTTGAGACCAGCCTGAGCAAGAGCAAAACCGCGTCTCTACAAAAAATAGAAAAATTAGCCGGGCATTAGACTCCATCCCCCTGAAAATAATAAAAATTTAAAAATGAATAAAAAATAAAAATATGACCTGGAAATTCTGTGTCTAGAATATTTTTTCTGAAGAAAAGATCAAGTGACATTCATCACAGAATTCCTTAAAATATTTTTAATGGAAATAATTTAAATGTTCTGCAGTAGAAGACCGCTTTGGTAAATTATGGTTCATGTGTAGGATGGAATACCACATAGTCCTTAAAAATTCTGTTAAAGAGTGTGTTCTGACTTGCTGAATGCCGGGATATTTAAGCTACCGGGCTGTGGAGTCAGACCTGGATTCAAACCCATCTTTTCCCATCTGTGTGTCATGGGACGATCTGTGTAACCTCTCCAAGCTTCAGTTTTCATACCTATGAAAAATTGTTGTGAGGTTAAACAAACCAGTTTATATGAAGTGCTTATAAGCACAGTAGCTGGCATTCAATAAATATTCACTGCATATATACATATATATATTAAGATTGGATACCTAATCTTGAAGTCAGTGACGCTGGCATGCAAAAGTCATTTAATAAACATCTTTGAATAAATAAAATATGAGGAAGATGATGGGAGATCTAACTGAGAAAATTGTGTTTAGGTCAAAAAGAAAATATGACTATGAAGTAATGAGACTTTGGTTTTCTATGACTTATTAATGAACTCAGGAGGGAAGGCCAAAAGTGAGCTTTTAAAAGTATTTTGTACAGTAGCAGCGTATTGAAATAAATGTATATAGCCTCACAAGGTGAATTCTTTGGAAGACAAAACTCATTTAGATGTAAATGTTCTATAAAAATGTATGTTGTTTTCTATGCAGTAACTTTATAGCTGTTCTCTACGCGGTCCACCTCAAAATGCCCGTAGTGTTTCCTTCATTCAGCAGATACTTTCCAAGCACCTGGTATGGGCTCGGCACTGCCACAGGCTCAAGGTCTGTGCCCTGGTGGAGCTGACGTTGTGACTGTGTTGGGTTGTGACTGGGTGACAAGTCTCACCTGCCCGTGGGCGCCTCGGTAGGTTCCTGGTGCTCTGGAGAGGCTGGGCCTGGAAAATGAGGAGTGGGCCCTGCCTGCCACTCACCCAGCTGTGTCACCCTGGGCAACGACATTGTGATTCTGGACCTCAACTTTTTCATCTATAAAATGACAGCATTAGAGAGATGACTTTCAGTTTTTCTCTTTTTATGACCAGAACGAAATTAGTTGTGACCCAGTACACACACACACACACACACACAGCTGAACGTGGACACACACACACACACAAAACTAGAAGACATGTTCACGAATGCCAAGGCCACTTCCAACTTGGAAACATCTGTTTTTCTAGAGGAAAAAGGTCTGGCAGGTATCAGCCTTATGGGATCTTGGGCAAATTATATCACCCCTTCAGTCCCTGCGCTGTGAAATCAGGCTCCAGGCTTAGATGATCTCTGGAGTCCCTCTGTTTCTAAAATTCTGTTTTGGGAATAAAATTCCACTCAACGATGACATGTTGTGCCTTTTCCAGGCACTTTCTAGGCCCATGAGCTGGAAAGGGGAGCGACTCATGGACGCCCCCAGTTAAGGACCCGCTGTCCTTAGTGAGACAGAGCGGGAGGCACAAGAAGGAAGCAGGCATGTGTGTTCGTCCCAGAGTTCGTTTATAACGCGCCGGCGGAGCCTTCACAGAGGGCCACGATTTCTGCCTGTCCCACGTCTTGGCCTCCACCATTTTTGTACGCCAGGAAATGAACATATGAGGTGTCACCAAACGCATGTTTTCAGGATATTTCCTCCCCCTGCCCTGGAGGAAAGGGGTCTGCTTCAAGGGGGAGCTTCCGGTTGTCCTGTGAGGCCGGACCCCACTCACAGCAAGCTCTGGCAATAAGGACAAACGCTGCATGCTGTGAGGGTCAAATGCAGAATACAAAATAGAGCTCGTCGCTGAGTTAATGATCTCACTAAAGTCGAAATGTTTTCAGCCCTCGCTCCAACTCCCTGTGAGTTGTTTAGTTTTATCACTTAGATTTTTTTAAATCAACGTCATGCAAAACATAATTATATTCCTAGTAATCTGAAACCGTTTCCTTATTTCAGACCTCCAGCCATAGCCATTTGGTCACTTTCCATCGGAAGATACTGTTTGAATTTTCAGCTCAAAAGCTCCCACTGCCCAACAAGGCCAAATGCCAACACACACACACACACACACACACACACACACACACTCCTGCAAGCTGATGGAGTTTATTTCTAAAGCCAAATGCAGCTTTGAAATACAGGTTTAGACAGCGCATGAACTGCTGGCGAATAATTGCTACAACAGGATCAGCCCCTTAAGGCCAAAGGAGTAAACGTGATCTTCCGCGAGAGGCGCAGGCGGCGGCTGTGCAGAAAGCAGCCACGTGAAAGGTTTACCTGCAGCAGCGCAGTCAGGAGTAGACTCTCCCCGCTCAAGTGTGCAGGCCCGTCTGTAAACAGCTCTGACAGCTCTGCGGCGCCAGACAATTGCGCCATTGACAGACAGGACTGGTAAGTGCTCCTCGTTTCCAGGGGTATTCTGTGCATCTCAGTAGAGGTAGGTGCTTTGTCCTGCGTCCCCTCCATGAGAGTAAATGTCTTTTTCTCCTAGGAGCCCCTGCTCCTGCTCTCGGTCTCCTGCTGTTACTGTTTAACTACCTCGGCAGCAGGGGGGCCGGGGCAGAGGAGCTGGCCCCCAAAACAGGCCCGTCCTGGCGCTAGCAGGGTGGCGTTCTCTCTTGAGAACCTACCCGTGGGCCACGGACCGGACCCGTTACTCAGCGTGAACCCAGGATGGTTTGGAGGGTGGTTTTTCTGGGAAGCAGTAAAGCCACCCAGAAAGCCACTGCAAACCACCTGATCCAAAAATGTTTCTTGAGACCTGGGGAAAGAGCCCAGGGACCAAGTCCCTGCTGTCATGGCGCTTGCGTTCCCAGTTCACGGAGGCGAGACAGATAACTAACAAGTAAGCACCTCCTAAGTCAGGTCGCGTTAAGGGCGGGGAGGAAAGGGGAGAGATGCTGTTCTAGACGGGCTGCCCAGGAAAGGCTGCTCTGACAAGGCTGTATTTGAATGAAGCACAAGATCGAGTCACCCAAACAAGAGGGTTGCAGGCAGGAGAACAGCAATTGCAAAGGCCCTGGTTTGGGGTGTGCTTGGCATGTCTGAGGACGACCTGGCGGCACTTCGAGGAACTGGTGACAGAAATTCCTCCTGGGGAGCCTCTCCTGGGACACACTGAGATGGTGACTGAGGGGCTTCCTACTAAAACTCCTAGAGACAATCTTCCCCTGAGAATAGTGGGGGGACCCTGCCCATACTGGAGCTCTTGTCTTCCCATCCTTCCCCAGCCTCCCCAGCACAGGTTTTTGTTGTTTTTTTTTTAAAGAGCCAAAGCTGCTGAAATCCAAGCAGCCTCGTGGGCAAAGCCACCACAGGATATAAACATGAAAAGTTGGGTCTTAAAAATATTTATGAAGAAAAATAGGTCTTTGGTTATTTTCTATTGATCACCTATTACATTACAAACACTTTATATATATTAGCTTATAGGTAGGTGTGATTATCCTCACTTCACACAACAGTAACCTGAGTCTCAAGAAATTAAAGAAGCTGGGTGCAATGGCTCAGCCTATGATCCCACCAACTGGGGAGGCTGAGGCGGGAGGATCACTTGAGGCCAGGAATTCGAGAACAGCCTGGCAACATAGCAAGATCCCATCTGTAAAAAAAAAAAAAAAAAAAAATTAAAAATTAGCCAGGCATGGTGTCCTGTCCCTGTCATCCCAGTTTCTCAAGAGGCTGAAGTAGGAGGATCTCTTGAGCCCAGGAGTTCAAGGATTCAAGGGTGCAGTGAGATACTTTGCAGCCTTTGCACTCTAGCCCAGCTGACACAGCGAGACCTCATCTCTAAAAACAACAACAACAACAAAAACCCACAACAACAAAACAAACAAACAAGAAAAACCCAGACCACATAGTCCCAAGAAGCAATGGGGCCGGGCACGGTGGCTCACGCCTGTAATCCTAGCACTCTGGGAGGCCGAGGCGGGAGGATCGCTCGAGGTCAGGAGTTCAAGACCAGCCTGAGCAAGAGCGAGACCCCGTCTCTACTAAAAATAGAAAGAATTTATATGGACAGCTAAAAATATAACTAGAAAAAATTAGCTGGGCATGGTGGTGCATGCCTGTAGTCCCAGCTACTCGGGAGGCTGAGGCAGGAGGATCGCTTGAGCCCAGGAGTTTGAGGTTGCTGTGAGTTAGGCTGATGCCACAGCTCTTGCTCTAGCCTGGGCAACAGAGTGAGACTCTGTCTCAAAAAAAAGAAGCAATGGATCAGGATCGGCACCCAGGCTAACTCCAGAGCCGTGTCCTTCTCCACTGCAGGGCATTGCCTCCAGGGTACTGTGACTGTGCGCGATCAGCCATTGCCGAGCCGGTGGGTGCACGGCGTGGGCGGGGAGCAGACTTCCGGACTTGGTTTGTGACTGCACAGGGACTCCCTAGAGCTGGCGAGTTGTTTATGTATAGTGGCTATTACTTAATTCCTCAAAGCCTACATTTCCGCGTCTCCATGGAAAGTTTGGCCGTGCCTCAAACCTCGGAGGTGGAGCTGAGTGCCACCCGCAGCCCAGCACACATCTGCAGTGGGCCCTCGGACGCTGAGACGGAGCGGGGGTCCCTCGGCTTTCAGGGATACTGCCCTGAGCCTCCCCAGTCCGCCGGCTCTTTCTCTAAGAGGCTTCACCTCTACACTAGCTCTGCATGTAGCGCTCTCATGCCCGAAATGACACAAAGAGGCTAATTCTCATTTCCCTTTTTCCAGAGACCTCTAGTACATAGAATTATGGACCTGAAGTTCTTTGAGACGGTCATCCTCTGGTGCTGTTCTCACTGGGCCGTCTTCTTGCAGAGCGGTGTCCTGCTCGTGCTGGAACACTCCGGGGTCCAGGGAACCCACCACTCCTGGGCCAGCTGGTCTGTCTCTGGGCACCTTCTTCCCGAAGTCGGGCTTCCCTTAGTCTCTCCCCTGTGAGATTGGCCCGTGCTCTCCCTGAGAGGCTACACAGGACACTTTCATCCCTGCCACTTGGAAGCCAAGCAGTTGCTTTATACCTCTATTAATATGGCCCACAGTCGCAGCTTTTTTTGACACGCATGTAATACTGTTGATTCATATTGAGGTTTTCATCAACTAAAACTTGTGTTTCTTTTCTTCTGTTTCTTTGCAGCTTATTACTATTAAGCTGTATCCTCATGTTCACACTGATTTAATGGACAATTACAAGACTCTGCATTTATCTCTATTAAACTTTCACCAGATGCACATCTGTGGACTAGATCTCTCTGGATCTTGCTGTTGCGATCCGTTTTCTCACTATCCCTCCCACTTCGTCTTCACCTCTGATTACGTGGGGAGGCGTCTGTTGATGGAGTTGTGGAATCAAATACCTGTGGAAGCCAAGGAGGTAACATAAGTGGATCAACAGGGCTGGATGTGGGGTCACACACTGCGCTTGTGCCGAGTGAACCCCGCGCCCCTCCCGGCCCGGGCTGCCTCGCTCGCGCCAGCTGGGTGTTCCCCTCCAGGGATGCGAACGCACCGTGGCCCGTCTCCAGCTTCTCTAAGAGAATCTGCCATTCTGGATTTTTATGTAAAATCATTTTAAAATATTGACTCCATTTTTTTTAAACAGCATGTGGGGCAAACAAAAATATCTATGGACCAGGCATGTTCTCTGGGCCACCGGTTAGCAGCCAGTCGCTTATTTATGTCATTGTTAAACTAACTGAACTAGAAGGAAGATGGTCCAAGCCTGCGATATGCACGACAGACCAGCCTCCAAGGCAGGCTGAGGGCACCCTCTGGATCTGTCTTCCAACCACTTACTGAACCACCTACCTGGGTTGACACCCAGCCTCCCCACTCACCATCACGCCCAAAGACACCAGGACTGCTGCAGAGGAGGCACCTCATCTCAGAAAGAGGGATGGTGGAATCAGGCAGTGCTGGGTTCTCATCTTCCCTCTGCCACTTCCTGGCTGTGTGACCTTGGACAAATGCATTCAATTCTCCGTGCTGTGGTTTTTCTCATCTGTAAAATGCAGAAAATAATAGCGTCTACTTCATAGGGTTGATGTAAGTATTTTACAAAATCATTCATGTAGCATTCTTAGCTCAGGGCCCAGCACATGGGAATTACTCAATGAAATTTACCTATACTTATTATTTTGTGGCTACTACTGTTATTGCTACAATTATTATTAGGAATCACATTGTTATCCCTGACTTCTGAAGATGGTGAAGGACAATGGGAACAGCCCAGTGAGTGCAGAAGAGCTGCTCTTGGAAACACACCCAACCTTCCTCCATTCATGACCCCTCAGGCTGATGACCTTGGCACATGGCTGGTGCTCCCCTTAATAAAAACACCTCCACCAGTGGGAGTGGAAACACCAATTTTGCTTTCAGATGCCACAGACTGGATCATGCCACTCCTCTTCTCAAAAACTGTCAGTTAGGTCCCTTGTTACTTACAAAATGGAGTTTAAACTCCTTCTCCTGTCTGGGGGGGTCCCCTCCCGGGTGGCATCGCCCACATCTCTGGCTCATCTCTCCGGAGACCCTTTCCAGGGTCCTGCCTTGCCACTCCCTGGACAAGCCCTGGGCCCCGGGCCCCTCCTGTACTGCTTCTCCCAGGGCAGGTGCCCTTGCCTGGCTCTTCACTGGCTAAATCCCATTCATCCTTCAAACCTAGTGACAGTCAGGGTCACCATGAAAAGTTCTTCCTTTGAAATTTATTAGCATTATCTGCTTCCACTATTCATTTGGCATTTAGCATACTCTACTTTCTGTCTTGCTTAACGGGTGAGCTACAGAAGGGTCTTGGCCTTTTTTGTGACTTTCCCATCACACACAAACACACACACACACCCCACACCACCCCCACCACATAGCACAAGGCTGAGAACACTGGGAATGCTCAATAAAGAAATATTTTTGGCCTGAATGAATGGCCTTAAGGACTGTTCCTTTCAACAATTATGGCCCAATAAATTATACCAGCATTGCCTCCTGGAGGGAGAGGCCACACCAAGGCTCCCACAGATGGGGAACTGCTCTGTCTGCCAAAACCCAGATGCAGGGCGGCCTTGGCCTTGTTTGGCTGTCTACCTGAATCCGGGTTTAACAACTTGGCCTGCAGTTTTACGGCCTGAATCACCAGGCTCAGCACAACAGCGTGAGTTCTGTGTCCACATGCCGGTGCCAGGTGTGGAGGGAACTGGCTGCGGTGACTTACCCAGCTCGAGGAGACCTGCAGGTGGGGGCGAGGGGTGCCTGCACCCCAGGCTGTGAGGCCAGGGGACTTGTCTGCAAAAGGAACCCTTGTCTGGACCCTAAACAGAAAAAAAAAAGACGTGATGAAAGTTTATAGCGTAAGGATCTGGGGCTGGGGGCCGCAGGGGGACGTGTATTAGGTTGGAGGTTGTTGGGGGGGTTGTGGGACATAAAATGACCTTCGAGGTCATGATTGAACTGAACAAAGCCGAGAGAGAGGACTTAGACTCAGTCGGATTTTATTTCCATAGCTGTAAGAGTTGTGTGGTCCTAGGAAGAATGCTGGAATCCATTACATTTAAGCCTCTAGACTTGGGGTTACATATCTTAAGAGCCAAAGAAATGCAGTATCCAAACAAGCGATACAAGGGTTGAGGACTCGTGAGTAGAAGTTAGAAGGGTGTCTGGCTGGGGGAACGTTCCCTTTTTGGGTTATGAAGTCATTGGTACAGCAACTGTAAGTAGAGTTCATGGCAGTGGTGTGCTGGGTACGGTTTAACAACCAATCCTCCAAAAAATAGTCCTGACTTGTAGCATTTGCAGATTTCTGTGGTGTAAATACACCCACCACAGCCGATTTCAAATTACGCAGAAGGCAGGCCCAGAACACGGGGCGGGGAGGAGACTGCACACCCGGCTCCTGGGAGCCTTTGCTGGCCGGCTCCGGCACACCGATTCCCTCAGCCTGTCAAGGTCACCAGCAAGAACCCAGCAGAGAGCATGCCTCTCTGGTAGTTTGGCAGCCACCTCAAGCACTGTGAGTCATTGCGGCAAAAACCTCAAAAATTCTAGGAGTAGGTAATTCCAAAAATTGTATGAGATAATATAATAATTCCCTTAGTGGGTATCTTTCAAACCTGGTACAATTTAGAATTAAGTGTGGAGGCCAGGTGCGGTGGCTCACGCCTGTAATCCTAGCACTCTGGGAGGCTGAAGCAGGAGGATCCCTTGGGCTCAGGAGTTCGAGATCAGCCTGAGCAACAGCGAGACCCCGTCTCTACTAAAAATAGAAAAATTAGCTGGGTGCCGTGGCGCGTGCCTGTAGTTCCAGCTACTCCGGAGGCTGAGGCAGGAGGATTGCTTGAGCCCAGGCGTTGGAGGTTGCTGTGAGCTAGGCTGATGCTGTGGCACTCTACTCAGGGCAACAGAGTGAGACTCTGTCTCAAAAAAAAAAAAAAAAAAAAGAATTAAGTGTGGAAATGTTTAAAAGAAGGATATTCATAGCAGTAATATTTCTTGTGTAAAGATGTTTGTACGTATTTAGTATTTTAGGTACCTACAATGCTTAAAAGAATCTGGCCTGTTGGTATAACAGCTCAGCTTCGTGATTTCCATTTTCAATGTGTCATCAAGCTCTTGCTCTTTCTCTTTCTCTTTCCTTCAGTCCTAAAGCCGTTAGGTGAGGCAGAGCAAAGTAGATACAGTTGCTCCTATTATTTGTGGATTCCATATTTGCGAATTTGCCTACTCATTAAAATTTATTTGTAATCCCAAAATCAATACTCATGATGCTTTTGCAGACGTCATCCACACACACAGATCAGCGAAAAATTTAAGTCAACCGATAGGCACACTTGCGGCCAAGGCCGAACAAGGTGGTGCTCTACTTCCTGTTTCAGCTCTCGTTTTGTGAAGAAATGTCCTTTTTCTTTTTTTTTTTTTTTTTTGAGACAGAGTCTCACTCTGTTGCCTGGGCTAGAGTGCCATGGCATCAGCCTAGCTCACAGCAACCTCAAACTCCTGGGCTTAAGCGATCCTCCTGCCTCAGCCTCCCAAGTAGCTGGGACTACAGGCATGTGCCACCATGCCCGGCTAATTTTTTCTATATATATTTTTAGTTGTCCAGATCATTTCTTTCCATTTTTAGTAGAGATGGGGTCTCGCTCTTGCTCAGGCTGGTCTCAAACTCCTGAGCTCAAACGATCCTCCCGCCTCAGCCTCCCAGAATGCTAGGATTACAAGCGTGAGCCAACTCGCCCAGCCAGATTTGTGTCTTTTAAGTAAAAATCTTACTAAGCTTATATACAATAGTGAAACATTTAAGGGAAATTAGGTTCACCATATCTATATGTTTAATTTATTAGATTTATAAAAATTATTACACTTAATTACTTGGGAGGGTTTGTCAGTTAGACAAAGTACATACTTTTAAAAGGAAACAGAATATATTCCATTTATAAATGCTGTTTTAAATGGTTGAAGGCATTTAACTGAATGTGTAAATGAGACCAAATTATTATTTTAAAACTCCTTAAAAGTAATTGCTAAAATTATCTAGACTTGTAAATAGAATAGGGTTTTCAACCGAACTTAAAAGTCTACTGAATATTAGCTTTTAAAAACCAGAATAGGCTAGGCGCCGTGGCTCACGCCTGTAATCCTAGCACTCTGGGAGGCCGAGGCGGGAGGGTGGCTTGAGCTCAGGAGTTCGAGACCAGCCCGAGCAAGAAGAGTGAGACCCCATCTCTACAAAAAATAGAAAAATTAGCCGCATGTGGTGGTGTGTGCCTATTATCCCAGCTACTTGGGAGGCTGAGGTGAGAGAATCACGTGAGCCCAGGAGCATGAGGTTACAGTGAGCTATGATGATGCCATGGCACTCTAGCCTGGACAAAAGAGCAAGACTCTGTCTCAAAAAAAAAAATTAAAAAAACCCAGAAGGTCAGAAGGTATATAAAACACAATCTCTGACCTACTAAGGAGATCATAACTCATCAGTGCCACAAGATCAACACTCAGGAGACAATAACAAAGGAAACAATCTGGAGACAAAGCTCAGGAAATTTCACCCCAAAATATGACTCCTGGGTATAAAGAGTATTTTGAATTAGAGGAAAATATGGCATCAGAGAACCAAGAAGCTCCCTTCTGCCTCTTTCAAATGTAACATAATTAGCTGCTTCACTGAGAGTCTGTAATGCTATCACTTCAACAGATAGTGCTGGGATAACTGGATATCCACATGTAAAAGAATGGAGTTAAGGCCAATCACAGTGGTTTACGCCTGTAATCCCAGCACTCTGGGAAGCTGAGGTAGGAGGATCACTCAAGCCCAGGAGTTTGAGACCAGCCTGGGCAACATAGCAAGACCTCATCTCTGCAAAAAATAAAAAATTAGGCCAGGTGCTCACACCTGTAATCCTAATACTCTGGGAGGCCAAGGCAGAAGGATTGCTTGAGGTCAGGAGTTCGAGACCAGCCTGAGCAAGAGTGAGATCCCATTTCTACTAAAAATAGAAAAAATTAGCAGGGCATGGTGGCGTGTGCCTGTAGTCTTAGCTACCACGGAGGCTGAGGTGGGAGGCTCTCTCGAGCCCAGGAGTTAACAGCTGCAGTAAGCTAAGATCATGCCACTGCACCCCAGCCTGGGTGACAGAACAAGACACTGTCTCTAAAAAAAAATAAAAAAGAATGAAGTTGGACCCCTTCCTCACCTGCACCATATGCAAAAATTGACTCAAAATGGATCAAAGACCTAAATGTAAGAACTAACACTATTTGTCAGAATCTACTTTGAGTGAAAGAAGATTAAAATAAGAAAGATAAAAAAAAAGAGAAAAGGAATAGAAAAAAACTAAAACCATAAAACTCTTAGAAGAAAACATAGATGTAAATCTGCATGATCTTAGATTAAGCAATGGTTTCTTAGATATACACCAAAAGCACAATCAACAAAAAGAAAATTGATAAATTAGACTTCTTCAAAATTAAAAACTTTGGTGCTTTAAAGAACACTATCAAGAAAGTGAGGACAAGCACGGTGACTCACACCTGTAATCCCAACTTTGGGAGGCTGAGGCAGGAGGATCAGAAGTTTGAGGCCAGAAGTTTCTGACCAGCCTGGGCACCATAGTGAGACCCCATCTCCAAAAAAAAAGGACAAAGAAAAAATAGCCAGGCATGGTGGCATGTGCCTATAGTCTCAGTTACTCTGTGGACTGAGGCAGGAAGATCCCTTGAGGTCATGAATTTGAGGTTACAGTGAGCTACGCTGAACTCAAGCATGGGTGACAGAGTGAGATCTTGTCTCTAAAGAAATAAAAGAAAAAGAAAAAAAGTGAAAAGACAACTCACAGAATGGTAGAAAATGTTTGCAAATTAGATATCCTGTAAGAGTCTAGTATCCAGAATATATAAAGAACTCTTACAACTCAATAAGAAGAAAAACAACTCAATTTTAAAATGGGCAAAGGACCCGAGTAGATATTTCTCCAAAGAAGACTTACAAATAGTCAGTCAGCACATGACAAGATGCTCAGCATCATGAATCATTAGGAAAATGCAAACCAAAAGCACAATGAGATACTACTTCACACCCACTGCTCCCATTAAGATGACCTTAATCAAAAAGATAGATAATAACAAGTGTGGATGAAAATGTGGAGAAATTTTGGAACCTTCATACATTGCTGGTTGTTAGATAAAAATGCACAGCCATTTTGAAAACAAGTTTGGCGGTTCCTCAAAATGTTAAACATAGAGTTACCACAAAGATATGTCCTCGAAAAACTTGTACAGAAAAGTCTATAGTAACATTATTCATAATAGCCAAAAAGTGGAAACAATCTAAATGTCCATCAACTGATGAATGGATAAACAAAATATCCCATACAATGGAATATTATTCAGCCATTTAAAGGAATAAAGTACTGATGAAAGGTACAATGTGGGTAATCTTTGAAAAATTATCTAAGTGAAAGAAGTCAGTCACAAAAGCTCACATATTATATTATTCCATTTATATGTAATGTCAAGAATAGACAGCCTGGGTGCGGTGGCTCATGCCTGTAATCCTAGCACTCTGGGAGGCCGAGGTAGGAGGATCACTTTAAGTCAGGAGTTCAAGATCAGCCTGAGCAAAAGCGAGAACCCGTCTCTACTAAAAATAGAAAAAAATCAGCCAGGCGTGGTGGTGTACACCTGTAGTCCCAGTTACGAGGGAGGCTGAGGCAAGAGGATTACTTGATCCCAGGAGTTTGAGGTTGCTGTGAGCTATGATCATGCCACTGTACCCTAGCTGGGGAGACAGAACGAGACTCTGTCTCAAAAAAGAAAAAAAAGAATACACAAATCTATAGAAACAGAAAGTAGATTAGTGGTTGCCTTGGACTGGAGATGTTGGGAGGATATGGGCAGTGACAGCTAATGGCCATGGGTTTCTTCTCGGGGTGATGATAATGTTCTAAAATTGATTGTGGTTACAGTTGCACAATTCTGGATATACTAAATATCATTGAATTTTACACTTTAAAATAGTGAATTATGCAGTGTGTAAATATTTCAAATCTGTTATATTAAAAAAATTGCAAAACACATGCCTGATAAAGGACTTGTATCCAAAATATACAAAGAACTCTTAAACTCAACAGTAAAGAAACAAACAACCCATTTAAAAATGGGTAAAAGATCTGAGTAGATACCTCTACCAAAGACTTTATACACATGGCACATAAGCATAAGAAAAGCTGCTCAACATCATTTCTCATTAAGGAATTGCAAATTAAAAGAACTACACACCTATTAAAATGGCTAAAATCCAAAGAATTGACAATACCAAATGCTAGCAAGGATGTGGAAGTCTGATTCATTCCTGGGGGAATGCAAAATGGTACAGCCACTTTGGAAGACAGTTTAGCAGTTTCTTACAAAGCTAAACTTACTCTTACCATACAGTTCAGCATGAGGCTTCTAGGTGTTCACCCTAATGAGTCGAACACATGTCCACACAAAAACCTGCACACAAATGTTTATAGCTGCTAAAAACTGGAAGCAATCAAGATGTGCTTCCAAAGGCGAATGAATAAACAAACTGTGGTAACTACCATGGAATATTATTCAGCTATAAAAAGAAATGAGCTATCAAGGCACAAAAAACATGGAGGAAACTTAAATGCATGTCGCTTAGTAAGAGAAATCAACCAGAGGTGGTTATGTACTTCTGCGGTCCCCACCCCACCAACCCCCAGGCCATGGCCTGTTCGGAACCAGACTGCAGAGCTCCATGACACCTCCCAACCCCCACTGCCCCAGTCCAGTCCGTGGAAAAATTGTCTTCCACGAAACTTAGGAAGTGGAGGGCACACAGCAGGAGATGAGCAGCCAGTGGAGGGAAGGGCCAACCTAGTGAAGCTTCATCTGTATTTACAGCCAGTCCCCATCACCTGCCCCCTCCTGGTCTGTGGTGCCAACAAGGTTGGGGACCACTGTACTATATGATTCCAACTATATGACATTGTGGAAAAGCAAAATTATAGAGGTAGTAAAAAGATCAATGGTTGCCATGGGCCTCAGTGCAGGGAGGGAGCGATGAATAGATGAGACCCAGGGGAATTTTAGGGCAGTGAAGCTGTGCTGTATGATAGTGGATGGTGGATGCATGCCATTACGCATTTGTCAAAACCCATAGAAACTATAATACAAAGAGTGAACTCTAATGTAAACTATGGACTTTAGTTAATAATAAAGTATCAATATTGGTTCATCAATTTTAACAAAACTGCAACATTAATGCAAGATGTTAACAATAGGGAAAACTGTGTTGGGAAGGACATATGGGAACTTTTCCTACTATCTGTTCAATTTAGTATCAACCTAAAACAGCTCTAAAAAGTAGTCTATTGATTTAAAAAACAAAAACCTAAGGAAAAGAATATGGCAAATAAAAGGCAGATCAAAAATACATAAGACTGTAACAAAATCAGGCAAAAAATGATAAACAAAGGGTACTCTATTTTTTGTTTGTTTGTTTGTTTTGGAGACAGAGTCTCGCTCTTTTTGTCTGGGCTAGAGTGCCGTGGCGTCAGCCTAGCTCACAGCAACCTCAAACTCCTGGGCTCAAGCAATCCTCCTGCCTCAGCCTCCCGAGTCGCTGGGACTACAGGCATGTGCCACCATGCCCCGCTATTTTTTTCTATATATATTTTTAGCTGTCCAGATCATTTCTTTCTATTTTTAGTAGAGACGGGGGTCTCACTCTTACTCAGGCTGGTCTCGAACTCCTGAGCTCAAGCCACCCTCCCGCCTCGGCCTCCCAGAGTGCTAGGATTACAGACGTGAGCCACCTCGCCCAGCCAGGATACTCTTTAAATAAAAGAAATTTTTAAAAAGAGTCTGTGTGCTTGCCAACTGTGAAGTGTCCTGTCTTGCAAAGGACAAACTGTATCATGACACCGTGTCTCCCTGGTGTGACTCCAAGACCAATGCCACCACAGGCATCACACGCTATTGGCAGCCACAGGAAGCCAGGGAGACCTCGGCTCTGGAAATTTAATTACAGAGAGAAAGTGTCCTCCACTTCCATTGCCACATTTAATAGACGTTAAAAACTGTTCTGTATTCCCATGATTGCTGCTCTTTTTTGGTATATATCCACTTAGAATATGAGCGCTTAGGGAAGAAGCCATCATGAGCTCCCAAGAACCAACTGCATTTCCTTGTTCCACCAAGGCTGTGGGCAGGGTACTGTCGCTGACAGGCAGGAATAAACCAGAAGATGCTTGGCCACTTATATCAAATCAAGGAAAGCACCAGAACTATGCACAGCACAGGTGAACAGGGACCACAGGGCAGTGTTTCTCCATCCTGCTCTGCTGGGAATCACTGGCGAAGCCCGTCAAAATCACCGATGCCTGGACTCACCCTATTCTTTCAGTCAACAAATAGTCACTAAGCATCTCTTGTGCCAGGAACGGTTCTGTTTACTTGGGATGCAAGGCTGACAAAAACGGACAAAATTCCCTGCTTTTATAGAGCTCATGTCCTAGCAGGGAGAGAGAGAAACAATGAGCATAAGAAATTAGTAAATGATACAGTGTGTTCTCGGGAGATAAGGGCTGTGGAGGAAAGACACGAGGCGAGGGAGTCCGGGAGCCTTCAGGAATGTGCGGGGGGGGGGCGGGGGGGCTGGTTGCAATTCTAAACCTTGGGGTTGATAAGAAAAACCCCCATCTATTACTTAGCACAGCAGCCACCTGAGACCCCCACCCCTCACGGAAGACCCGCATTAGCATAATACTAACCTAACACCTGGCACATCAGCATAACACTAAATCTGTTACCTGGTGCAGCAACTAACCTAACCTATTACCTGGCGGGCATTAGTCACCTGAGACCCCTCCCCTTGGATCACCCCAACTTAATAAAAGTGGGAAAAATTGGGTAGATGGGGCTCAGAATTTAGTGGCGAGACCCCTCTGAGCCCACCGGCGAATAAACCTTGATTCCGCATGTGCGGCTCGGTTTGTCCTCGGGACCACTCGCTGTAACACTTGCTGTAACAGGGTGGGAGTCAGCCTCCGTGGGAGGGGGACTGCATTCGAGCAAAGCCCTGAGGTTTCAAGGAGGCCCAGGCAGAGGGAGCTGCACTCCAGACTGCGGGGACCGGGCCTGATCTGTGTCAGGATCTACATGGACTGGCCTTGGCTGGAACCCAGGTGTCCGTCCTCTGCCACTCGCTGACGGCCCCACTAGTCTCCCTTCCTCTATCCTGGGGTTTGAGGGTGGGTATGTGACCACTAGGGACCCTTCCTGCTTGAAACTCTAGTTGGTACGGGGATGAGAAAGATGAAAGATGGGGGGTGACACCAGTTGAAACACCACTTCTGACTTGTCAAAGTGGGTGACCCTGGAAAAGAAGTCCCTGAGGCGGTCACCACGTGCTGGGATCAGCCAGTCGAGCCACTGCAGCCTCACCACAGAGACAGTTTGAGTTTAAGGTGAACTCAACAGTAAGTGTGGTCCCTGAAATACGCATTAAGTGTGGAACACGCACTGATTTCACCCGGGTGAGGTCTGTGTGAAATATATGCTACCAATGTGCATATTTTTAACCGTTGTTTGAAGAAAAACCTACTGCTTTGGGGCATTTCATTTACAAAGTTCGAGGAAACGGATATGCCAGCTATTTACTGACAAAACCCACGCCTACTTGAAAAATAAAAGGTGCTAAAGAGAGTTTCCCTTCACCCTAGTCGGTGCTCGACAACCGACCTCAGGGGTTTCCAACGACAAAGGTTTATTTCTCACTCACACTCTATGTGTATCATGAGTTGGCTGGGGCCACCATCTCATGTCTCCTCATTCTGGGACCCAGGCTGGGGAAGCAGCTGTCATCTCAAACATTGCCAGTTGCCATGGCAAAGGGACAGCGATCTCAGGAGGGTCTTGCACGCAGACGAAATGCCGCAGCCCAGGCACGCACAGCGCTTGCCCTCCGGACTCCTTGGCCAGAGCAAGTGACACAGCCCCACCCAGCCTCAAGAGGGCCCGGTGCAATTCTACCACGTTCTGGGAGGTGCAGAGGGCTGGAAGTGCTTGGTGAATAGCACGAGTGACTCCCCCAAACTGCCAGGGCCCACTAGTGTTCAGACAACTGGCCACAAGCAGACTGTCACTCAGGTAGGGCCCAGGCCACAGCGCCCCCGTGCGGTTGTTAGACTGTCTCTGAGCAGGAAGTTACTTCCTGATATAACATGATAGAGACCGTTCCTAAGAACAGAGACAAACAGTATGGCTGTCAAGGGACGTCTATGCATGGGAAAGAACATGCCCAGGCAGACTGTGTGTGGCCTGTGTAAAAAGACAAACGCAAGTGGGGCCGCCTTCTGCCTGGTTCCAGACCAAGGGCCCTGGAAGATAACCGCGACCACCTGAGGGTCTCAGGAGCAGGCGCTCGGCAGAAAAACACCACATTCTGTCTCAGATGTGCTGAATTTTGAGGAAATGGCAGAATGTCTGCAGGAGGCTAGATCCAGCAGGCCGTTCGGAAGGAACCCCGGACCCCCAAGGGGAAGACTGGGCCTTAGAGACAGCCGTGGAAAGTCATCTGCATGGAGGAGAGAGCTGAGTGAGGAAGAGGGAGGACAAGGTCAAGAGCAAAACCTTGCGGACGCCAGTGACACTGGAGTAGAGAGACCACGATGCAGGAAGACCAGGACGGTGCCCGTCTTGAAAGCTGAGACAGGAGCAGCCTCCAGGAGGAGGGGAAGGCACAGGGCCCCCAAGAGAGCCAGGGGGATTTGGTCCCAGGATTGAGGGAGGAGCACGTAGGCAGCGGGTGTCCTGTATCTTGTACCTGAGGAAGTGCCTGCCCTGGAAGGCCTCTCCGTGGACTGGTAGCCCCTCGCAGCCCGCCCCGCCCCTTCCCAGCCCTCCCTGTGAACTGGGGCCTTCTTGGCACCTGGGAAAGGGTTTTGCTTGTTGGGACCTCCCCAGTGCCTAGTCCAATGCCTGACATTTGGAAAGCATTTGATAAATGTCTGTCAACGAATGAAGAGATGAATGAATAGAAAGAGAAGGATATGTCCAGAATAGTGAAATTGAAGCTAAAGGTTCAAATGGGGAAACAACATAAAAGCAAAGACAGATGCAATTTGGCTTAACTCAACAAATGATGTACTCAGCCCCTCTGGGGGGATCCAGGATAGAGGATGAGACAGGTCCTGTGTTCAAGGTGCAGGCAGCCCAGGGGGTAGAGACCACAGGCTGCACAGAGCTCAGGCTAGGGGAGCTGTAGCAGAAATGCACAAAGAGCTATGGATATTTAAAGTAGGGAGAAGTGGGAAGATGGCATTTGAGATTGGCAGTTGAAAACAGGGATGAGTTTCCCAGGTAGATGAAACAGGAGGAGGAAAGGCCCCAGCCTGGGAAACTGCAGCCCCACAGCACCTAAAACTGCAGCATCCTGCGTGGGGAGAGGCAGGAATCACCAGCATTAACAACAGGGGTGTGAATTCTTCATAGGAATTAATCCTGTGTGAACATGAAAATGTGAGTGCATGGGAACGACTCAGAGCCCGGGCAGAGCTGCAGCTGTCCCTTGTGTGGTCACTGAGCTGCTGTCCCCAAGGAATAAAATTTCCCAAAAGAATAAATGCAGGGCTGGGTGCAGTGGCTCATGCATGTGATCCCAGCACTTTGGGAGGCTGAGGCAGGAGGATCACTTGAGGCCAGAAGTTCAAGGTTGCAGTGAGCTCTGATGCTACTACACTCTAGCCTGGGCAACAGAACAAAACCCTGTCTCTAAAAATAAAAAAGAACACTAAAGGTGTCAAGAGCTGCCTTCCTTCCCCTTCACACCCATCTGCAAAACATAAAAACCACTTTATCGTTGACCTTCACTGGAGCCCTTGAGAGAAACTTTGGCTCATATTCTTTCAGAAAGCCTGGAAGTTTTTCAGAAAACTTTCAGACTTTATATTTCAAAATTAGTGACTGTGTTTTATTTGCCACAGTCATTTGTCAGTTTGGGACACTGGCAAAGTTACCCCCCACTTGGATTGGCCAGAGGATGTGTCCCTCTCACAAGAGCCCCTAAAGTCCTTCTAACCAAACTCTGCAGAAGGCAAGGACCAAAGATGTGGGAGTCTGGAGGGTATGTGGCCAAGAGGCCCAGGCCTGTGGGCACTTGTGGCCACCCCATGCCCAAGATGAGCCTCAGTGACCTCAGCAGGGAACAGGGCAAAGCCAGGAGCAGGTGGAGATCCCACCACAGGCTTCGACTCTCCCCTTGCAGAGGGCAGGAGGACAGTTTCCCAGCTACCTGTCACCTGGCAGTTCTGCCCTTAGCATCCCAAAGGAGAAGTGCCTTCCAGTTTTCAGCAGTACTTACCCACGGGGACGAAGGCCAACCTCCCTAGCTTCTCTTCCTAAAACAGCCATCTACAGCTGTGGGAGGTGGCAGAACCAAAAAGTGTCTGTATCCTCTCCAAAAAGAGATCAGAATCCCTCCTTGATCTAAATAAAGTGACTTCACAAGTTTTCACTTAATTTAGAGAGAGGACTTGCATCCAATTCAACACCTACCTGCCAAAAAGATACTTTATGGGAACTGAAGCACAGTTATGAACCTCTCAGCAAACTTGCTTATAATGGAAATGACAGATCAGCAGCAATGATATAATTATGAAGTATATTTTACAAGAAAGAATTCTCGGCCGGGCGCGGTGGCTCACGCCTGTAATCCTAGCACTCTGGGAGGCCGAGGCGGGAGGGTGGCTTGAGCTCAGGAGTTCGAGACCAGCCTGAGCAAGAGCGAGACCCTGTCTCTACTAAAAATAGAAAGAAATTATCTGGCCAACTAAAAATATATATAGAAAAAATTAGCCGGGCATGGTGGTGCATGCCTGTAGTCCCAGCTACTGGGGAGGCTGAGGCAGAAGGATCGCTTGAGCCTAAGAGTTTGAGGTTGCTGTGAGCTGGGCTGACGCCATGGCACTCACTCTAGCCTGGGCAACAAAACAAGACTCTGCCTCAAAAAAAAAAAAAAATTAATAAAGGCAAGTGGTACTGGTTTTTCTATTTATGATATCTAAAACTTCCCTTTGATTACATTTAAGTAAAACAGCAAGCTCCTTTAAATAAAAAGTTTT
This sequence comes from Eulemur rufifrons, assembly GCF_041146395.1. Lineage (NCBI taxonomy): Eukaryota > Metazoa > Chordata > Mammalia > Primates > Lemuridae > Eulemur > Eulemur rufifrons. The sequence continues at coordinate 15,000,235 of NC_091010.1, forward strand.
AATTTTTTTATTGTATATATTGAAGATCTACATGTTTTGATATAGATAGTGAAATAATTAAACGTACAGTCAAACAAATTAACATATCCATCACTTTCCATAGCTACCGTTTGTGTGTGTGTGTGTGTGTGTGTGTGTGTGTGGTAAGAGCACCTGAAATCTCCTCTCATAGAAAATTTTCAGTTTTTTTTTCTTTTGTTTTGTTTTGTTTTGTTTTTAGAAACAGGGTCTTGCTATGTTGCCCAGGCTAGACTCCAACTCCTGGGCTCAAGTTATCCTCTCACCTCAGCCTCACAAGTATTAATAGCTGGGACTACAGGTATGTGCCACTGCAGCTGGCTCTCAATACAATATTATTATTAATAAATATAGTTCTTGTGCTATACATCTCTAGACTTATTGATCATACCTAGCTACAGATTTTTAATAAATGACAGCACAGTTGGCCCTCGGCTAATGGTAAAACCGTAAAGCTATACGCTGTGGTGAAGTCTAGGAAACAATGGACAGAGATAGTCGTCCCGGGCCTGCTGGGCACTTCCTTCTGTCCCAGGATGGGAAGAGGTTCATTCATTCATTCATTTGACTTTTAGCAACTATTTATTGGGTTCCTGTCTTTCATAAGACACTGTCCGAGGCCCTGGGGATACAGACAATTTAAGAAACAGGCATTATCTCATGGCAAGTGAAGAAAGGATCAAGACATGAAGCAGTAGGAGAAACAGATGGCTTAAAACACGGTAAATTATATAGATATTTTTTAAAGTAGAAAAAAGAAAACAAAACTCATATAGTCATAGCCGAAATAATGATGTATCATATTATCTTTATTAATGAATAATAACTTCCATTGATTGAACATTTGCCATGTGCCAATCTCTGCATATATTATTTTATTTAATCCTCATCACAATACTGAAAGCTAATTGTTAGTAAATCCATTTTATAGCTGAGCAGAGAGACACACCCAAATGCGCATAGCAGTGCTGGGATTCAAACTCAGATCTTTGACCCACAGGCAGCATCTGAGGTGAAGTGCCCCACTCGGGGGACTCATAACCCAATGCAAACTACCTTCCCCCTCCCCTCTAAACAAACAAACAAACAAACAAACTCAGATCTTCCTGGTTCCAAAGTCTCAGAACATTCACTAAGACATGTTGCCTCACTAGAGCGGATGTGGAAGAGCAGGGGAGAAAGGGAAAGTGTAGAGCCAAGAGGAGAGGGAGGGAGAAGAGGAAGAAGTGAGGGGATAGATGAGAAGAATAGGGAAGCAGGTGAGAGTGGAGGACAAGGAAGGGAAAGGAAGCTTGTGTCTCTGAGATGGGGCCACAAAGAGGGATAACTTGGTCCTGTTTAAGCAGCAGGTGGGTTTGGTATAGTGACAAGGAAAAATCTATTCCCTAGAAACTCTTAAGTCAAAAACCTGGAAGGCTGAGAGCAGTGGCTCACACCTGGAATCCTAGCACTGTGGGAGGCCAATGCAGGAGGCTTGCTGGAGCTCAGAAATTGGAGACCAGACTAAGCAAGAGCAAGACCCTGTCTCTACTAAAAATAGAAAAATTAGCCGGGCATCTTGGTGCATGCCTGTAGTCCCAGCTACTTGGGAGGCTGAGGCAGGAGGATTACTTGACCCCGGGTGTTTGAGGTTGCAGTGATCTATGATGATGCCACTGCACTCTAGCTTGGGCAACAGAGGGAGAACTTATCTCACACACACACACACACACACACACAAAAACATATATATATGTTGATGGGCATATTCTATAAAGATGTATTTGCTTGGCAATAATAGCACACAGGACGATGGACGGAATGGAAGTATGTAGGAGCAAAGTTTTATATACTATTGAAATTAAATTGACATGATTCCAATCTGTATTGTTTTAAGTTAAGATGTTAATTGTAATCCCCAGAGAGCCACTAAGAAAATAACTAAAAAAATACAGTAAAAGAAATAACAATGGAATGAATATGGTGTGCTAAAAATCAGTCTACTTAACAGAAAAGAAGGCAATAATGGAGTAACAGAAGAATATAATAGACTTAAAACATATATTAGCAAATAGCAAAATGGCAGATGTAAATCCTTCGTTATCAGTAATTAAATGTAACTGCACTAAACATTTTAATCAATAGGCATAGATTTGCAGAATGGATAAATAATCCCACTATGTGCTTTTTACAAGAGACTTATTTTATTTTATTTTATGTTTTTGGAGACAGAGTCTCACTCTGTTGCCTGTACTAGAGTGTCATGGCATCAGTGTAGCTCGTAGCAACCTCCAATTACTGGGCTCAAGCAATACTCCTGCCTCAGCCTCCCAAGTAGTTGGGACTACAGGCGCGTGCCACCCCGCCTGGCTAATTTTTTCTATTTTAGTAGAGACAGGGTCTCGCTCTTGCTCAGTGTGGTCTTGATTTCCTGAGCTCAAGCAATCCTCTTGATTCAGCCTCCCAGAGTACTAGGATTATATGCGTGAGCCATTGCGCCTGGCCAAGAGACACATTTTATTTCTTTTTATTTATTTATTTATTTATTTTGAGACAGAGTCTCACTCTGTTGCCCGGGCTAGAGTGCCATGGTGTCAGCCTAACTCACAGCAACCTCAAGCTCCTGGGCTCAAGCGATCCCCTGCCTCAGCCCCCCAGGTAGCTGGGAATACAGTCATGTGTCACCATGCCCAGCTAATTTTTCTATATATATATTTAGCTGTCCATATAATTTCTTTCTATTTTTATTAGAGACAGGGGTCTCGCTCTTGCTCAGGCTGGTCTCGAACTCCTGAGCTCAAACAATCTGCCTGCCTCGGCCTCCCAGAGTGCTAGGATTACAGTCGTGAGCCACTGTGCCTGGCCTTCCCAACTCATTCCATGAGACCAGAATTACCCTCACACTAAACCAGGCAAAAAAAGAAAAGAAAAAAGAAAACTATAGGCCAATATCTCTTAAGAATATAGGTGCAAAAAGTGCTCAAAAAAATTCTAGCAAACTGGATCTAGTGACATATCAGAAGGATTATACTCCGTGACTAAGTAGCATTTATCCTCAAAATGCAAGGTTGGTTTATTACATGAAAAGCAGTCAATGTAATTCACCATATTTATGGAATGAAGGAAAAAAATTATTTCAGTAGATGCACAGAAACATTTTGACAATATCCACCATCGTTTCATGATAAAAAACACTTCTTAAATTAGGAATTTCCTCAACCTAATAAAGGGCATCTATGAAAAACTGGCAACTGGTATCATACTCACTAGTGAAAGATTGAAAGCTTCCCCCCTTACATCAAGAATAAGACAAAAACATCCCTTCTCATAACTTCTATTCAACATTATACTGGAGGTTTTAGCCGGGGCAATTAGGCAAGAAAAGAAATAAACGGCTTCCATGTTTGAAATGGAAGAAATGAAACTATCTCTTTCACAGATGACATGATCACGTATATAAAAAATCCTAAAGAACCCACCAAGGCCAGGCGTGGTGGCGCACGCCTGTAATCCTAGCACTCTGGGAGGCTGAGGCAGAGGATTGCTTGAGCTCAGGAGTTTGAGACCAGCCTGAGCAAGAGCAAGACCCCGTCTCTACTAAAAATAGAAACAAATTATATGGACAGCTAAAAATATATATATAGAAAAATTAGCTGGGCATGGTAGCGCATGCCTGTAGTCCCAGCTACTTGGGAGGTTGAGGCAGAAGGATTGCTTAAGCCCAGGAGTTTGAGGTTGCTGTGAGCTAGGCTGACACCACGGCACTCTAGCCCAGGCAACAGAGTGAGACTCTGTTTCAAAAAAAAAAAAAGAAAAAGAAAGAACCCACCAAAAAACTATTAGAACTAATAAACAAGTTCACAAAGGTTGCAGAATACAAGATCAATGTACTAAAATCAGTTGTATTTCTGTACACTGACATTGACCAATGTGAAAATGAAATTAACAGAACAATCTACACTAGCACCAAGAAGAATAAAATAGGAATACAATTACCAAAAGAAGTGCAAGATGGCACAGTGAAAACTACAAAACATCGTTGACTCAATAATAAAAAGATAAATAACCTAATTAAAAATGAGCAAAGGATCTGAATAGCTAATTCTCCAAAGAAGATATACAAGTGGCCAATAAGCGCATGAAAAGCAACTCAACATCATGGACCGGCCTGGAAATGTGAATCAAAACCACAGTGAGATACCACTTCACACCCACTATGATGGCTAGAATCAAAAAGACAGATAATAATAAATTTTAGCAAGAATATGCAGAAACTGGAACTCTTGTGCATTGCTGAAGGGGATGTAAAATGATGCAGATGCTTTAGAAAACAGTCTGGGGCTGAGCGTGATGGCGCACGACCGTAGTCTCAGCTATGTGGAAGGCCCAGGAGTTCCAGGCTGCAGTGAGCTATGATAGTGCCACTGCACAACAGCCTGGGTGACAGAGACCCTGAGATCCTGTCTGAAGAAGAAGAAGAAAACAGTCTGACAGTTCCTTAAATAGTTAAACGTGGAGTCATCACATGGCACTTATTCCACTCCTAGGTAGATATCAACAGAAATAGGAACATATGTCCACTCAAAAACTTGTACACAAAGGCTTATAACAGCACCATTCCTAATAGCCCCCAAACTCTGTATTTAGTGTGAAAAATGTAAAACATAGTGTTCTTTACATTACCATTTCATTAGCACCTGCCTATAGCATAAGTCTGTAAGATCCATGAATGTAGGAACCATTTTGTTCATCACTTTGTTTCCTCCATGTAGCAGAGGGCTCAGCGGGGTGGGCTGTCTGTAAATAGGTGTTGAGTTAACTTGCAAAGACTGGAACCTCCAAATAATATGGCTAGCGTTTTCTCTCCCTTCCTTAAGGAACCAAATCAAATTTAGAAAGTTAGTTGGAATAGGAGCAAGGAAAGTTAAATAAATCAGATATTCTAGGTTTAAAAAAATTTAATTGACATATAGCATATATAGAGGATTTGTTTTAACAGCACATAAACTACAGTCAGAACAGTATGGAGATTAGCATGTCACTGCTAATGTTATGGAGTGTGTGTGTGTGTGTGTGTGTATACACACACACACACACACACACACACACATGTATATATGTAAAATTCATAAGGATGCAGCTCAAAGAACTGTCGCAAAGTGCACAAAGCCTTGGAACCACCTCCCAGTTAAGAAATCCAGCATCTTGTTTTCCAGAAGCCCCTGCCTTGTGACCCCTCCCAATAATTGCCTCCTCCTTCCTTCCCAATCTAACCACTTTCATGACTTCTGACACCACAAATTTGTTTAGTGGGTTTTAACCGTATATAAATGAAATCATAACACTATGTACTTTCTCGTGCCTGGCTTTTTTGTTTCCACATTTAGCTGTGGCATTCTATGTAACTGTAGCCAGTTCATCTTTATTGCTGTATACTACTTTAACATGAATACACTGCCATTTATATATCTGTTCTTCTCCTGATGGACATTTGAGTTGTTTCCTGTTTGGAGTTATTATGAATAACGCTGTTCTGAATATTCTTAAACATGATTTTTGGGGCCTTACACGTGCATTTCTGTTAGTTTTACCTCTGAAAGTGGGATTGCTACATCATAGGACACAATCTGTTCAACCTTAATAACGCTGACACACAGTTTTCCAGTAGTATATGCAAGTGCCAATCACCCTACATCGGCATCAGCACTCAGTGGCCTTTGGTGGCTCAATATTTAGTAGCTGACACCTCCCCCTAAGATTAAGATGGTTTTAGCTAAAGCAACTGCGGTGATTTCTTGGTGGGACAGGTCCTCCCCAATAGCTGCCCTTGTATGAGCTAGCATGGTCAATCTAATTTTTAAAAAATCATTTATTATTTCTTTCTTCTAAAGTTATGAAATATTTCAAGGACACTCAAAGAATAGAAAGCAACAGAATTGATGCCACATCAGTTTTGTCCAGTCCTAGGATTATTTTCATATTTGTTTCAGATCAATTTTTAAGACAACACATGACACACCTGTTGTAATCAACCACACACACAAATTTACTATACTAAATTTGGTGTTCACCATTTCCTTATGTTTTTATACTTCTACTACATATGCTTGTACATATAAACGATATATAGCATTATTTTGTGTCTTAAAACTTTGTATAGATGATATTATACCATAAACATCCTTCTGCAACATGATTTTATTGGTTAACATTATGATGTTGAGATGTAGCCATGTTTGTTCATTCTTGGTGTTTGGAATACATCAGTAAACAAAGCTGACAGAGATCCTGCCCTCATGGGACTTGCAGCAGGGAAAACAGAAAGTAAATAATAAATGTTATATGTGAATTATATCTTATGTTTGAAAGGAGATCATGCTAGAAAGAAGGGAAAACAGTGCAGAGCAGGTGGGCTAGGGACCACCATGGGGAGGAGCCTTTCAATTGCAAATTGTATGTGTTCCAGGTAACGTCAGAAAAATAACAGCGTAGTTTGGAGTTGGTTGGGGGATGCTGGTCATGGAGGGACTTGTAGGCCATTGTGAGGATTTTGCTTTCACCCAAATGCAATAGGGAGCCACTGAAGAGTTTTGAGCAGAGGAGAAAGATGGTCTGACTTAATTTTGAAATGCTGATACATGTAGCTCTGGTTCATTCATTTTAACTTTTGCATAGTGTTCTATTGTACAATCATATGTCGAAGTATTGATTCATTCTCCTATTAGTAGGCATTTAAGTTATTTCTGTTTTTTTTTTTGTTGTTTTTTTGTTTTTTTTTTTTTTTTGAGACAGAGTCTCACTTTGTTGCCCAGGCTAGAGTGAGTGCCGTGGCGTCAGCCTAGCTCACAGCAACCTCAAACTCCTGGGCTCAAGCAATCCTCCTGCCTCAGCCTCCCGAGTAGCTGGGACTACAGGCATGCGCCACTATGCCCGGCTAATTTTTCTATATATATTTTTAGTTGTCCATATAATTTCTTTCTATTTTTAGTAGAGATGGGGTCTCGCTCTTGCTCAGGCTGGTCTCGAACTCCTGACCTTGAGCGATCCACCCGCCTCGGCCTCCCAGAGTGCTAGGATTACAGGCGTGAGCCACCGCGCCCGGCCTATTTCTGTTTTTATTATACACAATGCTGCAGTGGACATTTTTGCATTTGTCCCTTGGGGCACATGGGGGAGAATTTTCCTAAGAGGGAAATAACTGGATTGGGGGGGGCGGGGGGGGGGGCAGGGAGGAGGGAGGGTATTTGCCTCTTCAATGTGAGTAGCTATTCCCAAAGTGCTCTGTGAAAAGGCTGTCCCACTTTACCTGAATCCAGCGTATATAGAAGCTTCATTTTCTTTTTTTTTTAAGATATATAAGTAAAATTTATTTTATCCTTTAGAAGGACAGAGAGAATGAGAAAGAGAGAGAGAGAAGAGGGGAGGAGAGCGGGGAGACAGTGTGGCATCCCAGAGAAAGAGAGGGGAGATGCCAGCCTAGAAGTTTCATTTTCTGCACAGCCTCGCACCAACCCTTGAAATATCTCTTTGTGGTTTTAATTTGCATTTCCCCATTCCTGGTGAAGTTGAACACCTTTTCTCGTGTTTATTTGTGGTCTGGGCTTTTCTTCTGATTGCCTCTTTGTGTCCTTTGATCATTATTCTATGGAGCTATTTCTCCCTTTTTTAAAATTGATTTTTAGGAGTTCTTTATATATTCTAGATACTGATCTTTTGTTGATTGTACACAACCCATTGTTGATTATATGGAAGGTAAATATCTTCTCCCATTCTCTGGCTGGTCTTCCTTTTTTAATGACATCTTTTAAGATTTTTATCTTTACACAGTGGAATTTTGAATCCTTTTCTTTTAAGGCTTGTGATTTTTGTGTCTTGTTTAAGAAATGTTCCTCTGTACCTAGGTCATAACATTTTCTCATATTCATTCTTCTTTTAAATCTGTTAATGTGATAATCTGCTCAGTGTTAAGAGGGAAGGAGAAGTTGGAGCTGTCCCTTTAGAGGTGACTTTGCATATCTCGCCTGGATTCTTTAGTGCTGATTTCATGGTTTAACTCTCTGTAGGCAGTTCTATTCTCCTTATTTGCAGCTTCTAAGGAAAGCTCTATTGAAACATCCAAATCTTAGGCAGATTTCTATTTAGTGGGCCTGTGCTGGGGCCTAAGAATGTGCATTTTGATTTGCAACCCAAGTGATTTTGATGTAAGAGTTCTGCTTTTATACTAAATACTGCTTAACTCATCTTCCCCGGTACCTGGCGACTTGGGAATAAACCCACTATTTGTTAGCTGGTGATTTATCCTCTCACCTTGGTTCCTCTTTGGCAAAAAGGGATAGTGAAAATCCAGGGAGATGGTGCTCCCTGTCCCTTGATGAGTCCCACATGTATAGGTTTAGCCCAGGCCTGGCATTCGGCATGTGGTCAGTGAACCTTCATTAACCCTGAAGGTCCCAAGCTCTGGGTTGAGCTGGCCCTGCCTCCCTCCCGCCATTCTCCCCACCTTGGGCAAGTGATAAACCCTTGGAGCCTCAGTTTCATCATCTGTAAATTGGTATTCATGACCTTTGCATTACAAAGTTGTTTAAGGATGGAAATGGCATATAAATGCCCAGGGCAGTGGCCAGCATGTGGTGCTGTTACAGGGTCTGTGCAAGCTGAGCAGTTGTGTTTTCAGTTCTAGAGAATCTGAAACTTGATGTTCAGAAGGTGTTCTCACTGGGGACCACGGCCCCGTGGGCAGTCCTGGGCCATCTCCTATGTCCCCTTCCACTGCCTAGACCAATCCTGGACACACAAGCTTTCAGTAAAGGTTTGACAAATTAATGTTTCTTTCTATTGTAGTAAACGATTCTCACGTGCTGGCAGTGCCTCCAAAGAACCCACAAAACTGGAAAACCACTTTTTATTATTTAACAAGTGATTATACAGAGCTTGCAATGTGTTGGGCTCTGTTCTAAGTGCTTTATATTAATTAACTCATTTAATCTTCATAACAACCCTATGTGGTAGATACTACTATTATTCCCATCTTATACCTGGGGAAACTGATCTCAGGAGCAGCTCCAGACCGAGTGAATTGAACCCTCTGGGTGTGCTGCATTCAGTATAGTGGGATTAGGTACCTGGGAAGAAGATGGTGCAAACCTTGGTCCTCCCCAAAGCCTCCTGCCTCCAATTGCTGCTGTTTCAGATTGGGGCCAGGGACTGGAGTGGGAGTCATCTTATGTCCTTGAGCACCATTAACTGTAAATAAATTTTGCTTTGTAAAACCTATCCTACCACTTCATACCCATAGGACGGCTACTGTCAGAAAACAAAAACAAAAACAAAATGAAACAGAAAATAACAAGTGTTGGCAAGGATGCAGAGAAATTGGAACACTTGTGCACTGTCGGTGGACATATAAAACAGTACAGCCTCTCTGGAAAACAGCATGACAGTTTCTCAAAAAGTTAAAAATAGAATTACCACGGGATCCAGTATATGCCCAAAACACTTGGAAGCAGGGACCTGAAGAGATATTTGCACACCCAGGTTCACAGCAGCATTATTCACCATAGCCAAAAGGTCGAAACAACCCAAGTGCCCATAGACAGATGAATGGATAAACAAAATGTGGTATATTCATACAATGGCATATTAATCAGCCTTAAAGAGGAAGGAAATTCTGCCACATGCCATAACCTAGATGAACCTTGAGGACATTATGCTAAGAAATAAACCAGGGCCAGGAGGATTCCCCCAGGGAGAGTCAAGGGAATGTGGTGCTCACGAAATTAGCACTGAGTGTGTTAATAGCCCCATCAGCCTCCCAGGTCCCCTGAAGAAGGACTGCTACCTGGGACTCCTCTCCCACCTCCCCACAGCCAAAGGGTCGCCCTGATTTTCCCACACAGCCTCCACGCCACCCCTAACCGCCCCTTCTCTCCCCTTTCTGCGGCCAGCCTGTAGCTGTGGAACTTCTAGTTGTTCTCCTCCCCTCTAATCCTCTCTCCTTCAACTTAAATTACACAAAGGAATTATTCTAAAAATCAGTTTTTATATCTTAAAAAGTTGACGAGCCTCATTCTCTAAACTTAGATGTTTAAAGAACTTCTGTCCTTCAGCAACTGATATTCAGGGTGTGCTTCCTCTGCCCCTACATGTCCCCAGGGGTTTTTGTTGTTGTTGTTTGAAATGTTTTATTATGGAAACATTCAAACATACACAAAAGTAGAGAATACGAGGAACCCCTCCAGTGGCTGCAGCAGTTGTCACCGTAGTAGATTCTGGGCCCCTGCCAACCCCCTGACCCCACACACTACCATTTTTGGATTCATGGGCTTTTAAAATCTTTGCTTTTTCTGATTTTCAAATAATGTTTCTTATAAAAATTTTAAACATCACAAATGTTTAGAACAAAGAACATGAAAGCTTCCCACGATCCAATGTTCCTAAGATAATCATTGTTCATAGCTTACTGTAGATCCTTTCAGATTTTGTGCTGTGCATAGTTTAACCTATAAAGTAATTGATATTTTCACAATATTAATAGCCATATTTAATCTATTTTGAAAATGGCTTTTTACACTTAACAATATACCTTGGACAAGTTCCTTATTAGTTTTTGCAGATCTACCTTGTTCTTTTTAACAGCTGGATTGTATTACACTATAGGTTTTGCCATAATCTATTTAACCAGCCTGTATTGGTGGACAGTTGAGAGAGCAGATTCCATCTTTTCACTATTACAAACAAGACAACAATGTACATGCTTTCACATATTTCTTTCTGCACTTGTGCAAGTATTTCTATGGGAAAGAATCCTGAAACCACCCTTTATAAAATGAATAAATGTCCACAGGTGGGGACTGTGGTAGGGGCCTGAACTCTGCAAAGGGGCCTGAACTCTGCAAAGGCATAAGCATAGTTAAAAAATATATATAAGCAGCCATTGTCCCCTAGTTTGCTTTCCTGTAATTGTTACTCAGAAGTCACACAGCTGATGGTCATAAGGATTCTTAACTTTATTCATTACTCCTGTAGATAACATCCTGAAACCTAAGGCTAGTTTTAGAGATGTCTTCCAGGACTGGCTGACCCACCCAGACCAATGACCCATACCAAGGAACTGATTCAACTGGTCTTGTGACCCCCACCCAGGAACTGACTCAGCACAAGAAGACAATTTCTACACCCCTATGGTTCCACCCCAAACCCAGCCAATGAGCAGACCCAACTGCCTAGCCCTTTGCCCGCCAAACTATCTTTAAAAACCCCTTTTTCCCAAATACTCAGTGAGACTGATTTGAGAACTCCTCCCTATCTCCTGAGTCTCCTTGCATGGCACCTGTGATATTAAATTCTTTAACCCCTACTGTCTCAGTGTGTTGGCTTCCTCTTGAGCAGTGGGCAATGAACTTGGTAAGCCTGGAACAATCCCAGAAGTGGAATTGGTTGGTCCACAAGTACAAGCATCTTAAGTTTAAACAGATGCTGAATTAAAATGTATTAGAAGTATATAAAAGTACTTCTTTTGCCACATTCCCGGGAGTAATTAATCTATCTAATCTTTGCCAATCTGATAAACTAAAACTGATATTTCATCATAATTTGAATTTGGTTAATTCTCTGTGAGTATGAGCCTCTTTCTGTCTATCCACCAAACATCAGAACTCCAGGGTGGGAGTGGACCAGGCGCTATTGCTAGGAGAAGAGAGATCTAGATCCCAGCCCAGGCTGGTGTGGCTGGGACAGACTGCAATATAGAAGTAGCAAGTGGAAGGTTCAACCGAAAGAGGGACTGGGTCAAACTCCTTGGGTTCAGACTTGCTGTCTTGACAGAGCCTGACAACTCTGAGCCAGCCTCTGCTGCCTTCATTTTTGGGAAGAGCCTTTCCCCCAGAGAGGCCCAGGTTCAGACCACCCACATTCCTCTTCCTTCCAACCTCCCACCCTCCAGTGTACCGGTGCCCAAATGGAGTTCCAGGCAAAGATAGTGGACTTTGGGTTCATTGGAAGATTGAAACACTTAAATTATTAGAAGAAATTTTTGTAAGACTGTAATACCTGAATTCCTATGCTGTAATTCTTAGTATGTACAGTAATTAATATTAACCTAAATTATTCCCTGTGTAAAACCTGAATTCAAAGAATTCTGTGTGTTTAGCCACTGTATTCATTCATTCAGAAACCAATGTTTCCCAAATAAGTGTTGACAGAAAAGAAATCAAATTCTGTAAAATAATTTAAAGAGGTTTATTCTGAGCCAAATTTGACGACCATGGACTGGAGCCATGCCCAAGAAGCCTTGAGCAAGTGGACTTGCTGTGGTTGGGTTACAGTTTGGTTTTATACATTTCAGGGAGACAGGGATTACAGGTAAAGTCATAAATCAAAACATGGAAGGTATAGATTGGTTTGGCCCGAAAAGGTGGCCCATCTCAAAGTGGGGGGTGGGGGGACTTACAGATTATAGGTGCGTTTAAAGCTTCTTTGACTTGTAATTAGTTAAAGACCTGAAGCTTTGTCTAAAAGCTTTCAGAGACAAGCCACCGGACATATACCCGGACTCAGTGATTTGTTATGTAAATTGAGGACCTGCGGGTTTGTCTTGAATAGCCTTAGGCCTGTTAATGAGTTACAAAAGATATTGCCAAGAAGGAAGGGTGGCATGATGAGGCATTTTTGACTTCCATCCTCCTGGGGAGGCAATTTAGTTTTAGGATACCCCCTTGGCCAGGAGGGGGTCCATTCAGTTAGCCAGTGTGTGTGGGGGAGCTTTAAGATCTTATTTTAGTTCACATAAGTGTTGCCAGGTATAGTTGCTGGACACAGGATACCACAGAGAACAAGAGAGACTTGGTCTGGGGGAAACGACTTTTTTATTTCAAAATTAACTGTCAATATCAAAATCTTATAAACAGATGCAAAAACAGAACTGACAAAGAGTTTAAAAAAAAAAACAACCCACTAAGTAAAAAACAAAACAAAACAAAACAAACTATTTCCCAGTTCTTAAAGATTACCTAAGAAGACAGTATGAAAATATAGGAAAAAAACAATTTATTAGAAAGTAAACAGTAAATGAATATGAACTATAATGAAAAAACCTGTTTTAAAACGTAACTCGCCTGATAATTTGGTTATAATATACAAGAATTATGATCAATTAGAAGTATTTTATTGAATATGCATAATCTGAAACTAATCATGAGCAAACATCAGACAACCCAAACTAAAGGAAATTCTACAAAACAACTGGCCTGAAATCCTTAAACACATCAAGGTCATAAAGACCAGGGAAGGCTGAGGAACTCTTGCAGATTAAAGCAAATGAAGAAAATACAACTAAATGCAACACGTGATCCTGAACTGGCTCCTGGTCTGGAAAAGAGGAAGCTATAAAGGCTTTTAATGGGACAATTAGTGAACTTTGAATATGAATTTCAGATTAGATAACAGCAATTTAACAATGTTTTCTGAATCTGATAATTGTACTGTGATTATTTAAGTGGACGTCCTTAATGTTATCAATGAAGTTGGAAACACTTAGGGGTAAAGTCTATGATTTGCTCTCAACTAGTTTATTAAAAAGGTAGTTGGGGGGGAGGGGCAAAAACCTACCTAATCGGTACAATGAACACTATTTGGGTGATGGGCACATTTATGGCTGTGACTCAAGCATTACAAAAGCGATCTATGTAACCAAAAACATTTGTACCCACTTAATATTTTGAAATAAAAAATTAAAATATGCTTAAATGGGATTATGTAGAACAAATTACCTGTTTATTGTTTGGGTTACAATTAAAGCTGTCAGACAGCAACACTGAATAAAGATCATCAAAAAAATTGACTTGGAAAAAATAAAAAGTAGCGAGTAGGTTAATTTTTAAAAACGTATTAATGGTGTATATTGTACACAGAATGCTAAAGTAAATGTGGCAAAAATACGAACAATTGGTAAATCTGGGTGAAGAGTGCATGGGAGTTCACTGAACTGTTTTTGCAATTTTTCTGTTGACATGCTTTTCAGAATAAAAAGCTAAAAATAAGAAAGCCTTTTAAGATAAGTGAAGGAATGGTAGGGGTGATTGTTTGGAGTGGCTCCATCGTGCTTTCTGGGAAGATGGGGCCAACCACGTCCATACAGCAGTATTGGGTGTCTGAACACAGCCCTCCCAATGAAATATCTATGCTCCTCGCTCCTGGAATGGGCCTCTTTAAAGACGGTACCGATGGCTCAGCTCCCAGAGGAAATCACTTTCGGGGAGAATGGTTGCACCTCGGCCCAAATTTGCCCCTGAACAGCAAGTAATGTATGAGACCCTGGCAGCAATGCCTAACCCAGCCCCCTCTGTCAGAGGCTGGAAATTATTCTGTACCTACTCACTTTATCTTTTTTTCTTTTTTTCCCCTTGTTTCTTCCCAGGCCAGGCCCTGGAATGCTCTGAAGATTCCATAGATTAGAGTTATTTGCATAACAACCTGGGCCACCCAGTTCTTTCCTGTTAGAAAAGGACCTTCCTTTTCCGCCTAACTGCCCCAGGCCAGGTGGATCAGGATTTGTTAGCCCACCTGCCGAAGCACTGCGGGACCGGGAGGGGCTGGAAGAGTTGTTGAATATGGGGCTAGGAAGTGGGGTTGGGCCTGGCCCAAGGCTGGGGGTGAACTTGTCCACACTCACTCACGTGCCCTTGAAAGTTAAATTGCTGACCTATGAGGCTGGAGTAATACCTTGAAAATGCCCCACATATTTTTTGTAAGTTGAACATGACTGTTTGGTGGCAGAACTTGATAGAATACCAGAATGTTTTCTCTTTGCGTACTATGCAGATTTGCCTAGGAGACCACAAGTTCTTGGCACTCGCTCCTCACAAAATGGAACTGCAGTCACTGAAAAGTATCTATTGGGTGCCTACTGGGGTTCAAATGGTGAACTAAATCTTCAAGGTTCCTTCCCTCAAGGAGCTTAGAGAGCAAGAAGGGTCAATGAGTTACAATAATACAGTATGTCAAAGTACAGAAAGAGAAATTACCTAGAGCCTAGACAATATGTATTAATATTTTGAGTTAAAAATTTTTTCTTGATTAAAAGAAAGCTTAGTGGCAAACACCACCAAAAAAAGTCAAAAGACAAGTGATAAAGTGGGGGAAAATTTGCATATGTGTCAGCTGAAGGGCTAAGTCAATGTCAAAAAAAAAAAGCACAACCCATTAGAAACCCAGGCCAATTGTACTTGAGCAGACAGTTCAGTGAAAAGGTAATACAAATGGCTCTTAAACACAGGAAAAGGTGCACAACCCCACTCATAATAAGGAAATGCAAATTGAATCCCAAGTGGTACCACTTACTGATAATGCTGTTGTGGAGGGCTGGGGAAACAGGCTCCCTGTCTCTGAGGGCGGTGTGCACTGGAATAGCACCCACGCAGGGCAAGTTGGCCACAGCTGTGAAAATCTAAAATGCAAATCCTAGGACCCAAAAATTTATCCTCCAGACACACATAAAACTTGCAAAATGTCACAGTGCTAAGTGAAAAAAGTGAGCTACAGAACCGTGTATATCATAAACTATCAATTGAGTTTATAAGTAAAATCACGTGGCTGTATCACAATTTTCTTAATGCCAGGTGCATTGTTCTCATGTTTTACGATTATATCATACCGCTGTGACAGACATCTTCTGTGCATAAATGTTGGTCCATATCTCAGATTATCTATTGCGAGAGTCCAGACTACTGGGCCAAGGGAAAAGAAAAATGAATCTATGGTAATGTTACAGCGAGTGTTCCCGAGGACAAACCGAGCGGCACACGGAGAGTCGGAGAATCAAGGTTTATTCGCCAGGGGCCTCAGAGGGGTCTCGCCACCAAATTCTGAGCCCCGTCTACCCAATTTTTCCCATTTTTATTAAGTTGGGGTGATCCAAGGGGAGGGGTCTCAGGTGACTAAAGTCTGCTAGGTAATAGGTTAGGTTAGTTGCTGCACCAAGTAATAGGTTTAGTGTTATGCTGATGTGCCAGGTAATAGGTTTAGTGTTATGCTGATGTACCAGGTGTTAGGTTAGTATTATGCTAATCAGGTCTTCCGTAAGGGGTGGGGGTCTCAGGTGGCTGCTGTGCTAAGTAATAGATGGGGGTTTTCCTTATCAGTAACAACCATCACCATTTGTTAAGTAGTTTTTTTCTCTTCATCATCCTAGCCCTGTGAGTTAGGGAGCAGCACCTCCATTTTGTGCTTGAGGAGAGGGGTTTAAAGGAGGTGAAGTTACTTGTCGCAGGGCACATGGCTGGAATGGTGACAGTGACCCAGGTCTGCTTGGCTCCGGAACC
Organism: Eulemur rufifrons; assembly: GCF_041146395.1. Classification (NCBI taxonomy): domain Eukaryota; kingdom Metazoa; phylum Chordata; class Mammalia; order Primates; family Lemuridae; genus Eulemur; species Eulemur rufifrons. The sequence continues at coordinate 15,016,548 of NC_091010.1, forward strand.
CCTGCTTTACAGGCCCTTCATCTAGTTGGGGCATTTCTAAGATTCTTGATAAAAATTGCCAAATTACTCTCCAGAAACCTAATTATCAATTTACACCCCCATCGAGGAAGCAAAACTCACCACGCCCAGGCCAGTGTGGGGAATGACAATATTTTCGTTTTGCTAATCTGGAAGGGAAAAAAATAGCCTCTTATAGTTTTGATTATCATGTCTTTGATGAATAGTGAATCGGACCACTTTTCGTATGTTTATTTGCTTTACTTTTAAGTGTTGATGTTGGGCTATATATTTGAAAAATACACAAAACATTCTGAAAATGTAACATGTCGATTCTTATCTCATCTCAGTAAAGACACTGGCTGGTGGGCAAAAGCATCAGCTGAGGCAATCAGATGGTTGTTTCGGTGCCAGGGTCCTTGGCTTTACACTGGAGACTCAAGTCCAGGAGGCCTTGGGCACATTCAGACTGGGAAAGGTGGCAGCAAGGAGTTGGATGTGAGGTTTAAATAAACCAACACCAATACATACCAGCCATGTGTTGCTTTCTGTAAGGTGTCTGAGGTCATCATCACTGTAATGACCCTTTCCCTGCGCTCCATTCCTGAGGCCAGGGGGTGATGGCCTTAGGGCTCAAGGGCTGGGACTCCGGGCCAAGAGCAGCCTGTCAGTTTCCAGAGCCTTCTACCCTGCCTCCCCTGCCTCCTTCCCCAGCGCAGGCCACCACTCCTGGAGGCAGGGGAAGCAGGGCAGGGAGGGGAGGGAGGGGAAGGAGGGGAAAGAGGGAGGCAGGGGAGGCAGGGAAGCAGCCCCGGGGACCCGCAGGGTGCGTGGCCGCTGGAGAGCGCCGGGAGAGGCACAGGGCAAAGCCTGCTTCGCTCATAGTTTTGTGCGCCTGACAGCGGCCCTTCAGCAAGGTGAATTCTTTTAGAAAGGGCCTTATTCACAGGCTGCCAAGACATCCGCGACCTATTCTTGAATTCACACAAAAATTAAAAGAAAAACAACAGCCCGGCTAATTTAGCAACTTGCAAGATGCAGCTGGTGCTCCTGCGCCCCAAAGGCTGGGCCTTCCGGCCCCCGCCCCCGCCTCGGGGAGGTCTCGCCAGAGTTATTTTGTATCCTGCAGCTCAGGCCTCATTGTGACAGCTGAGTGACTTAGCTGGCACCGTGGGATGCGGAATGACAAAGGCGCAGAGCATGGGGGCTGGTGGCAGAGATGGTGAAGGATGGCGGGGGTTGGCACCGCCGGGGAGCCCCCACTCCAGCAGCTGCCCGTTGGGCGCAGTCGGTGGCCTCGCTCATTCTGCCTCTCTCTGTAAAATATTTCTTATAGGAATTAAGAGAGGGGCTTTTGCAGGCCAGAAAGTGGTACCTGCAGTGTCCTCACAGCCGGGAGGTGGTTAGGCCACAAGCCTCTCCAAGGCCTGCCCTGGGAGGATTCTTTTCTCCGTGGCTAACAGCAGCACCCTTTCTATCCCTCATCCATTAAATGCCAGGACTCCTTACTTCTGTGCCTGAGACCACTTGGTCCCCCTGGCCTTTGACCTTTGTGCACCCCGGTCCTCGGTGGTGCCAGCTTCCCCTCCTGCCAAGGGCCTTGGGCCTCCGTGGTCATGAGCTCCTCAGGGTTACTTTTTTCTTTTTTTTTGAGACAGAGTCTTGCTCTGTTGCCTGGTCTAGAGTGCCTTGGTGTCAGCCTGGCTCACAGCAACCTCAAACTCCTGGGCTCAAGTGATCCTCCTGCCTCAGCCTCCCGAGTAGCTGGGACTATAGGCTTGCACTACCACACCCAGCTAACTTTTTCTATTTTCAGTAGAGATGGGGTCTCTTTAGCTCAGGCTGGTCTCAAACTCCTGACCTCAAGCGATCGTCCCTCCTCAGCCTCCCAGGGTGTCAGGGCAGCACTGGCCTAGGCTCCTGTAAAACCGGACAAGGCCACCCTCACTGAGCAACGGCCTGAGGCCTGGACTCTGAGTTCAGACCTCACTGAGGGGCAAGTAGAGTCCAATGCTGAAGAGCCCAGCTGGGAATTCTGATCTCCTGCCAGACGCTCACCACCACCTCAGAGCCACAGTTTTCTAGTCTGTAAAATGGGGGATAATTGCAGTATTTAAAGAGGATTGTTGTGCGGATTAAATGAGCCAATTCGGGGAAACCACTTAGGTTGTAAGTACTCTGTAAGTGTCAGCTATTAATAATATTGCTACACCAAACACTTTAAAGCCATGTTGGGCCAAACATGTCCCTCAGTCCACTTTAACATCCTGAGTTTCCACACTGTCCTCAGAGGTTTTGAGTGGAGCCACAGAATTATACACACCATGCCCAATATCAGTCCCCAACTCCTTTAATTCACAGGAATAAAGTGTGCTTCCCCCAGCCACCCTGTAAGACATTAGCTGTTTCTTAGAGCTCCAAGACCAGGCTGAGAAGCTGCGAAGGCCAATGAACAGACCTGGAGCAGACTTTAAGATGCAGCTGTATTTCCAATCAACATCTATATTTCAAAGAAAACTCAACTTACAATGATAAGAAAGCTAATTATATGGAAGCCAACAAACCAATTTATGTCTTAGTCCATTTTGTGCTGCTACAACAAAATATCCAGGACTAATTTTTTTTTTTTTTTTGACAAAGAGTCTTGCTCTGTTGCCCTGGCTAGAGTGCCATAGCTTCAGCCTAGCTAACAGCAACCTCAAACTCCTGGGCTCAAGCAATCCTCCTGCCTCGGCCTCCCAGAGTGTTAGGATTAGAGGCGTGGACCACCGAGAGCCTGGCCCAGGACTGAGTAATTCATAAAGAAAAGAAATTTATCTCTCACAGTTCTGGAGGCTGGAAAGTTAAAGATCAAGGCACCAGCATCTGCTGAGGGCTGCTCTCCACTTCCAAGGACACCACTGTGTCCTCACATGGCATAAGGTAGAAGGACAAAAAGGTGTGGCTTTAAGAAGAGTATTTATAAAGTGTTGCATTTAGGGAATACAGAAGTCCCCTCCATCCGTGATTTTGCTTTCTGCAGTTGCAGTTACCCACAGTCAACATGGTCCAAAAAATATTAAATAGAAAATTCCAGAAATAAACAATTCATAAGTTTTAAATTACATGTTGTTCTGAGTTCTCCCATCCATCACACCACTTCACAAGAAGGATGAGTACAGTATAATAAAATATTTTGAGGGAGACACCACATTCCCATAACTTTTATTATAGTATATTATTATAATTGTTCTATTTTATATTTTATTATTAGTTATTGTTAATCTTTTACTGTGTCTAATTATTTTGGGGGCACAGTCTTGCTCTGTCACCCAGGCTAGAATACAGTGGCATCATCATACCTCACTGCAACTTCAAACTTCTAGGCTCAAGCCATCCTCCTGCCTCAGCCTCCCAAGCAGCTGGGACTATAGGCACGTACCACCATGCCTGGATAATTTTTCTTTCTTTCTTTTTTGTCTTATACCTTAATTTTTCTATTTTTTGTAGAGATGGAGTCTTGCTAGTCTCAAACTCCTGACCTCAAGTGATCCTCCCACCTTGGCCTCCCCAAATGCTAGGATTACAGACATGAGCCACTGCGCCTGGCCCAATATGTCTTTGGCTTAATACAATAAGGTTTATTTCTGCTGTTATATGTTAAAGCAAGTGGGGGAGTCTGCTCCACTCAGTTACTCAGTTAATCAGGAGTCCAGACTAATGGCAGCTCTGCCAACTCATCATCTGGAACACAAGGCTTCTGAGATGCTAATGAAGGAGAAGGGATGGATAAGAATGACTCACTCTGGTTCTTAAACCAGAAGTCACACACATTACTTCAGCTTGTTGCCCATATTGGTTGAAACTAGCCACACGGTTCTAACCTAGAAAGGAAGGGTGTGAAATGTGGGGGAGCACAGAGACTACTTGGTGAACACAAATCTTTCTGCCACAGAGCAACATACTACAAACTACCAATAAACTGAAGTAGAGTTGTTATTTCAGGTCATCAGTTATAGTTCAGGACACAAAATCTAGGAGTCATTACAGACTGTTTACTACAGGTTATCACTCCATGTGTGGCATTAAAGTTGAGAGAAAACAGAAGATCCCAGTCCCAGCTAGTAGCTAGACCAAGGCACATCAGCCACTGAAGTGAGTCAGCACATGGAGCAGATTAGTAGGCTGCAAACTCCAGAAGGGGCACCTGAAATAATTATGGGAGCAGAGAGGAGCCCCTCAAAATATAATACTCTTGATCTTGGAAAGAGAAAAGTTGAGATGGGAGAAGTTCTAAGTCCATGTATGTACATACATACCATAGTAGAAACAAACCTAGCAAATGTAGTATATATAATAAAAGTAGAACACACTCATTGGTCAAATGTTAAAATGTTAGATGTTTAAGGACATTCCTCAACAAACACACACAGCTTAGAAAAAGTGGTTTTAGATTGGGTATCAGGAAGTACTACTCTACAGTGGTTGGGAAATGTATTCATCCAATCTTCATATATTTAATGAATGCGTATGATGTGTTAGATACTGTACAAGAAACCTTCAAGCTTATGAGGTTTACAGTCCAAGCTGTGAATTTAAAAAGACAGATTTTTAGATAAGCAGATAGATAACAGATCCCTAACCCTTAACCTTTTATTTTATTCAACATCATTTATTACCACCATGTGCAAGGTACTTTGGGAAATAAAAAGGTGAACCAAACCCAATCCCACCACTGAAGGAAACTGTAGACAAGGTTGTTATATGAAGCTGAACTACCACAAGCAGTCTGTTGTTACAATACCAGAAGGAGGTATCAAGCTGATGAAATGGCTTACCAGCCTGATGCCTTTGGCCTTCCTTGGGATGGCACTTGAAAGATGAACTTCAACTTGAAGTTCAGTGATGAACTTGATAGCTTTAATGATGTGATGCTGATTGCATTGGGCACCTTACAGCTGGAAAGGCAAATTCAGTCCCCTGTCTGCAATTCTGTTGAAAAACTGGAGTATTTCCAGACCTGGAATTATTATGATACATGTAAACCATCTGAGGAGGCTTGACATTCTAGTAAGTTACTTTGTGTGCTATGTGTTTTGGTGGCTTTTTTTAAAAAAAATATTATGGATACATAATCATTGTCCATCTTTATAGGGCACATGTGATGTTTTGATACAGGCATACACTGAATTAATCAAATCAGGGTAATTGGGGTGTTCATCACCTCAGGCATTTAATATTTCTTTGTGTTAGGAACATTCCAATTCCACTCTTTTAGTTATTTTAAAGTATACCCTAACTTTTTGTTGATTATGGTCACTTTGTTGTGCTAGTAAGTTACTTTTACTACCCTAGTTTCCTTAACTAAAAGATTTACCCCAACCTTCAGTCACAGTAGAAATACTGACTGAGGTAAAAAACTAGAATACATGCTACAATATTATCTTTCAGTGTTAGTATCTACAATTAATTTTTCTCTTTTTCTGTTTTTATTATAAAAACTTTCTATGACAAATATATTTAAAATTTTTATAATAAAAAATGCAGTAGGGGAAAAAGTTATTCAGAGGTTTCACTCTTTTATCAGTTCTTTAGGCACTTTACATACAAGAATGTATTGACCTTTTGGGAACCATATACAAGAATATTAACCTTTGAGTAAGTTACTAAATTGCTCAGAACAGAAATTTGTAGTTTACTATTTAAATAAATTGTAGGATTTGAGGCCTAGCTAAGACTTCAGAGATGATGTAAAATAACTCTCTTGATTAAATCCATTCATTAATTTAACAAATATTTATGGAGCATCTACTATATACCAGGCACTGTGCTAGGCTCTGAGGATACAGCTGTCCACACTTGGCTTACTGCCTCACAGAAAACCCGAGTTTTAAGACAAGGTCACCCAGTGATTTGCCCAAGGACACACAGCAGTTGGTAGCAGAGATGGATAAAAATAAATCTGAGTGTCCTACTCTTAATTTGGTGCTTTCTTCCACATTCTTTTGCCGGTAGTCTTCTAAGCTGTATTGAAGACAGAATAAGGGAAAAAAAAACACCCACTTTCAATTAGATGAGTACTTCGGGTTGTACAAACTAGACAAAACTGTCAGTGTTTAGATTGAACTTGACCTACACTTCTTTACCCCTGGAAAAGTATAAAGTAGTCCAATGATTCCTAAATGTACTCTGGTCAGGTAGCAGACTCAGAGATAGTTTCACTCTCTACATTGAAAAGAAAAATCAAAAAAGAGGAAGAAAGAGAAAATGAACATGTTGATATAAAGTTGCCCACTCATCTTTCAGGCAAAGGGCTATTCTTTATTTGGAGAGTATGTTTGTTTTTTGTTTGTTTTTTTAGAGAGAGTCTCGCTCTGTTGCTCGGGCTGGAGTGCCGTGGTGTCAGCAACAGCAACCTCAAATTCCTGGGCTCAAGTGATCCTCTTGCCTCAGCCTCCCAAGTAGCTGGACTATACCTGCTCGCCACCATGCCCTGCTAATTTTTTTCTAGTTTTAGTAGAGATGGAGGGTTTCACTGTTGCTCAGTCTGGTCTGGAACTCCTGACCTCAAGCGATCCTCCCACCTTGGCCTCCCAGAGAGCTAGGATCACAGGCGTGAGCTACCGCGCCCAACCTGGCGAGTATGTTCTTACTATTCTGGGGGTTAGAATGTCTTTTATTCTATGAAATGATACAGATAGCAGATAGCTGCTAGTTCTTTTTAAAAATGTTATTATCAAAATTAAAAGTTGATAACTCTGTCAGTTTCCTCAAATTCTTCTTGATGTTTTAGTATCCTAAAAATCCAAAAGACTGTGTATCACTAAGTTAAACATTGGGGTAATTTTCTTTGTATAGCCTGGTGCTAAAAAAAGTCTTTATTATTTTATGAGGATAGGCCACCTCATCTTTGAGTCTCAAAACAAAACACAAAGACCGGTGAGAGCTCGATCCTCTCAGCAGCATTTAGCTAATTCTATAATCCCTTACTGCCCTCTTGTCATCTTCCGAATCTTCCCCTTGATGCCAAGACATCTTCTAGGTTTACAGAAATCAATGATTTTCCATCCTGACTGTACACGGTGCTTTGAGAAATACTGACGAATGGGCTGCATCCCCAGATATTCTAATTTAATTGGCCTCAGGTGGGACTTAAGTTCTAGGCTGCGTCAAAGCTCCTCAGGTGATTCTAATGTGTGGCCAGGGATGAGAACCACAAGTATAGATGGTGTTTCTTTATTAAGTACCTCCTATGGCACTAGGGAAGTTACACAGATGAACAAGCTGGTCTGTGCAGTACAAAAACTAAATAGGAAAATAGGCAAAATATGACATTTGAGTGGGGTAAGTGCTTTTATTTATTTTGTAATTCAACAAATATTAACTAAGCACTTAACAAGCACCAGTGCTAAAATAAAGGCATGCTCAAAGTCCTGTGGGTCACCTGCAAAGACCAGGAAAACTTCACAGAGGAGGCAGCTGAGAAGTAGGAATTTGGAGGAACCTTTGGTCAGGGTCTTCATCAGATAAAGTAGGGAGTGCCTGGCGGAGGGGACAGCACTTGCTGGGCATGGAGGAGAGTGGCGGACTGGGAGAAGGTAGAGATGAGATATTCATAGCCTTAGAGGTAGACTAAGGAGTTTAAACTTGATCCATAACGCATTTAAAAGACATTAAAGGTTTTTAAGCAGGAATGCATAAATGAGGGGTGGGTACAGAATACTGGCATTTGAGATAATTCAGGCTGTTCATACAGGAGCTGTAGCTTGAATTTGCTAGCCCACTCAATGGTTTGACTAATCATCCCCCATCCCTTCTGCCCTTGACTGAAGTAACCAGATACTGTGACCTTGTGGAGATACAGTTTCAAGTCAATGAAGGCAGAAGTTTCCATGTGGCAGTTGGAATGAAAATGTAGGCCATTTTTTTTTTTTTTTTTTGAGACAGGCTCTTGCTCTATTGCCCCAGGTAGAGTGCAGTGGTATCACTGTAGCTCACTGCAACCTCAAACTCCTGGACTAAAGGAATCCTCCTGCCCTCAGCCTCCCGAGTAGCTAGGACTAATAGGTGAGCGCGACCATGCCTGGCTTATTTTCTATTTTTTGTAGAGATGGGGGTGGCGGGGGGGGGGGGCGTCTCACTGTTGCTCAGGCTGGTCTTGAACTCCTGAGCTCAAGTGATCCTTCTACCTCGACCTCCCAGAGTGCTAGGATTACAGGCATGAGCCAAGGCCCCAGCCAGACCAAAGTGTTTTAAGTGACTATTTAATGTAAATAGAATTCACTATGGGCTGGCCCTGAACAAATAAGTTCATGGTCCCTGCCTGTGCCTCCTTACCCAATTTCCCTCGGAAGGACTTGCTAGCATGTCTGTGGATGTTGTACCTCTTATCAGGCTGTCTGACTGGCCTCACACCAAGTACACAAACTCAAAAGATCAAACCTTCTGGATTCCCTTAGGCTCCTGCAGCTACTCTCTACTTTCTTATTCTCATTCAGGACTCAAGGACAATAGGTCAGACCAGGGAATCATCTCAATACTAGGGACTATAACCTTCTGGCTAAGACACTCACAGAAGAAAACCTTCCTTTCCAGTTGGGGAACAAGAGGATTCAGCCTAGGCCAGCAGTTCTCAAATTTAGTGATCATAAGCTTCAATATAAGTCATGAGCTAATACTGTATTTTTTTTTTTTTTTTTTTTTTTTTTAGACAGAGTCTCACTCTGTTGCCCAGGTTAAAGTGTAGTGTTGTCAGCCTAGCTCACAGCAACCTCACACTCCTGGGCTCAAGCGATCCTTCTGCCTCATCCTCCCAAGTAGCTGGGATTACAGGTGCTCACCACCACACAGGCTAATTTTTTGTTTCTATTTTTAGTTGGCCATCTAATTTTTTCTATTTTTAGTAGAGACAGGGTCTCAGTCTTGCTCAGGCTGGTCTCAAACTCCTGCCTTCAAGTGATCCCCTCCTCCCCTCGCCTTGGCCTCCTAGAATGCTAGGATTACAGGCATGAGCCACCATGCCCGGCCTAAAACTGTATTTTTGGAAGCCCACTCCAGACCTACTGAATCAGAATCTCTGAGGTCAGGCCAAGGAACCTGTCATTTAAATTAATTCCTAGATCATCCGGATCATTCTAACTTCAGTGATTTGTAGATCACACTGAGCAGTGTAACTAATTGTCAGTGGTGGTCATTGGCAGCTATTTTAGGGTTGTGGGGGACAGGTCAGAGAAGCTTCTCAATTCATAATCCTCCAGCCAAGTGGACTTGCAAAATTTGCAGCATGCTTGGTTTTCAATTCAAACCATTTCTAGGTTAACTTCTTAATTGAGCTATTTAGCTCAGCAGAGGACCTGAGATACCACAGATAAGAGGTTTAGGAGTAAGCATTAAGTATCTCTGGCTGTGTCTCTGTTATCCTTTCCAGTCCCACTTATCTGAAGAGCTAGATTTCTCAAAGGACAAGTAACCCTAGAGGGGAGTATCAATGGGAAAGCTACAGATTCCTTGCCACATCCCTGTTAGAGAACTATGTTAATAAGAACAGAACCTCAAAAAACACATCAAGATGTTGGATAAAGAAATTTCTCTCTTCTGTCAGCTCCTGGGGTTACAGTAGCAGAAGTTTAGGTAAACATGACCCATTTCTCTCTAAGGTGTCTCTTTACTTCTTGATGCACTGGAAATCCTGGTGGATAACTCATTAGTGATAATGAGTGTTAGATGCTCATAAATTCCCTGCAATTCATTGGCTGAAGACATCATAAATGTGGACTTTTTGGCTTTTATTGTCTTTAGTTGCTTCTTTAACATACTTTAGTTTGAGTGTACAGATTTGGAGTTTTAAAACTTGTTTTTAATTAAGGCATGGTTTATTTTTATTGCTTGAGATAAAATGCAGTCTGAGGGACTCAAATGTAATTTACAAAATAAAGTGCATCTGGGCAGAGTATAAGTAAAAAAAAAAAAAAAGAACAGAAAAACTAAAGAGTCAGCCAAGATTCTTAAGTTTACTTAGTAACTTCTTGGAGAATAAAAACCCCAGCACCGGCATTATAAAAAAGCACACCTTATAAATGTCCTTCTCTTTGAAATACCTAAATGAACTAGACTGAATTATGAACTAATGGCTTGTAAAAATTCACCTTGAACAAGCTACTTGAAGATACTAAATAAAAGAGGTAGGGAGAGACCCTGAGGAAACCCAACCTGCTGTTTGTTTATCAGTAATGCAACTCAAAAGTAGACAAGCGGATGGTGGAGCTTTCCCTGTTTTGTTTCCTGGGCTGAGCCTGTGAATGCCAAGATTTAATCTAAAGAGGTTTGTGTTTTAAAAACTAACAACCAAGTAATAAAACACCTATAAAGGGGTTTACAATGGAACCAGTGACAGTTTTGAGTATAGTATTACAACTCTACTGCTCCCCCTCTCCCTTTTTCTATCCTTTAATCCAACCCTGTGCCCTTTGTCTTAGCTCCTTTCTCACCTTGCTGCCAAGAAGCACATAAGTAGGGGGAGATCACACCCCAAGTAGCAGACTGTCTTTAAAAAGTGAAGTGTGTATTGTGGTCTGCATTTGAAGACAGGACCTTGAGCTGTTTGTTTGCCTGAGATAAGAACTGAGATAAGTTGCCCTAACAAAGTACCTACCTAGTTGTACAGTGGTTTCTAGTGGGGAGTTGAAGATGCTGCTGCTGCAAAGTGTCAGTGGCATCAAGATACAGGAGTCAACCAGGGCAAGAAGCCTAGGGCCTTCTCTCCCTGGCACCCTGCATCACCCTGCCAGGGCCCAAGACAGCCCTGACTCCAGGAACAGACTTCAAGCAACAGGTGGTTTTCCACCCTGGCCATCAATGGCTGAAACTTGGTTCTTTTTCAAAGCCATAGTTCTCCCCCCACCCTGGAAGTAATGGCGCCTGGGAGAAGAAACTTCGTGCTCAAACTCTTTAGGGGCCATTCCTTGAGCCTACCTTTCCTATTTTCTGAGGTCTCCCCTGCCAGCATCCCACCCATCTCCGGGAAGAACCAGGGGCGCTCTCTTCAGGGCAGGTGGGCAGCGTCGGAGTGGCCTCGCCTCGGCGGCGAGAGCCCCTAGCCTTCCTCATGTGGGCCTCAGGAACTCGGGGGCCCCAGGGGAAGCCCGGAAAACCGAACTTCGCCATCAGCTTTCCTTAGAGCGCAGGCTAGAGGAGAAAAGGCCCCCCCCCCAGCAGCAGTTTTTCTCCCCTCTCTCCCCCGCCTCAGCACCTCTGCCATCCAGCAGCACGCCCAAGAAAGCACCCCGAACGCAGCTCAGGCAGGGCCCGCAAGCTCCTCGCAAGCCCGGAGAGGGCATCCTGAGGAGCAGCTTCCCCCTCCAGCCCGCGTCTGACATCCCCACTCCCACCCAAGGATGCCGCCGCCGTGCCCTGTCCGCAGTCGCTGAATGTCACTGCTCTCTCTTCCTCCCGATCAGGGTAGACACGGCTCCCAAAGCGTCCCCCTCCCCAAAACTGCCGCGATCGCCCGAGGGCGCAAGGCCTGGGCGAAGGACGAAGTTTGGGGCCCTCAGCGGCGGGAGGGGGGGCGCGTTGGCGAGGACCGCACCTCAGTCCCAGCCCTGGCGGGCACACTCCCCGCCCCAAACGGCCCAGGCGTCCCCATCCTCCCGCGGACACCAGCATCCCCGCCCTCCCCTGAGGGCGGCGAGCGGAGCCCCCCGGGGCGGAGGCAGGTACCCCCGGGGCGGAGACTGGGGCGGGCGGGGTCCGGGCTGCGCCCCCGGCCGGGCCGGGCGGGCTAGCGGGCGGCGCGGGGGGAGCGGGGCTGGGCGGCGCTGCCTCGGGCTCTGTGCGCTGCAGCCCGGAGCCGAGGAGGAGGAGGCGGAGGAGGAGAAGGAGGCGGCGGCGGCGGTGGGTCCCGGGCGGGGGGAGCGCGGCGCTGCGGACCCGGGCGGCTGGCAAAGGACGAGGCGGAGGCTGAGGCAGGCAGCGGGGAGACCCAGGCTGCAGCAACAAAGGGCAGCCAGCGATTGGCCGGGCTGCAGGCGAGGTTAGCCGGGGACCGGGGTGGCCGGAGGCAGCGGCAAACGGTGCACGTGCTTGCAGACACGGGCGAGTGTGGAGCCAGGGGGGTGCACGCCCGGCGGGTAGGAGCTTGCTCCCCCTCGACATGGGATGGCAAGGAGGCTGCAGCGACATCGTTCTGCCTGCACCCGGCCTGGGGCTTGCAGGGTAAGGGTGTGTTGTGGGGGGGAAGGCTGGGAGCCAGGGAGCGGGCGAGTAGTCGCCCGGGACGGGACGGGAGAGAGGGTGGAGGAGGGGGCGGGATGGAACGCTCCGGGCGGCGCGCCCGTCCGCGCGCTCCACCGAGGTAGCTGGCGACTGAGAACCTCGAATTTTAACTTCGCGTGCCCGCCCGCGCGCGCCCGCCCGCGCCCACCCCTAAATCCTGCGGCCGCCGCCAGCGATCAGCTCTCACACAAACTTTAGCTGCGGGCTAGGGGGTTTGGGGTTGAGTGGGGGAGGGGAGAGGGAAAAGGCCTTCTGATTGGCGTCGACTACAGCCAATAAAGCCAAGCGCCTCTGCTGCGAGTAGACCAATCCTTTTCTAGAGGTAGAGGGAGCGGGTAGGTGGAAGTAGAGGTGGCGCGGTGTCTGGGAGAGAGAAAAAGGGCTGGACCAATAGGTGCCCGGAAGAGGCGGACCCAGCGGTCTGTTGATTGGTACTGGCAATGGACCCGCCCCCGGGGTGGTACCGGAGGGGGGGATGATGGGTCGAGGGGTGTGTCTAAGTGGAAGCGAGATGACCGGCAGGAACCTACCCCAATGGGCTGCGGAGTGGTTAGTGAGTGGGTGACGGACAGACTCGTAGACCAACGGGTGGCCTTAGGTGTCTGCGGTCTCGTCCAATGGAGCAGCGCCGGGGCGGGGCCGCGGCTCGGGTTTAATGAGACTCCATTGGGCTGTAATCAGTGTCATGTCGGATTCATGTCAACGACAACAACAGGGGGACACAAAATGGCGGCGGCTTAGCTCCTACCCCTGGCGGCGGCGGCAGCGGTGGCGGAGGCGACGGCACTTCCTCCAGGCGGCAGCCGCGGCTTCTTTCTCAGGCAGCGGCAGCGCCCCCGGCAGGCGCGGTGGCGGTGGCGCGCGGCCAGGTCTGTCACCCACCCCGCGCGTTCCCAGGGGGAGGAGACTGGGCGGGTGGGGGACAGACGGGGGGGGGAAATCGGGGACTTGCGACGCCCCTCCCACAGGCCTCTGCGCGAGGGTCACCGCGGGGCCGCTCGGGGTCAGGCTGCCCCTGAGCGTGACGGTAGGGGGCGGGGGAAAGGGGAGGAGGGACAGGCCCCGCCCCTCGGCAGGGCCTCCAGGGCAAGGGGCGGGGCTCGATGGTGGAGGGGCGGGGCGAGATCGGGTGGGGGCGGGGTTCGGGGAGTCGGAAGGCGGGGGCTGGCAGGGAATTCCTGAGTGGGAGTGAACTGGTGGGGGGGGGGGCAGGGAGGGTGTGGGGAGAACTGGTGAGGCAGATGGGAGGGGAAACTGGAGGTGAAGAAGCAGGTGCAGAAGGGAGAGTTAGAGAGGGATGTAATTTTAGAGATGTGGAAGGGAGACCGAGAGGTATGTGAGGGCAGGTGAAATGATGCAGAACGACAAGATTGCAGTTATCTGGGTGCAGAGTAAGGATGGGTTTGGGTGTGGTGGGTGTGCAGTAGAGTTGAGAAAATAGTGCAGAGTAGGTGTTGGATTGTGGGAAGTATTGACCCATGTGAGGGGCAGGTACAATTGTTGTGATGGGAAAGAGATATTTGGGTGAATTAGCATGTTGGGATAGGAAGCAGGTTTGCTAGCTTTGGGGTATATGAAGCATTTAAAAAAAACATGAAAAGGTGGGATGGTTATGCATGGGAGAGTTTCTGAAAGATGATGCTAAGACATCAGAACAGACTTAAATGTGAAAGGAGGGAGGGAGGCTGCTTGGAACTTGCAATCTGTATCTGTAGCAGAAAATCTCATGGGGACAGGAGATTCGGGGGCAGGGGGTGGGAAAAGGTAGCAGATGTGAAGAACGTGGGTGGGGCTAGTAGGTCTGGGTGAATGTGATTTGGTAGACTGTGCCAGGAGTGAGGATGGGGCAAAGAAAGGTGTTGGTTTGGGAGACAAGAGTTGTTTGATAAGGCTGGATTTCTTGCATGAAACTTCAGCTGGGATCTTGAAGGTGGGCCTGGAGGGTGTTCCAGGAAGAGGCATGTACCATAACTTGGAAAAGGACATTGCGTATTTTTGGATATGCTAGTGCTTTGGTATGGGTAGAGTGCAGGGAGTAGTGGGAAATGACCAGGCAGAGACAGAGGAGGTGCTGGATTACAAATGCATCAGAAAGGATTTTAAGCTGTGCATTTGGGAAGAGGGTGTTAGGATGTGTTAAATGGTATTAGACAGAGGTTGTGAAGGGGTAGTGTTAAAAAATTACAGATGTGGGAAATAGGAAAAGATGACCAGTGAACCAAGTACTTTTAGGGTGGAGGTACCAGGAATTCAGGGTAATGAGTGTATGCAGACCCTTCATATATGGACAAGAGGTGGAAGTAGTAAATGGGAATTAGTTGTGTTGGGATAGTGTTCTGTGGTGCTCAAAAAAAGTTTTATTTTTTTAAGTACATTATCCCTGTTTACTCTAGATTTTCTGGCACAGCCCTGGAATAAACCACTGTTCTTTTCTTTCTTTTTTTATTTTTCTTGAGACAGAGTCTCGCTCTGTTGCCCGGGGTAGAGTGCTGTGGCGTCAGCCTAGCTCACAGCAACCTCAAATTCCTGGGCTCAAGCAATCCTTCTGCCTCAGCCTCCCGAGTAGCTGGGACTACAGGCATGCGCCACCATGCCCAGCTAAGTTTTTTTCTGTATATATGTTTAGTTGTCCAGATAATTTCTTTCTATTTTTAGTAGAGACGGGGTCTTGCTGTTGCTCAGGCTGGTCTCAAACTCCTGACCTCGAGCAATCCTCCAGCCTCGGCCTCCCAGAGTGCTAGGATTACAGGCGTGAGCCACCGCACCCGGCCTGTTCTTTTCTTATTCATAAATTCATGGCACATATATCAAAATGAGTTCAGGTACTATTTTAGGTTTTTAAGAAGGAAAAAAAAAAAAAAAGAAGGAAAGGGTAACATCACATGTTTCAGAAAGAATAAGATTCTTCTTATCTGAGATTGTCTACTCAGGGATAAAGGTTGGTTTTTGAGGTGAAATGATGGTTTAAATGAAAAAGAAGATAGAGACAGAGGAAGGTTTTAACATTAAAGGAGAAATTTAGGGTATATGACTGGCTGACGGTAATGACATGGTCAGCAGATGAAAAGTTTTTCCTACCACCTGTACTTAGGCCTCTGAGTAGAGTGGATGTTATGTCATTGCTGTTATATGTTTATTTCACACACTGCTTGTGCAGATAGGGTGGAAACTGTCAGATGTGAGGCATAATGTGAATGAAAGGTAAATAGGGTGAGTATTGGAAGGTAGTTGAGAAAGTTTTTTTTTTTTTTTTGAAACAGAGTCTCACTCTGTTGCCCAGGCTAGAGTGCCGTGGCGTCAGCCTATCTCACAGCAACCTCAAACTCTTGTGCCCAGGCAATCCTCCTGCCTCAGCCTCCCAAGTAGCTGGGACTACAGGCATGCACCACCATGCCTGGCTAATTTTTTCTGTATATATTGTTAGTTGTCCAACTAATTTCTTTCTATTTTTAGTAGAGACTGGGTCTCGCTGTTGCTCAGGCTGGTCTCGAACTCCTGAGCTCAAATGATCCACCCACATTGGCCTCCCAGAGTGCTAGGATTACAGGCGTGAGCCACCGCTTCCCGGCCCCCGTATTGAGGAATAAGGAAGTTGTTTTATGAAAGTAGGGATATGTGAGCTATAGTGATTAGTCTTTGCTTGCAGGATGGTAAATGATGCATGGATAGGAGAAGTGGGATGAAGGGATCTTTCTTCCATATGATGCCTTAATCTGCCTTTCCGAAGTGCCTTTAAGCACCTTTTTATAGGACTCCCACAATCTTCTGATAGCTTTCTTCTGGTAGACCTGAGAAAGAGAATATACCACAATTTTGTATCATCCATTCCACTGTTGCTGGATATTTGAGTTGTTTCCAGTTTGGGGCAATTGTGAACAAAGCTGCTATGAGCATTCCCATACATGTTATCTGGTGCTCATGTGCACAAGTTCCTCTAAGGTGTACACCTAGTATTGAAATTGTTGGTTCAATTGTTGAAATGGTTGCCAGGGTCACTATTTATCCTGGTTTATGCTTGTTGTCTCAGTGCAACTATAACACCTTTAATTCGCACAAGTATCTGGGTGTACATAATGAGTTTTATGGTGACCCTAGTCATAGGGTATGCTTGTCTTCATCTTTACTAGGTACCAAACTGTTTTTCAAAGAGTTGTACCAGGTTCCTCCCTTTCCAGCGATATAGGAGAGTTCCCTTCTTGTGGTCTCCAATTCTCAGGCTTGTTAATGTTTTGAATTTTAACTGATAAGGTAAATTTTGCATTTACTTGATTAGTAATCAGGTCAAACAGCTTTTCATATATTTATTAGCCATTTGGATTTTCTCATTTGTGAAGTTCCTATTCAAGTTCTCCCCCCTTTTTAAAATATGGCTTTCTGTCTTTTATTGCTTTTAGAGAATACAAGTCCTTTGTCCTGTAAGTTGCAAATACTGTCTTCTATTCTGTGGCTAGCCTTTTCACTCTTTATGGTGTCTTTTAATGAACAGAAGTTCTTAATTTTAATGGAGTCAAATTTATTAGTCTTTTCTTTATGGTCAGTGCTTTTTGTGTCTTGTTTTAAGACTCTTTTCCTACCCTAAGGTCAAGAATATATTCTCCTACACAGTATTACCTTCTAAAAGCTTTATTGACCTTAAAAGATGTATAACTATGAGTAAAATACACTCTTCTTGACCTTAACCTCACCATTACAAATCTATTTTTGCTTTCCTTCACTTCCTTCTATTCTCTGTCTTGAATTTTTACTTGTCTGCAACTGTAGCTAAGAGCCAGGTGCTGACTTCCCCGTGCGCCTTAGGAGAAAGTGGTCATATAGACAGAAGTTCAGCCAGATTAGATTTTACAGGTCTCCAGCTGACTGTATTGCCTTTTTTTCTTTTATGAGCTAGCATTTTATTGTGTTCTGCTATTGTCTGCCACCATTCTTCTTTCATATTTGTTATCTCAATGATTCCTCTTAACAGTTCTGTAAAACAGGGTTGGAGTTTCATGTTTACAGATGAGAAAACTGAGACTTAAGTTTGATTTAGTAACATGTCCTATATCCCATAGCTTAGGTAGCTAGCAAAGTGGGGACTGGATCCCTGACTCTCTAGATACTTCCTATCACAGCACGCCTGTTTGTTGAATAAGATTTCAGAAGCCTATTTTTTGATAATATTAAAAACCAAAGAGAACAACTCTCTTAGTTTTAATAATACATGCCTTAATTAAAGGATGTGAAGATAACTAGTGTGAAACTGGAAAAAATACTTCTCTCTGTGTAGCCAGTGGACCATAAGTGGTCCATGTATGGGTGACAGAAGAGTCATTAACCCTTGAAATTATATGCCAATGTGTGTATGTACATGTGTTCATTTTTAAAAATAGATCTATAATATTCTTGAGACTCTCAAAGGGGAGCCCTAATTTGTTTTCAGAATGTACTGGATATTTGTTCTGCCCACATCTGTAATAAAGTTAACACAGAATCCTGAAATGATCTGTTTTTTCAAAATAATCTTTAAAAAAAGTTAGATGTTTGATTTTTTTCTTAATATATTGTTCTCAGTCTTTCTCATTAAAAACTGACTAAAGCTAATTTGTAATTAGGGACAAATCTAGGCTTGAACAGGAATTTTTAAATGCCAAAAAAAGACACTCTAAATTTAGTTGATTATTTAAGTGAAAGTGCTTAGTTATAATATCATCATTACTAATCAGTGTACCCTGGCTCCAACAGCCTGATGACTTCAAATGACTTTTCATCTTGTCTCTAAAATCCTCTGTTTTACAAGGGATCAAATTTCCTGTGAGGTTCCTAACAGTGTGATTACATTTTAGAGACTGAAACTATTGAGCACTTAAATGCAGGGATGACTATGCAAACTTAATTCATGGGTTTCACCAGGAGATTTGGGACATGTCTCTACTAATTTATGATGATGATGTTGAAACTAATCTTTGCTAGGGATTATGGAAGCCATAATAGTTTATTGATGGTTCAGTTATTGTTTGTTGAAGCACATTTACACAATTATAGTTTAATGACATAACAAGGATATTGTCAACTAGGAGAGCATGACATGAAAAATTAAACTTCCAATTAATATAAAATGTATTAGTTGAAATGATTATTTTCATGGTGATTTAGCCTCTTAGAAATCCTTGGAAAACACTATTAGCTTATGAATTGAAAACTCTCTATGTTAATGAATAGTGGGAAAGAACTTAGTATTACTCTAAAAAGATGGGGAATTAAATATTCAATTCAACTAACATTTTATTGAGTGCCCGCACTGGGCTGGCTGCTGAATTAGGCTCATAAATATAAGTTGAACAAGATTGATGTTTGGAGAGATGAAATACTGGTTGCTTTTGTTTCTTCTTTCAGTCACTCTTTCTTCCAGCCTCATAGTGGATGGATACTATTGCCAGAGTGATTTAAACATTCAACAAACTTTCTGTGTGTACATGTACTTCTGTATGCATTATTGTGTCACCTGTACCTGCAGTGGCTTCCTATTACTTCATCTGTCATGTTCACATGCCACAGTCTTGCTTTTGCCACAGCTAACTTTATTTCTTTATCCTTCTTAAACACATACCTGTTTTTGGCACATGGACTTGGTGTCTCTTTTGTTTAATAGCTCATTCTTAGTTTCTGTTCTTTCACTTTGATTTCCTTCCTTCATTCGCTGATGCATTCATTTAACAAATAGGCATTGAATCCCTCTTCTGTTCAAGTTGCGGGCCTGGGAAATCTTTGGGCATGCAATATAACAATGAGTCAAGCATTAGTGCTGTTCTTAAGAATTTTACAGTCTAGTAAGGGAGACAAGGTCAGTACACAAATAAGCATAATACAAAGTGGGAAATGAATGGCAAAATAATAAGAAGGCTAAAAGCTTCTTGTTAGACAAAGATAGATGTAGGGCTTCTGAGATGGTGTTGTTTACACTGGGCTATGAAGGATTTGAGTTTGGGCAGAGGGACCAGGAAGTTCTCTAAGTTCATCATTGTCTTTCGAGGTCTAGTTTATTTAAGTCCCATCCATCCAAGGGGTGTTCTACCCATCTGTACTCCATGTGGTTTCACAATTGTTTCTAGACTTTTTCCTTCTGTAATCAGAGGAACCCTTTCTTTGAAGTGAATCTTGTGGGGAAGCCCAATATATAAAATAGTTATGGTGGAGCCGCACTGTTAGGTACAAGGTGTTATGGTGGCCCTAGTGTTTAACCCATAAAGCGTACCTGCAGGTGATAGCCAAAGTACTTCACAAGATCAAAGAGTCTAGTTTGAAAACCAGTGGAGAGACAGGAAAGAGTGTGGGCTTTGGCATTGGAATTAAAATCCTTCATGACTTAATGGCGCTGAGATCTTGGCCAAGTCAGGCCTCAGTTTTCCTTTTATAAAATGGGGCAACAATGCTATCTGACAGGGTTGTTTTAAGGTTTACTGGTAATTAATGTAAAATACCTGGCCCACAGTAGGTGTCAGAAAATGGTTGGCATTATTATAGTCTAGTGCTTTGTTATTTTTTTAAAATCCCATAATTTACTGTGGTGAAATTCGTATAACATAAAATGAACAAAACATAAAAAAGTGAACAATTCAGTGGCATTTAGTATATTCACAGTGTTGTGTAACTACCATCTCTATCTAGTTGCAAAACATTTCCATCAATCCAAAATAAATTCCCGGCCGGGCGTGGTGGCTCACGCCTGTAATCCTAGCACTCTGGGAGGCCGAGGCGGGTGGATCGCTCGAGGTCAGGAGTTCGAGACCAGCCTGAGCAAGAGCGAGACCCCGTCTCTACTAAAAATAGAAAGAAATTATATGGACAACTAAAAATATATATAGAAAAAATTAGCCGGGCATGGTGGTGCATGCCTGTAGTTCCAGCTACTCGGGAGGCTGAGGCAGGAGGATCGCTTAAGCCCAGGAGTTTGAGGTTGCTGTGAGCTAGACTGATGCCACGGCACTCACTCTAGCCTGGGCAACAGAGCGAGACTCTGTCTCAAAAAAAAATAAATAAATAAAAAATAAATTCCCTTACCCATTAAGCAATTTCTTCCCATTTCTTCTCCCTGAAGTCCCACCATTCTATGTTTTATCTATGGATTTATGTATTCTGGATGTTTCATATGAATGGAATTATATTATATGTGGCCTTTTGTGTCTGTTTTCTTTCACAACGTAATGTTTTTGAGGTCTGTCCTTGTTGTAGTAGCATCTTTTGGCACTTCGTTCCTTTTTATGGCTGAATAATATTCCAGTGTATGGATATACCACATTTTGTTTATCTGTTCATCTGTCAATGGACATTTGGGCTGTTTCCACCTTTTGGCTATTGTGAATAGTATCATTATGAACATGGGTGTACATGTGCTTATTTGAGTATCTGTTTTTGGTTCTTTTGGGCATATACCTAGAAGTGGAATTATAGGGCCATATGGTAATTCTCTGTTTAACTTTTTGAGGAGCCCCCAAACAGTGCTTTGTTATGTCTTAATTGCTTCTTATATGTTCTGTCTCCAGCTTTGCTTTGTTTTCTTCATAGCATTTACCACAGGGCTGCATGCAGTGAACATAATCTCGCTAAATATTTGTTTGTTGTTCTTTGTTTGATTAGTATTTATAACCTTACCTCCCAATTCACATGTTTTGGGCCTCAAGCATTAATTTTAGGGGAAATAGATGCATCCGGGACTTGAAGTTAACAATATCATCATAGGGATGATGTTTGATGTGTCAGACAGCAGATAACTTGTTAACCAAGGATGCTATTTTGAGCAACTATGCCAATAACCTGAGCTGGGTGGTAATAGAGGAAAAAGAAGTCAAAGTCTTTTCCCTTAAGCAGTTACATTGTTTCGGAAGATACTGGTAAGATTTGTGGATGCTCATTCAGTTACACAATAAGCTTTGAAAAAATCCAGGAGCTTATGAAAGTAAGAGAGCTAAAAATAACTGTTAGCAAGTAAAACTCAGGGTGACAGAAGAGTAAACTCTATTATTAATCTTTATTTTTTTCTACCACTGTTTTTGGCTCATCCCATAATCTCATGACTTGGTTGTTATAACATTGATTTTGAAACAACACACAGCTTGAGTAAAAGCTTAGAGAAGGCCTCACATAATAGTTATGAGCCAGGATATTTTGACTCTTCTTATGCTGACACGAATACTTCTGAATAATGTTGATGTTTATATAATACTAGTGAAGCTAAAAGCTCAGTGCTGGACTAAGCATTTCTCTAGATATGTTTAGAATAGTTTGTAATGAATGATTTAAATAGTGTTATAAGACTGTATGATACAACCATATAATTTACTGATATTTTGTAGTCAAAAATAAAATGATTCACAACCTTAGAAAGTAGAATAATTTAATTTGATGTAGCATGAATCCCCAGAATTAATTTGGAATGATTTGCTACCTTTTTGATAGCCTTTTTGTCTAACTTTCAAGTTTTTATAGAAAAAAATGAAAAGAGAATAATGATTTTAGGGTTTTAGCTTGTGATAGAATGTCCTATCTACATATGAAACAAATCCCAGTGCTCTGAAAAAGAGAAGTGGTGTGGATAATTCCGAATCAGGGAAAAAAAGATCATTTTCTATTTGGCTTTTGAATGAATTATGCATTTTTTCCTAGATTTGTCTCTCTAGTTAGATACTGCTTAGGCTAAAATGAAATTGGTTTTCAATCTATTCTCTTAGCTTATACCAATTTACAGTGGGGCCAGTGGGATGTTGGAAACAAATCAGCCTAAGATTAAAAAATTTGCAGTGGATAATACACAAAGTGGATAATATACATGTGTTTAGTTGAGAATTGGCTACAGATAAGAGACTTCTGATTTTGTTCCTCTCCTAGCTGTGTATTTTTTTTTTAAACACTGTGATTCTGCTTGTAGCAAAGAGCTGCTGAGTTACATCTGCTTCTGCCTAATTAGCTCTGTTGGTTGGTGTCAGATGAGAGCTAATTTTGAGATTAAATTGAGGAGTGGGGTGTGTGTGTTGGTGGCTGGGGGAGGGGAGAAGGAGGATGTAAGGTTGCTTGGTTGTTTTATGTAAGATCAAAATGCAGTTATTTATAGCTGTGGTTTTAAATTTGTTTTTTGCCTTTCAAGTAAAAATGATCACAACTGTCTTAAAATGTAACTTGTGTCAACACATATTTACTATTGTGGAAACTGGTACATCTTTCCTTTAGGTGAGGTTATTGGTCATATCTTGGTAATCCATTCAGTGCCAGGTAGCCTTTGGGACAACAGAGAATGCTGCCTATTAATGCTGATCTTAAAACAACTTTTGGCTCTTTTTTTCCCCCAGGTAAAATGTTATATCTGCCTGGCTATTTGAGTAATAGACTTTTTTCATGATGTGATTCTTTCTTAGGAGTCTATCACAAACCTGATTTTTATTTTTTATTCTTATTTTTATTTGTTTTGAGACAGAGTCTCACTCTTTTTCCCTGGGTAGAGTGCAGTGACGTCATCGTAGCTCACTACAACCTTAAACTCCTGGGCTTAAGGGATCCTCCTGCCACAGCCTCTCGACTAGCTGGGACTACAGGTGCACACCATGGCGCCCAGCTAATTTTTCTATTTTTAGTAGAGATGGGGTCTTGCTCTTGCTCAGGCTGGTCTCGAACTCCTGAGCTCAAGCGATCCTCCTGCCTCAGCCTCCCAGAGTGCTAGGATTGTAGGCATGAGCCACCACACCTAGCCCAAACCTGATTTTTAAAATTTGAAGAACAGATCTAGCTTTAAAGAAGAATGAAATTTACTTCTTTAGGCACTTTCCTTGGGTCCTTGGGGCTTCATTTTCTGTCCTGAACTCCATGTTTATAAATACCCTTTGGTATTTTTTAACATATCACCAAATGTAGTTTACTAATAAACTCATTGTAGCTATTTGTCTTGAGTAGTTATGGAGACCCATAGATGGTTGCTGGATTTAAGGGATGTCCTTATGCCCAAATGAACATTCACTTTTTTTCTTTTGGCAGATTTGCCTGAAGACCTGGACAATCTTCATTTTTGTCATGGACTGTTAAAACGTTTGGAGTTCCAATTCTGGTATTTTCCCTTGTTACATTTTTAAGGTATAAAATGTCAGTCTTACTGAAATGTTTTAGTAATGGATATGAATGATTATTTTGATTGTGGGTAAAGATTGTGGTAAAACCTTGTCATGAAAGTATATTTTGGGTATTAGTTATGAAATACATTTTGTTTTAATGTATGTTTATTTGTTTGTGTAACCAAAATGCCTAAAAGCAATTTTGCAATATTGGACACTTTCCTATAACCTCTTCTGCTTCCTGCAGTTGTATTTTATGCAGTCAAATTGAATTAGTTGTGATTCATCGTGAATAAATGATGAAAGATGAAATAATTACTTGGATACAGTGAAATGTCTTCTAATGAAATTTTGCCCCAAACCATTTTACTTTGGAAAGATCAGTTTCCTGTTCTAAACTTACTGACACAGAATGATTCCTGTGTTCTATCCTGAAAGTGGTTGCACTGTAAAAGCCAGTGATTTCATTCCTTAACACACTGTGTTCCAAGTCTAACATTTTTGTCAAAGATTTATATAATGACATAGGTGACAGAATCAAGATTCAAAACAATCTTTAGCACGTTGGAAGATAGACTCAAACCAACTAGATGAAAGTGAACTGCAATGAACTTTAAATCCCAGCATTTAAATTTGCACAAGGAAAGGAGTGGAAAGACCTTCAGCTTAACAGTATTTTAAAAAAAAACCCAGAGATTTTGAGGATGTCGGCTTTGGATGGGAGTCTGCCAACCTCGTCATTTGCTGACAAATTAATAAACTAAAAAAAAAAAAAAGACCTGAGATTTTTAGTTGGACTGCATGCTCAGCATGGCCAGTTGTGTGGCAGGGCTGTTAAGGAAGATCCTGTTATCTTGGGTTGCATTTATGGTTGGATAATGCCTGAACTGCCAGATTTTAAGATGGGCATTAGCCAAACTAGTGAGAAACCAAGAGAAGATGGTGCTTGGAAACAATGTAATATATGGAAGGGATAGGGAACTGGGATATGAGTGGTCTAAGGTAGGGCCAGAGGTAGAGTGGGGTTTGGTTGTTAGTAATTTTCAAAACATATTTGTTTTCAAATATTTGAAAGCCTGTCATATTGAAGAAATACTAAGAATGTCTTGAAATTGTTCCAAGGAAACTAGAACTAGTGGGTAGAAGCTATGGGGAAGCAGATTTTTGCTTCTCTGAGCAAGAAATATATTATAGCTAGAGCTGTCCAACAGTGGTGCGAGCTGCCTTGAAAAGTGACACATTATCAGTCACTGGAAGTATTTTAAATAAAAACTCAATGGCCCATCTGTTGGGAATACTGAACAGGGATCTCTTACTGGATGACTGGAGGTTAGACTAGATGACTGCTAAGGTCCCTTCAGCTCAAAATTTCTTAATCTGAGGGGGAAAAAAATGGAATGAACCTACAGTTTACTCATCACAAATAAGACAATCTGTTTAAACTGCCTCTTTCAAGCTGACTGTTTGAAAAAGTATAGTTCAATGGCCCATTTGTTTTTCAGCAACACTCAAGAATCTTTGAGAGCAAATGTTATATTCTTCAGTATATCTGGCTAAAGTTTTTGAGGAAAGATTATTTTTTTCTTCTGGGTACATTCTATCTAAATAAATTACTAGAGATAACTTTAATTTTGTATTTTATGAGACATTTTTCAAAGTATATAGACATTGCATTTGATGGAAGTGATGATAGCTACTATATATTGAATATTGGACACTGTGTTCATTTAATCCTCTTAACAGTCCTGTAAGGGATATTCTAGTATTACCTATAGGTAAAGTGATGAAGCTTAAGTCAGTTACCCAGGGTTTCTCCCCTAGATATTAATAGAGCTGGGATTCAGACCCACTGTTAGTCTCTTCACAGGGGCAGAACTAGCTAGGACAGGCCATTGTGGCTCAGGTGAGAACAGCTCTGGACCTGGATTTTAGAATAATAGCATTTGAGCCTTAAGTCTCCTATTGACTGTTACCTTGGGTGAGTTCCCTCTTCCTCTGAGCCTCAATTTACCCACAGAGTTGTCTTGCAGATCAAGTGACATACTCTGTAAACTTTGAACTATAAAAAGAATGAAGATGTGGACATTATTATTGGAGAGCAGATTAGAGCCCAGGTCTAGCCCATTTCCCAGGCCAGGGCTCTTTCTCCTTGTGTTCTTTGTAGATGTGCTCAATATCAGATTGGAGATCTGGGATGGTTTTTTATACACCAGGAATCTTTCAGAGAGCAATACCACTATCCATCTGGAATTAGATTTGTATGAACCTGCCTTGTATCGAGCTGTTTATTGAGCTAACTGGGTATTAAGATAACTAGAACGCTATGTGAATGTATTAAATTATTACATGTACTCCAAAACTATGTATTGTCTACTATGCATCAATTTAAAACAGCTATATTACTTAAAAGTGAATTGTTATGTTACTATACTAGTTTTAGTTTTCCAACCTGTGGGTTAGAGTGTATCACAGACCCTTTATAAAAGGATAAGAGGGTATGATCCTAGAGAAGTAGCTAGATGGGCCAGCCTGAGCAAGAGTGAGACCCTGTCTCTGCTAAAAATAGAAAAGTTAGTCGGGTGTGGTGGCATGTGCCTATAGTCCCAGCTACTGGGGAGGTTGAGGCAGCAAGATTTCTTGAGCCCAGGAGTTTGAGGTTGCAGTGAGCTATGATGACACCACTACACTCTACGTGGGGCAACAGGGCAAGACTCTGTCTCAAAAAAAAAACAAAAAAGAAGTGCGTACATGGGAAGTTTTTTTTATGTGTGAGACTTGGGAAATACAATACCTAGCTGAAAGCAGGATTATTACTCTTTATAAAGTTTAAAATTTCTCGAAATAAGTTTGATGTACTTCCATCAGACTTTTTGTATCATAGACTTATTCTTTGATGTTGATTTTATGTTTGTGGTAGACATATACCTTGAAACACTTTAATATAATTTCATTAATTTCAATAAATGTAATCCATTAAATATATAATTTAAGATGTTATTTCTCACATGCCTCATAAGTGACTTCATATAAATAAGTGAAAAAAATCCTAAAAAAAATTTCTTCTCAGACTGTGACCCAATTTCTGGTTGGAAAATATAGTCACTGGGGCTGTATTACACAATACCTGCCTGTCATTACTTCTGTGGTCATTTTGCATCTGAAAAAGTAATGCTAAAGAATCTTTTAATTTATTTTTATAAGTTCCATTATTAAGAGCTTTCCCCCCCTTTTTATCTTTTAAGGTCTTGATTTCGCAGTTAAAGATGTTCTTCGTCCGAATGCAGTCTTTCTTGTTGGTAAAATAAGAAAACTATCAACATTGCCTGTTTGTCCTCTTTTGAATCTCTTAAGGAAGGATGTTTGTGAGATGTTGCTTAAAATGGTCTGGAATACTCTGTCCATTTGTTGAATTGTAAATGACTTTCAAATGTGCAAGTTCTGTTAAATACAAAGAGAACCTCTATGGGTAACTTTTGTGTTGAAGAAGTCATTTGTCAACCATGGTAAAACTTGCAAACCCACTTTATACAGAGTGGATTCTTGAAGCTATACAGAAAATAAAAAAACAAAAGCAAAGGCCCTCTGAAGAGAGAATCTGCCATGCGGTCAGTACTTCCCATGGGTTGGATAAGAAGACAGTCTCTGAGCAGCTGGAACTCAGTGTTCAGGATGGCTCAGTTCTCAAAGTCACCAACAAAGGCCTTGCCTCCTATAAGGACCCAGACAACCCTGGGCGCTTTTCATCAGTTAAACCAGGCACTTTTCCTAAGTCAACCAAGGGGTCTAGAGGATCGTGTAATGATCTCCACAGTGTGGATTGGAATAAACTTTTGAGGAGAGCAATCGAAGGGCTTGAGGAGCCAAATGGCTCCTCCCTGAAGAACATAGAGAAGTATCTCAGAAGTCAAAGTGATCTCACAAGCACCACCAACCACCCAGCCTTTCAGCAGCGGCTGCGACTGGGGGCCAAACGTGCCGTGAACAATGGGAGGTTATTGAAAGACGGGCCGCAGTACAGGGTCAATTATGGGAGCCTAGATGGCAAAGGGGCGCCCCAGTATCCCAGTGCTTTCCCATCCTCGCTCCCACCTGTCAGCCTTCTACCCCATGAGAAAGACCAGGTAAGTGAAGGAGGAATGTTAATACATTCTAGATATTGTTCTTTTGACTCTTACAGTTTCAGTTAAGATGTTTTATGTGAACAAAAGTTCTGAGTAAAGTTTGATAAAATCAAATGTTTTGCCTTGGAGCAGGCTTTTATAGTTTAAGATATATATATATTATTTTACAATATACATTGTTGTATATAGTTTTACAATGTATTGAAGGCTTCCTCATTGGTTGGCTAAGAATTTAATGGGATAAACATGTGATTTATTTTTTAAACTCTAATTGCCAATCATTTTGGTGCTTGAAGGTACCAGGATGAATAATCCTTTTCTTCAAGGCAGGGTCATGTATATTTAAAAAATCTAAGAAAGACCATGTGTGTTTTTCTCTTTATTATTATTTTCACAGAGGAATCTATAGATTTCTTATTTTAATACTGATAATCTGTGCATTTGTGAAATTATTTTAACATGCAACCTAAATCCGTCTTGTTTCAGTTTCAAGTCATTTATTGTTGTCTGGTTCTCAGTAGGTATAGGTGAATGTCTCATATAGTATCTTTTTTATACTCTTTGATTTCTCTAGGTCTTATGTTATTTCTATAGTATTTATAAATAAATGGCAGAATTCTCTTTACTGCTATGATTTTTAGTCTTTGGTTGAGTAGGAGTTTTCTTTGTTTTGTTTCAAAGCTACTGAAATTACCTCCCAAACTAAAGTCAAAGTAGAGCAATAGCAAGTTATTTATGATTCGGGCCCTCCAGTTTTGGGGCTTGTCTGTCCTTTGGGTGAACAGATACATTGGTATCTGTTAATTTTACATCTTGTAAATCATTGACTGTTGTCGATAGAAAAGGTGGTTGTATCCGTTAACTACAGTATTAGAAATGATTGAAACACAAGTATTAGGAAAAGTTGTGCTCCTAATGGCTTGCTTCTCCTCTTTGGATACCATGAAGTCTTGAAATGGACCCTGTTTCCCTCAGTGCTTTAGCCGGTTAGGGGCACAGCTCTAGAAACTGGGTAGGACCAGGTGGTTTGCCTTTCCATGGGCTGATCTAAAGCCTAGCATTTGTTTCTTAACTGGATTTTAATTTTGTTAGTCTTCTGCTACATTTATTTTATCCTTTGGCGGTAGTTGTGTTTGTATAACCAACCCCCAATTCTCTGTGAGAGAATGTGGGCATATAGAAAGAAGTAAGAAACCTATGAAATTTTCTTCTTAATAACATTTGTTTAAAATATAGAAAGTGACTCAAATCCTAATTCCTGTGTCTGACACAGTCATATTACGCACCTCTGTTTCTCATTAAGTATTTTTATAAAAGCTAATACCATGAAGAAATTCATGAAGGGAGTATAGAGCCATTTCTTGATGGATTTGGATATCTTTGTTTTTAAAATATATATACCACCATAAGGTATGTTAAGGTTTTACAATTATTAGGTACGTGGAATAATTCTGGCAGCTTTAGGCAATTTAATAGTACGTTACAATAATTTTGTGATCAGGGGATAATCTTACTTGTGATAGAAGAGTCACTACAAATTTTCCACAGTTCCTTTCCTATCCTTCTCTTTAACCTTGCCCATCATTTCTTGCTAACCTTATCATTTTTTTTTCAGGCAGCATCTGTATGGAAGTATTTTTAGTCTAAAGGAAAATTCATGTCTGAAAATGTCTAGCATTGAGAACAGAGTAATTTATTGCTTAGCATGCAATTGTTACTGCTATTTTTGTGATGCTGATCTTTTTTTTTTTTTTTTTTGAGACAGAGTCTCACTCTGTTGCCCAGGCTAGAGTGAGTGCCGTGGCGTCAGCCTAGCTCACAGCAACCTCAAACTCCTGGGCTCAAGCAATCCTCCTGTCTCAGCCTCCCGAGTAGCTGGGACTACAGGCATGCACCACCATGCCCGGCTAATTTTTTCGATATATATTTTTAGCTGTCCATATAATTTCTTTCTATTTTTTTAGTAGAGATGGGGTCTCGCTCTTGCTCAGGCTGGTCTCGAACTCCTGAGCTCAAACGATCCGCCCACCTCGGCCTCCCAGCGTGCTAGGATTACAGGCGTGAGCCACCACGCCCGGCCGATGCTGATCTTTAAATTGTCCAGTTAGCATCATCATATAACAAGGAAAGCTGAGAAATGTTTTCTAGAATTTTTTACCTGATGAAATTTGTAGATTAGTTCTATCAAGTAATCACATTCTAATTCTTATAAAAGAACAAATATAAGTAAAAATCAAACCAATTTTGCAATGTGTTTGTATTATATATTACAATAGTGTTTTTCCTTAAAAAATGAAATAAAACTACATCATAATATATTGCCCTTTGAAATGAAAAGTGGTAAATAGTTTAAAACCATGTAAACTCACTAAGTAAATTTAATAGAAATTCTTAACCTGGGATCCAAGAATGAACTTGGGTAGGTAGCCCACAAATCCTCTCAAATCGAATGTAAAGTCATGTGTGTATCCACATGTTTTTCTAGGGTCAGAGTCTATAGCTTTTATCAGATTCTCAAAGGGATCCAAAATATCAAATAGCCAATGTGAATATTTTTTTGTACTGTAGTAAATAGTTTGAGTTTCTTATACTAAAATTGTGATATGTTAATTTGTGACCTTTGATTGTTCTTGCTTTGGCTGCTGAACTTGGATCCATATACAGATTGATGTACTATAGTTGCTTGTATACACGACTTTTTCTAATATATTTGGAAAAGATTATCATTGTTTTTGATGTGCTAGAAGTCAGAATTTGCATTGTGGGAGGAAATTTATGATATAAATAGAGACTTAATAAATGGAGTGATTTCAATCACAATTTAGTCAATTGATGTCTTTCAAAGAAGCTGTTATTTCTGATTACTTTTGTTGAGCAGTTGCATTTAATTGTGAAAAAGAAAATAAAAATAGTAAACATAATAACATTTTGTAAGTGTTAAATGCTGGCACTATTCCAGGTGCTTTACATTTATTATCTCCTTGACTCATCACAATAACTGTGAGGGGGATAGACTATTATCCTTATTTTACAGATAAAAAACTGAGGCCGAAAGTGATTTTCCCAAGGTCACTTATAGAGCTGGTGAGTGGTGAAGCCAAGATTCCGATGAGACAGTCCTGATTCCAGAGCATTTTACCACTGGGCAGTATACTGGTCAACAGTGGTGGCTTTTTATTAACAGTAAAAGTCTCTTTTCCAGTTCTTTAAATGGTTGGAAGCAGTTTTCCCCCAACAAATAGATTTCCATTATTTTAAATTTGGTAGTTGCAATGAGCTTATTATAGTTTTTTAAAGCAGACACTATTTATAATATTAACAATATGGAAATGCAGTAGAGAAAGTAGTAAATCTGTGTCTAATTAGATTTAACATCATCATCATTCCTATGCATGACTGCTAGGAGGAATACAATGCAAGTTAAAATAGAAGGGCTCCCTCCTTTCTGAAACGTAATTGCACATCTTCTGATAGTCTAGAATTCAAATTGGGTATTACCACACTGGCTCCTTAGCATAAATTCTTTGTATTTATTTAAGAAAGCTCTCTTCGGTGAGGTGATATGGAAATGAATTAAACCATTGCAGATAAAACTTTATCTTTGACTTGGTGAGGGAACTCCTGAAGGATGGTATTAGTGTTTCTCATTAAAAGTGGTAAAGCTCAATTAGGTCAGATTATGAGGACTTTGGAAAGTCAAATATTCTAAGAGAGACTTCAGTTATCACTGCGTACTTTGTAGCATTAAGATTCCATTTGAACATTCGGGCTTTAGCATTTTTATAAAATCAGTTTAGTTCAATTTTAAACAGATTCCTTGGTATTTCACTTCATTGAGAATATCTTCATAAAATTTATTAAGTGTCAAGTCTTGGTCTGTTTCTAGTGCAGTACATAATATAGGAACTCTCATTCTAGGCCAGTATAGTAGTTGGAAGGTGGGACACTTCCAGTCCCAGGTAGGGCTTTTGATGTTTTTCTTTTGAAGAAATGAAAAAATCACATTAGAATCTTACAAAAACCTTAAAACATAATTACAAAAACTGTAATTACAAATACTGTCAATAAGGATAAGATAAAAATAATTTTAAAAACGAGCACGGATGATCAGAAATGGGGCTGAGAGACAAAACTGTGATAAAAATCACTCATCATGCGTGGTCTTGGCTTGTTCAGTTGTTTATTCTATTTGTCTACCACCACCTTTTAAAGAGATGCTTTATTAGGGTTTTTGGCAATGTTATCAATATGAAATATTTCCATAAGTAGAAGATAAATATACACCCTACATCGGTTTCTTGTGTAAATGCCATAAGTTAGAGAATTTTATTTTTAGATTTTCCTTTCTTTGATTTTCTCCACTCTGTTCTCTCCACTATCCCTGCTCTAGAGCAGACCCTCCTCATCTGTTCTGGGACTTTTCCAATCCCCTGTACTTTGTGAAGGACCATTCACTAGTCCATATTGTTCTGTGATGTGGCTTCCAGAAGTCTCTCAGCCCTAGGGGGATCATTCATAGTCTTGGATGACTCTGGATCCTTTTGTCAGAAATGTGTATATTTTCTACCTGCAAATTGTAGAGAGTCCGAATGTCTTCCTGTCTGTTGACCTTCTTAGTTTTCCTTTGAATTGTTGTCCTTTGTATCGCACATGTCATATTTCTCAAAGAGTGTTCAATTATGTGTATTTAACTGAAAGTTGGATAAAGCCCTAAATATTGTAAAATTTACTTTTCAAAATAACCTGGATTTTGGAATTGGTATGTATGAAAGTCAGTTTTAGAATCACTAAAGTCAGACAGAACCTATTGTAATGTGAAAAACTAGGTGGATCAAAAACTTGCTGTTCCAGGGTCAGGGAAGGAAAAAAAGTGTAGTTCATGTTCTTATAATTAAGCTTCAGAAGTTCATCAGAATAGAAGAGTGTCTGAGGACTGCTTTTGTGAGCAGGTAGTACCAGTTGTTGAGGCATTGTTGAGAGAGCACGTGGATTGTCTCAAACTAGTTTGTTGGGTCAAGGGAAAGATAAAATGAAGAGTGAATGAGTGTTTCTATTGCACTCTGAGGCATGACAGCTTGTTGCACCTTTGAGCTTTTATCAAGATGGGACTTGTCTAGACTTCTAAGGAAACAGGCTTGGGGTAAAGTAGAAACATTATGTCAGAGGATTTTAGATTGTTAACATGAATGTTAAACATTCTCTTTAACTCTTTGGATCTTAGATGTATTTGATACTTTTGATACCTTTTTTGTAACACGTGATCCTGTCCTGAATGATCAGAAGCTTTTAGGAGTTTACAATTGTATTCCATGTTGCCTATTTGGCTTATAACAGCTATATTTGTGATACTTTCAGTGCTAAGAAAAATCTGTATTTTATAGCTTTGAAGTTATTTAACAGTTAAGTGCTATTTGCTGATTGTATGTGAAATGGCAAAGATTTTATTCATCCTTTCCCTTCAAACTTTATTTAATAAATGGTACAGTTTGATGTTTCTTAAAATGAAGGTCTGTATTCTTTTCATATAATTTATCTTTGTATATTATTTCTTTTTTTTAAATTTCAAAATATTAAGGGAGTATAAATGTTTT
Organism: Eulemur rufifrons; assembly: GCF_041146395.1. Classification (NCBI taxonomy): domain Eukaryota; kingdom Metazoa; phylum Chordata; class Mammalia; order Primates; family Lemuridae; genus Eulemur; species Eulemur rufifrons. Next base: position 15,049,581 of record NC_091010.1, read on the forward strand.
TGTTACATGGATAACTTTTATAATGCTTAAGTCACGGCTATTAGTGTGCCCATTACTCAAATAGTGTTCATTGTACCTGTTAGGTAGGTTTTTACCTCTCCCCTCTACCTTTCTCCCTCCTCCTTGATTTCCAATCATTTTTACTTCTTTCTGTGCCCATGTGTGCCCATCAGTTAGTTCCAAATTATTAGAGAGTACATGTGGTGTTTGTTATTCCATTCTTGAGGTACTTCACTTGGGATAATGGTCTCCAAGTCCATCCAAATTGCTGCAAAAGACATTAATTCATTCCTTTTTATGGCTGAGTAGTACTCCATGGTGTGTATATGTGTGTGTGTGTGTGTGTGTGTGTATACACATATATACACACACACCACATTTTGTTAATCCACTCATGAATTGATAGACACTTGGGTTGATTCCACATGTATATTATTTCTAATACATGAGAATTATGATTGTTTTATCATTGTAGTGGCAATGTATTTTGATTGTAAAATTCATGACTTTTTGTTTTGTTTATAAAGCTGCTTTTTCTTGGTCCTGTGCATTAAACTACAGTAGATTTCATGAAACTGTTCTTCTCTAGTCAGACCAACCTTTAAAATGTGAATTTGAATCTTCCCAGGTACTTTCATCTCTCCAATCTATTAATGTTTCTAAGTACATAAACATCAATTAGCTCACCAAATTAAAGTTGGCAAATGAGTCAGCCTTGTAGTTTACTTGTGACATTTTGAGTTAACAGAGCCATGAGGGAAGTATGTTTTGGTGGGTGGGTGCACTTATCTCCCTGCCTTCAGGTGGTGGTGGGAAGTTTGTGTGTGTAAGAGAAGGAGGTATGGCAATGCATATTGCGAAATGCTAAATGCACTTACTGTGCTTCTGCTTGGAACTGGACTGGACCACTTTCTCGGAGAAGTCGCCAGAAGTTGCAAACTGCATTGAATGCCTTTTAATTAGCAGAGTATAATGTAGAGTATACTTTTTAAATTTTGTTTTGTGAAAGGTAATATTTTGAAAAATCTGCAAATGAACAATATAGACAAAATTCTAGAATGAATGACATTAGATTTTAACTGTGAGCCTGGTCTCTACAAAGATACAAAATAAATACTAATCAGTAGTCTAAGCAAAATCCAAGATGGATTTGTAGTAATTTGACAAGTGAGTTTAGAATTCTTTAGCCACTATTTTTTAGAAACCAGCTTTTTTCATACATCCTTTCTCTAATTTGCTTCACTTTTGATCTTTGATAAACCAGCTGCAATTTTGTTTCATTAACAAACTTAACTGGTTAACAGATGTTTGCTTTGGCTCGATTGTGTCCTTTCTATTAGAAACAGCATAAGCGTACATAGAAGCCATGCTGGGCCTTTTCCTGTCTGTAGCTAGACAGGCTTTTCAGAAGAGCAACTTAATTTTATTTACAAGTTCAATTTTTGATCCTCTATATTATTATTGTAGGTATACAAACATTTTAGCTTTGATTTTCCCCATCAGGGAGGTCTTCTGTTGTTAATCTTCCATCTGTTAGTCCAGTATACACACCCCCAAACCCTTTTTTTAAAGCACTGCAAAATCTTAGCATGCAAGGGAAAAGGTACTCTTATTGTAGAAGAGGTAATTGAGATATCAGCGACTCTGCCGCAGTTCAAGGGAAGAAATGGACTAGCCTGGTGAATTTAGATAATTTCTTCCGTCTTCTTTGATGTCAGTGAGCTGCCATATGGAGAGCAGTGAGGCCTACAGGAAGGAGGTGAGCCCTGGTCTGTGCTGCCTGGGGTGTTCAGAGTGATGTGGGCTGAGAGCCAGAGGCAGCTCTTGACTGTTTTCTGTAGTAGTTTCTGATTCGACCCGGTCCTGCTTTTTGTCCATTGTTTCCTGCCATGCTTGTGACCCCCCTCTTACCATACAGGGAATGATGAAGTTCAAGAAACCAGAGCATAAAGATTATATGGGGTAAGAGAAAAAATAGTGACAGGAGAGAAAAAAGAACGTATAAACTAAAATCCAGTAATAAGGACATCAAAAGATGATTCCTATTTGATATTTCACCAGCCTGTTTCCAAAACTGGTATTTTAATATCATGTAGATTGTTTCCATCTTATAACAAAACCCAACTCTAGCTATCAAGCCTTGAGTTGTGAGTAAAGCAGAGGAAAACAGGACCTGCTGGTGGAAGAATGTACTGTTTAAAGAACATCAGCCATTCCAGGTAGACTCCTGGCAGTATGTGAAGAGATCTGGGAAAGGTAGGCATGGAGGAAGCCAGGAAGATATTTGCCCCCTAACTTTGTAATTTACTAAATTGTAATATTTCAGAAATGTTGAAAGAGTAGTACAATAAATGCTGTATTTCTTTTGCATAGATTCACCAGTTGTTAACATTTTGTCACATTTATTCTTTCTTTTCCTATATGTGTGTATATATATGTTTTTATATATGTGTGCATATACACAACATATATTCATGATTTTTTGTTGAGCTATTGGAAAATAAATGGCAGACATTATGATATTTCACTCCTAAATACTTAATTATGTATAAAAATATTCTCTTATATACAATACTATTATCTCATGCAAAAAATTCAGCAGTGAAACGAGTGTTATCTAATAGTCTATATTTTCCCAAATATATGGGAAAATAAATGGCCCGTAAAATCTCACTTATAACTTTTGACTCTTGATCTAGGATCTAATCAAGGATTGTGCATTGCATTTGATTGTCATGTCTCCTTTAAGAAAGAACAGTTTTCCCTCCTTTTTGCTTCTGAAGACATTTTTGAAGAGTCTAGGCCAATTGTCTTATAGGATGTCCCACAATTAGTATTTGTCTGATTGTGTCCTCATGATTAGATTCAGAATAAACATTTTTGGCATAAGTGATGTGTATTTCCTCTTGTGTCAAATCAGGAGATAAATATTTTCAGGTTGTCTCACTTCTGGTGGTACTTATTTGAACATTAGTTAAGGTGGCATCCACTAGATCTTTCTTTCTAAAGGTACCTTTTCCCTTTTGCAATAAGTAATCTGTGCAGTGATACTTTGAAACCATGTGAGTAACCTTTTACGCAGTATGTTTTATAATATTTTCTGTTGGTGCTGTAACAAATACACCAACTTAGTGGTTTAAAATAGCACAAATATGTTGTCTTACAGTTCTATAGGTCAGAAGTCTAACATGGGTCTCATTGGGTTAAAATCAAGGTGTTTAGCAGATGGTATTCTTTTCTGGGGGGGTCTAGGAGAGAATCTGTTTCCTTGCTTTTTCCAGCTTCTAGAAGCTGCCCATATTCTTTGATTTGTGGTATCCTTCCTCCATCTTCAAAGCCAGCAACATTGCATCTCTCTGACCATTATTCCACAGTTACATCTTCCTCTGACCACAACCCTGGACAGATTTTTGGCTTTTAAAGGATTCATATAATTAGATTGGGCTCACTTGGATAATCCAGGATAACGTCCCTATCTCAAAGCCCTTAACTTACTCACATCTGCAAGTCCATTTTGCCTTGTAAGGTAACATATTCATAGGGTCTAGGCATTAGGAAGTAGACATTTTGGGAGGATCATTAATCTACCTGCCACACAGTGGTTTTATTGTCCTCAAATTTTGCACTGGGATTTGCAAATCTTTGAAGATTTTTGGGCTATGGTGTACCATGGTCTAAGTCTACTTAGAATGGAATGAATCACAGTTTATGGAAGTCATGCTAGCTGAAGGCTGGGAGTCAAGAGGCCTGAGTTCTAGGTCTCATGGTACATCCTGACTCATTTCCAGAAGGGCAGGAACAGGAGCTATCTCCTGCCTCTTCTTCATGTCCCTTTACTCACAAGTTGAAGAGCTGAAGAATGGATCTGGCAGTAATAACTTCAGAGTTTTTAACCATAAGAGTTTGGATGTTCAAAATGTTTTTTGAGAAGTGCAAATTGTAGAGAAGCATCTTTCATTTAAATGCCCATAGAGTGTGAAAAATATAAGGCACTTTAGTAAAGTAGGCTCTTTGATGACACTTTAAAGGACCAAGTTACATCTGAAGAATTTTATGTCTGTTATTTAAATTAGAGCCCTCTACCTGAGAACTCTAAATAGGCTGAAAAAGGAACTGACTTATTTAAAAAATAAAAATAACATGCAGGTAGACATAGATTATATTCTTTAAGTTCTTAGTAAAAATTCAGAAAAGTAAACATCAAATTAAGGCAGTGAGTCTCTAGAATTCTTAATTTCCTTTTACAGTGTTTCAGCAGACTCTTCCACAGTAGCTGCAGTTAGTTGGAATGCTTTGGAAATACTGACTGTTCCAATTGTTAAAGAATAACTGTTTAGTTAGCCTATAAATGTGCTTTCTAGAGCTGATTAAAAAAGATGATCTTTTCATCTGATGAGCTCTGACCCCTCGGTAAACCTAACTAATCTCATTTTTACCAGCTACAGAACAAGATGCCAACAATTAACATTCTCACAAAGTATTTATACCAACTTATAAAATCACCTTTTCATTGGAAAATTGTGTAATATCTTGATTTCAATTTGGCATGGCATGTTGATTAGCAATAAATCTTGCTGGTATGTGAACACAAGCCTGCAGGCAGTTAGGAGAACATTGATCAGGTATAAATTGTATGTATTTTTCTAGCTGCTAAAAATTTCATAGCAAAATGAAATAAATAGCTATCATTGAGAACACCACTATTTAGGTTGTTTTTTGCCCTAACATGTACCTTGTGGAAAGTGCCTTCACTCTCCTGAAATCCATGATTTGTATCCGTGACCATTTAAGTTCCCCATTTTATCTGTGGCACACAGCAAAAGCAAATGAACATAAGACGTGTTCTTGTGCCTTGTAAAGTGTGCATTATAAGCAGTTCACGTTAGAGTTGAAGGCTCTACAGAAAATATGCAAGAAGATATTAATATTAACCACTTAGTGCTTATTGTATACCAGATAATGTTCTGAGCATTTAATATATACAAATAATTTCTCATGAACTCTGAGAGGTAAGTACTGTTATTAACTGAATTTTACAGATGAAGAAACAGGCCAAAGTAGGTGACTTGCTTAAGAGTACACAGGAAGTGTTGGAGCCAGTGTTTCAGTCCTGTTTCATAGGCTGTGAGTAGTATCACCCTCTTTGCCGCTCACTAATTTGGGTGAAATCCGCACATATCTAGTGAATTCTTGTAATATATAAAACACTATACTAGGCACTATGGAATTTAAAAAGTAAACCATATTTAAATGGTAATTAAAATTACCAGTTGCAATGTGCCAACACATACAGCTGTGTTATTCCTTTTCAAATGATCAATGGGGTAATCTTTTTTTTTAAAACAATTGAAATTCTCTTTTCTTTAAGAATGAATAATAACAGCCAACATTTATAAAATACTTTACTATGAGGGAGGCACTACTTTGAGTGCTTTATATATGATAACTTGTCTATAAGGTAGGACTGTTTTTCATTCTTAGTTTACAAAGGAGGAAACTGAGGTGCATGAGGTTAAGGGACTTGCCTGAGGTCACATAGCTATTACACGGTAGTGTCAGGATTCAAACCCAGGTATCCAGGCTCCATGGTCTGTACACTTAACCATTATACTACACTGCCTCTTACTTGCCTCATGAAGAAAAACTTCTTTTAAAGAAAAGATATTGAAAAGAGTTTCACATCAGGTTCCTATAAACATGGACCTCTAAGCACCTTTTTAGTATTTGTAATAAAAATCACTGAAAAGATTGTTAAAATTTATAATGTGATATCATTTAAAGTAGCTTTTCCCAAATGATGTTCTAAGGAAGAAGGAAGTACTCTTCAAGATGTTAATGATGCTAATAATATTCTGACACTTAAGGTCCTTGAGAAGTTCTGAAATTTACCTTGCTTAACCCAAGAGGATTTGATGGTGGGCCCCTCTCCCTTTCTCTTCATAACGGCCATTCACTAGTCTAGAAATCTTTGCATTTGGTTAAACACAGTTTGTATACTGCTGATGTAAGGTTTTACTACTAATCCCTTTCCTCATTTCTCCTAAATATACATCCCAAAGGAAATCATTGATTAATTAAACTTGAAGTTTGTGTTTCAGGATAGAAAACCAAAAATCATCAAATTGACCCCTTGTCTCTATTACTGAAACTGTTGTATAATTCTTCAAATGTATTAAGAGAATACAATTTTAGAGTTGCAGAAGATCTTTGAGATCACCAGGGTTTTTAAGCTAAATTCCAAGGACCCCCTTTTATGGGGTTTGTGGACCCTTGGAATTGTATGCAAAATGAGAATTTTTCTGGAGCCTCTTGCCCCTCCCCTCTTTCCACAGGTCATTTGACTTAGGCCAGTGGTTCCCAAACTTTGCTGCACATTAGAATCACCTGGGGAGCTTTTAAAAAGTAGATGCCCAGATCACACCCCCATGCTGGTTAAATCAAAATGTTGGGAGTGAGAGCCAGGCATCAGAACTTTTTGAAGATCCCTGGTGATGCCAATGTGCAGCAAAAGTTAGCCTCACTGTCCGAGGCTAACTTTCTTCTGTTGTAGATGAGAAAGTAGGGACTTCTTACATGGTTGAGGAACCAATAGAGGCATTAATTGGGCAGGGGCCTCCTTGCCAAAAGAGATTTGGAGATTATTTTAAAGGAGTCTTGTAGGAGAAGTGGCTCTAGAGCCAGGATGCTTAGGTTCTAATCCCAACTTTCCCTCCACTGACAAGTGGAGATGATGATAGCACCAACCCCACAGGGTTAGTGGGCCACAGCTTCGTGGCCCTGAGCTACTAAGGTGGTGAGCTTGTCCTCAGCCATGGCAGAAATGGCAGCTGAGCAGAATCCAGGGCTACGGAAGGGACAAGCCCCTGGCACCCCTTTGTAGCCATCCTGCTCTTGGAAAAGTGGCAAACTGATGTCCTCATCACCTTCTAATGAAGACCTCCCCTCTTCTTGCTTTGGTCACATAGGCCTTGAATGGCTAGAATCCATGTCTTTTTGTGTCCTCACCCCCCCCCACCTCTTCCTATTTAAATAATCAGAAAAATAGTCTATTATTTTTAGAGTAATACATACTCATTGTACAGATTTTGAAAAATACAGAAGGCTCGGAGATGATATACTGTCATGGACATTTCACTACAAAGATAACTACTGTTGAAAATCGGTATTTTCTTCCAGTCTTTCTTTCCTTTTTTCTCCATGTGTATGTTATATTTAAATAAAAAGCAGACTATGTTAGGTATATAATTTCCTATCTTCCTTTAAATTTAAAATCTATTGTGACCTATGTATTTTTTTCCTTTTTTATTTTTATTTTTATTTTTTTTTTGAGTCAGAGTCTCGCTCTTTTACCTGGGCTAGAGTGCTGAGGTATCAGCCTAGCTCACAGCAACCTCAGACTCCTGGGCTCAAGCGATCCTCCTGCCTCAGCCTCCCTAGTAGCTGGGACTACAGGCATGCACCACCATGCCCGGCTAATTTTTTCTATATATTTTTAGTTGTCCAGCTAATTTCTTTCTATTTTTAGTAGAGACGGGGTCTCGCTCTTGCTCAGGCTGGTCTCGAACTCCTGACCTCAAGCCTCGCCCTCCCAGAATGCTAGGATTACAGGCGTGAGTCACTGCGCCTGGGCTTTTTCCTATATTCTTGATTATTTTTTAAGTATGACTTTAAGTATCTATATATAATATTTATTATGTCTTTATTGTTCAACATTTAAGATGTTCCTAATTCTTTTGCTGTTACAAATACTCCTTTTACTGCTACTAAAAATTTGTGCATGTGTGGGTGATTATTTCCCATAAGGCAGATTATTAGAGGAGATATGGGTCATTACCATGAATTCTTTTTCTAAGGCTTTTGAAGTGTTCCAAAGAGAATAGTACCAATTTGTACTCTGAGGCAGAGTATGAGGGAGTGTGGGCATCTACTTGATTCCTAACCCTTACTTTTTATCTTGCTAATGTAGTTGAGGAAAGAGTGGACCTTACTCTTTACTTTGCATTTCTTTGATTGCTAATGACTTGAACATTTTTTATGATTAATGGTCATTGCTCAATAACAGTATTGTGGTTATTTCCCCATACTTCATTACTATGCCCCAGAGGCAACCATCTTCAACTCTTTCAACTATATTTAGTCTGATTGCTTCTGGAAGTTAGAGGTCTGTATTTAAATAATATTCTTATACTGCTATTTCTTGTTTTTTAATTTTAGACTATATCTATTGATTCCTTGCCAGGGAAGATAAGGATAAAGGTCTCTCATATACATGTAATTTTCTCTTTCCCATTGTCCTCTCATCTCAATATAATAAGGCATCATTTTCACTCAAGTATTTGTATTCGGTGTTTATATTTTTAAGAGTCTGTAAATATTTACCATTGAGCCACCAATTTTTGTAGCTTTCTTGTGTTGTTTTTGTGTTAGGAAGTTTTTTCTCCATCCTGAGTTCAGAGAGGCATTTCCTAATATTTTCTGTAGTTTTTTTGTTTGTCTTTAGTTGTGTTATACTTAAATCCTTAAAATTACCTGCAGTTTTTATTTTGGTGGCTGGTTGTAAGGATGTATCTTTTTTTTTTCAATAGCAAACTGATTTTTCCAGGATCATATATTAAAATTCCTACTCTCCCTACTAATTTATGATGCCTTTAAGAAAAGTCACATAATAACTTTATACCTATCAGAAATTTACGTCTCTTCTAGTACTCAGCTTCACCTTCACCCTTGAAAATTTTAATTCAATTAACTTTCCAATTTTTACTTCACATAGCTTTGCTTCAGAATGTAGGGGTGGAAGGAGGAGGCAGAGGCAAGTGGCCTCCATGGTACAGTATTCCTATTCCCAAGGCTTTCTGGGATATGTAGGTCACTTGAAATCATTTGCCCCCTCAATTCTGTGGGTCTCTGTAGGATCACAACAACCCCTGAATGTCTGTCTTTCACATCTTCTCATGATCATCTTGTGAACCTGAGGATTCAGAAAAGAATGACATTAAAGTACATTTGTCAGAGATCCTTGCTGTATGAAATCTGACACAGTTGGAAGAGAGTGGGCTTGTTGGGCATGCCTTGAGCTGTCCCCCTGTAGACTCTTGCCCCTACCCTGCCATCTGAACTGTCTAGCCGCTCACTCTCATGCAGTATTGCTCAAAAGTTTATACCAGGCTGTGAATTACCTTAACTTACTTCTGCTGTTGATTTCTAATTTCATTCCATTGTGGTCAGAGAACATACCTTGTATGATTCCAGCCTGTTTACACTTACTGAGGCTTGTTTTATGGCCTAACGTAAGATCTATCTTGAAGACTGTTCCATGTGCACTTGACAAGAATGTGTATTCTGCTGTTGTTGTGTGTTCTGTAGATGTCTGTTAAGTCTACTTGGTTTGTACTGTTGTTCAAGACTTCGATTTCCTTGTTGATCTTTTGCTTTGTTGTTCTATTATTAGAAATGGAATATTGAAGATTCCAACTATTATTGTTAAATTGCCTGTTTCTTTCAATTTTGTCACTTTTTCTTAATGTATTTTGAGGCTGTGTTAGGTGTACACATATTTATAGTTGTTTTCTTGATGGATTGACCCTTTTATCATTATACAGTTTTTGCCAGTGTTCTTATTGCTTTTATGGAAGAGAGTATTTTTGGAGGTCCTTACTCCACCATTATGGAAATGCTCTTGATATGATGTTTAAATGTCACTTTTTTGGGCAAAATTCTGAAAGTATGATATCTTTTTGGTGACCTTTAATAATAGGACTATTTACACTAGAGTTCTTATATTAAGATTTTTATAAACACAGTGTTTTTTCCTTAAATTTAGAGATGAGGTCTTGCTATGTTGCCCAGGCTGGAGTGCAGTGGCCATTCACAGGTATGATCATAGTGTTTTACCCACTAACTGCTGGCCTTAAGCAATCCTCCCACCTCAGCCTCCTGAGTAGCTAGGACTACAGGTACTTACAACCATGCCTGGCTATAAATATAAAAAGTTTTAAAAAGACAGGTGAAAAATGGTCTTGTGTTTGAGACATGTCTATTTATTAAAAGTATCAGAAGGGAGGTTAATTTTTAACATTGTTTATTACTTTTATAAATCATACAGTTGGGTAATGTACATATTGATATTTTGATATTGATTTTAAAAAATAAGAAAACCTTTAAAAGAATCTTGTATGTCTCTTGAAATACAAGATTTAACCATTTATGTGTTAAATACCCAGTTGTGTATATACCTTGTAATACTGTGTATAGTTTCTACTGATAGAACTTTGATTTAATAGGAGATATTTCTGTGTCCTAGGAAATATGCTTAAAAGGGAAGAATGTTTTTTCTTTAGATTAAATTTTAAGGACAATGGTAAAATATGTTATTAGTAGTACTTATGGAAACTATTGATTTGAAAAAAGATGGGGAACTATTTAAATTTATCATCATTAGTATCACTGGATTTCTCAAACTTACAAGATGTAAGTCTTTTATTCTACCTTTTTATAGAACGTATTAAAATACGTAGGTCCAGCCATGACCATTCTTGTTTCAGTTATATACCTACCCATTCCCCTAGCCTCTGCTCTTACTGAATTATTTTGAAGGAAATCTCATACATTATATCATTTTATCCATATATTTTAGTAATATTACTATTACCATTAATTTATTTTAAGTTCTTTATATGTGAGTGTAGGTGTGTAGGATACAGGGAGTAGGTAATGTGTACTGACGGGTTTTAATTTCCTGTTAAATTAATTCCTAGGTATGATCTTTTTTCTCGCTATTATAAGTGGGATCTTCCATTACATTTTCTAATTGGCTGTTTGTTTTGTACAGAAAAATTATTGATTTTTATGCATTTGTTTTATGTCTAGCCACCTTACTGAATTCTTTGTTTATAATAATTTTTAGTTTATTATCTTGGATCTTCCAGGTATGTAATGCTATGATCTGCAAATAATGATAATTTCATCTTTCTCCTGTCTGATTTTATCATCTAGTACCTCTTTAATGATGTTAAAGAATACTGGTGATAGTGGGCGTATTTTTGGGGAATGCCTCTATGTTTCCCCATTAAACATGATGTTGGCTTGGGCTGGGTGTAGTAGTGTACACCTATAGTCCTAGCAGCTTGGGAGGCTGAGGCAGGAGGATCACTTTGAGGCCAGGAATTCAAGCCTGTATTGCACTATAATCACACCTGTGAGCCACTGTGCTCTAGGAAACGTGGTGCTGGCTTATATATTTATCATGTTAAAGAAGTTTCATCAGATACAGATTTTGGATTTTATCAAGTGTCTTTTCAACATTTATGGAGATTATATGATTTTTCTCCTTTGATCTTTAACATGATTAATTATAATAACTGATTTCCTAATATTTAACCATTCTTGCTTCCTGGGTATTGAATTCCATGTTTGTGATATGTTTGTTTAATGAATGACTGTTTTTGAATAATAAATTTTCCTGATATATTTAAAAATTTGATTCTTAAAGAATTGACCCACATTTTAGAAACATGTCTATTTAGTAGTGTTCTTATTGGTAAGTTTATTCTCTCTTGTCCATCCTTTTGTTATGTTCCTATTAGGGGACGAGATTGTGCATGTCTGTGTGTGCACGCATGTGTGAGACAGAGAAAGAGAGAAAGTGAGATCGTGACCTTATGTAAGAGAGATAAAACACGAAATTGTGTTTTAGAAGTTATGTTATAATACATTATAATGCATGGTACTATATCCAAATCTGTGTTGTAACAAACCATAATAAATTTTTACTAAAATAATTGAAAATTTTTTTACCATTAAATTGAAGCTAAATATATCTAATGGGTGATAGTACTGGAAACACACTGGTGGCAGCATAGTATGATTGAAAGACCATGGGCATTTTAAATTAAAAATTTGTGGGCCGGGCGCGGTGGCTCACGCCTGTAATCCTAGCACTCTGGGAGGCCGAGGTGGGTGGATCGCTCAAGGTCAGGAGTTCGAGACCAGCCTGAGCAAGAGCGAGACCCCGTCTCTACTAAAAATAGAAAAAAATTATATGGACAACTAAAAATATATATATAGAAAAATTAGCCGGGCATAGTGGCGCATGCCTGTAGTCCCAGCTGCTCGGGAGGCTGAGGCAGGAGGATCGCTTGAGTTCAGGAGTTTGAGGTTGCTGTGAGCTAGGCTGACGCCACGGCACTCACTCGAGCCTGGGCAACAAAGTGAGACTCTGTCTCAAAAAAAAAAAAAAATTTGTGGGGTTTGCCTGGGCACGGTGGCTCACACATGTAATCCTAGCACTCTGGGAGGCCAAGGTGGGAGGATTGTTCGAGGTCAGGAGTTCAAGACCAGCCTGAGCAAGAGTGAGACCCCGTCTCTACTAAAAATAGAAAGAAATGATTTGGACAGCCAAAAATATATATAGAAAAAAAATTAGCCGGGCATGGTGGCGCATGCCTATAGTCCCAACTACTCGGGAGGCTGAGGCAGAAGGATTGCTTAAGCTCAGGAGTTTGAGGTTGCTGTGAGCTAGGCTGATGCCACGGCACTCTAGCCAGGGCAAAAGAGCGAGACTCTGTCTCAAGGGGAAAAAAAAAAAAAATTTGTGGGTTTTGACTTTAAGAAGTTATAAAAGTAATGCATACCTAATGTAAAAAAATTTATTGTTGTTTTTTGTTTTTTGGGGGAGAGGGATGAGATCTTACTTTGTCGTTCAGGCTAGAGTACAGTGGCATGATCATAGCTCACTATGACTTTGAACTCCTGGGCATAAGTGATCCTCCTGCCTTAGCCTTCTGAATAGCTAGGACTACAGGTGTGTGGCACCATACCCTGCTAATTTTTAAATTGTTTTGTAGAGATGGGGTCTCACTGTGCTGTTCAGGCTGGTCTTGACCTCCTGGTCTCAAACAATCTTCCTGCTATGGCCTCCTATGGTGCTGGGATTACAGAAGTGAGCCACCGTGCCCAGTCCCTAATAGAAAATATTTGCGTAATAAAGAGAAGTACATTTGTCCCTCAGTATCCATGGGAGCATCCATGGGAGATTGGTTCTAGGACCCTCCCTCAGATGCCAAAATCCACAAATGCTCAAGTCCCTTATATAAAATGGCGTAGTTTTGCATATAACCTATGCACATGCTCCTGTATACTTTAAATCACCTCTAGAATTACTTATATTACCTAATACAATATAATTGCTATGTAAATAGTTTTTTTTTTTTTTTTTTTTTTTTTGAGACAGAGTCTCACTCTGGTGCCCGGGCTAGAGTGCCATGGCATCAGCCTAGCTCACAGCAACCTCAAACTCCTGGGCTCAAGCAATCTTCCTGCCTCAGCCTCCCGAGTAGCTGGGACTACAGGCATGTGCCACCATGCCCGGCTAATTTTTCTATATATATTTTTAGCTGTCCATATAATTTCTTTCCATTTTTAGTAGAGACAGGGTCTTGCTCTTGCTCAGGCTGGTCTCGAACTCCTGAGCTCAAACAATCCACCCGCCTCAGCCTCCCACAGTGCTAAGATTACAGGCATGAGCCACCATACCCAGCCTGAGTTAGTTATTTTGACCATGGAATTTTTAATGAACATTTTAGTATATAACTGTATGGCCTGACAGTCATTTTCTGATTTTCTTGGTCCTTGTTCAAGGCCCTGTATAAAAGAAAGAAGACCTTAAATGTTTTTCTTCATAGCTTTGTATGCTATAAATGTGAATTTTGTTTAGTGGCAGAATTTTTTTTTATTAGTTATTTAGCAGTTTCAGGACAATTCAAGTGCATTACATTTATTGTGCAATCAAACCTCACTGCTGATGATAATCTGTATTTGCAGCCACTCCCCAGGGCTACTATCACCGCCTCAGCTCCACCTCAGGTCATGAGGCATTGGATTCTCACAAGGAGCGCACAACCTAGATCTTGTGCAGTTTACAGCAGAGTTCATGCTCCTGTGAGAATCTGATGCCTCCACTGATCTGACAGGAGGTGGAGCTTATGTGGTGATGCTAGTTTCTCTGGTTCCCCACTCATCTCTTGCTGTGCTTTCCTCTCTTGGCGGGAGGCGAGGGTTGGGGACCACAGATTTAGACTGCTTACTCCACACTCCTTCAAGCCATTAGTTAGTTCAGTGTTTCCCAAACCAAAGTTTGCCTCCATCACAATTTCTGCCAGTTTCATATACCGACTGTATTAATTATTTTCTTAATATTTTCTTTCATATTGCCTCACTAAAGAAGCATAACAACCAAATGACATGCATAGAAGAAAGTACAGTTGACCCTCAACAACACAGGTTTGAACTATGTTGGTCCACTTATACACAGATTTTTTTTTTTAACCAAATGCAGATAAAAAATACAGTATTCACGAATGTGAAACCCACCTATACTGAGGGCTGACTTTTCGTAGAGGCAGGTTATGTAGAGCTGACTGCAGGACTTGAGTATGTGTGGGTTTTGGTTCACTTGGGGGTCCTGGAACCAGTCCCTTGCATATACTGAGGGATGACTGTTTAAAGAAAGTATTTGGGGAGATGATTGGGTGCATTTGAATTTGGACTAGATATTAAGGGAAATTAATGACATTAATGTTAATGTTCTTCACTATGATAATGGCATTTTGGTTATCAAGGATTATATCTTTATGAGTTAGGCGATTCCTTCTGAGGTATTTAATGGTGAAATATCCTGATGTCTGCAGCTTACTTTTAAATGGTTCAGCACAACCCATAAAAGTGTGTGTGTATAAATATTTATGTGTGTGAGTATAGATAGATACAGGTATAGATAAAGATAGGATGCAAAAATGTGAACAACTGGTGAAGGATGTATAGGTATTCATTACACTATTTCAACCCTACTTTTCTGTAAGGTTGAAATTTTTTCAAAATGTAAAGTGGAAAAAGTAAATGTAATTAGGATATTCATTAAAAATTATATTGCTGAACAAGGAATACCACTATTGAAGAAAAGCAAAAGAAAAAAATCAAATTGCCTTCCTTTCTTTACCTTAATAGATTTACTGATAAAGGAGTCCGTATCATTATTTTAAGTGGAAAACAAGCATTCCTTGCCATAAATAGAAGGTAACTGTAAAAGTTATTATTTTAAAAGTTTTATTAAAATGCAGCTGGATACTGTTGTCTGCCAAGGCTCTGAGCCTGAGGCCTGCGTTCTCAAAAGATTAGCAAGCATTAGAGAGGTGTTAAAGATATATTAGCACCAAACTGAGACTTTCTCCTTGACTTAAGGGGAGGGTATGAAAGAAAATTGAAAAGGGAAAAACTTTCTCACTCTGTGTGATTCAGCTCATCTCATATCATCTCAAGTCTCACCTCAAAGCATCTTGAGTACCACTAGTGATAGAATCCCACACTTTGGGAAATACTGCATCAGGTGATTTAAGTATAATGTGTTAGAAAGAAAATAAACTTCTATATTGAATACTTACTTCTATATTGAATTCTGTTTATAGTGCCTATTAATGTCTTTTAACCTTCTCTGTTGAATTATCGTTATTATTTGGTAGTCTTGATAACTATAGATGCATGTTTAGCTGAGTGGTGTCCTGGTTTAGGGTAGATGTCAGATATTACAGTCTAAATTATTATTGGGGAACACTTACTCTATTTTATGGAATGAAATGTTGCCCAAATCTATTAATAGAAGCACAATAAAGCCAATTGAGATCTTTAAAAAAATTATTGGTTTCTTGCTGTGAAGTTGCTCTTGTAGTTGGGTTTTTGCTATGTGCTTGCTTGCTTGCTTTCTTTCTTTTCTTTCTTCTGCATTGTTCCTCTTATTTGGAAGGCACTAGGACGCTTTGCCTCTTGAACAATGAAAGGATCCAGATCGTGTCTGTCTCACATTTTGTTATCCTAGTACAAGACTCAATTGAATAAAACATGTTACCCATCTGGCCTGGAAATCTCAGTGGCACTCAAAATAACTTACTAACAAGTTGTTGGATCATGATATCTTGAGATTTTCTGAAAGTTCAGCTTCTTTTTAGCTGTTGCTAAGAGAGAAATTTCATTGACATGAGGGACACGAGGACATGTCTGCACACTGCCAGTTGTTTTATAGGCATTTGGCTCTGCCGCCTTGCAGATGGTTAGACTCTGGGTGGTGGGTAAATGTGTGCTGATTATCTTATTGAATTAAGGTAACCTTTTGTCGTTCATTGAATTCTGCAGACCAGTTGGTCAGTGAGCAGCTGCTCCATGTGGCTTGGTCTGGGTTTTGAAGTACACAAAGGCTATCTTAAAGGGTGGTCAGTCTAATCCAGGTATTCAGCAAAGTAATATTGAAAGCCTTCTTCCTCTTTTGACACTGTTTTGTGTTCTGATGGAAATGAATGGACAAAAATGTTTTTACCTTTTGTTCAATTAGCTAAATGATTGAGACAATGGTTTATTGAGTGTTTGGCTAAATGCTTGATTTTTTTTTTTTTACCTAATGTTTTAAGAAGAAGATATAATTTCATAATATTTGATGTCAAAATCATTCTACTTTTATAGCAGAATCTGTGTTTGAAGATACATGAAAGTCTAATGGAGTTGTTTTTAGTTTATTTTCATAAATATTCTAGAAACTAAAAGCATGCCTTAATGATATCATCCTTTGGCAAATTCCAGCTATATAACTTTTGCTTTGTAGGGTTATTTCGGTTTTAATCTGTCATATTTTATGTGGATACCATCTAAATTTCTGGAAACTGTTTTAGGAGGCTTCATTTTTAATAAAGAGGTTTTTAATTGTTTTTAGTAAGTTGCTGAAATTGTATGGCTTATTTCTTCTCTAGGAGAATTTTTCTTGAACTGATCCTTTTGGTTTAACTCAGGGTACAGTATAGGTGGCCTCAGAGAAAGTGACTATAGCCACTAATTGATTTGCTTATTGTCAGAGAGAAATCATTAAACAGTGATTGATGAGGAACCATTTAATTTTTCTAGTTTGGTCATCTGTTGGGCCCTGGAAACTTTTGATTCAAAGCTCACTTTTTCATTTGGATTTATTTACTAGTAATGATCATAATGTCTACCAACGTTTATTAAGCACATATTCCATGCTAGGCACTGGACTTGGCCCTTTACGTATGCTCTTTTATTTTATCCTCACAACAACTTTATGAGGCAGTTCTTATTAGCTCCATCTTAGAGAGAATAAAACAGCCTCCCAGGGAGGTTCAGTAACCATCCAGTACCACACAGCTAATTAGTGGCTGGGCCATACTGGAGTCCAGGGCTCTCAGACTCCCAGGCTCATGTTCCATTCTGCCCTGCTGCTGTTTTAATGAAGATCAGCCTTGTTACTGAACCGTAGTTTTACAATCAAACTTAAGAGTGAACCAAAAATGCCCAAGTTCTCCTTTAGGGCTTCAGATTCTATGTCTGTGCTTGTCTTATTAATGGTAAAAATATTAATATATAACAACGTTAAAGAAAATTTTTGAGGGGTGACATACTGTCTAGAATCTCACCCTTAACACGACTATTTTGTTTTTGCTTATTTCCTTCCAGATTTGTCTTATGTACATGTCCTTTTACATAACTATAAACAAAGCATATATGAAACTATGCATTGTTTTTTTTTTTTTTTTTTTTCTTTTTTTTTTGAGACAGAGTCTCACTCTGTTGCCTGGGCTAGAGTGCCGTGGCATCAGCCTAGCTTACAGCAACCTCAAACTCCTGGGCTCAAGCAATCCTCCTGCCTCAGCCTCCCGAGTAGCTGGGACTACAGGCATGCGCCACCATGCCCGGCTAATTTTACATATATATATATTTTTAGCTGTCCATATAATTTCTTTCTATTTTTAATAGAGATGGGGTCTTGCTCTTGCTCAGGCTGGTCTCGAACTCCTGAGCTCAAACAATCCTCCTGCCTCGGCCGCCCAGAGTGCTAGGATTACAGGTGTGAGCCACCGTGCCCGGCCTATGCATTGTTTTTTAAAAAACATAGTGTTATTTCATAAATATTTTCAATTTTAAATGTCACCCTTTAAAAAGCCTTTCTTATCTCTTTGACTCTCTCAGTCTAAATGAGGTCTCTTTAGTAATTCTAGCAAACTACCCTATACTTTTTCTTATTATCTCTTATTCCAATCTCTAACTGTATATTTATTTGTCTGGTTATTTTCTAACTTAAATTGTCTCCTCTAGATGGAAAAGCTCCATGAAGACAGGGACTGCATCTCTTTGCTCACCTCTATTGAATGAATGCAAGTAGTTATTTATTTATTTATTTATTTATTTTTTTTTTGAGACAGAGTCTCACTCTGTTGCCCAGGTTAGAGTTAGTGCCGTGGCGTTAGCCTAGCTCACAGCAACCTCAAACTCCTGAGCTCAAGCGATCCTCCTGTCTCAGCCTCCCCAGTAGCTGGGACTACAGGCATGTGCCACCATGCCCGGCTAATTTTTTCTTATATATATTTTTAGCTGTCCATATAATTTCTTTCTATTTTTAGTAGAGATGGGGTCTCGCTCTTGCTCAGGCTGGTCTCGAACTCCTGAGCTCAAACGATCCGCCCACCTCGGCCTCCCAGAGTGCTAGGATTACAGGCGTGAGCCACCGCGCCCGGCCAAGTAGTTATTTATTAACTAAAATTAAGTTTCCATTAGTGAATCACCCAGAAACAGTTGGACAAATTTTCACTAGACTTGGAGGGTTATTGGAGGATGTGTTTGTGATGATCAGGAGATACATGTCATATGTTTTCTGATACTCTGACTAAGGTCACTTACAGAGATTTCAAACATGAGACCTACATTGCCAGTACCAAGGGCAGATTATCAGGATTGCAGACCTTGGCTTGCATTTTAGAGTTTGAGTAACTTCTCACTTGGGCTGCTCCATGTCTTGATCTAGGATGAGCAGCAACAAACAAGGACCTCTTTATTTAATGATGACCAGCGAGTCTCCTAATCAGATACCAACTAATTTCAAAAAGATCCAATTGATCTTTTCATTTTGTTTGTTTAAGTGTAGATTGTCTAATGAAAGAGATAATTTTAACAGTTATTTCTTTTCTGTGAAACACTTTTGTGAGCTCATGAAATAAATTAAACAATGTATATGTTTGTAGTGTAAATGACATGCTTATGATCTATTGATGTCTGAGGCGAGAATTTGGTTTAAAGAACAGACTATGTGTGTTATACATACCCTGTGGGATAGATAGTGATTATTAAGAAGGTCTAAAATAAAATCAAATACTCCAGATGTATAAGAAAGCCAACTGCCTGTTATAATAAAAATCTTATGTACAGTCTGCAGATGGAAAGAAATGGAGGGAGTCAAATAAGAACAAGTCTTTCAATCTCTGGCATTTTAAAAACTGGTTGCTTTGAACTGAAGGGTAGAAGCCCGGCCTTTGAACTTGGAGAGCAAATGGAAACTAGAGTTAGATAATTGCCCACTAGTGCCCTTCTTCACTTCCTGCACACGTTGTTCTGTACCCATGCTGCTCTTGGCTCCTTGCCAACCCTCCTGTAGGCACACCTCTCTCCTCCAGACTGTGGAAGAGGGTTCTTCCACATTCTTTCTTCCCTCCCTCGTGCTATCCCACGTCATCTTGCTCTGTGTAGTAGAATGTTTGCCAAGTCACCACATGCTCTGGAACCTGTGCTGGACGTTAAAACAACAATTAGACGTGCCTCCTGTCCTGGAGATGTTAGTACATGGCTGTGATGTCCAGCTGACGCCAGAACCCGCAGTAAAAAAGAAAACTACCACTGCTGTTAATTAGCGGAGGATATACTCCTCAAGTAGCCATATGCTGCACGGCCTGACATCCCAGCAAAACTTTTTACCTCTTCTTTGAAAGTCTCCCAGCCTCTAGTAATTTCTCCTTCTCTGGATGCTGTAGCATTATGTTCTTCATTGTCTGTCTCGCCCATTCGTACTATTTGTAGCTCTTTCATCCTGTAGGCCGAGACATTCTAAGCTGGTTGTCAGTTCTTTGGAGGTAGAGACTATGTTTTAAATTTATTTTTATCATCCATACTGCCTGCCACTGTTGTTTATGGTTACTAGGGACATACTTAATTCAATTTTTATATAATTATAGAATCTCAGTGTTGAAAGAGACCTTATAGGCCATGTAGCTGAGTCCACGTGTCTGTAGAATGCCCACAAGTGGTCATGTAGCCTCTGCACCAACTGCAGCAGGGATGAGAGCCCACGTGTCCAGAAGCCGCTTCTGTTGTCTTGAGGTTCTCTTAGTGTGTACTTGCCTATTTTGAGCTGCTCTCTGTGTGGGTCGAAACAGGACTGAGCAAGCGTGAGAAGGGAACTGTGTCCGTGCCAGACACAACGCCAGGCATTTCACTTAGGTTATTGTTAGTGAAGGGTAACTTACTGTTGCCCACATGTGTGCCATAATTTACTTCCCCCTCACATCTATTCAGGAGCCTGTTTTCCTTTCATTTGTAAAGGACCTGCCACTCACTCTCTTTCTTGGAGCATCCTGTCCTCTCAGGTGGGCTAAAGTAGGTAGGCATTATCTTTATTAAACATTTGAAGAAATTGAGGCCCAGGGAGAGTTAGGGCTACAAAGGGTAGTCAAACCCTGTCTTCTGATTCCAGAGCCAGGCCTTTTGTATAACGCTGTGGGCTTTCTCTTTTGAGTCGAGGGTGTCTGTGTTTCTAGCACTCTTGCTCCTTGTTCTAGCATGCCAGACCATGTTGTTCTTACTTACCTTGGCACCCCTCACAGTGCTTCCCTTAGTGTGTTAATGCGAATGCTCCTTGGCTGTGACCACACACTGTACTGTCCTGTGGCAGAGATAAAGGTCTTACCAGCTTGTACCTGTTAGTGTGGAGCCTTACATAGTGATGTCATTGGGATGGCCACTTTTTCCCCCTTATTTGTTTGTGTGTTTGTTTATTAATTCTTTTATTCATTCAAAAGTATTTATTGAGTGTCTACTCTGAGTGAAGCAGTGTTCTCAGGGACACCCCTGCTTTCATGGAATTTACATTCCTGGGGGAACGTGATGATACACAAGTAAACCAACGAGCTTATCACAGACTGTGGTAATGAAATGAAGGAAATCAAGAGTAAAGTGAGTGAGAGAGAGAGAGAGAGATCCAAGCGTGTGGCTATAGAAGTGGTGCTTTGGAGAGTCCCCGAGGAGAGGGGTCCCTGAGGAGAGCTGCAGGGTTCAAGGAGGCTTCAAAGGGTCCAGGCCAGAAGAGTCCACTACTTGTGTTTGAGGAAGAGAAAGTAGCTAATGTGGCTATAGCAGAGAGAACCAGGGCAGAGCAGCGAAGGTTTAAAGTTGGGGAACAGTGTGATCTAATTTGTGTTTTTAAAGTCACTGAGAAGCATGACAGCTAAATAAAATATGTGATCCTGGATTGGGAAAAAAATAGTTGCTGTAAAGGATAGTATTGGGATAATTGGCAGATTTGGAACATGTACAGACTATTAGATGATAGTATTACATCAATGTTAAATGTCCTAAGTTTAATAACCCATCATGGATATGAAGAGAATGACCTTATTTTTAAGAGGGGTGAAGAGTCATGGTTTTTGTAACTTATTCTCAAATGGTTGATAAAAAGACAGGGGGAGTGATAGAGGACGTGCCTGCAAGTGGCAAATTGCTAAGGGCATATGGGTGTTCATTGTAGTATTCTTATAACTTTTCTGTAGGTTTGACATTTTTTCAAAACAACATTTTTTTAAAGAAATGGGGTCTTGCTGTGTTGCCCAGGCAGGTCTCAAACTCCCAGCCTCAGGTGATCCTCCTGCCTTGGCCTCACAAAGTGCTAGAATTGTAGGTGTGAGCCACCACGCCCACCCAGCCTCAAATTAAAACTTTTTAAAGGTCACTGAAGCTGCTGTGTGTGGGAGGAGCTATAGAGGGGCAGGAGGAGAGGAGGGCAGGCTTTTGGGAAGATGGAGCCATGGACTGGGATGTGACAGTGGGAGTGGGGAGAAGCAGACAGACCTGAAATACATTTTGAAGGTAGAACTAGGGGAACTTGCTAATGGATTGGATGAAGTGCCAGGGGGGAGAAGGAGGAAGCTGTTGCCCCCTTGGCACGCCCTGATGGTTGCAGACTGAATTCCAATAGAATCTTCTCCCAGGGTATTCTCATCCCCTCTCTTACTCACTTCAGCCACTCTATGAACAGTTAATGCGAGTATTTATTTCACCGATGAAGTGACACTCAGGGAGATGAAGTGACTCATTGAAAGTTATCAAGTGTAAGCTGAAATTTTACTCTACCCAGAAAAGCAAAATACAGGCGTCAAATCACTGTTCTTCAAACTGAGTTGTCTCCCATTAATTGATTATGAAATCAACATAGTGGGGTTTCTGTCAGCATTAAAGGGGGGGAAAAAAAAAGGAGAGAAATAGAAAAAAAAGGACCATAGCATGCCTTGTGTAAAGGGTAAGTAATGTTTCATGAAGCTTCTGTTTTAGTTTAATATGTACATATGTATATACTATGTCATGATGTAAAATGCATTTTTTTACTTTAAGTTGCCATCAAAAATTGGAAAGCCACGTAGAGGATTACTGTAGAAGAAATTTATGTTATCACAGAGGTCCTGTAGTCCCCATGGGAATAAGAAAGCAAAAGACAGACTCACTTGGGTGGCTACTGTTAGCTGTCCTGTGTTGTTTATTTCTGCAGTGATTGATGGGCTATACGTCAGTGTTTTCTTAGATGACTTCATAGTCATCCTGCACTTCCAGTCTTGCAGTCAACAGATATTGAATGCCATGTGTAAGGTTAGGGAAGTGACTTATGTTGAGAAATTACTTCTCTATGTGAGATGTATGGGGGGTGTGTGTGTGTGTGTGTGTGTGTGTATGTATATAAAAAATAGACTTAATTTTTTTAGAGGAGTTTTAGGTTCACAGCACAATTGAGCAGAAGGGGCAGAGATTTCCCATATACCTCCTCCCTTCTACACATGCACAACCTCCCCCCTTATCAGTATCCCTCACCAGAGTGGTACATTGGTTACAACTGATGATGTATTGTGATTGACACATCATTATCACTCAAAGCCCATAGTTTACATTAGGCTTCACTCATGGTGTTATATGTTCTATAGGTTTGAAATACATGCTTTTAAAAATGTTTTAATTTTTTATTTGGTAAATTGGGGATAATCGTACTCATTTCATAGGGCTAAATGTTGGATAAATTAAATTAGTTAATAAACAGAGTGCTTTGAATATTCTTGGTGCAAAATAAGATCTTGTTTGTGGCAGTGGTGGCCATTATAAGAAATCAATTCAGGCTTAAGGTCTAGATTCTAGATTAGAATATAAGTAAATAATGGTGATACTGGCTGTCATCTGTATGTGCAATGCAGTAATCAATTTTGTTTAGCTAGTTCTCTGGAGTAGCAAGTTAAAGCAACCTTGAATAGTGAGGGGGCCTCATTACTATATCACCATTACATGGTGATGTCAAGTAACCCTAAAACCAAAAGAAATGGGAGATTGTCTTCCTTTCCTCAAACATTTAATTTGCTGTTTCTTGATCAGATATCATCCTTCCTTACTTTCAAGGTTGGGGGAGATAATTTTTACTATACCTACTGCTGCATCTTTATACAAGTATCATCTGAAAGGCCTTCGTAGAGAGTGTGTGTGTGTGTGCGCGCGCGCGTATGTATGTATGTATGTATGTAGACAGGGACTTGCTCTGTCACCCTGGCTAGAGTGCAGTGGCCTAGTCATAGCTCACTGCAACCTCAAATTCCTGGACTCAAGTGATCCTCTTGCCTCAGCACCCTGAGTAGCTGGGACTACAGGTGCCTGCTACCATGCCCAGCTAATTTTTCTATTTTTTGTAGAGATAGGCTCTTGCTCTTGCTCATGCTGGCCTCCAACTCCTGACCTCAAGTGGTCCTCCTGCCTCAGCCTTCCAGAGTGCTAGGATTACAGGTATGAGACATCACACTGGGCCTTCACTTTTATTTTTTTGATTGCTTTTTGTAGTACTACTTCTAAGGTATCTCTGAGTACTAAGGCAAAAATTTTATTTTGAGGAGTTACTGCTTTGATAGTTACTATACAGAATTATTTCTTAATTTTTTTTTTTTTTTTTTTTTTGAGACAGAGTCTCACTCTGTTGCCCGGGCTAGAGTGAGTGCCGTGGCGTCAGTCTAGCTCACAGCAACCTCAAACTCCTGGGCTTAAGCGATCCTACTGCCTCAGCCTCCCGAGTAGCTGGGACTACAGGCATGCGCCACCATGCCCGGCTAATTTTTTGTATATATATATTTTAGTTGTCCATATAATTTCTTTCTATTTTTAGTAGAGACGGGATCTCACTCTTGCTCAGGCTGGTCTCGAACTCCTGACCTCGAGCGATCCACCCGCCTCGGCCTCCCAGAGTGCTAGGATTACAGGCGTGAGCCACCGCGCCCGGCCTGGTCTCGCTTTCTTACCTAGGCTGGAGTGCAGTGGCATAATCATAGCTCACTGTAACCTCAAACTCTTGGGCTCAAGCAATCCTCCTGCCTCAGCCTCCCGAGTAGCTGGGACTACAGGCATGTGCCACCGTGCCTGTCTTATTTTTTTTTTTTTTTTTTGTAGAAATAGAGTCTCACTATGTTTTGTTGTTGTTGTTGTTGTTGTTGTTGTTGTTTTTTAAATAAAGACAAGGTCTTGCTCTGTCTCCCAAGCTGGAGTGCAGTGGTAGGATCATAGCTCACTGTGACTTCAAACTCCTGGCCTCAAACAATCCTCCTGTGTTCGCCTCCCAAATTTCTGGGATTACAGGAGTGAGCCATCATGCCTGGCTTATTTCTCAATTTAAGTAGACCTTTTATTCCAAGGCAAAATTAAGCCAAGTACAAAATTTTCTGGGAGCAAAATGAATAATGAAGACCTGAGGTTTTGTGTGTCAATGTGGGCATTCTAATTCTTGACATAAGAAAACTTTTAAAGATGTTTAAATATGTAATGATTTGAAAATTCCAGTTGAAGCTAAAAAGCTTGTTAAAATTTATTGAAATAATTTAGAAGA
This sequence comes from Eulemur rufifrons, assembly GCF_041146395.1. Taxonomy (NCBI): domain Eukaryota; kingdom Metazoa; phylum Chordata; class Mammalia; order Primates; family Lemuridae; genus Eulemur; species Eulemur rufifrons. The sequence continues at coordinate 15,074,569 of NC_091010.1, forward strand.
ATGGGGGGCTGATTTTGCCAAAATTTGGGAGCTGTATAATTGTTTTCAAGACTTTAATGCAGTTTTTATGCTGGAGAAACTGGCTCTGCCTGATTTCAGTTGTGGTGGATGTGGTGGATGTTGGTTACACTATGCTTGAAACAAATTTTATGTTACTTAGGTTATTAAAATATGTTTAATAGGCTAATCTTTTGTCAAAGCATCAAAAATAATTAAGATGAAAGAACAGATAAGTCTTATGTCTAGAATGAATAATTTAGTTCTAAACATCCTGGAATCCAAGGAGAAAAGAGTAAGATGTTGGTTTATGAAATTCTCATTGTCAGATAAGGAAGTGTAGAAGTTTGAAGGGAGAGAATTTTTTTCCTGGTTTTGTTTTTTTTCCCCCGTAAATTTAGGAGTAATTTATTTTGGATTCTAATCCTGTTATCATCAATGAGTAATAATGTTGGCAGTCTTTCCTCCCACTCTGTTTCCTCCTCTGTTAAGGGTAAATGTCTAATTGTAAAAATAACGCATGCTGGTTGTACAAAAAGAAAAATTTCAAACAAATCAGAAATACGTGTTTTGAAATGAAGCCTCCCTGAATGATACTAAACCCTTATCCGAAAGGACATTTCTCAGCCCACAAAAAGGATGGCAAAAGTCGCAGCTCAATTTTGAGGAGCTGTGATGATAGTGAGTTGAGCAAACTTTTTTTTTTTTTTTTTTTTTTTTGTTGAGACAGAGTCTCACTTTGTTGCCCAGGCTAGAGTGAGTGCCGTGGCGTCAGCTTAGCTCACAGCAACCTCAAACTCCTGGGCTCAAGCGATCCTACTGCCTCAGCCTCCTGAGTAGCTGGGACTACAGGCATGCGCCACTATGCCCGGCTAATTTTTTCTATATAGATTTTTAGGTGTCCATATAATGTCTTTCTATTTTTAGTAGAGACGGGGTCTCGCTCAGGCTGGTCTCGAACTCCTGACCTTGAGCAATCCACCCGCCTCGGCCTCCCAGAGTGCTAGGATTACAGGCGTGAGCCACCGCGCCCGGCCATGAGCAAACTTTTATTGGGCATCTTAGATTTGCCTGTGTTAGGGGATACAGCAATGAGTGAGACATTATTTGTTACATTAAGAAATTCAGAGGAATGGGGGGTCACTGGTCCAGTCAGTGAGTCAGCAAATATTTTATAGTCATTCGTTTGCTGAGTGGCCTATTATGGGTATAGTACAGAGTAGTAAACCAGGGAGATGCTAGTGAGTGCGCCAGTAACCAACCATACAATTAATGTTGAGGGTTGAGTGTCTGGGCTCGGGGTGAACAAATTACCTTGGGAGCACAGAAGGAGACATTTCTTTTGCTCAGGAAGGCTTTGCAGAGAGAGGTAGCTTTTAGGTTGGGATTTAGAGTCAGAGTCCACCCAAAAAGTGGGGAAGGCATTCTAGGCAGAGGGACTAGCAAGCTCAGAGGATCGTAGATGTGAACCAGGATGCATGTTTGGGCAATGGTAAGTAGTGTCTGGCCAAACAGTGTATGGCGCAGGGTCTTTGCATCTTCCTGTGTCACCATCCTTAGCATAGAGGCCTTCCTCATGCTTGACTCATTCTCACAAAATAGCTTCTTCATGTCTAGGCACCACCTCTTTTGTTTCCATAGGGGTGGGAGGAAAGGACCAAGGGGTAACAGCAAAAGCTTCTTCCTTTTAATTCAGGAGCTGATACATGCTCCAGGGGCTTCTGCTTGTATTTCATCGGCTTGAGCTGAGTCCCATGGCCGTCACCAGCAGCAAGTAGTCAGGGAGGTCAAGAATATACCTTCCCAGTCTCTTTGGTTAGAAGGCAAAGGAGAAGATGGTGGGAATGGGTTTTGCATCAGTCAGTCTATACCGTACCTGCCTAGTTAGGGCAACATTATCTTTGTATTATTACCAAGATCAGGGTCTTATCTAGGATGACTATCGTGGTTTGCCAGGGACCGAGAAGTTTCCTGGGATGCAAGACTTTCAGTGCTATAACCTGGGCAGTTCTAGGAATAACGGGATGGTTGGTTATCTTAATCTTTTTCTTTATCCTCTGTGGTCCAGAAATATGGAAGTGAGTTATCTCTTGAGACTGGCTCCACCTTGACTGGGCTTTAAAAAGACTGAAAGGCAGTTTAATAATTTACAATGAGAAATCAGTGATATTGGAGCAGGGGAGCATACTGGAAGCAGAACTCCAGAGGAGTTGCTAGGTGCACGTGAGAATTTGACAGGAGATCTTTCTTAGGGCTGCTGCTGTGTTACCCAACTTTAGGGGGCTCTGTTCACATTGCCAGCAGCGTGGGGTTAATTCTGTAGTGCTAATGCTGCTCAGAGATGCCTTTCCAGTGGGACCAAGCTCAGGATTCCTAGTCCCTCTGCTAATGAAGCTTCTTGCCTAGACAGTGTCATTTTTGTTTTTTCCCCCTTTCTAAGCTTTTATTGCTGACTAGTCTCCCCTTCTAATGGACAGTCTTTGAATATGTTACTGTCTTAAGGCAAGAATTTTTTTTTTTTTTTTGAGACAGAGTCTCACTCTGTTGCCTGGGCTAGAGTACCGTGGCGTCAGCCTAGCTCACAGCAACTCAGACTCCTGGGCTCAAGCAATCCTCCTGCCTCAGCCTCCCAAGTAGCTGGGACTACAGGCATGCGCCACCATGCCCGGCTAATTTTTCTATGTATATTTTTAGCTGTCCATATAATTTCTTTCTATTTTTAGTAGAGATGGGTCTCACTCTTGCTCAGGCTGGTCTCGAACTCCTGAGCTCAAACAATCCTCCCGCCTCGGCTTCCCAGAGTGCTAGGATTACAGGCGTGAGCCACCACGCCCAGCTAAGAATTTTTTTGAACTGAAGTATAATTCATATATCATAAAATTTATCCCTTTAAAGTATATAATTTGGTGGTTTTTAGTGCTTTCACAAATTCATGCAGTGATCACCACTGTCTAATTCTCACCCCAAAGTGAAATCTTGTACCCATTAGCGATCACTGCCTATTTCCTGCTTCCCTCAGCCCTTGACAAGCTACTTTCTGTGTCTGTGGATTTGCCTGTTTTAGACATTTCTTATAAATGCAATCATATAGTATGTAGCCTTTTTGTGACTGGCTTCTTTCACTGAGCATGTTTTCAAGTTCTTCTAAGTTGTAGCATGTGTCAGTACTTCATTGCTTTTAGTTGCTGAATAATATTTCATTGTATATACCACATTTTGTTTATTCATTATCAGACATTTGGGTTGTTTCTGTCTATTATGAATAGTGCTGCTATGAACATTTGCGTACACGTTTTTGTGTGGACACATGTTTTCACTTCTCTTGGGTACATATCCAGGAGTGGAATTGCTGGGTCTTCAGGTAAATCTTGCTCTGATTCTTTAAGGAGGCTGCGTATCTCTAATATTCACTATTAGTTATGTAATTTGACTCTTCACTGGACAGGGATATTTTCCCAAGATTTGGGGGTTATATGGATCAGAGTTGCCTCCAGTTGACTCCCTTCACCTCAGCCCTGAGGTTATTGTGAGGATTAACTGAGCGAATCTGTATGAAGTGAGGTACCGGCCTGTAGCCTACACGTCACTCAGTAGTGGCAATTACACTGCCCTTGGCGTCCTGATGTTGCCTGTGACCAGCTTCAAACACCCCATAACTTCTGTGCTCTGCCTTCTTTCCTTCTGTCAGAACACAGAAGCTGATATCATTCACTGATACTTTTTGACTGGTTATACTGAAAACAATTGTATGTTTTCTCATGCAGAATTGACATGTTACACCCTATGTTGGAAGCCTACCAGTGGCCACACACAGATGAGGGTGGAGTTTTAGACACCAGAGGCTCTCCTATTATGCCAGGCTTCCTTCTGAGGTTGACCTTGAAAGGAGCCTTAAGGTAGACCCTTGGGTGACATGGGATGGGGGAGTGGGGTCAGAAGGAACCTGTTCTCCCCCCTGCTGCTTTGCGTGAAGCAGTGCGTCTGCGGGGCTGTAGGACTCATGGTCTTCCTCTTCACCTTCTCTTAGAGCCCAGAGCTCTGCTTGTTCTTCAAGATTTCCCCTGCTGTCCCCTGTTCCCTGTTTGAACAGAGATTCTTCTTATTTTTCTTCTTACTGTTACTATTAATCTGGCTCATTGCCTCCTCTCTTCAACCTCATCCTAAAACTGGTGCATATTTTATATTTTCTCGCACATTTGACTTTTAGTTAATATTTAACAGTAATTTCATTCTGCAGCCATTCTCTTATCTGATACCCTGGAACTCATCCCTGTGCCTATCAGTTCTAGCCTCCGGTAATTACATTTTGTAAAAAAGAAGTGTGACATTCGGACATATTCCCTTATTAGTAAAGGTATTACTGTATATGGGACTAGTGCTGTGCATCTATAACAAGTTGTTCTACCTTCTGAATACTAATGTAATTTAGAGAGAAGACTTTCTTTGTTAAAGACTTTTTCTACACGGGCCACATGTTTCCAGACCTATTTCATAATAATTTGTGGTTTTTTAAGGTATGTCAGTAGAGATGCTGTAGCCAGCATGCCTGGATTCTGTTAGATAAACATTTCGTGAGATTGCTTACTTCTAAAAATTGTCTTTGTTTAAAAGTTAGTTTCTTCCCTAATGTCTGAATAAAGAAATTTTTTGGGGACCTGATAAATTCTAGTTAAAACATTTTGTTTTGCCTTTAAAACATCTTTTCCAAGGGTGGTTATGTTCATGCTTGTTTGGTCCACATACTTTCTTCTGAATTTTAAGAAATCTGTATCAGAATCAGTAACCTGCCTGTGATACACTTTTGATGACCATATTGGTTTTCTTTATTAAAAACAGCTAAATAAAAACTTCAGGGAATGATAGTATGCATATGGTAATGTATTTCTCATTATTTATATGCTATTAGGAGAGTGACTCATACACTGTTTTCTCTTGAATTCCTGAGAGTTTATAAAGAGATTACAAACAGTTGGCAATAGAATTGAAATAAGGCATGTGCAAAATGGAAGGGAAAACATGCTCCTCCTTTGTTCCTCTCACCTTGATGAACTTTTTACCACTTAAAATTTTTTGGTAAGGGGCATGGTGGCACATGCCTGTAGTCCCAGCTACCCGGGAGGCTGAGGCAGGAGGATCGCTTGAGCCCAGGAGTTTGAGGCTGCTGTGAGCTAGGCTGATGCCACGGCACTCTAGCCCTGGCAACAGAGTGAGACTCTGTCTCAAAAAAAAAAAAAAAAAAAAATTGTAAAATCAAGTTCAATATCTGAGCTGAGCCCAGTATGGTTCTACCTGCCATTGTCTGAGGATTACCTGTCTTTTTTTTTTTTTTTTTTTTGAGACAGAGTCTCACTCTGTTGCCCAGGCTAGAGTGCCGTGGCGTCAGCCTAGCTCACAGCAACCTCAAACTCCTGGGCTCAAGCGATCCTCCTGCCTCAGCCTCCCGGGTAGCTGGGACTATAGGCACACACCACTGTGCCCGGCTAATTTTTTCTATTTTTAGTTGTTTGGCTAATTTATTTCTATTTTTTTAGAAGAGATGGGGTCTTGCTCTTGCTTAGGCTGGTCTCGAACTCCTGCGCTCAAGTGATCCTCCCGCCTCGGCCTCCCAGAGTACTAGGATTACAGGCATGAGCCACCACACCTGGCCGGGTTACCTGTCTGGGTATAGAACATACAGGCTCCCAAAGGAGAAAATACAGTTTGATTTCAGTATGACAAAGAGCTCTTCAAGGACAATAGTGTCAAGTGTAAAAGGATTATTTCCAATTTAGGACTGTAAGATGGTTTGAAGGGGAAAGGGTGAAGTGCTAGTTAAAGTTGACATTTCTGAGGTCCCGATTGTTGGCTTCCCCTGACATTTCCGGGCTGCCCTCCTGGCAATATTTTAGGGATATATTTCCTTTGACCTTTTCTTTAGTATTGGGCTTTAGTCATAGGCTTTAAGATCCAGCAGAAAAAGTTGTGTGCCATTTGTGATCCTCTTGAGTAGTCCTTCAGATAGAGCACATCTCTTAAGAATTGGTGAATGGTCTTCAGTAATGAAAGCTCAATTTGTTATACAGTATGATGGCCAGCCCAGTGGGAACATCACGGATACCTACTATGAATGTGTAGAATTGAGACTCCAGTGTACTTTGATACTGTTGAATGACTTGTTACCTTGTGTTCTGCCTCTAGGCCTACACTTCTGGCCATCATTATCCACTTCCGTTTTGATTTTTAAAAATTACACACTTTTTAGCCCTCTCATTGCTTCACTGTGAGGGGAAAAGCTTTTCTATTAAGATGCTGAAACTTTGCTGCCCAGGACTTTTACCAATGTGCTACTGAATGATTCTCAGTGTTCCTAGAAGTCTATAAAAGGAATAGAAGATCCCTTTTCTCTAACTCCCTTATGTATGTATTTTATCTTTTAAGGAATCTTGACATTTAGTGTAGAGAGGAGAGAGAAAGAGATGGTTCCTTTGTTCCAATTTACATACTTAACATATTCATGGACACCTTCTGCCTAGCGTCAGATTCTGAACTCTTAGAAGACTTAGGTATTTTGGTTTTGTATATATACATTTGGAAATCACTGGGTTGAAAATTTTCTAGGTTTTTGCATACTCTACTCAGCCCAGGCCATTAAGAGTTATATAAAGAATAGTTTCCTAAGTGACCACTAACCAGAAATTGTATCTGTCAGGAGAGAGGATTCATGCAACTCCAAGAATGCATTGCCCTCTGCATAGCACATTACTTTTGGCAACCAGAGATAGATGAGACTTATGCTGTATTTAAATTTTTCATTGTGATGAGACAAATCTATTATCATAAAAGCTCTACTCATCGGTGAGAGTATTTCCTTCTGTTGTTTTAATTAAAAGAGCAGTGTATTTTTACATTTAATTATGGCTCTTTGATGATATGGTACTTACTAGCTACAATCTAAGGATTCTTCAAGTTTTCAAGATTTATAGTACATCTAGAACAGCACCATCCAAAAGAACTTTCTATGATGATAGAAATATTCTCTATCTGCACAGTCCAATATGGTAGCCACCAGCCACATGTTGCTAGTGGGACTGAGAAACTTCATTTTAAATTTTCTTTCAAATGTAAATTTAAATAGTCACATGTGGTTAGTGGTTACTGTATTGGACAGCACAGATCTAAAATATATAGAAAAATCTCCGTTTAGTATAATGCCATCTTTAGGCTCTCAAGGTTCCTGTTTTAGGTTGGGAAGTTGAAGTTAGTTAAATCTGAAGTTGATAGTGGATAATATTGCTTTTAGCCCTGAGGAGAGACTTCTTTAAGAAAGATACAAGTTAATCAAATTTAAATGTGTTAGAAATGAATTTCTTTGAGAAGGCAAGAATTAAATTCAAAAATAATTCCAATACAATTGAACAAATATTTAGAAAATATTTTCTAGTATGAAGAAGTGTAGTAAGTGCTGTGGAGAACCCAGAAGTGAGTAGAACTAGGAGGAGTTGACTTTTGTGTTGAGTCTTGCTGGGGAAGCCTTGGTAGGGCAAGGGGGAGCCTCTTTCTACGGGAGTAGCTTCTAGAGCACAGAATGCCAAGTGGGTTATTAAGTTGCCTGTCGGCTCTGACATACAAGATTAATTGAGTGAGAGGGGGTTAAGATAGGGTTGGGATTTTCTTAGGGGTGCCCTGGGAGAAGCTCTGCTGAGTTCCACCTGTTTGAGCAGACCTCTCAGGTCACCACTGTTCCCAGAAGATAACATTTCCCGAGACTCTGGGAAGCTGGAGGGGGAGACACCTGGACATGGTGCCACCTCTACTCCTACCCCCACCCCAGGTAAGGAAGAATTCTTGAAAACTCTGAGTTTGACTCACCAACCAGGTAGTGTCTAATGTATATAAATAGTCCCTTAAACAGAACTATAGAGATTATTAGGTAAGCCAGAGTATTAAAAAGTCACAACAAGAATTCAGCTTTTGGCCGGGCGTGAGCCAGTAATCCTAGCACTCTGGGAGGCCGAGGTGGGCGGATCGTTTGAGCTCAGGAGTTCGAGACCAGCCTGAGCAAGAGCGAGACCCCATCTCTACTAAAAATAGAAAGAAATTATATGGACAGCTAAAAATATATATAGAAAAAATTAGCCGGGCATGGTGGCTCCTGCCTGTAGTCCCAGCTACTCGGGAGGCTGAGACAGGAGGATCCCTTGAGCTCAGGAGTTTGAGATTGCTGTGAGCTAGGCTGACGCCACGGCACTCACTCTAACCTGGGCAACAGAGTGAGACTCTGTCTCAAAAAAAAAAAAAAAAAAAAGAATTCAGCTTTTTTTCCCCCTTAAATCTGGTAGGACCCCACCTGAACTCAATATTATAGTTGGCTGTGCTCTTAGTTGGAAACCCAGGGGTGAAGGAAAAGCCACAGAAATATAGGCTGCATCTGCTCGTATTCTGTGCTGCTGCCTTACTTGCCCATTAAATGCTATGTTGTTGGCCAAATAAATCATGAACTTATAGTAGAGGGGTGTGTGTTCCCACCATCCTCGGACTCATCCACAGCCTGGTGTATTCCACTGATTCAGGAACCAGAGCTCACTGGGCACTGCTTGGAGTCAGGTAACTCGGAACCTAACTGTCCTGGGTCCTCTTTCTGGCAGTTGGGTGAGTCTGGAGGGCCTGACTCGTGAAGCTCAGACAGGCCAGGAGCAGTAGATTATGGTGTACCTTGTAAGGGAGACTGTGGAAGCAGTGGCCAGCTAGACGCAGAGGAATTAATGACCTGATCTTGTGGTGCAGATATGGAGGGAGAAGACCCAGCCTTTACCCCTTGCCTCCCTGGGAACAAGGAACTGTCTCACGTGGACTGTGTCTTGGCAGCTGGGCCTGTCAGACCAGGATCTAGTCATCAGAGTTACCCAATGCCTTGGGGTTTGTTTGTGCCAGGTCAGGGCACAGTTCCACAGGTGGTATGTTATATCTGAGTCTAAGGGAAAGGGGGATGGGGTGGCAATCTTTTCATGAGGTGTCCAGACACTCCTGGCCCAGGAACTGAGCCATAGATAGTGGGATGCTTGCCTCTCCATGCGGCAGGTCTTTGGTCTCTGGTCTTGAGCCATGATGTTAGGCTGAATAGCTTGGCACAGGTGTGTAGTCTGGAATGGGTTAGGCTTCAGCCTCTGACATTAAGAAGCGGAACTGGCTAGTCCTTCCTGAAATAGTGTCCACAGGCTGGCAGGGCACCTACTGGCACCTGCCTCTTTCAGAGATGAGGTTAGGATAGCTGTATGTGAATTCTCTGGTGTGTGGGTTCTGGGATAGTATCCCATATCCCTTCCTGCACTGCCTGGCCAGAGCCCAGTGAAGTTTGCAAAGAATGGGTTTCATATTAGAAGAAAATATTACCTTTGTGTAAGTAATCTTGGGTACAGATGGGAAATGATGAATAAATTTGACTGCTCAAAGATTTGAAATGTCTGTATCACCAAAGACAAAACTACAAATATAATTAAAAGATAAATAGCAGACTAGGAGAAAATAGCCCATGTATAATAGACAAAGGATAAATACAGAGAGTATAAGGAAACTTTGGCAAATTAATAAGAAAAACTATAGGAAAAAAATGGGCAAAGATATAAAAAGGCATTGACAGAAAGGAAACAAATGACCAGTAAATACAAAGAGATGCTTAACTTCATTAATAATTAGGAAATTACACATTAAAGTAATGAGATATGATTTTCTCCCATCAGATTTGCAGAAATTAAAGAGAGTAATATTCTGTGTTGACAACAGTGAGGAAAAATGGGTGTCCTTCATATAGTGAGCATATAAATTGTTCAGACCTTTTTGGAGAAAGCAATTTGGCTGTATATGTGAAAATAAAATCATATACCTTTGATTTGGTTTTTGTATCTAGTGAAATACACACGAACACATGCTCATTCCAGCATTGTTATTAATGGTAAAAATACTGGAATGATTAAACTCACAGCCATACAGCCAGCATACAGAATATTATGCAGCACCTAAAAAGAGTGTGGTAGAGATCCTTATGCAGCTGATATGGGAAGCTCTCTCAGATGTATTCTTGGTGACAAAAAGATACAAAATTAACGCATTTACATAAACTCTGGACTTATGTCTATATGTATTGTATTTTATAGATTCTATATGTATTGTGCATATGAAATCTATATATAAAATAAATTCATTTAGATTTTATATGTATTGTATTTTGTAGATTCTAAAACACACTTTTCAGATTTTAAAATTTCTGAAATCAGTGTACCTAACAGTTGGTGGCATAGTTTAATAGTTTAAGCACTTTTTCTTTTTTGGGGAAGCATAATGCACATTATAACTGAAAAGATCTTAGATTTGATGAAAGATGATATATAAATGCACTAATAATTAATAAAAGAGCCTAAGGAAGACATGGGATGGGATTAGGGAGGTGTCGGTAGAGACTTGATTTCATCTGTATTATCTATATTGTTTGAATTTTTTACAGTGAAAATGTATTTAATTATTATGTAATGAAAAAATTTGAAAATATATATTTATGTTAGAGAAGATAGAATTGGATGTCTGTGTTATCTGAGCCATTTCTCTACTTCTGCGAGTATGCTTGAAACTCAGCCTTGTCTGAGAACCTTAAGGTCTGCGTGGCTGAGAGATTGTTCAGCTCCATTAAGAAGTTAAGTAGCTATAAAGATTCTGTGGGAGAGAATTGAGAGCTGAGGTCCAAGACAAGGGGGGAGCAGAACTCCAGAGCCCAGGGCCAGTTGCTCCATGGGAACATTTACATCTGTGTGAAGAGATTGAAATTCTCACCCTGCAAGGTGGTACCAGATTAGCCATGGATAATTACCGTGGGGTGACCCATCCCTGATTGGGAGTTCCCTGGGGCAAGCCTCCGTGCATGGGAATTGTATGGAAAGGCAGAAAATAGGTCAAATGGAGGAGCATTATCCAGTGCCATTGATAGGAAAACATATGTTTGGGTTAGAGAGCTAAGCCCTGGTGGGAAGAGGAGCCAAAGGTGAAAATGGGCTTTTTAAATCCCAGGAGCTTAACAAGGCTGTGCTTGGATCCTTGCATGTAAACAAGGTGTACTGTGGGTATCTCCCCGTAAGTAAGAACTACATGATGGAGATAAACATGTGGAGAGTTTAGCAGTGACTCTAGAAACAAAGATGACTCTCTAAAAAGGGTATGCAGTATATAGAGTGTAGCTTATTGCCAGGAATGTGGGAGGCAGAGGAAGGACAGAGCACTCCCTGCGAAATGGGGAGAATTCTTGGCCAAGATGTCGTTTGGGCTGATCACTGGAGGAAAGGCAGAATTTGGACATGTGATTTTTAGGGAGGTATTTCAGAAAGAAAAGAAGGCAGGCTCACCACTGTGCACAAAGGCACAAAGGAGAATATGAGGAACTATGGGTAGTACAGTTTTGGACAATATATCTATCAAGGGAAGCAGTAGGAAGTAAAAATGAAAAAGGTAGGTCAAGGGCCAGACCATGAAGAACTGAGGGGGCCAGGTTTAAGAGTTTGACCTTAATTCAGTTGACTCGTGTTTTTCATTTAATCTTTTGGTTGCCAAGTATTTTTTTGTACCACCATTGGTTTGATATTTAAAATATAGTCACTTCAAGTTTATTTTCTAAGGATTTTATGATATATATGTTTAAATCTTGTGTTAAAGGCATATAGAGCACAGGTTGAGGTGTGTGTGTGTGTGGTTTTTTTTTTTTTTTTTTGCATATACATGGTTGAATTTCAAAATTATATTTGTGTACAAACTTGGTTTTTGCTCTCTGCCTTCCACCATTTGCAAATACCTACTCTTTCAAAGGAGATCCCTAGTATTTATCCCCATTCAACAAAAGCAAAGAGCTAAGCTGTATATGAAGAGGTGAAATTGAACATGAAAGGTTTACCGGAGCAAGATTAGTGGGGGATGAAAATGGGTGAACATTGTTTAGGAAAAGCTGTGATCCTTGTTACCTTTGCTGTAGTGCAATTTGGAACAGCTTCCTGTTTTCTGGTGACTCCTCACAGCCTTTCTTTTAAACCTGGCCATCTTTCCGTTGCCAGCTCAACCTTGATGTTAGCTGGCGCTGCTGTTGCAAGTGCTGCCTTTGGCAGGAAGCCTCTGGTCAACTTTCTGGATTCCGGTTTTGGCTCTGCATGTGCCTTGCTGAGCTGAGCTGACCTTAGGAATCTGAAATGTGGAGGTCAGTTTGGGGTAGGGAAATGTGGTGGCAACTCTTGCTTTTTCTGCCACTGTGTAACTTATCAGATCTTGTTTTTCCCTAAATGGTACAAGGGATTGTACTGAAATGGTTATTCATCTGTGTCTGTGATGCTTAAAAAATAACAGTTTCACTAATGTGTCACAACATGTATTATTTATCATTTTAGTAAATGGATATTTTAACAAGGAACAATTTGCAAATTTAAACATGACAATTAACATGATCTGACATTAAAAAATTAAATAATCTCCTGTCATCTTTGTCATCAGCTTTGCATTAATGATTTTAGCCCTTCTGGGAGCTTTCATTTTTTGTTGACTCTGACTGATGATGGCAGATTGTGGTAGTGATCAGAGCTATGCTTTTATAAATTATTTTTTCATTGGAGCAATATTGGCATGTAATGTGAACTGGCAGAAATAACATTGTTTATCATTGCCAGTGTTGCTTTGACATATATTCTGAGTTCTCTAAGGAAGAAGATAGGGAATGTCTGTAATGGACATCTGCTGTCCACTGTAGGTTGCCCACTGGTGAGCAGTGGTAGGGCCTACCTCCTGCGGTGGAGGGGAGTGGAAACTCAAGTGGGCATTTCCTGTTCTTGCCTCGTAGGACCTACAGGGGTGGACTTCTTAGGCTTAGCCTGTTGACTACTTCCACCCTGGAGTTTGAATCTGGACAGTGTTAGAAAATGCGGGGATAGTTAGTAGGGGCAGTAGAGTTGCCAAAATTACCAAGATGTCTTTCCTGGGTAGTCCTGCTAGCACACATCGGTGTTAATACAGGTGGGCTTAGCTTTCACTTTTGTACATTTTGCACTGGTGCCTCTAACCACTCTTTTTACACATAATGAGAACTTTTGAGCATTGGTAGACAGACAGTTCAAGCTATTGCATAGTGACACGGCCTGCCAATCAGCAGTTGAGTTCAGCACTGTTGTCCTCTTTTTTCTGTGCAACAGTGCTTATTTGTGGAATTATTTGAATATTTAATAGAGCTGAATTTCAAACCGTCTTCTGAGGAATCCTGGAACTTTGTGGAGATTCCTTGGGCATATGATAACAGAGTACCTCAGTTTGGACCTTAGTGTGATATAGTCCTTATCATTTTTCTATCCTGTCACTGTACAAATATGTGTGACAGGTTGTTAAATGGGAGTTTTCCTGTTGTCTAAAATTTTGACCAAGGTCCTAAAGCTGTAGCCAATAGGTGGTAAGTACCCATAAAGTCTGAAGAGAGATTCTAGAAGCATCCATTGCAGGACTTGCCAAGAGATGGCCAAATGGGTCTAGCAGATACTATACCTCCCACCCCATAATTGGCCTGTGTAAGAGAAGACTAGAAATGAATTCCATACAAGGAGCTCCAAGGAGTAGAAAGTGCTCTTCCCTGGAGGATGTTGAGGGTCTCCCCTCTCTCTGTCTTCCCTCAGCATTTGAGAGAGGCCTCAAGGGACCTACTCAGATTGGAGTTGAATGCAAGAGGGTAGATTGGCACTGTACTGAGCTGCTAGAGTTGCCACTGTGGGAATAGAATGGAATCCTGAGAAAGCATTCTTGAGAGTGTGGTGTGGCTCTCCTGGAGTTTGGGGATGTCTGTGAATACAGACACTGGTGTCTTCCTCGTATCTGAAAGCAGTTACGTAGCTGGAGTTGCCCTCGGGGGCACAGTGTGAGAGAGAGAGGGCAGCAAAAATGCTTGACATTTCTTGTGGGCCGGGTGGTCTGCACGGGGGACAGCTGGCCTTGAGTCATCCTGAAAGACCTTCCCTGCCTCTGAAGGCTGCCTGCCAGGCCTGGGCCCCCAGAAGAGAGGGGCTGCGGGTGGGTGAACCACAGGGACAGGAGCTGAGAGGAGCCATAGGGAACTTGTTGCCTGCATCAGGCAGCATGGAGGTCCCAGCGAAGGGGTCTCACTAGACAGCTGGCATTTGGACTCCTGCAAGTAGCAGAAGATACTTTACAGACAAGAGGACTGGACCCCACGCTGGCCCCTTTTCACTCCTTGGCCCCCACACTTTTCTCACTGCTGGTCTCAGGGGCAAAGCTTCCCATTGGATAAAATTAGTCTTGATTTAGACTAGATTGGACTTTTTAATACCTGAAAGTTTGGCTTTATTTATTTAAGATTTATAAACTTTGGCTAGAAATTAGTAATTCTGATAAATTACTAAAACCTGAAATAGCCTTCCATGATGGCACAGTCAACAATCTCAGCACAGAAGACTAGAGTGGGTTTTAGAAATTTAGTGCATTTCATTTATTTTATACCCTGCAGATTTCAAGCATACCATTTGCCAGCAGTTACTGTGTTGGCTGAGAAATTTGAAATTTCATTACAACCTAAACACTGTAAAATTCCTAACTTAGTACACAGCTGTTAATAAGGGCCACATCCCCATATGGGCATTAGGGACCCCTTATGAATTAGTCTGAAACTTTGTAACCTTTAATCATATTTTTCTTATCTTGTTTTTTGTTTGTTTACTTATTTACTGTGGTAAAAAACCACCTAACGTAAAATTTACCATCATAATCATTTTTAAGTGTATAATAGAGCAGTGTTAATTATATGTACATTATTGTACAACAGATCTCTGAAACATTTTTAATCTTGCAAAACTTAAATTCTGTACCCATTAAACAACTCCCCATTCCGGCCTCCTGTCAGCCTCTACCAACCACTATTCTAAGAGTTTGATTTGAGTTTGAGTATGAGTCAGGTCTTACTCTTTCACCCAGACTGGAGTGCAGTGGTGTGATCCTAGCTCACTGTAGCCTTGAACTCCTGGCCTCAAGCAGTCCAATCCTCCTGCCTCAGTCTCCTGAGTAGCAGGGACTGTAGGTGCACACACCACTGCATCTTGCTTCATTGAGGTTTTGATTTGTATTTCCCTAATGATTGGTGATGTTGAACATCTTTTTATATGGTTGCTGGCTGTTCGTATATCTTCTTGGGGAAATGTTTATCAAAGTCCTTTGCCCATTTTTAAACTGGATTATTTGTTGTTGTTGATTTGTAGGAGTTCTTTATATATTCTGGATATTAACCCCTTATCAGATATGTGGTTTGAAAATATTTTCTCCCATTTCCATAGGTTGCCTTTTCACCCTGTCCTTGAATCACATTTTTTTGTGTGTGTGATTAAAACATTAATTTAAGGCCGGGCACGGTGGCTCACGCCTGTAATGCTAGCACCCTGGGAGGCCAAGACGGGCGGATCGTTTGAGCTCAGGAGTTTGAGACCAGCCTTAGCAAGAGCGAGACCCCAACTCTACTAAAAAATAGAAAGAAATTAGCTGGACAACTAAAAATACATATAAAAAATTAGCCGGGCATGGTGGTGCATGCCTGTAATCCCAGCTACTTGGGAGGCTGAGGCAGTTGGATCGCTTGAGCCCAGGAGTTTGAGGTTGCTGTGAGCTAGGCTGATGCCATAGTACTCTAGCCGAGGCAACAGAGTGAGACTCTGTCTCAAAAAAAAAAAAAATTAATTTAAGTATGAAATACTTCAGAATACTGAAAGGTTTAGGAAATAATGTGACTGATTTTGATAATGTTTTAAATATCTTACCAGTAGGCTCTATTGAGTAAGGCATAAAGCTTGAATTAATTCCATAGTTTGACCAAAACGCTCTTCTTCCTTAATCTTGTTCCCAGTAACCTTTCGAGTTTTATGTCCCCCACCATTACCCCTACTCAGTCCTCTCCTTCTCTGTCCAAAGATTCCCTAAAAATACTCTAGCTCATCCTTTTGTACCCTTTCAGACACTGTTTTGTTTGTTTGCTTTTTGCGTGGAATATGGAATACCATCCTTTCCCTCTTGCTTGACCTCCTTCTCCTTAAGACTAAGCCCAAATGTGAAGATTTTTCCAGTCAACTAGTCAGCTGCTTTTTTCTCCCATGGCTTCTTACATACAGCTCAGGTCAGGATACTGGTTTTGAGGTATCTTATGACCCTACCCCCCCCCTTCCTCCCTCCCCACCTCCCTCCCAGGCACTATAAGCTCCTGGGGCACCCAGCTTTGTTTTGTCTTTTTATTCCTGTATTCTCATGAACCTACCACAATATCTAGCCCATGATGTTTGTATACTTTAAATGATTATGGGTAGAAAGAAAGAGCAAATGCCTTTTTAAATAAGATAAAAGAACTTTTTACCAATTGAACTTCCAAATATCCTTTTTCTTCTAATTTTATCTAGTAAGATTTTGGCAGCTAATTGTAGATTTTATGAACTTGCATTGGGTTGCCTTTGTCTTCTCTTATAAAAGCAATAATTAGAGGAAATGATCCTTTTGAGAGGTTGTTTAATGAATTCTGCTTCTTTTGAACATGCTGCTTTAAATCTTATTTCAAGTAAACTGTATTAATACCCAATTATCTCACTGTAGATCAGTATTGAACCAAAGTATTATGATGATTAATTTCCTTCTATTACATTCTTTACAGTCCTTTCTTTGGTGTACATGTAGGGTTAACAATTAAAAAAGAATTTATTGACTTTACATTTAGTATGGTTTACTCTACTTGATTATATTGTTCAAGTGTGAATTTGTGTATGGTGTAAGATTGTGCTGTATTGGAATTCTATTGTCTGTTAAACAAATTGCTTTGTGTTTTATTAACTACTGGTGTTTAAATTTAATGGTTTAAGATTTCAGAGAGGCTATTTGGTAAGTATTCAGAAGCTTTTATTATAATCCTGAGCCTAACCTTCTGGTTTCACTGCATCCTTCTCTCCCCTTGAAACAAGCACAGGCACAGACACAAACCCTGGCACGTACTCCCGTGAGCCCTTCCTCTTCCCCCCGCCCCCGACCCTAACATGACAAGAAATATCTGTCCCAGGAGTAATCTGATTGTGTAACCAGAGCAGTGCTGTTTTCTGCGTGGGGAAGAATACACTGTGCACCTAGAGTGGTGGTGCAAGTCTAGTGGGTACTGTTGCAACTCCCCGTCTCCACTCTGGTGGCCACAGTGGTAGGCACAAGCCTTATGCTTCAGTCCCATTAGGTCGATTAGATCCTTTTACCTGCATTAAGCTTTGTGGGCAGAGAAAATCCGGTAAGTCACCACTACCAGAAGACTTTCTTTTTACTGTTACCTTCTAGCAAGACATGTTGCTTGCATCCCACAGAATATAAAAACATGACGCTGGCATCTATTTTGTGTCTTAGCAGTGAACTTCGTCCAACATGGACTTGATTTTTAAATGCTTTCAACTTGTATCATGATTTAAATCACTAGACAGGAAGTTTCAGCTTTTCTTTAAAAAAAAAAAAAACCCATCCTATCAAACATTTAAATGTCTTCATTACAGTTTACATTCAGTAAATGAACACTGGGAACCTATAAACAGGAATCTATATCACTTTTTTCATTCCAGAAATTGAAAATTTGGGGCTGTTTTGTTCCTTAGAACTTGAAAACTCCATAGGAAAGTAACTATAATTCAGCTGCAGAGATTTTTGACATATTAAATTAGAATTTTTAGCCACACCAAGTGTAACAGACAGATGCTTATAAGTTATTTTGTTCAACAAACACTATAGGCCTTAATCCTTTATGTATATTTGTTGGACTTTTTCTTCATTAACAATATATGTTTTTTTCCCCAGATATTTATTTATTTATTTATTTATTTTTATTTTTTTTTTTTTGAGACAGAGTCTCACTCTGTTGCCCAGGCTAGAGTGAGTGCCGTGGCGTTAGCCTAGCTCACAGCAACCTCAAACTCCTGAGCTCAAGCGATCCTCCTGTCTCAGCCTCCCGAGTAGCTGGGACTACAGGCATGCACCACCATGCCCGGCTAATTTTTTCTATATATATATTTTTAGCTGTCCATATAATTTCTTTCTATTTTTAGTAGAGATGGGGTCTCGCTCTTGCTAAGGCTGGTCTCGAACTCCTGAGCTCAAACGATCCGCCCACCTCGGCCTCCCAGAGAGCTAGGATTACAGGCGTGAGCCACCGCGCCCGGCCTTCCCCAGATATTTAAATATTTTATTACCTATTATTTAATCACCTTTAAGAAAGGAAATATCTATTTATACTCAGCCCCCCCCCCCCACATTCATACTCCCAGAAATAGGAAAGTCCTCATAGCTCACCACGCTCTCACCAGCAACAAACATTGTTTTAAAAAGCTTCGATAATCTGATAAGCAAATAGAGGCATTTTGGTTTAATTTACATTTTTTTGATTACAGGTGAGGACAGCCTTTATGTTTCTTTAGTAAAAAAGAACAACAACAAAATGCTTATTATAGAACTTTTACTTATTTTTATTTTATTTTTATTTATTTAAGAGACAAGGTCTTACTCGGTCACCCAGGCTAGAATGCAATGGTGTGATTATAGCTCACTGCAACCTCGACCTCCTGGGTTCAAGCAATCCTCCCACCTCAGCCTCCCAAATAGCTAGGACTACAGGTGCGTGCTACCATGCCTAGCTAATTTAATTTTTTTTTTTTTTTTTTTAGAGGCAGGGTCTTGCTGTGTTGCCCAGGCTGGTGTTGAACTCCTGGCCTTAAGCAATCCTCATGCCCCAGCCTCCCAAAGTGCTGGGATTTCAGATGTGAACCACCGTGCCTGGCCTTATCTTTTTAACAAATGTGAAATGCATTAGTATAAAAAGGTAAAACCACCTAGAATTTGGCTCCTCAATGAGTCAAAGCATATAGTTTCCTTGTTCTGCAGTCACTGTAGGCAGCGTTGTAAGGGGAAGGATGCAGGCTTTGAACTGAGCTACTTCTTTTACCCGGGCTATGACTTTGCACAAGTTAGGATTAACCTTTCTAAGCTTTGTTCTCTCATTTATAAAATTGGAAGACAACTAATTAAAATTATGTTTGCACATAGCACATTATATGTAAACTCATTTGCTCTAGATAATAGATAGCAACTTGTATTTGTGTATTGCTTTCAGACGATGCTGTTTTTCTTTTTAAACATCATCTTAGTGGGTCTTCACTGCCCTCTTATACTGTGAGTAAGGTGGGCATTTACTCTTGTTGTGCAGCTAAGAAAACAGGTTCAAGAGAAGTTTTGTGTGTTTTCTGTTTTATCATATCTTCACAGGGCCAGTGAGTGACCAAGCAAGAACTCCAGCTTGGGTCTCCTGGCTCTGTCGCCCATGGGTTTCCCTGTGAAGTGCTGTCTACTACTGTGGTGTAGTGGGAAAAAAGAAGCTAAAACAGTTCTCTGCTTATAGTCACCTTCATTTTCAAATATAACTGTATCTTGGGGGAAAAAATGAACCTTTGATTTTCACCTCCCAAATCATTCCTTTATTTAGAATCAATGAATCCGAGTAAAGAAAATGGTTTTCATATATTTATGGAAGCAACTGCTATTTCTAAAATTCTAAATGAATTTTTAAAACTCAATTATCTAACAATGGTTCTTGAATAATTTTTCCTTAGCCTAAAGTGTTCAAGTTGGATTATGAAGGTTTTATTACTTTGTAATCGTCCTTTGGATGTAAAGTTTGGTCACTACTACTTCCTAAGTAAGTTACGTACTATAGCCATCTCTTTTCTTGAAAAGAAACCTGAATGTATGAGATATAGGAGTGTCATAATGAAACTGATTCCACAAGTAACATCAATACCAGCACCATTATTTTTGGTCAAATATTACGTAGCTAGAATTTGCCATCCTTGTTCTAGTTTATATTGAACTAATTTGAAAATTCTTAAATTTAAGCAGCCTTTATTCTTTTTAATATATAGCAACAATATTATTACAACTTTAAATCAATCACACACGAAAGTAAGAAAGGAGTGCAAGATAAAATGTCTAGGTAGTGTTGTATAGTGCAGAAGTTCTGCAGAACTTCAGTAAAGAGAGAGGTTGGTAGTATTAGAGAACATGTGAGTTTAGCTGCACCTTGGGTCAGAATAACTTTTTCTGATTTTCTTATTGCTGATATCTAAACATAGATAATGTTAACATTAATTAATACCAGACTTATCTAGAGACATCTAATGTTCAAAACAGAAAGTAGAGGTGGATTAGGCTCTATAGGCTCGAGTTGATCAGAGAATTTGGTCAGGACTGGTTCTATACATCTCGATCTCTGCTCTGTCTGTCTGCCTGCATGTTTTGCATATTGGCTCTCTCCTTTGGGAAGGGAAAATAGCTGCCCACACCTCCTGCCAGGTGAGCAATTCCAGCCTCCAAACACACATATAGAAACAACCTGCTTGAGGCACATGCCCACACCTTAGACCAGCCACTGTCACCAGGGTCATACGGACTGTGATAGAGGGATATGCCCACCCAAGTGGCTAGGGGGTAAAGGCACTGTGTTGACAGCTGGCAAGGACCAATGAGCTTCCCCAGATGGAAGGGGAAGGGGGTGATGTACCAGAAGAAGAGGAGTGGCTGGGAAATGTGCACAGCAGCCCCAAATAATAGGTATCACAGTCTATGCCATAGACAGTACTGCAAAACAGTTTCAGAATTGTTCACTGGGTGTAGATAGGGGAGGGGGTGTTAAACACAGAGGAGTATTCTGAGTAATTCTAGACTTTGTCCAGGTGTCATTCCCTCTTACAGGAGTTTCTGAAGCAGCAAATCTTCAACTGCTCTTTCACATAATACACAATGAAAATTTGTACTCTTGAGTGTCTCAAGTGTTTATGCTTTAAAGTGTTTGTATGTACCTTTTATATTTTATGTTTGTGCTTTTGCAAGTTAAAAAATGCAATCACCATGGCCATCTATTTAGATATGACAACCCTCCATTTTATAAAATAATTACTGTTGATTCAAAATTTTTGCTCAATGTGTGCTATCGAGTTACCTATCAAAGCCAACTGAATAAATGATTAAAAGGTTCAGATCAAAAGCAACTGGCTTATCTTCATGGAGGTTTTCATCCTTTAATTTAAAATGTGTCTATGTCTAACTGATTATCTTTCACATTTTATAAAGAAATATTGACGTCCTGTAAAGTATGCAGTGACCTCACTTCTGGCTGTGTGAGCAGGTTTCACTGCAGGCCTCTGAAGCATTGATATTCCTGTAACCTTTGAGGCAAGATGTGTGTGTAGTGTATTAATGAGCTGGTTGAAGTGATGTACAGTAATTTCATCCTTGGGTAAAAACAGATGTGAAAGATTCTGTTTTAATATTTAATCAGGCTCCAAGCCTCTGTTGGCTTGTTTAAGTTGACCTGACAGCATTATACCTGGAAACACTTTGAATTAAACTCTGAGTGCTTGACCTTGTTCAAACAGTTGTAATTTAATAAGGCTGCTGTCTTGGTGGAGATAGCGTAGCTAATAGCCAAATCCTTTTCTGGCTGGGATTGTTCTGTTTGTGAGTGCTGGGGAGTAAGAAGATTCAGAGATTCTTACTAGTTTTCAGGAGGAACTGGGATTTGAAGAAGTTAAAAAAAAATCTAAATTAAGAAATTATCTTTTAGAAGATATTTGAAAATCTGTCTTTTGTTTTAATTTTTAGCTTTATGAAAGTAATGTTTTTAATGTCATTTTGGTTGAAAGCAATGGAAAATCATTTGTTAGAAAGGGGTCTGGAAACTTTTCAGAAATCAAAGCAGCACCAGGAGGACTAGGCTCTCGCTCTAGCTCTCTCTGTCTTCCCATCCACCCATCCATCCCCTGCTCTTCTCCCCTGTCTTTGCCTTCTTCTGCAAATAGCCTGTTCTGCTCACTTTCTTGTGTTGGCTTCCTCAATCTCTATTCCTTGTCTTTTTCTCTACCCCATAGCTTCTATTTACTCCTCCTTTCTGTTCTCTGATGCCATTAGTTTGCTGAGGCCCTTGTTAATTTCAGCTCTCTTGTATCCTTTCAGCTCTAGTTCCTGCTGTTAAGAAGTTTATTTCCTTGTTCAAATTCCAGATAGATGGGTCTGAGTGGCTCTACGAATCTTTTTTATGCCATCTCAAAACTACCTGTCCTTTTCATTTTTCCATTTTCCATTTTTTGGTCTGAAGGAAAGATTGGTGGGGGAAGATAGCATGACTTGCCCAATATAAATGCTTGTATGTATAGTTCCTGGTTATAAAAGTACCATATACTTTTTGGGAAAAAATGTGAAAAAATTAATAAAAGTGCAATTAAAATCTCCTGTAATCCCACTATTCAAATAGCTAACCGTTTGATGTATTTCTCCTAATATATTTTTTGCTTGTTTACACTAAAAAATTATATTCACATTAAACACCCCCCAACATTTAGAATCATAGCAGTAATATTTTAAACGTCTTCATGTTTACTAGTTACTAGTGGCATCTTTAGGAATACTCTGGCTATAGGACCTATATTAAAAATTGTGAATTTGGTGTAAATATTTTATTAATTCTTGGCCTTTTGACTAGTACTAAGTGTGGCATCATTAATCATTTTATATTATCTTCTGTTTGGCTTGCATTATTTGTCAACCCCTTTGAGAAGAGTCAACGTAATGTTATTTTCACCTTTCATAATACTTAACATAGCGTTTCATACTAAGTAGATGTTCAGTAAGTATTTGGTCTATGCCTTTTGCTTTTTTTTTTTTTTTTTTTTTGAGACAGAGTCTCACTCTGTTGCCCGGGCTAGAGTGAGTGCCGTGGCGTCAGCCTAGCTCACAGCAACCTCAAACTCCTGGGCTTAAGCGATCCTACTGCCTCAGCCTCCCGAGTAGCTGGGACTACAGGCGTGCGCCACCATGCCTGGCTAATTTTTTGTATATATATATTTTAGTTGTCCATATAATTTCTTTCTATTTTTAGTAGAGACGGGGTCTCGCTCTTGCTCAGGCTGGTCTTTTTTTTTTTTTTTTTTTTTTTGAGACAGAGTCTCACTCTGTTGCCCTGGCTAGAGTGAGTGCCGTGGCGTCAGCCTAGCTCACAGCAACCTCAAACTCCTGGGCTTAAGCGATCCTACTGCCTCAGCCTCCCGAGTAGCTGGGACTACAGGCATGCACCACCATGCCCGGCTAATTTTTTTTTTTTTGTATATATATATTTTAGTTGTCCATATAATTTCTTTCTATTTTTAGTAGAGACGGGGGTCTCACTCTTGCTCAGGCTGGTCTTGAACTCCTGACCTCGAGCGATCCACCCGCCTCGGCCTCCCAGAGTGCTAGGATTACAGGCGTGAGCCACCGCGCCCGGCCTGTTTTGCTTTATTTTTATGAAACTCAATTTCTGTGAGTGTGCAAAATACTTTGATAAGGTTACAGCTCAGGAGAAATAAAAAGTAACAATGCATAGCACTAATGATATGGGAAAGGAATCGGGAAATATCCTAATAGCTTTAAAAGGAATGGGAAGTTTGACAGTGTGTGTGGTGTATGAGGTGTCTCCTGAAGGAAGTTGGTTGGCCCTTCTCTTTTAGGAGCCTTCCCAGGTTAGCTGCGTCCTCTGCTCAAAGACTCTCCAGGCTGAAACCAAAGTGTCAGCTGGAGCTGCGGTCTCATTTGAGGCTCAGGGTCTTCCAAGCGCACTGGTTGTTAGCAGAATTCAGTGCCCTGTGGTTGTAAGACTGAGGTCCTCTGCTCCCAGAGGGTACCCTGCCATGTAACCCTCTCCACAACATAGCATTTTGCTTCTTCAAGATCAGCTGGAGAATCTCTCACGTACTTCCAGTCTTTCCAGTCTTTCCAGTCTCTGACCCCTTTAAAACCCTGGTTCTGTGCACACTCAAGGGAGCGGATTATATAAGATGTATATACTAGGGACCAGAATCTGGGGGGCCATCTAGAATTCTGCTACCACATGTTCCTTACCTGTAGCATCCATTGCTGAATGACCACCCTGCTGTCTGACACCTCCTTTCTTTGGCTGTGTTAATATATCCAGTCTTTGGAAGTCCAGACTTGGAAGTTATTTCACATCTCTAAAGTGACTACATAGTGCTACTCACTGTCAGTGTGTGTTGGTTTTAAAATTTATGAATTTGTGAAGGCAATTTTATTTCTCTGTTCTTTTCCCTGTTGGGGATGTGATGAGGGAGATTTTCTTCACCATAGTTTCCAAGGTCCTCATAGGACTGGCCTGTTTGTAGTTTTTATGGTCTAAGGATTTTAGATTATTAGAGAAATCCTACCCTCACTGGAATTTTGAAGATTGTAACTTAAAATTCTACTTACTAGATAAAGAAATTGGGGAAAGGAAATGAGTTTGCACAGTTAAATTATTAGCCATTGAAGAAATGTATTTTTGTTTCTTAATTATTTATATCCTGCATGCTCTCAATACAGTGACTTACAGTAAAAAGCATAGTCTAAAATTAAAGCACCTAAGAAAAAAATTTTCTATTGTGGGAATTTTAACAGTACATAAAAATATATATGTCCTTGCCCATTAAAATGAACACCAAGGAGTCCAGAATGTTTTCATGAGGTAGATTTTTACAGTTACCTGTCCGTTGTGAAAGATCATTGCCTCAGGCCACAGTGACTGGGTATGTGGAAGAGTTAACTGCCTGCTCTCTAGGGAAATTGTCAAGAAATGGGCAATAAATTAATAAGTAGAAAGTGTTCTCTGGGCTATAGGCAGTCAGTTGTTGATTGACTGATGGAAAAGATAGGAAGTAGGCTAATGAAAGACGACATTCAAACTCAGCTGTTGACTCTCTCACCTGAGCCGAATTGAGGATTTCTGCTGCCATTTGCTCATTTTCCTTGAGTGGTGGTAGCTTGTAGGTATATGCAGGCTTGGGCATCAGCCGCCTAGGGTAAATCCTCCTTCCCCCATTTAGCTCAGCTCTGTTTTCTTGCCTGTAAAATGAGGGTTAAAAGAGAGTCTCCGTAAAGCATTTAATATGATGCTGAGCAGTAGTGGTGGACCAAGAAGAAGGAAGCTGGGATGAGAGCTGTCAGCCTCAGCAGGCAGGAGTTAGGATTGATTAGAATTGCTGGTGTAGGGTGATTAAAAAAAAAAAAAAAGCAAACTGACTCTCAGTTAGTTTATTACTATTTTTAAATTCTCCACCAACAAGGTACTTCCATATTGCCTGCACTCTGGGTGGACCACTTCTTCCATCCACTCCTTGAAATGCCACTGTCTTGCACATAAGTGCAGAAAGATGTATGCTGTATATTGCTTTTCTCACATTTCAGCTGAGGTGTATAGTCTCATTACAGAGGAATGCTAGGTGGACATGGTCTAATTAGCATTGTGATAGGGATTATGTAGAAAAATTGGTTTAATAAGAATAATGAGATATTTTTAGTATAGTTTGTAAATCATTGAGAGTGAAATGTAGCAATATCTGGTCTGAAAAATAGAGAAAATGAAGCAACGACCGATTAATCAAAAACTGTAGGACAGGGGTGGGGAATCTTTTCATGTTGGAGGGCTGCATTAATTTAGCTGTAATCAAATAAGGCCACATTCAAGAAACTTCAATTAGATATACTTAAAAATGTACATTATTTTGTAAAAAATCTAACTACTATGTACTTAATAATTTCAAAAAATGAAAACTATTTGTTAATTTTAAAGTTAACCTTTTAATGACTTTATTGTGTCTGCTTTTTGTTGGAAAGCATTTGAATATTTGATTGTAGCATGGAGGGCCACAGTTTCAGTTGATCCTCTAGATCTGCAGTCCCCAACCCCTGGGCTATGGACGGGTACTGGTCCATGGCTGTTAGGAACTGGGCCACACAGCAGGAGGTGAGCGAAGCTTCACTGTATTCACAGCTGCTCCTCATCGCTTGCATCACTGTGTAAGCTCTGCCTCCTGTCAAATCAGCAGCGGCATTAGATTCTCATAGGAGCACAAACCCTACTGTAAACTGCACATGCGAGGGGTCAAGGTTAATGCTCCTTATGAGAATCTAATACCTGATGATCTGAGGTGGATGGAGGCTGTGATGCTAGACTGGGGAGTGGCTGCAAATACAGATTATCATTAGCAGAGAGGTTTGACTGCACAATAAATGTAATGCACTTGCATCATCCTGAATCCCCCGTCCCCCAGCACCTCCACTTCATCCCCTGGTCTGTGGAAAAATTGTCTTCCATGAAACTGGTCTCTGGTGCCAAAAAGTTTGGGGACCACTGCTCTAGATGGGTGTCAGTCATTGGTGACCTTAAGGGCATCTTGATTTGCAGGTTAAGTAGGAGAATGTAGATTCGCAGCAATAAGTGGTGGAAAAGCAAGAAAGCATTTTCTGGGCATGTTGTCAAAGGTGTGGGTATTCTGCATTTTTCTATATTTCAACTAGAACTTTCTTAGCATCAAACAATGACTTTAAAATGTCATCTACTGAGAGATCAAACAGTTCCATCTGTAGTTCTGTATGTGCCTTGGTGATATGAACTAGGTGAGGCTGAAATGCTAATTTGAGTGTGATGTCATGATTCTCAAAGTCAGTGAACCTTTCATTGTATTCTCCAGTTAATAGGTCTATAACAGCTGCGTATTCTTCAAATGATTTGCATATATCATCCTGCTCATCAGTGACC
Source organism: Eulemur rufifrons (assembly GCF_041146395.1). Taxonomy (NCBI): domain Eukaryota; kingdom Metazoa; phylum Chordata; class Mammalia; order Primates; family Lemuridae; genus Eulemur; species Eulemur rufifrons. Next base: position 15,101,225 of record NC_091010.1, read on the forward strand.
TTTTTCTAACTTGGGAAAATGTTCATCTGAAATTTCCTTTTGAAGAAGAAGTGTTTTGAAAAAAGGTAGCTTTTTTCAAAATGCTTGGATTTTTTTTGCCACATATCATATATAGACTTAGTTTTACCTTGCAAAGAAATATTCAAGTCATTTTGATTTGGCATACCACACAGAAATGCTGCATTCCTATAGAAATCTTTCAATAATTCACATTGTTGATTCTGTTTTTCATAAAATTTAACTATCTGTTCTTGCAGAGATAAAATTTTGGCTAATACCTCTCCCTGTGATAGCCAGCCCACTTTAGAATGATATAGCAAATCCACACTGAATGCCTCATGGTTCAATTTTAGCATGTTACAAAACTGACAATGCTGTGTTGCATTTGCACTAATATAGTTAACAATATGTACAACTTGTTGCAAAATGTCACTTAAAATAGTAGATTTAGCACAGAAACTTTGGTGATGCAAGATTCAATGAAAAGAAATAAGAGCATCTGGATCTGTTAATACTTTTTTATCTGTGCAATAAACCCTTCATGTTTTCCTGTCATGGAAGGTGCACCATCTGTACATACGCTCACTAAATTTACCAAATTCAGTTCAACTTCATGACATTTATCTTGAAACTTGTTGAAGATATCTACTACCTGCATTCTGTTCACAAGAGTACCCAATGTGAGTAACTCTTTGTAGCAAAGAAAATCTTCTGTTCTGACCTGAATGAAGTATAAAACCTATGCTGAGTCAGTAGTATCAGATGATTCATCCAAAGCAATTGAATAATACATATTTTCCTTTTGAGATATTGCATGAAGGTATTCTGTTAAGTTGAAGGCTAATTCATGCTGCCGATTAATTATGATTCTCCTTGAAAGAGGCAGTTGTTTGTACTTTGAAATGTTATTGAGATCTAACCATCCTAAAACTTTGCCAATGCATTCTTTCACAATTTCTACATTACTGATTGGCTTCCCTTTTTTCCCCCCAAGTATATAAGCTACTGTATAAGTTGCTTCAGTGGCATTATTTTCAGGTCTTATTGCTACTTGAAAAAATTGCGTTTGCTTTTGCTTTTTATCTTTTAATTTCTGTAATACAACTTTTCACAGCTCCCTCTCTAATTTAAAATATCTGTGGTCCTTATGAGTGTTATAATGCTGATGAGCATTGAATTTCTGTAATGTTTTTTTTTTTTTTTTTTTGAGACAGAGTCTCACTCTGTTGCCCGGGCTAGAGTGAGTGCCGTGGCGTCAGTCTAGCTCACAGCAACCTCAAACTCCTGGGCTTAAGCGATCCTACTGCCTCAGCCTCCTGAGTAGCTGGGACTACAGGCATGCGTCACCATGCCCGGCTAATTTTTTGTATATATATATTTTAGTTGTCCATATAATTTCTTTCTATTTTTAGTAGAGACGGGGTCTCACTCTTGCTCAGGCTGGCTATAGTATCACAGAGCAAGCAAATGATCTTTAGCAGAAACAAGATGGTATTGCATTTCCCAATCCTCATTAAAAAATCTGTTTTCTTCCTTCAGCGTTCTCTTGGTCTTCTTTGACATGATGGGCTGTTAAGCAGACAGAATTAAAAAATCCTGTCGAGCTTTGCAACTATTCACAAATTCACTCCAAACAGAAACAATAGTGCACCGTTGTCAAAAGCTGATAACAGACTGGTGTGTTCGACCCCCATAAAGTCTCACCAACAAGTCAGCCTCATGCAGTAGTGGTGCCAGTCAGGCGGGGGAAGTTAGAACTAAATCATGAGTGTGGCATCTGTCAATTAAACCCCTATGGCTTACTAATGTTCTAATTGTGCCAGTCAATCTGTGAGGATTATTTTGTTGAAACTTATTTTATTCTTTGGTATTTTAAATATGTTCATTTTAAAAATAAAATAAAAATATAACAGATGCACAAAGATGTATTAATAAAAATAAAAGGATTTGTTCTGTAAAATTTGGATTTAGTCAAAAGGCCACACTTAAGGACCTAGAAGGCCACGTGTGGCCTTAAGGCTGCAGGTTCCTCACCCCTGCTGTAGTATTTTTGTGTTTATTTTTTGTCTGAATTCTAAATATTGTGATATTTCAACCATGTGCCCATTTAGTCTAAGCAAATTCTGATAGATTTGGTTGGTTTTCTCTGTGGTAAGAGTCGAGAAGACAGGTAGATATGAAAGGATGCATCCAGAAAAGAGAACAGGGCAAGAGAAATTCAAGAAGACAAGGAAATGACCATTTCTGTCCTTTTACTTACTTTGAAATGATCCCTTTTCTTACTTCGGTCTTCTATTTTATCTATAAATTATACTTAAAAGACTAGAGTGAACAAACTTCTTGGTGTAAACCTGAGCTTGGGAATCAAGATGCGTTACAGTCTTGGCTCCAGCCCACTTTTCCTGACTTATCCCAGAGGGTTCGAGCTGAATTTATGGTCTCTCATTCCTGCTGGGCCTATTTTAGAGCCTCAGCCTCTGGAATGCCCTCAGGAGGCTGTCCCAAACTGCCCATCCCACACCTGCCTGGTCACAGCTTCACAGTTTAAGTCCCTTTAGCTCAGTGAAAGCTTCCTTTCCAGAACCCTTTACTGCATTTCAGTCTTGTTGTAAATCCTTCCATTAAATTTATGGCACTTGCGTATAGGGCTCATTTTTCTAGGCTGCTGATGTTTGTTGAGATTCTACTGTGATCCAGGCAGGATGTCTCTAAGTTCTGCAGAGGGTGAGCTGGAAGTGGTGGAAATAGTCATTTTCTTACCTCCCTGAATTTGTCTTGTCCCATTCTCTTTTCAGGATATATTCCTTTCACATCTACCTGCCCACTCTCACTACAGACAGAACCAACCAAATCCACCAGAATTTGCTTACACCTACTGGACAAGAACTTTGAGAACATTTTAGAAGGGGTCTTAGAGACCACCCAATTCAGAAAGCTCTTCAGAGGGGGTTATTCCATTCTCTTTGCATGTCTCCAGTTCCTAATTTGGCTGTCCCATTTGTCAGAAGGTGCCTCCTTAATATTGAACCTGAAACTTCTATTCATTCTGGTGCTCTCCGGTGCAGTAAGACAGTTACTCTGAATAAGTCAGTCATTTGCTTCATGATGGCTTTTCCAATGTATAACATTGCAGTGGTCATTCCTTTAAGCTTTATAAAATTCCTGATTGCTATGGTTTGAATATTTGTCCCCTCTGGAACTCATTATTGAAATTTAATCCCCAATGTGGCAGTATCGAGAGGTGGGATCTAAGAGATGATTGAATCATGAGGGCTCTGCCCTTATGAATGAATTAATCCATTAATGAAGTAATGGGTTATCATGGCAGTTGGACTGGTGGCTTTTATAAGAAGGGGAAAAGAGACCTGAGCTAGCACACTCAGTCATGTGATGCTTTGTACTGCCATGGGACCCTGCAGAGAGTCTGCACCAGCAAGAAGGCCCTCATCAGATGTGTCCCCTCAACCTTGGAATTCTCAGCCACCATAACTATGAGATATAAATTCCTCTTCTTTATAAATTACCCAGTTTCAGGTATTCTGTTAAAAGCAACAGAAAGCAGACTAAGACATTGATATTGAACTGTTTTGGACCTATAAAAATGTCAATTTTATATGGGTCAACTGGATGTATTCCTCCTGATTCTCTGCTTTTACAGTTATGTACTCTTGTGGTTTAAAGAACCTCTTATCAGTTAAATCCTAATATAAGTTCTTTGTTCCTTTTTCTTTTTTATATATTTCTTACTATTTTATGTTTACCTTTGCTCTGGTAGGCCCCAGGAACTACTGTAGCTCAAGTTCTGCCTTGGCTCCTTTTCCGCAAATCAACTGTGAATTGTTCCCCAACTTCTCTCCTTCTTTGGTCTCTGTACCAAGGTTTCTTAACCACAATGTAACTTTACAGCTACAAGTCTGTATGTGAAAAGGTTCTGGGAGAAGTAAGCAATGGGGACATGAGAGATCTGAAAAGTAACAGTGAGAGATGGTGATCTTGGCCTTACATTAATAAAATATAGGTAAGGCCAGACCTTTTACCTACAGTCAATTTTAGAATTTACTGCCTTGGTTATGCAGAAGAATTGTTCCCTGTCCATCTCTTTATTGTCTGGATAGCAGGCAGAATTACTCAGATTTGGGTTACCATTGCACTAACTGGAATCCCACACCTTCCTGGTTAATATTCCCATTTTGTGCATAATCTCCCAGCTCACCTCGTCTGCCTCATGGCTGTGTGCTGCTTGCACTGAGCTCTCTGGGGTTTGGCGTGGATACTGCCTTTCTGAGGGGGTTCTATGGCCAAAGGTGTTTCTGACTTAAGTTGGGACGTGCTTGGGTTTTACAGCAGACCTAAATTTCTTTCCACAAGTTCTTGTGTATTTTAAGTGGAGTACTCAGCACTCCACCTGTTCGTTGTTTCAAAGGAAATTTTGTGGAGCAGTTGTAGTATTTATAGGACAAGCAAAATGCCCAGCTTCCAGGCCCCACCTCAAACCACTTAGATCCCAGCCATGTTGTCAGCTGCCTCATCTTTTCCCCTAACATTCTCACTATTTCAGCTCTTTGGCTTTATTGAGGTCATGTGTCTATTGGATAGGATGGGACAAAGGAAAGACCTCCCCTAACTGTCTTTAAACAATTTTTTATCCCTTCTTCATAATTATGGCATGAAAAGAATCTGTTACATGCCTTTTTGAAATCCCAATACCCCTTGTGGCATTTTCTGTGTTTAAGTGTTCAGCAACCTTATCAAGAGGAGAAATGAGCTTAATTTTTGAGATTTAGTGCTTAGTGACTCCATCTTGTCTTCTAGCAATCACTTCACTTGTGGGCACCCAGAAACAATCTGTTTAATTTTTTCCAAAGTTTTTGCTGAGGGCAAGTACAGTATTTTCTTGATTTTAATTAAGTTTCTGAATTTTGCTCCTTTACTTTCCTTCTTCTTTTTTTGGTGGTATTTGTCCATATTGAGTCGTCTGGCATCTCTCTCACTTTCCCTGATTTTTCAAACAGAAGGGACTAGAGATCTGCAGCCTCCCTGGTAAATCCTTTTGCGTTTGAGAAGAAGTTTCACTAGGCCTGGAAACTTAAACTTGTATAAAACAGATACCACCACTCATCTTTTATGGAAGAAGATGTGCAGTAAATTCCCCAATCTTAGGCTTGAGGTGTTCGTCTAGCCTAGTCTACCCTTGCTATTTTCAAGATCCTTTTCTTTGACTCTTGATAGAGGAGGGTATCATGTGTATTTTTCTTCCTTCTTGAAAGAGTATATTTTTAAAAATACATTTTGAGATTGAGTACTTTATTTTGTGAAACATCTTTCCTCTAAAATCCTCAAAGTAACTTTATCTCTCTTTGATTTCTGTGGGTAGACGAGCAGAGTACGATATGTGTGAGGATATTTGATAAACACTGTTTGCATTCCTCTGGGATTCGTGCTCTTAAATGATGGCATATATATGTGTGTGACTCTGTGTGTGTGAGCATACTTTTAAAAAAATTTATTGAACATAGTTTTTAACTGTCTGCACTCACTTGAGACCTTAGTCTACCTGCCATTTTTACAGTTCCATGCCATTTTTATAGAAAGCATATTGCTGGTTTCTCTTGATGCCTTCCCTGTCTTTCCTTTCATCATTATTTTTAAAATTATTATTTTGTAATATTTGAGATTCTTATATCCATTTGAAGTTATATTTTCTTTAAAAATATTTTGCTACATTTTTAACAATGATCATATATTATATTCATAACCTAGGTAAAAATGCAATAAGTGCTCATGATTAATTTTTTAAAAGCAGATTCTGTACTTTTCAAAAATTATATTGTATTCCGTTTTATATTACAAAGGACTTTTAGACTGATTTCTTCCTAAGCATTTCTTCAATAGCTGTCAAGTTCCATTGGCAAATATTCTAATTTCTAGGCTATTTGGGAGTGTTAATTGACTATCGTGTGTGTGTGTGTGTGTGTGTGTGTGTGTGTGTATTTTTTTTTTTCTTTTTTGATACTTGAAGGTTGAAGGGTAGGGTTGGAGATGGAATTCCAGCTTCCCAATAGGTATTCTAATAAGTAGTCATTCAGATATGTAACTTCCTATATTACGAGCCTGTTTATGCAGAAGTTCATCTGTGTCCCTTTTATTTGGCTCTTGCCTGTATTGTAGAAAGGTTATTTATTATGTGAGCATTCTCCTTTCTCCTATTTCTCCCTCTTGCTGTAACATCAGTTATAACAGCTGTGAATGCAGTTTATGAGTAGCCATATCCAGTTTTTAGGCTTTCAAAATCACAAGTACAAAGGAGGATATGATACATAGTATTTTGTACACGTATTGGGATACTCTTCTTTATTTCTTATTTTGTGGCATTGCCTAATTACAGTCAAGTTCAGTTAATGACCCATAAGATTTAGTGTTGTACCTGATGTCTGTGTCCCTGTGATCGTGTCGCATTGTGCCGGCCTGGTTCTCCAACACCAGCCCCAGGGGAGCCAGCAGGTGGAGCAGCTGGTGGCTCTGAAAGCAGAGTGTCCTTGTAGCTATTGATTGAGTTGTTCAGTCAATTGTAAAAAAAAAAAAAAAAAAAAAAATCTAAGTGTAAATGGTAGTTATATGATAATCCTGGAGATAAATAAGTGTCAAGTGAAGTATTACTTGAGTTTAGGACTTGAAGAGAGAGAAAAGGATGTGAGTAGTTGGAGGAGGTGGTTTAGTGTAATAAGCTGTTCAGCGTCGCTACTTCATATGTTAGGTAACTCTGCAGATATTTTTTGCTGAGAAATCTGAAATTAAGCATCCCTCAGTAAACTTTAAACAACATTTTAAAATATTGTTGTCCCCTCTAATCCACCTCCAAGACCCCCAGTGATTCCTGAAAATGCAGATAGTACCAAACCATATATACACTGGTTTTTCCTATACGTATTATACCTGTGATAAAGTTTAATTTATAAAGCAGGCACAGTAAGAGATTAACAACAATAACTAATAATAAAATAAAACAATCATAATAGTATACTTTAGTAAAAGTTGTAGGAATGTGGTCTCCCTCTTTCTCTCTCTCTTTCTCTCTCTCTCTCAAAATATTATTGTACTGTACTCTCCTATTTTCAGGCCAAAGTTGACTGCGGAAAAGTGAAACCACTGATAAGTAGGAGCTACTGTACTCTCATAATGTTAATTGCTTCTAGAATTCACAAGGATTGAATTAGACTTATTACCTGATAGTCTAGCAACAACTGTAGTTTAGAAATTTGTCCTTTTGAGGGAGAACGCGCAAAGTTGAAAGAAAACTTGTAAGCCCAAGGCCAGCTAGCAGATATGCTTCTGGAGGTATGAAGTAACCTGACCTGCAGGGGAGCCTCCACCCAGGGTTTCCCCAGCAGAGAGCTATGCCCAGTGCCTGTGTCTCCTGCTTATTCTACTTTCTGGGCTGGTACAGTAGACCCGTCCTAAAGCCTAGCATGAGCCGCAAATGTTATTTATTGAGCAAGTCTGTAGCATTTTGTTCACACAGTGTATCACTGTGCTTTACTACTATTGCAAAGTGTAATTAGTTAATCCAGAAATTAAAAGTTCTGTGACAGAAAGCAGATGCTGTTCTCACAAAATATGAGAAATGAAATTCAATCTTATTATTTAAATGAATTCTTTTTAAATTGAAAGATTGTTATGCGGATAGCTGTTAACATAATTTTTTCAATATTAGATGCTTAGAATTTGGATTTAGTTAATTCAGTGCTTATCACATTTAATTCTTATTTACTGCAAAGGTTAAAGCAATTTATTTCTTCTGGAAAATTTTAGGATCTTATGAGTAAGGGACTTCAGCCAAAATTAGCAACTTTTTCAAGCAGCTGGCTCAAGAAATTAGGAATTTCTCTAATAATGAGGCATCTTTTTTTGAATTCAGTAATTTGAAAGGCCTGCATAGTTAGGATATGGGTCCAGTGTTCACTCAGTGCAAATTGGTATTTTTTTTCTGTTGACACAGTCTACTCTGTTTTCAAACACTAGTTTATAAAGTTTCCTTAAAAATAAAATATCTTTAAGAACAGCTTTTCATTAAAGCATGCTCTTACTTTGGCAAAAGTACATGTTTATTCACAGTGATAATCTTAATGATAAGCTATAACTATATGTAGCTTACAAGAATCAGTTGTTTAAAGCATCCATGTAAGTCTCTATGTGTTTTTCAGAATCATATGCCACAGGCCGATAAATGCATACTCTTCCCCCTCCCACTGTACATTTAGCATTCTGAATTTTCCCCACTTCCTTGAAAATGTCACGTTCCATGTCCTTGCAGATCTTCCATCACAAAAGGTGCTTCATTTGTCAAGAACCCTGTGCCATACCTCCACTCCCTTTGTGTAGCTAATGCTCTCTCATCTTAGATCCCAGTGAAATGTGACTTGAATCTGGGAGGCCTTTCTGACTAGGTGCTGAGCTTCTATCGTCTCCTGTTTTTTACTAATACAACATCACATTTATTAGTATTGACTGACTGTTAACCCCAATAAGGCAGGAACTGTATCTTTCTGTATCCCCAACACTAAGACAGCGCCTGATGCATCTTAAGTTGCAATGAATGTCTGTAGAATGAAAGAGTGTTTCCCTCCTTCATCACGGGTCTTTCAGGTAAAGAATTACATAGTTAACTTTGTCTTAAATGGAAGCAGTTTCAAAAGGTTACATGTGCTGGTAGAGCAATTCAAATCCACAGCTCCAGCATTGCTGCCCATTGCCACAGTTACTGATGTCCTGAAGATGATTTAAAATTCACTTATATTGCTTATGATGGTAGAATTTAAAATCTATAATTTTTATACTCATGTGCTATTGTGGTGACCCCATGAGACACCATACTGTCTTAATGATAACTTGTAGATCAGTTTTGTAATTTTACTTGTATCTGTAGTTCTAAATGTTTTGTATGGTGTTTCATTTGATAATTCATATTTTTAAACTGACCTCCCATATTTATATTTTTACAATCTCAACAATTTTATCAGGGATGTATTTTTCTATTCTATTTTATAGCATAGCACAGTGCTTTGTATAGAGCTTAGTTTCATGTGCAGTGATGTGTCCGAATGAAATATCTGCCCAGTAGCATTGAATTTCATGTATTATGACTTACATATTCTTCTGTATATTAGCAAATTCCATATTACCCAGAGAATGCTTATAGGGGTGGCTGGGAGTCATGTGTCTTTATTGACTACACTGGCTGTAGACCCTATTTGCAGGTATATTTAATTTGTTTTGTGCTTCTCACATAGTTTATTTGGTTGGCTTTGTTCTTAGTTATACTTGATGGGTGTGTACCTAAATTCATTCTTGGTAAAAATTCAGATGGTATAGATTATGGGAATGTTTCCTTTGACCTTCTTCCATTATTTATTTACATTATGTATTTGGGAACTTTTTATAAAAATTGAATATTTTTTTGTTACGTCTCTACAACTTGATAGACTAATTCAAGCCAGCAAGCACTTCAATAATTATTTTGAAATAATTTTAGACTTACAGAGAAGTTGCACAAACTAGTATAGAGTTTATATATATATATAGCTTTCCTTAATGTTAATCACTTATGTTAATATAATCGTAGAACAATTATCAGGAAATTCATTGGTATAATACTATTAACTAAACTACAGCTCTTCTTTGACTTTCACCAATTTTTTTGCCTACTGTATTTTTTCTGTCCCAGGATCCAATCCAGGATCCCACATTGCCTTTAGTTATTCTTTCTTCTTAGTCTCCTGCAATGTGTTAAAGTTACTTATTCTTTGTCTTTCATGATCTTAGCAAACAGTTTTGGATACTTAGTATATGCTTGTCACTAAGATTGGGTTTGAGGGTAGGGAGATAAAAGAATGGGTAAGACGTGGCCCTCACCTAATGAGATGGGCCAACACACAGACAAGTAATGTCCACACAATTATCTGAATAGAGAAGAGAGAGTTGCTTACTCAGTGACTAACAATGTTGAGGCAGCCTTTTCAGAAGAAATGACATTTAATCTGGACCTTTAAAGAATGAAGACACTTTTCCTTTTGGAGAATTGGAATGGAAGAGGAAAACATTATGGACAAAGGCAACAACATTTGGAATGAATGTGTTGAAGACTGGTGTGTTTGCAGACTGGCTAATCACTTAATAGAAATGGAGCATAGAGTATGTGGAGAGCATAGTAAAGGATGAAACTAGAAAGGTAGTTATGAACTATTGTCTTTCATTGCTTTTTATTAATAAATACATCCTCATACTTGTGGGATAAGTTTTGGCTTTTAAAATTTCAATTTCAAGTTATCCATACTTATGAGCATTTAATTTGTAATCAGTGTTCTAATTTTAGAATATGCAACATTTAGATTTTTCTTGTCCTTTTAGAGAAACAAAGAGAACAAATACTTACAGTAGCATCTAATATCTTTTAACTTCTGTTAACAATATGAATTCATTTTATAATACCTATTGGGTGCCTATTATATTATAGGCACTGTTTTAGGTGAGGGAGATACAGCAGCAAAGAAAACAAAAAAAATATTCTGTTCTTGTTCTAATATATTCTAGTGGTTGGTTCTAGTTGTAATATATTTGAGCAACATGGTGGTTCAGTCAGCAAGCATTTGTTAACTGCCTAGCATGTGCAATGCATTGTATCTAGGTGCTCAGTGGATTAAAAAAAAAAGAAGAAGAACAAATATATGACTGGGTCTTGAAGGAGGAGAAGAATTTCATTGAGTACAGGTTTGCTGGCATAAATAACTTTTGCTTATTTCATATTCATTTGTCTTAGTAGTCCACTTTGTGTTACTATAAAGGAATACCTGAGACTGGGTAACTTATAAAGAAAAATGGTTTATTTGGCTCCTGAACCTGCTGGCTAGAAGATTGGGCATCTGATGAAGGCCTCAGGCTGCTTCTACTCATGGTGCAAGGCAAAGGAGAGCCCACATGTGCAGAGATCACATGGCAAGAGAGGAGGCAAGAAAGAGGGGGGAGGTACCCATTCAACTATTACCTAATCTGCCATTAAACTCATTAATTAAGTTCCTAATTTTAGTTATTTCAGTTACAGAATTTTATTTAGTTATTTCTCAAATTTGTCATATTTTATGGTTTATAGTTCCCTGCCAAAAGCTTTAAGCTTGGTTTTTATCTCTTTGAATATAGTAAATATAATTGGTTTTAATCTTTAAGTGTATCTTCAATATCTGAAGTTTCTGTGGGTTTGATTTTTGTTTCTGCTGGTTCTGATCCATGTTGTCTGTCTCTTCCTATGCCTGATTATATGCTGGATGTTGTTTTTGAAAAAGTATTTGTAGAAATAATTTGAGAACTAGAATTTTCAGGTGCTTCTGCCTTCTGCCTAGTATGAGCAGTTTAAGGCTTTCTCAAGCCAGGTTCATGATTGAGATGCTGTGAGTTGGGCTCCAAATCCATGTGTAGACAGACTTGTTACTTACAGTTCACTCCCCACTGTGTGCAGCCCGGTTTACAGTAGGGGTTGTCCTCCTAGACACCCACCCAGAAGACACCAGAATTTCACATTGGTGTTACTTCTTGGATTGGTAAATAACCTCATAACAAATGTGGCTCACAGTGTTGGGCTTATCTCTATGGCCTCCTGTCCTCACCAATTTTTTTTTTTTTTTTTTTTTGTCTCAAGAGTCTCACTCTGTTGCCCAGGCTAGAGTGAGTGCCGTGGCGTCAGCCTAGCTCACAGCAACCTCAAACTCCTGAGCTCAAGCGATCCTCCTGTCTCAGCCTCCCGAGTAGCTGGGACTACAGGCATGCGCCACCATGCCCGGCTAATTTTTTCTATATATATTTTTAGCTGTCCATATAATTTCTTTCTATTTTTAGTAGAGGTGGGGTCTCGCTCTTGCTCAGGCTGGTCTCGAACTCCTGAGCTCAAACGCTCCGCCCACCTCGGCCTCCCAGAGTGCTAGGATTACAGGCGTGAGCCACCGCGCCCGGCCCTCACCAATTTTTGACTGATAATTCAACGCTATTGTGTTAGCTCTTTGGTGTTTTTATGAAGACATATTTAAATATATTGTCCAGCTCTAAAAATTGTTTTTAGCAGGAAGATTGGTATGAATTACCTATTCTGCCATCTCCAGAAGAATGCCTCCACCATTTACTGCCTAAACTAGTTGAATATTTTAGTTGGATTGTTTATTTTTTAACATTTGCTAATCTTATGTTTTCAACCAGATCATAGACTTTGTGGTTAAGGTCCTGGTGTGATTTTTCTTGTCCATCTCATAAGCGTTTAATATAATGGTAAGTGGATAATTGGTTCGCTCCAACTGTCTCTTGGTCAATTGACTGATCCAGGCGCAGTTCTCCAAACCAGTTCTCCAAACTCTGGTGATTTCTCTGCTGTATTCATAAGGCTGCTTTTATACCCCAACCCCAAAGTAGGATGACTCCAATTAAACTACCTACTGAAATCCTGGGCATAAAATGTTACTTATTAATAATATTAATTTGTGTGTACTTTAAAAGGAAAGATTATTTGGATTTCTTAGAAACCCAAAATTCTTATAATGAAAATAGTCATATACTGACTTCTTTGAGCTTGATTTGCTATGGATTTATTTTTATTTCTTTCAGTATGCCTTAAGATCAAATGGTTTCCTAATGTATATATGGGTCACTATAATATAAATATTTTTAAACTATAGATTTTTTAAGCTTGCAATTCCTGGTGTAAACTGTCTTTTCCTCTTTTTTATGCCTCTATCAAGTATGTTCTAACCACTAAGAAGGGTATCATTTAGTGAGTTGTAGCTGTGCCTTTCTTTTCTTTTGTCTTTAATTAACATGCACCGAATACCTGATATATTAGAAATGGACTTGCCTCTTACATTGTCACTCCCCTTGGAAACTCATCCTTGCTCTGGGTGAGCAACCCCCAAACTAGGACTGTAAGACTCTTATAACTCTCCTTCACCATTGGTTCTTGTGTACTTTTGGCAATTCTTTAGTGGCTGCTTGAACTATTGGTTGTCAGACTGACCTGATTTGTTTCACTTGTAAACAAAATGCTTAAGCCACTGTTGATTTTTGTGGCAGCTCAGTTGCTTAGAGCAAGGTGCTAATGAGACACAGGTCATAGGTCCAGGCTCTGAGTAGATTGGTAAGCTTTGCGCTGGCCCATGGCCACAGACCCTGACTCCCCCTTGCCAGCTGTCTTGCACATGTAGCTATGGCTCATTATGGGACAGAGCAGGGGGTGTAGATAAGACAAGGCAAATCTATCATCCCTGCCAGAAAAGACAACTCCTACTGATAGGTCAGTAACCTTTTCATTGGAAGAACAGCACATTAGTATTAGCTTCTGTAGACATGTCTAACTGAGTCTTTTTCTTAAAATAACTCATGTGATTGTATGGGTTGTCTGAAGCAAGTTTGGAATTCTCACATTTTAAAGCATGTTTGAGTATAAGAATGGCTTTTTACTTTGTAAAAGAGTATTTTTCTCAATTAGGGATTCTTAATATCATTCTCTAAAGTAGAAGAGTGAGCTTTAGAAGTCAAATTTGATAAAGCACTGGAAAAAAAACCCTGCAAAATTGCTATTATAAAGAAACCTGTCAATTTTAGGAAATGCCTCCTGGGGCCCCTTCATCCCAACCAACCCTCTCCTAAAAGAAAGAAGAGAAGATAGATAGATAGATGTAATAGTGCTCAGAAAAAGAACTTTTCTAGAAAAGCACATGTGTGCTCTTTACCAGAGCATTTTAGCACGTAATATTTTACAAAGGACCCAACAGATAATTGAACAGGTTTTCCCTCTGGGGGCTTAGTTTTGATGGCCTAAGTTAATCTGACCAGAAATTTAGACATTTCTTCGTGATATATTTCAACTCAGTAGATAATCTGATTCTATTGTGACTTCAATTCTTTTTTTTTTTTTTTTTTTTGAGACAGAGTCTCACTCTGTTGCCTGGGCTAGAGTGCCGTGGCATCAGCCTAGCTCACAGCAACCTCAAACTCCTGGGCTTAAGCGACCCTACTGCCTCAGCCTCCCGAGTAGCTGGGACTACAGGCATGCGCCACCATGGCCGGCTAATTTTATATATCTATGTATATTTTTATTTGTCCCGCTAATTCCTTTCTATTTTTTTTTTTAGTAGAGACAGGGGTCTCAGCCTCTTATTCAGGCTGGTCTCGAACTCCTGAGCTCAAACGATCCGCCCGCCTTGGCCTCCCAGAGTGCTAGGATTACAGGTGTGAGCCACCACACCCCAGCCTTCAATTCTTAACTTACATGGTATAAAGCAAAGTGGGGACAGGGACAGTGTGTATGTGTTTGTTTTACATCCTAACAGTGTTGCAGGCCCCATGGTAAACTTTTTGGCTTATAGTGAATCCCAGAGTATGGTATGTGTAGCATTACTGGTGGACCATGGACAAAACACCTCATTTCTGTAGTCATTCTTATATTTCGATGTGTACCGGGGTGGGGGGGGAACCTTACTACTTTAAACTTGAGATTTCATGGATATTGTTACTTAAGGTGAGTGTCTTTTTACATTTTTTTTTTAAAGAATAAAGATGAACCAAGTTTAAAAAATTATTAAGAAAATAATAGCACAGGTGATATACTGATGAAGCAAAATTGCTGTGGATGGTCTGGGAATGACTGAGGTTTGGGAAACATCGATTGAATTGTACAGTGTGGCAGAAGAAACTGTAGGCTCTTAGAAACAGGCAGAGGTTATTGGAAAGATTCAAGCACCCAATGTTTAGTGGGAAGGTAAGTAAGTTGATTTCTTAAGTTCTTATTTATTTATTGGGTGTGGGCTCAGGTAGGATAATAAGAATTACATTTACAGCAGATCTTTGACACATAAATACAAGGCAACCTTATCAATGAGTCATGAACAGACAATTCTTAGTTGAAGTGGTATGGAAAAGGAGTGGGAGTAGAAAGGAGGAAGTCTGGCATTCATTCATTTATTTATTCATTAATTCAACCACTATTTCCTGAGTAGTGTTAGGCACTGTTCTAGGCATTGAGGATACAGCAAGGAGCAAAACAGACAAGCTTCTGTCCTCATGAAATTCATTTACTTTCTAATGGGAAGAGATAGATAATAAACAAGTAAATATATATCTTGTCAGCTGGTAATACCTGCTGTGGAGGAAAATAAAGCAGAGTAAGGGAGTTAGGGAGTGACAAGATGTCAAGGCAAGATTGCTATTTTAAATAGTTTGATTAGGAAAGGCCTCCCGAGAAAATGACATTTAATTCAACTTCTTTATTTATTTTTTATTTTTTTTTAAGACAGAGTCTCACTCTGTTGCCTGGGCTAGAGTGCCGTGGCATCAGCCTAGCTCACAGCAACCTCAAACTCCTGGGCTCAAGCGATCCTCCTGCCTCAGCCTCCCAAGTAGCTGGGACTACAGGTCCTCGCCACCACGCCTGGCTAATTTTTTGTTTCTGTTTTTTTAGTTGCCCAGCTAATTTTTTCTATTTTTAGTAGAGATGGGCTCTCTCTCTTGCTGAGGCTGCTCTCAAACTCCTGACCTCAAGTGATCCTCCTGTCTTTGGCCTCCCACAGTGCTAGGATTACAGGCGCGAGCCACTGCACCCGGCCTTAATTCAACTTCTAAAGGAAGTGAGGGAGCATGCTATCCATGGAGGAGTATTCCCGAAGGAGGGAACAGCCAGTGCGAAGAGCCTTATGATGAGAATATGCTCTGATGTGTTTGAGAAGCAGATAGGAGGCCAGTGTCCCTAGAGTGGAGTGAGAAGGGAGAGTAGTAAGAGGTGAGAGCAGAGACTGGGAGGAAGGCCCCAGCACATGCCAGGCCTCTGGAGAGTGACGGGATGCCTTTGCAGGGGGATTTGACTCAGTGTTTTAACAAGATGTTTCCAGTTACTGTGTTGAGAATAAGCTGTAGGCAGCACCAAGGAGGCAGTTGGGAGGATATTGCTATAAAACAAGCAAGAGATATGATGGCTTAGACCAGAGGTGATGGTAGACAGAGTGTGAGAAGGGGTGACAGATTCAGTATATGTTTTGAAGTACCGCCAACAGAATTTCTTGATGAACTTGATGCAGAGTGTTAGAAAAAGAGAAGACTTCAAGGTTATTGGCCTGAATAACTGGAAGGATGGCGTTATTTATTTACTGAGATGAATAGAGGTATTAGTAGGAGAATAAAGGGAAGAGATGGCACAGGGTAGAAGATGGATTATACCATTATATTTTTAAACCTATTTTTATTCAAAATGGCCCCTGTTCCCTGGACAGACACTTGCTTTTACTGTGAATTTGTTATTGCAGATTTCCTGGAATATTTCTTTAAAAACTATAAATAAAATGGTCATAATACAACTCATTTTATTCAGATTTTTTAAAAACTTCCTTCATAAGCAGTTGGCTTCCAAATAGCAATGTATGCTGCCAGTTTGGTGACTAATTGGGTTAGAGGTTAATAGCAGGACATTCTTATAAACATCAATGGGAGTGGTGTAATCAAATGAAAGCTTGTATTAGGCAAAGATTCAAAGAATGGGAATGACTAAAAACCATGTTACAAGCCAAGTCAATATTAAGAATTTAACTTTGAGAGGAAGGGACATTACCCTTGGAAATTACTATCTTAGTCTGATGTTCCCCTACTTAATACTTGTGGTCAGGTTTTAAAAATGAAAATGTTACCATCAAAATATTACTTCTTAACCAGGAAATTGAGTAACTTTTTAAAATTAGACATTCTATGACTTCCTACTATGATGGTTGGACATTCCTTCTTTTGCCAAAAAAATAGAAAGTTAAATTTTGTGCCTTTTGGCCAAGAGAACCATACTTCTGTTTCTCTATAGGCCAGTTAAATGCTTCCTACTGATCTGTGATGAAATCAGATGATGGAATTGGTCAGTTGCCTCTTGAATTATTTTTTTTCCAACTTGGGGGCATAAACTATTTCTTAACATCTGAAAGCTTAAAGATCTAATATTGGAATTTGGGGGATGATACAGGAGACCTTTTAGCCTCTGTATCCAAACCAAAATGTAAATCTCTTTTATTGTGGGAAAATCATTCCACACTTCTCCCTCCTTACCAGTTCCCCTGCCCCTAGATTTTAATGGAGAGGATTTCCTAAGCCGGTCTAGGGTTAGTTTTGTTCCAGTCTCTCTTGATAATACCATTTCTTTTCCATAATCATCACAAAGGCACCAGTAATCACAGAGATTGGCAGAGAATAAAGCATTTTCTGAAACCCATACCTGGAAATCGAGTCACTTTTATTGCCTAAATTTCTTTCACAGAAAAACATAGGTTCTGTTGGATGAGTATTTACCGTAAAAGCAAATTATTAAGGGGTGGAAATTGTCTATACAGGTTGATGTGTAGGAGGTTGTCTGAACTGGCTTATTTGCTCTTTTGTGTTTTCAAAGCTCTTTAACAATAACTCTTATAACTCTCATCACTAATTTTTAGGCATCATTCTATTCTACTAGACTAGGGAATTTTTTATAATACAGTGCCCGATACACATTCCTTGAAAGAACGTATTGAGTGCTCATTATGTGCTTGAAATAGAGTGTGTGCAGGAGCCAGAGCAGTAGGCAGAACGGATGCAGCTCATATTGCCTGCACTTGTAGCCCACGACAGGGTGGAGGGCAAATAAACAAATAAGGCACAGATAACCACACAGTTCCAAGGGCAATTCGTGCAGGGCATGGTGAGTGTGTACCATATATACATTTTTACACACACACACCTAGTATGTATATTAACATGTATATTGTAAATACTCAATAAATAATTATTGAATTTGGCTTTGAAATTAGATGTACTTGAGGTTTTAGACTAGTCAAGAATGGGATATGTTAATATTTAAAAGAAAACACCATTGTATTCGTACTAACTATAGAAGAGAATGCAAGCTACTTATTTTGTGTATTTGTTGAATGGCTTTTTTTTTTTAGACAGAGTCTCGCTCTGTTGCCCGGACTAGAGTACTGAGGCATCAGCCTAGCTCACGGCAACCTCAAACTCCTGAGCTCAAGCAATCCTCCAGCCTCAGCCTCCCAAGCAGCTGGGACTACAGGCATGTGCCACCATGCCCAGCTAATTTTTTCTATGTGTTTTTAGTTGTCTGGTTAATTTCTTTCTATTTTTTAGTAGAGATGAGGTTTCACTCTTGTTCAGGCTGGTCTTGAACTCCTGACCTTGATCGATCCTCTCACCTCGGCCTCCCAGAGTGCTAGGATTACAGGCGTGAGCCACCATGCCTGGCCCTGTTGAATGGCTTTTAATAACCTGACCCAGGTCCTTTCTTGGGTCTGTGCCTCTGCACATGTTGCACACGTCCCAGCCATCGTCATCTGGCAGTGCACACCCATCCTTCAAGACCCAGCCCAAATGCTACATTTTCCCTTCATGTAATCTCAGAACTCGTTTTGAGCAAGGACCATGTTACATCTGTGAAATCCTAGAGCTTGGTCCACCAAGGCATGGTACAGAGGCTTGTTTAACAAATGAATGTATCCATTTAGGTTCCTTCCTCAGTGTACACCTGAGAATTTTATTCTGGCTCTCCCAGGAAACAGGTAAAGGAGTGACGTAGTCGAGTCAGCCCTGTGTCCCATCCCATCATTTTGGGAGATTTATTCTTTCTCTTCTCACAGGGTTGTGAGGATCAAATATTGTAATGAAGTTAAGAGTTAAGCATATTCAGTAATGGAAGACAGTGCGAATCATCATAATCGACATTAATATTGCTACACTACTATTTCTTCTTGCATTACACAGTCCAGAAATACAATTATAAAATCTTACTGAGGACGTCATTGTTCTGGGTTTGACCTAGATGTTGATGTAATGAACAGTTCTCTACCAATTAGTGTGTTGGCCCAGTCAGGTGCTTGACAAAGGCCCCTTTCAGGCTGCTGTACATTACTTCAAACCCCTCCCCCCACTCCCCATAGTACAGACTGCTAATGAATTAGGAGTCATATCTGTCAACTGGCAAGGGACTGCCTAGAGCAGATCCCTGTGGAGTGAGACCTCACTGTTTCTGTGGGTATAAAGAAACCTCTCAGGAGAGCCTGAGTGATTCAGGAAATCTGAACTGGGGAGCCAGCGGCTCAGCAGGAGGTGCCTCTGCTTGGCCACCTAGAGCCTGCTGTAAGAAACCTTTTTTGGCTCTGACAGACTTGTTGGGGAAATTGAAAATCTCCTTTTTAAAAACCAGATCATTTAAAATCCTTTCTGAGTCAGAAGCTCAGCAAGTAGTGATGGGCTGGGTTATTGACTGGGGGGAACTAGGCAGCCTCCAGGGGCTCTGGGTTATCTCAGCACCCCATCTCCCCAGCTCCTCACTGCTCGCCCTTCCTCAGGTTTCTTTGTCATGCTGGTGTGGAATGGATTCTGTTTTTCCTACCCCGTTGTCTTTGTTTATAAGCATCCACTACCACTGCAGTGCCATCTGGAGACTGGTAGCTTCCACAGTGATCTTTGCCCTTGGATCCTGTGCTGGCTAGCCTAGGAATTATTCAGACCAAGTGGTCGTGTGCTTCTTTCCAATGCTTCTGGGTACAGGAGACTCTCTGAGCTGCCCTAAACTCAAGAGGGAGTGCTCCACAGGCTTATGTAAGCTAACTCAGATCATGAGTCAGACATCTGCACTCATCAACAAAAAGTGCCCCAGGAAAAAGAGATGATCTACCTGGCATTTTATTATTTGAAAATTTCTTTTAGCTGAAAGTCCTCTATTTCATCAGGGGTAATAATAATCAGTACACAATGCAAAACTCAAGGAAAAGGAAATTGTATTTTATGAAGTTGTTAATCCTACTCTATAAACCTGGATATTTGAAAAAAGCAAGTATCCATTGTTTGTGCCAGATGCAAGAGTTTGCTTTCTCTTTCTCTGGTTAAATTATCATTTACTTTTTTTTTTTTTACAGCCCCCACCCCCTCATTTACTTGATACATAAGTAATTTTTAAAAAGTCTATTATTTCCTGATGGTATGTGAAGGCCCTGAAGAGAATATAAAAAGTGTAAGACACAGTCTCCTCTCTTAAGAAACTTGTGGTGTGATTGAATGGGTAAGATTTTTGCATGTGAAACAGAGAATGCTAGATATTTTGGTTGGTAATCAAGTGTAATGGTATGTGATTTCAGTTTTAAGTGTGATGAATATAGGAAGGAAGAGAGATGAAAAATAAATATTATTTAGTAAAATCCACTACTACAGAAGAAATAGATGTTTATAATATTTGTTGTTCTCCTGTCAGGAAGAACAATTTTGAATCACTGGTTTAGTTGGTGATGGAGGGCTGGGATTTCAGTCTGTACCTTAAAATTCTTAATTCATTTATGTCATTTGTCATATGAACTTAACATTTTGGGGAAAGAAATCTTAAGTTTTCATACAGACTTGTTAAAACTTTAGAGGTTTTATAGCCCCTTTCTTGAAAAATTAAGACATCAAATCAGCAAGTATTTATTGAGCACTGACCTTGGGCCAATGCATGTACATTGTTTAGTTTTTAGACAACAGTAAAGTAATACGAGAATAATGCCTCTTAAGATGACTTTGATAAGTACAAGATGGTAAGCTGAGCTTTTAGCCAAGAACCTTTGTTTTCCCTTGCTGAATATTTTTCACTTTTGTTATGTGGTAGAACTTGGAGCTCAAAATGTTCAGACTGTTTCTGTCTAAGTAGCATTCTCATCATAGTCAGGATTTGTTTGGTGATTTATAATTAATTATATAAAAATTTGTAAAGTTTTTTGTGCTCTGTACTGGGAAATGCTACCTAAGACTAGGTGGTAGTGGCTTAAGCTTTATCTCTTGTATCTGACACATCTTTCATGATTTTATGCTTGTCTCTACCAGAGATTCTTAATGAATTTGAAAGTAACCATTTATCATGAATGAAATTAGTTTCTTCTACCTAGAGTTGGGAGTTTATTTTCTGACTGGAATGTCTGATCTATTTTATGTACCTGCCAACAAAATCCCAAAATACTGGCTGCCTGAGTTCTGGCTAACGTTTCCAGGCATTCTGTTTTGAAAACACTCCGTTTCTACCCTGTGTTACAGATGCTCTTGCATACAGTGAAATCCTGTGATAAATATTTTTTCTGTGAACATAAAGTATTTAAAAAATAAACAAATGGCAGCATTATCATTAGTCACACATTGAGTGAGTGCCACCAGTGTATTCATCATCGTATACAGGACATAGTCCAAGACACAATCTCTATTTAGTGGTTTCATAGTCTAATTATCTGTGAAATGGTGATGTCAAGTAATCCAAGGAACCATCAGTTGGGCAAATTGTTTGCAATTATGATTAATAACCTGCTATGGATAATTAATGGGAAAATAGATATGGCTCCTAATGGGCTGCTAGTTTCAGATCTATAAGCAGTCTGTGTGTATTCAAAAGAATTCACATGAAACAAAATAATTCTTATTACTACATTCTAGTTTTAATTCTTCCCCATGTTTTAACCCATTCAAGAAAAATGTGAGCACAAGTAGGTGATAAACCACCATTCTTTATGGTAATAGTATTTAGGTCTTAAAATCAATCAATGGCAAATTGTATTATTTGAAAAATGATTGCTTTTCACAGACTGAATTATCCTTACAATATCTATCCTTTTTGATCATTTTAAGATACTTTGGACATACTTAATGCTATTTAGGCCCCCTTTGTGCCAGATATATTTATTTTGTGCTAGGTAAAATGAAAACAATTTATTAAGGTTGGTTCTACACAATTCAAACATCTGTTTAAATTCAGTATTCAGATTGGTGTTTTGTGTGGAAAATATTTAAAAAGAGTTATATTTAATTTACCTGTTATTTTCACTCACATAGACTTAGCTGAAATGAGACGTACTAAGTATAGACACAGAAATGTATATGTTTGAAAAGAAAAATTTCTACCCATATTACAGGTGTAGTTTTTTTGGGTAATTGTCAAGAATGAAAGAAAATGGTTTCATTTTAGTAGAAGCTGTTTTATTTGATGTGATAGGAATGAGTTGGTTAATCAAAAATTGATTAAAAGTAAGGAATTAAAAATGTGCACACTCTATATCTATCTTAAACATTTATTAACATTTTAGCTTTTAAAATACATCATGTATGTATATTTGCCAGTTGTTTGATGAAGGTTCCAGGCTTTTCTTTGAGCATGAGTTTCCCATCTTTTTTCTCAATGGTTTTCAGTCTCAGTTTCTTTAAAGGCACTTGTAAAACAATCCAAATGTGGAATTCTAGACTGTAATTTCTCCCTTAATCTTGTACGTTTTTTTCACTATTAATCAAATATGTCTAAAAACACTCAGCTAAATGTCCATAGAGACTGCAACTCTTTTTGTGCACATAGTTTATTGGATGTTATATAACAATATTTGATTAAGGTACTTAATTACAGTAACAGGCATAACTGCCATTAACTCAACAGGTGGAAGCAGAAATGCGTGGGTGTCCTAGACAATAGCTTATTAGCGACTAGTTTTGAGGATTTTGTGGGGAGATAAGAGCTATGGCCCGGTGAGGCCATTACCTGGTGGTCAGTTAAGAAGGCTTTGTTTTCTTTATTTGAGGCTCTTGTCAAGTTGGCTCTCCATCTAAAGGATTTCCTTTTTTCCCCTGTCCCTGCATGAATCCTTGCTCAAGTACTATGTATTTCCATTGTCACAGCCACCACCCCTCCCCTTGTCACCATGTGTCCTGCCTTTACCTCTGTGGTTTGTTTCTGCCTGAAATTTCTCTCACCCTCCATTTTAAAGTTTGCGTCAAAACTCACCTCCTTATAGAAGCCCTGTGGATGGACTCTACTCAACTTTTAAACTTTTGTTGATAATTTATGTTCCACCTATATAGCCTTAATGAAATAAAACTTCAAAAATCGTAATTTTAGTATTAAATATAGTGTCCCATATGTGGTAAATGCTCAAGTATTTGTTTAGCCATATGAACTTACAATAGAAAATAGAATAATTCTTGAGAAACTTAATTTTTTTTTTTTTTTTTTTTTTTTTTTTGTTGAGACAGAGTCTCACTTTGTTGCCCAGGCTAGAGTGAGTGCCGTGGCGTCAGCTTAGCTCACAGCAACCTCAAACTCCTGGGCTTAAGCGATCCTACTGCCTCAGCCTCCCGAGTAGCTGGGACTACAGGCATGCGCCACTATGCCCGGCTAATTTTTTTTCTATATAGATTTTTAGGTGTCCATATAATGTCTTTCTATTTTTAGTAGAGACGGGGTCTCGCTCAGGCTGGTCTCGAACTCCTGACCTTGAGCAATCCACCCGCCTCGGCCTCCCAGAGTGCTAGGATTACAGGCGTGAGCCACCGCGCCCGGCCAAGAAACTTAATTTTTAAAACATTTACCATTCTTTCTTTTAAAATGGGTAAAGGAACTTGCCTTTTAGAATGTGAGTGGCCAACTTTGGACAGAGTATACTGTTGAAGAAAGCAAGAAACACGTATGTTTGCGAGATTATGTTGTCTGAAAGCACATTCTTGAATTGTATGTTTATGCTCTCTCCACATGTAATTTGTAAACTCTCCAAGGTGCAGGTCATACATTCTCAGTCTTTGAATCTTCTATGGCATAATGAATAGGGAGTCTGTGCTCTTATACAGCTAAAGTGAATAACAAGTGCTCAAAAAATGTTGATTGGCCAAAATATCTGCATCAGATATAGTAATGACTCATACCTGCTAACATCTTTTGAGATGCTTAAGACGTACTATACACTGTCTTAAGCATATTATATACATCATCTTATGTAATTCCTACAAATATTATTATTCCGGTTTTACAGATGTAGAAACTAAAACATAGAGGGGTTAAATACTTGGCCACAATTACACGACTAGAAAATGGTAGAGCTAGGAAAGTTGGGACAGGAATCATACCCAGTGAGTGTGATTCCAGATTCTGTGCCCTGAATTCCTTTACTACATACATGGTGGGTCAGTTACCTTTCAGAAACTTCCTATAACAAGTTCTGAAAACTTAAATGGAAATGTGAATTTTCCCTTAACCACACTAAATAGGAAACTAAAAAAATAATTGTTAGAGGGAGTAGATAGATTTATGGTAAATGGGAAGTCCTGGGAAGCCTTCATTATAAAGAGAGAGAGAGAATGGGGGAGGCAAGCAGGGTATTGTCTGCAACCCAGTGAGAAAAATATCCACTTATGCTGTCAACCCTTTTATTTTATACATGCAACACCTGAATGAGGACGGTATATTTATTGAGCTCTCACATCTCATTGCTGGGTGACATCAGGGAGCTCTTTTTTAGGATAGCTGTCCATCTGTTCTCCTCCAGGAACTCCTGGATCTGAGCCACTGCCACTTGGCTGCTGGCTTCAAAAAGAGCCTGAATCAGTGAGTTGCTCACACCAGGGAGAACAAACAGCCTCTTCTCCTTAAAGTGTCTGTAATTATATGACCATAATTAGAAATAAAACCTTCTTTATACAATTTGCAGCTCACAAGGAAAAACTTTCTGCTTACACACTGTTTTTTCCTGTGTTGTTTCACATGCTGATCAGGAAACAGGTCACTCAGCCTAGTCATTGACCATTGAATAGAGTGGGGAGAGCCAGATTCCCCACACTCCCCAAGTTTGCTTTGTGGCCTTGGGGTAATCCCTGCTCCTTGGAAGCTTTTGGTTTGTAGCATTATGTGATGAGGCTAGTATAGCCATATAGGAAATGTTGCGTGTGAGAACCCTAGTGCTTGCTATTAGTTCCTTGGGAAAAAGAGACAACCTAGCAATAAATAAATCATGAGTAGAGACTACCCATTTGGTGCTTGCGGTCGGTGTTTGAGTTCGTTCTTGTCATTATAAACGATAACATTGTTTGGGTGGTTCTACAGTGTTGAAAGAGATGTAGGCCACTGTTGATTTTTGCCTGATGGTTTTGAGTTTCAGTAGATGTTGATTAATTCATGAGCCCCAACTGCAAGGTAGATGTTCAGTATTGATTAGACACATGCCCCTGGTTGTATGCTGTTAAAAAGGACTCAGTTGTGAAATACTCCTAAAGCTAAATCAATAAGCTACTAAAGTTGTTTTTCCCCCATAAATGTTTATATTTTATCCCTTTAACTAAGAGAGAGGCTTTTAGGAATTTCTATGATCTGGCCTGTTAAGAAAACTAGCTGTATCTTTGGAATAATATGCTCATATGTTAACTATTCCAGGTGAGTATAACTTATTCATATATACATCTTAGCTGAGGCTAACTCTGACTTAATGGAAGAGATAACATAACAGTTTTCTTTGGAAAACTATCATCTTTATTCTGGTGACGTCGGTAGAGAACTTTGCTCAGAGTACACCTAAATACTAATAAAAATTTCAAGGGTTTGAGACATAGATCCTCACAGTGTAAGAATTTAAAAATGTCTACAGAGTCTCTGTTATCATCATGGCTAGTAACTGCTAAGCAATTAGCTGTCCTGGCAGAGTGAATTACTAGGAAGTTCTGCCTTGGCAATTTTTTTCTGAAGACTTTATTGAATTTAGAACAATTTCTGGCTGGCTTTTTTTTCTCCCGACTTTTTTTCTTTGTCCAGGCTAATACCAGTCTTTGTGAAATCCACTAAACTCAGTAGCTTCAAGGCTTGTCTTTCTCTTTTTCTTGCCTTCTCTTCTAAATTCCTAGAATGGGCCATGTGAACTTCCTAACCATGCCAACCCCTTCCTTAAATCTTTGCAGTGGCTTCTCATTTCCTTTTGCATCTACTCTTAACTGTTCACTCCATGCATCAAAGTCAGTCACCAGCAGGGCCTGGATTATCTCGTTTCCCTCATCTGCTGCTTAGGTCCCCAGCCTGCCCTCTCCATTCATTAGCTTTCACTTCCTCTAGGTGGCACCTTCTTTGTTGACTCACTACGTTATTCTTTGGAGCCTCCTCCCAAGTGCTATCATTTTCTTAGTCTCTCTTGTCTACACATTGTCTTTTTTTTTTTCTTCTGTTCTAAATAACTCCAGAAATCCCATCTTCCCTAAAAGTCTTTTTGAATTAAGTAGAGGATTGTTGATGGGCTCCTCTTCGTCTGCTCTGACAATAATAGACCTTCCAGAGCTTCTTCCTCTAATATCCACCCCAACTATAAACTCACCTCTGCTTCCCATTTGCAGAATGACCTTTGTCTCTGACTTGTGTGTAATGACAGTGTCCCATCCTGTTCTGGTTACTGTTCCTAATTTGGAGATTCACAGAGGTGTGAATCTGCAGGTTCTGAGATCAACTGTCTGAGTTGGAATCTGAGCTCTGTCACTTATAGCACTCTCTTTGAGCCCATTATTTAACCTTTCTGTGCTGCAATTTTCTCCTCAGTAAGACTGGCACAGGAATAACAACTACCTCATAGGATTGTTGAAATAATTTAAGCGCTTAACACAGTACCTGGCACATAGTAAGCATGCAGTAAACATTAGTTTTTATTATTAACTATTTATTAATTGGCGGAGGGAATGAGTAGCATGCCCTCATATTATACATACGTACATGCATATACATACATACATATTAATATATGTATTAATTAATATATGTATATACACATCTACATACACATACATAGTTACATAGTTTGGAAAAGCATTTAGAATTGTAATAAATATAATATCTTTTTTAGAAAGTGAAACAATACATCTTAAATTTTAAATGCAAAACATACAAAGTACAGTTTGAACTCTAGTGAGGCCAGAGTTTAAAACAAAGGTGGGGAAGCACTGTTCTGACTGATTCTACACACCTACAAAAGATCTGGCATTAGTGGTTTGGTCTTTGTTTAAAAGCACAGAGCACCATATGTATGTATGGGCACTTGCATGCTTCTGAGTAATGATGATGATTTAGGGTGATAGAGTTTCCTCAGGAAAGTTTCAAAAGCAGGCATTCTTCCACCCAAGTTTAAGTAAATGGAAAATAATTAATTTTGTTTTTAAAAGGATAGTGTGAAGGAGAACACCCTAAAAATGTTTGTAGAAGGGGACTATTCAGATAATTCTGTTGTGAGTTTATGCATACCCCTTTAAAATTTAATATATCGTTAGTACAGCCATTAGTTAGCATGAGAATAACTTATTGCTTTTGTTTTCCTAGGTTTTTTGCTTGTAAATATTCTGTTAAGAAATTTTGTAAACATGGTGAAGGTAATCCTGGGCCAGTGGGTATATTTTTAAAATAATATGCTAACCAGGCTTATGCTGATTATATTTGAAAATGTTGGCTGTAAATATTGGTGGATTACTTTCAAATTAATCACTTATGCCTGATTAACCAGGGAGGTATGAATGAAAGGTTTGTTTAGAAAACAAATAATTTTAGATAGGAAAATGAAATATTTAAAAAATAGCAATAAGTGATTTAATGTACCAATGTATTATGTGTGTAATATTGGAGGACCCAGGGTGTGCAGTGTGCAGATGACTTTATTACATATATTTCTGGTACCATTAGTCATATCTTAGAGGTTGCCACTCCTGCAGGTATAAAACTAACTTGGATTTCCCTGTTTTTATTTTATTTATTTAATTTTTCAGCTTATGTCATTTTAGGTTGTTTTATTAATTCCAGTTTTATAAAATAAAATTATTAGAGAAATTATGAGGGAGGATGGCATGAGAGAGGTGACCAGAGTTTCACTGTTTCATGTTTGTAACTTTCATTCCTTTTCAAGTGTAGATTTATTCCTAGTGATACAAATTGATGTTTTCTTTGGCAGGCATTAGAAGCAAGTCTATGAGAAATTATGTAATGTCTGAAAAGTTATATTCATGATTAATTGGCCTATCCTAGAATGGTATTTGTGTGTGTGGAATAAGGCGATCATGCTTTTTATTTGGCAGTAAGTTAAAGCACCCCTGCTCAGATCGGGTTACTCTGAGGGCTTTTTGACTGAGAAATGGATGTTTGGCTTGATCTCTAAAAAGTGTAAAATATAGCTTTGAAGCCAGATATGTTGGAATTCGTATTGTAACCAAAGTTAGTCTTAAGATAACTTTAAAAACAAACTGTTCTACTCTGTCACACCTTAGTTAACAAATAAAGCCAAGTGGTTTAAAACAACATCATCATCTCAACAGGCTCTGAAAGCACAGCCAATCTTGATTACCTAAAAGTAGATTGTCTGTACTGTTTTGTCAGACATTAGTTTAAAATTCTTCTTGACCTTGACCTTAACTGATCAGTTACAATGATGTATTTATTTATCTAAGCTGGACTTTACAGAAGCTAGAAAAGAAGGCCTTTAACCGATTGCTTCCTCCTGTGTGTCAACTTGAGAAACGGTGACCTCCATTACTAACGATACAGTGATGGTGAATTGATAGATAACCAGAGACAGGTTAACACACTGCTTCTACAGCCTGCCTGTCTTGGGAAAGTTAACTTTAGTTTTCTCATCTGTAAAATGGAGATAGTAGTGCTCATCTTCCAGCATGTTAATGATTAACTAAATGATTATCTGAATATCTATTCATAAAGTAAGTGCTCTTTAAATGTTTCCTGCTGGTAATTCCTGTTACTACTGCTTCTCCTACTACTACTGTGATAACTATTAACTACTGCAACTGTTATCACCATCAACTACTGCAATTACTACTATTCCAGCTCCTCTTGCAGGGACTTAACTCCAGGGTTTTACTCTTTAGTGAATCCTCATATTGAAATGGCAAAACTTGCCCAAAAGTTGAATATGAATTATTTTGGGGTTATTTTTTAAACTATCTATATTCTTACCATTCCAAAGGGTGGATCCCAAACCATCAATGTAACCTGGGAGCTTGTTAGAAATGAAAAGTTTCAGGCCGGGCGCGGTGGCTCACGCCTGTAATCCTAGCACTCTGGGAGGCCAAGGCAGGAGGATCGCTCAAGGTCAGGAGTTCAAGACCAGCCTGAGCAAGAGCGAGACCCCCGTCTCTACTAAAAATAGAAAGAAATTAGCCGGGCATGGTGGTGCATGCCTGTAGTCCCAGCTACTCGGGAGGCTGAGGCAGAAGGATTGCTTGAGCCCAGGAATTTGAGGTTGCTGTGAGCCAGGCTGACGCCATGGCAGTCTAGCCCAGGCAATAGAGCCAGACTCTGTCTCAAAAAAAAAAAGAAATGAAAAATTTCAGGCCCCATCCCCAAACCACGGAGTCAGAATCTGCATTTTAACAAGATCGCCAAGTGTTTTGTTTACACATTAAAGTTTGAGAAGTGCTGGTCTACATCATCCCCCCACTGCCAGCTATCCCCAGAATCATCGTAATGATTTAGAGATGACTGCCAGCAGTAAACTACCAGGAGTACCATGTGAGCCAGGCCCTTGAAACAGAGATATGGCAGGTAATTGGAAAGAAGGGAAACTGGAAAAAGGAAGGGACAAGGGGAGGGAGTGAGGCAGAAGGAAGAAAAACCATGCTTGACAATACTGATATTATATTTCTATATATGGGTCTATGCTCCCTGATTATTCTTTGAGTCTTTAGATTATTCTTTGTTGTGACACTGAATATGGAAAGGAATACTGAAATTTTATGGGCTGATAAAAAATTTCCATGACCTCGTAAGTTACAGTGATCTGTCAAATTTACATGGAATGTTCCTCTTTAACTCATGGTCTCAAATAAAATTATTATACACCCTTTATTTTCTTAACACACGGCACACAGACACACACACGTAGACATACTGCAATCCCCTTGTAATCATGCTTTCATTATCTTTTTAGTGTGAAGATGTTGCACATAATGTGCTGATCCTGAAAGGTCATTGAATAAGAGCAGAGTTTGTTCGCTACTCTCTGTCCTTTGGCTAGTGCTTCTTGTACCTCTGTTTGATTTGTCACCTCCAATGTAAAGGTTGTGAGGATTTGTATGAGAACACTGGTCTTTGATTAACCATGAATTATGGATGGTTGTGGAGGCTCAGCTTTATTTGTATTATCACATACTAGGGGATAAGGAGAATTACTCCTTTTTGACTTAAAATATGACCTTGAGTCTGTACAAAGTTGACTTAAAAAAAAGTTTTAAGTTGAAATATGGTACAATTTTAAACAACTAAGATGGCAAAGGAAAAAAATTTAATAAAATGTTAGGAGTATAGGGTGGTACAACCTCTTGCAGTTAAAAATGCTCATGTCCTGTGACCCAGTAATTTCACTTCCAGGAATTTATTCTACAGGTATATTTGCATATACAAATGCACATATGTGCATTTTTTTATAGAAGCGAAAGAATAGTAACAACCTCAGTATCTATTAGGATGAGACTGGTATAGTATGCCTCAACTTTTTTTTTAAGGTGTTATTTGTTTGTGTGTGCTAGGACTAGCAATGAAACTGTCTCAACAAACCTGGTTACAATAACTACTTTTGGAGAAGGGATTTGAGGGTCCTGGGGTTAGACAGGGGAGGGAGACTTACTTTCCATTCTCAGTGTCTTCATGCTGTTTGGAATTTTTTTAAAAACCATGCATATGCATTACTTTAAAATCAAAATAGTTAGCCCTCACATTGAGATGTAAGCCATATGTACTCATATGTATTACACAATAATACAAATACACTTATATATTTTTCCCCCATTGTTACAACATGTTTATATAGCATAAACTCATCTATGTCTCTAGGGCCCTCAGACCCACTGTTACTAAAAACAAATTCTTGGTAGCCTTGCTGCTCTGTATTTACTCTCCCATTCCTTAGATTCTCATTAAGATAAGCTGCCCGGCGTCCTAACCATTCAGAACTGTGATTTCTCAAGTTGGAGTACCATCAGAATCCTCCTTGAGGCTTTTAAAAAATTAAGATGCCCAAGTCAATCCCAGACCTGTTTATTGAATCAAAATCTGTGGGTGTGGCTTAGGCACGTGCATTTGTTTTTAAAGCTCCATGGGTGATTCTGATGTTCCTACCTGGTTAACAACTACTATCTAGAGAGCAATTTTTTTTTTTTTTTTTTTTTTGGAGACAGAGTCTCACTCTGTTGCCTGGGCTAGAGTGAGTGCCGTGGCGTCAGCCTAGCTCACAGCAACCTCAAACTCCTGAGCTCAAAGGATCCTCCTGTCTCAGCCTCCCAAGTAGTTGGGACTACAGGCATGCACCACCATGCCCAGATAATTTTTTCTATATATATTTTTTAGCTGTCCATATAATTTCTTTCTATTTTTAGTAGAGATGGGGGTCTCGCTCTTGCTCAGGCTGGTCTCGAACTCCTGAGCTCAAACGATCCGCCCACCTCGGCCTCCCAGAGTGCTAGGATTACAGGTGTGAGCCACCGCGCCCGGCCTAGAGGGCAATTCTTGATAAAATTTTTCTACTAAAACACCAGCTGTTACTTGTGCACCCCTAGCCCCCAGCTCTCAGGAATGGTGTACATGTGGTACCAAGGTTAATGAGCAGACCATCTGCAGCCAAGGAAAAGGGGGAGTCACTCTGAATGGGCACAGGGTTCTCTCTATTGAATTAGAATAATAATGGTAATGATAAATATGTTAGCAGATCAGGTTTCTGCATTAGAATCAACATTTTCTGCAAATAAAGAACATTAAAAGTAAATAGGAGAAATCAAAAGCTGGTCCTTTGAAAACAGCAATAAAATTCAGAAATCTCTAGACTAATCCATAAAAAAGGGGGGGAAGACACTACCAATACCAGGAATGGGAGAGGGAATATCATTGAAGACATAATAAGGATAATAAGGCGATATTATGAGCAAGTTTACGCTAATAAATTGGTCAACTAAGATGAAATAGGAAAATTTTTTGAATGCCCAAATTACCACAACTGGCGTGTGTGGGTGTGTGCACACACATACACACACACGAAAATCTGAATAGTCCTATATCTATTAAAGAAATTTAGTTCATTATTTAAAACTTTGCAACAAAGAGAACTCCAGACTCAGGCAACAGACAACTTTAAAGGTGAAATCTATAAAACATTTAGTGATACAAATGTTAGATAAATTCTTTCAGAAAATAGAAGAAGAGGCAACACATCCCAATTCATTTTATGAGACTGGCATTACTCTAATCAGAGACGTTGCAAGAAAAGGAAACTATGGAACATTCCTCATGAACATAAACATAAAAATTTTTCAAAAAAAATTAGCAAATCAAATCCAGAAATATATAAAAAGGATAATAGGCTTTGAGTTTTATCTAGAAAAGGGTTTATCCAGAAATGCAAAGTTGGTTTAATATTCTGAGATGAAGAAAATACATGATCATCTCAGTGAGATATAGAGAAACAGTCAACAAAACTAAAAATCCATTAACGACAAAAATTCTCAACAAGCTAGCAATAGAAGGAGCTTTCATCAACCTGATAAAAGGCACCTTAAAAAAAAAACATAGCTATTGTATGAAAGACTGAATACTTTCTTCCTCAGGTCAGTTATAAGAGGCTGAGCGAGGTGGTTCACGTCTGTAATCCTAGCATTCTGGGAGGTGAGGCGGGAGGATTGCTTGAGGTCAGGAGTTCAAGACCAGCTTGAACAATAATGAGACCCTGTCTCTACTAAAAATAGAAAAAATTAGCCAGGTGAGGTGGTGCATGCCTGTAGTCCCAGCTATTCCAGAAGCTGAGGCAGAAGGATCCCTTGAGCCCCAGGAGTTTGAGGTTGTAGTGAGCTATGATCATGCCACTACACTCGAATTGGGAGACAGAGCAAGACTATGTCTCCAAAAAGAAAAAAAATAAGACAAGAATGTCCCCCTTTCATCATTTTTGATCATTTTTGTTCAGCATTGTACTAGAGTTCCTAGCCAGTACAATAAGACAGGAAAAAGAAATAAAAGATTGAGAGGAAAAACTGATACTGTCTCTTAGAGTATTAATATTAATTATAATCTGTCTCCTACAGATTGAGAGGATTAACTAATACTGTCTTTAGTTTCAGACCACAGGATCATCTATGTCGAAAATCCTAAGGAATCTTTAAGAAAGTTAATAAAACTAGACAGAATTTAGCAAGTTCATAGGCTACAAGGTCAATATAATAAACCCCAATAATTGTATTTCTATACAGTAGCAATGAACATACAGAAACTGAAATACCATTTATAATAGCATCAGACAATATGAAAATATAGTGATAAATTTGGACAAAATATGGGCAAAGCATGTACCCTGAAAACCATAGAGCATTGTTGAAAGAAATTAAAGACCTAAATAAATGGAGAAATGTTCATGTTCGTGGATTGGAAGACTCAATAATGTTACAATGTCAGTACTTCCCAAACTGATCTATACAGTCAAAACAATCCCAGTAAAGATTCCAGCAGATTTTTCCTAAAAATCAGTAAGCTGATAAACAAATTTATGGCAATGTAAAGGATCTACAGTAGCTACAAAAAAAAGAAAAGAAAAAGAAGAACAAAATTGCGGGACTAATTAAATGGGAAGAGGAAAATCTTCTCAACAGGTGGTCCTGGACTAACTGGTTATACATATGAGGGGAAAAATGAACCTTGACCCTTACCTCGCCTCATATATAAAAATAAACATCATTCATAGACTTAATATAAAAAACAAAAACTGTAAAACTAGAAGAAAATATGGTGTAAAACCTTTGCAACTTTGGGATAGTCAAAGATTTCTTAGGACACAAAAAGTAGAAAAATTGATAGATGGGACTTCATCAAAATTCAAAATGATGTTTTTCAAAAGAAATTCTTAGGAAAATGAAAAGATAAGCCACAGACTGGGAGAAAATATTCACAATACATATGTCTTATGTATTATATACATACAAAGGACTTTTATCCAGCACATATAAGAAATTCTTACAACTCAGTAAAACAACCCAAATAAAAAATGAGTGTTACAGATTGTGTTCCCCAGGAAGCAGACACTGAGGTAAAGTTTCCTGTGTGGGATATTTATTAAGAGGTTCCTTTGGTATCAGCTCTTGGGAGAGGGAGGGCAGCAATGCAGCATTAGGCAGAGGGAGATGTTGAGCCAGGGATATAGCTCAGCAACAGCTTTGGCTGACTTCACAGGTATCTCTGGAGCTAGACTGGGCCATCAGAATTGTCCTGAGTTGGGCCAAGATGACCACGTCTTTATATTTCTGCATCACTCAGTAATGTGGGCCTGTACCACTTGTATGTGTACTTGAGTGCTGTGATTCTTTGCAACTGGGGCAGTCCCTAAAGGGAGTGACAGCTGAAAACTGACTTCCCATAGTATTCTCAGTAGGTGGGATGTAACAGATTTTTCACTGAAAGAGGGTCTAGCAATATATCTCAGTGACTATTGTGATGGGCAAAAAGAAGATATATGAATGGCCACTAAGCACATGAAAACATGCACATCATTCGTCACCAAGGATAAGCAAATTAAAATTACAATGAGGCACTACTACAAACTTTCTAGAATGGCTAAAATTAAAAAGACTGACAAAGTGCAACTGAGAGTGTAGAATGGTGCAAGCACTTTGAAAAACACTTTTGACTATTTCTTATAAAATAAACATACACTTAACCCTATGCTTAGCAATTCCACTCCTAGGTATTTACCCAAGACAAGTGAAAACATGTATACAGAAAGACTTTGGTGTATTAGTTTTATTCATACAGCCCAAAATTGTGAAGAGCTCAAATGTCTATCAACAGGTGAATGGGTAAACAAATTTAGGTATATTGATATAATGAGATGCAATGTAGCATTTAAAAGGAATAAACTATTCACACATGCAACAACGTGGATGAATCTCAAAAGCATGCACACATAAGGAAGTCATAAAAGAGTACATACTGCATGATTTCATATATGAAATTCTATAACAGGCAAAATTCCTGAAGTTACAGAAAGCAAATCAGTGGTTGCCTATGTCTGCAAACAGATGAGAGTGCAGAGGGGCTTGAGGGAACGTTTGGGGGTGATGAGAGGATTCTGTATCTTAAGTGTTGTGATGATTACATGGATGTATGCATTCGTTCAAACTTTAAGATGGTATATTTTATTGTATGTAAATTATACTTCAGTGTAATTATATCTTAGTAAAGGTGGTTTGTTTTTTAGTAAAACTCTTTAAAATGGGGATATATTCATGAGGGATATTGGTTGATCTTTTAATTTTCTTTTGTAATGTCTTGATCTGATTTTGAATTATGCTGGCCTCAAAATTGATTGAGAAATATTTCCTCCTCATCTGTTTTCTGAAATAGATCATGAAAAATTGGTATTGTATTCTTCTTAAATCTCTGAAAGGATTCACCAGGAAAGTCATCTGAACCTGGAGTTCTTTGTAGGAAGGTTTTAAATTATGAATCATTTTCTTTAGGGCTATTTAGATTTTCTGTTTTTTCTTGTGTTAATTTGGTCTGCCAGTGAGGTTGTCCATTTCATATAAGTTGTCTAATTTGTTGGCATAAAGTTGTTCACCATATTTCCCATTTTAATGTCATTTTAATGTCTCCATGAACTGTATTTATTTTTTTATTTATTTATTTATTTATTTTTTTTGAGACAGAGTCTCACTCTGTTGCCCAGGCTAGAGTGAGTGCCGTGGCGTCAGCCTAGCTCACAGCAACCTCAAACTCCTGGGCTCAAGCGATCCTCCTGTCTCAGCCTCCTGAGTAGCTGGGACTACAGGCATGCACCACCATGCCCGGCTAATTTTTTCTGTATATATTTTTAGCTGTCCATATAATTTCTTTCTATTTTTTTAGTAGAGATGGGGTCTCGCTCTTGCTCAGGCTGGTCTCGAACTCCTGAGCTCAAACGATCCGCCCACCTCGGCCTCCCAGAGAGCTAGGATTACAGGCGTGAGCCACCGCGCCCGGCCATGAACTGTATTTATATCTCCTTCCTGATATTGGTAATTTGCATTTTTCTTTTCTTAGTCTAGCTAGGGTTCTCCAATAAACATATACTTACCTTAAGACCCAGCAGTTCCACTCCTAGGCATTTAATCAAGATAAATGAACACGCATATCCCCCAAAATACTGTATAGGAATGTTTATAGTGGTTTTTTTCATGTTAGCCCTAAACTGAAAACAAATGCTAGTCAACCATAGAGAGAATAAATACATTTTTGTATGTTTTTAATAAAGTACTACTCAGTAATAAAAATAAATGAATTATGATATAAACAATATGCGTGAATCTCAAAAACATCGTGGAGAGTGAAAAGCCCTACACAAAAGAATTCACAGTGTCTTATTCCATTTATATGAAGTTCTAGAACAGGCTTAATCAAACTATGTTGGTATAAATCAGATTTGTGGTTGCTTGGGAAGGGAATGGGAAAAGGATTGACTGGGAAGAGGCAGAGTCTGTATTTTGATAGGGGTATGGATTATATTAGCGTATGCATTTATTCAAAACTGATTGAACTATACATTTCAGTATATCTAAAACATGCCTTAACTTAGTTGTGTAACAATGTGAATGTAGTTAGTGCCACTGAACTATATGCCTAAAAATAGTTAAAATGGTAAATTTCTTTTTTTTTGAGACAGAGTCTCACTCTGTTGCCCAGGCTAGAGTGAGTGCCGTGGCGTCAGCCTAGCTCACAGCAACCTCAAACTCCTGGGCTCAAGCAATCCTCCTGTCTCAGCCTCCCGAGTAGCTGGGACTACAGGCATGCACCACCATGCCCGGCTAATTTTTTCTATATATATTTTTAGCTGTCCATATAATTTCTTTCTATTTTTAGTAGAGATAGGGTCTCGCTCTTGCTCAGGCTGGTCTCGAACTCCTGAGCTCAAACGATCCGCCCACCTCGGCCTCCCAGAGTGCTAGGATTACAGGCGTGAGCCACCGCGCCCGGCCGATAAATTTCATTGTTATTTATATTTTACCACAATTGAAAAAAAAAATGTAAGTGGGTAGATGTGAAAGTTCTAAATGGGCAGACATTTAATGTGTATATTTACCCTCATAACCATGTCCTTTTTACTTTTATTTACTGTTTATATGCTAAAGAATGTAATTTAGAAAATTATGAGAATGTACCAAGTATGAGAAATAATGTTCCATTCATATATTCAACAAATATTTATCAAATGTCTATAGTGTGTATAGTTCTATATTATGTGTAATTAAGATAAACCAAACTAGGGTCTCCTTCAAAGAGCCCACGGTGTGTTAACCTTTGACTTAAAATATGCAAAATTTTACCAATTTCACAAAAATAATGAGCTTTCTTCTTCCTGCTGTTTACCCTTAGTTGGCTTCTGTAGACTCGTAAAGTTTTAGGAAATTGAGTTTAAAAATCCTCACCCTGCGGGGAAATCCTACCACATCTGGCTTTTCTCTTCCTGGCCTTGCTGTAGCTTGCAATCGTAAGGAGGAGGGGCTTGTATTTTGTGCAGTTTCCACAGTTTGCAGTGAGGCTGTAGCACCAGGGAGCAGAGTCCGTCTGAGACAATGTTCATGTAAGTGTCCAGGTTGGTGCCTGGCTTAAAGAATTAGTAGGTCTAGAACCTCCACCACACGAGAGGTCTAGGGATGAGTCTTCTGCTACACAGAACTAATTCCAAAAAACAAGGTCAGAGTTCTTGACACTTAGGTAGTCATCACCTGAGCAATCCTCTTTTCCTACTGCTTGTGAATGCTGTAATTGAAAGGGTCGGACGTAGTCTAAAAGAAAGGAAAACAAAAGCAAAAAGTCAAGGGCATGGAAATTCTGCACACCAGATGGTTTGTGTGCCCACAGGGTAATCGAGAATTAAGTGTGGTAATGGAATTACGCCACTTTTATTGGTTCTGTGAGGACAAGCACTTGTAGTACCATTTATATCCTGCTTGGCATACTTTGGGTGCTGAGTAAATATTAGTAACTTACTGAATAGCATATGCAACTACCGTGTAAATCTGTAAATGTAGAGCACTGTGGGGGTGGTGGTGATAATATTATTGAGGAAGTGACTAATGTGACTTTTCTAGCTTGTCTCGTCTCTTCATTCTCCTTTCATGTTTAGATCTAATTACATTCAATTGAGTTGTCTTGTCTCCTCTGAGCAGTTAGTGCAGGTTTCTCTTGGCAGGATTGGTAATGAGAATGTCTATGTTCAGTTCACATTGGGCCTAGGCAGGGTTGTAGGCACCATATCAAGATTAAAATGAATGCCTTGGGGCAACCGCAGAAGCCAGCTGCCTCTAGTTGATATGCAGCTCTACTGAGTACCAGCCATTGCTTGCCTTTCTTACAAGTTGTTGTTATGCCTGTCCTTTAATCTGTGCATTTCTGTGGTTCTTATAGCTTTACTTGCAAAAAATTCTCAAATTATGTAGATGAATCACAATACAGAATTTCTACCAGCAGCACCCATTGCATTTTTCTCAAAATTTAGTGCCCGAGTTTTCCTATTTCTTTTGTTTTTCTTGCCATCTTTAAGGTAGGATTTCTATTTACATCCCCATCAGTTTTCTTATCCTTAAAAAAATGATGGCCTTGTTGTTTAGACCTGCCTTGGTCAAAGTTCTTGTAGCACCGAGGCTGGGAATCACTTGAGAGGCACTTTGTTAATTTTCTTTTAAAAAAGGAACTCCTAAAGATTTGTGACTCTTGGATGTGAGTTGATTTTAAAATTCCAGTTTTCTAAATGTAGAGTAGGGTTTATATTGCTAATATTATGACATGCTTGCCAAAGAGAATAGTTTGTAAATCCTAAACAGACTTCCTGTAACCATGTGTTAAATTTCCAGCTGTGTTGAATCAGACTTTGATCCCTCTTAGGAAGATAAATGCAATTTCTGCAGTTTCTAATGGCAGGAGTGGAGGAGAGAATTTCAGATGAAATTTTAAAAGCCAAGTCCCTGTCCAGATAAGAAATTGAAGGCCCTGGGGCAACTAATTGTTTCATTGTCCTTTTTTTTTCCTCAAAATTTGTAAGCTTTATCTAAAGGCAAACCACCACCCCACAGATGAGATGCTATTGTTAATCGCAGTGTGCAGGATTAGATTTGTTTCCTTCCAATAGAATCACTTTCCTTAATCAGCACTCTTATAAATGGCACACCTGCCTAATTAGAACAAGTTCTAGACTAAGGATACAGTGTGAGCATTTCAATTAACTGCACACAATTGATAACTGTTGTGGCTGATGTTCTTAGTCTTTCCTCCTCTCTTCTTCTTACTCGTTTGTGGCTAAGCTTTTATTATTTTTTACTTCTGAGTCAGCCTTTGATGGTGAGAATTTTCAGTATGTGGTCATTGATTTTTTTTTGTTGTTGTTTCTAAATGATTTCTTTAAGTGAAGAAAGAATATTTTATGGATAGATGTAGGGATGCTTTTAAATATTTTTATTCTATTAGATTTTACTTACTGATTGTCACTCTTAAAATACAGAGAACTCTCATCACTCTGACAAGGAGGTAAAATACAGCAGTCACATTCAAGATCTCCATACATTAACAATAATAAATCCTTGTGCCCAAAGTAATGCAGAAACTCAATCCACAGAGCCAATAGGGAATGATATAATGCTCCCTCACAGAACCAATTACCCACAGAGAAGTATAATGAGCAGGGGAGGTGATACAATAAAAATCTATATAGCAAGAGTAAAATTATGGTAAAATTGTTGCCTGTGTAAAGTCTTACAGTAAGTATATCTCCAATTATCTTCTGGAAAATATTATTTAGCGTCTACTCAGGTCCAAATTCATGATGGAATTGCAAGACTAGCCTTGGAATAAAACAAAAGGGTACATGAGTGTAGAGAAAATGGCGATAGGCATGTCGTAAACAGAGTTCTGTTCTGCCCTGAAGGATCTGAAGTAGACCCGGGGCTGTTCTGAGGAAGCGGAGGGGCACCAACCCTCCCTGCTGAGCAGTGGCTGCACTGACCACAGCGACTGCAGACGCCGGCTGGAGCAAGAGAACGAACGCTCTGAAAAAATAAAACGATTTAGATCATCACAGGAAATCCCTACTTTTAGAGTTAGTGTGTTTCCGAAGACCGTATCTTAAGCAGATTGCCGTAAGGGAAAATCCTGAGCGTGCAGGGTCTATATCCTAATTAGGAGAGTGCTTGATCTGTTCCGACAGACATCAGTTGAATAAGTGGGTTAAGTGGCAAGAAATAAAGTCTAGTTCTTTATTGGATAAGTGTCAAATAGAGTGCTGAACTGGCAAAAACAAAAACAAAAAACATCAGTATGTTACTCAAAAAACAAGAGGAGCAGTTTTCAACCTCTGTCGTCACAGTGCTATCAGTTGTGAAGTTTGTGGACAGTAATTCATTACCAGTAATAAAGCACCAAAGTTTGTAAAATATTTTCTTTTTAAAACAGACTGAACAGGTCTATGTTCTTATTATAATATACTCCCATTACAGTGTATTCATCTTACTTGGCTTCTTTCTTTTTCTTTTTCTTTTCCTTTACTCATATTCTTTCTTGAAAGGGGTGGGTGTCACCACAACTAGATGCTGGCGCCTGGTCATGGCCCCAAGCCTGTCTTATATACAACCTATAGTGACTATTACTGAGCAGTCCCTAATAGTTAATACTGGGGAGATAATTTTCCTCCCAGATGATTTTTAAATTTTGGTCTAATCTTGTCAGATTATGTCCAGGGACATATATAGCAAATATAAATGTCATTTATTACGTGTGTCAGAGTAGAAAAAAAAAAAAAGAAGCCTTCAGATTAGACAGTGATGGAACCCACCTTGCCTTTGATGGTTGCTTTATTATATATGTCATGTTTGTAGTCATTAAGGATATACAGGAAAATAGAGGACAGTAGTCAGTATTTTGGGACCTGTGAACTGGAGAAACCAGTTCCCAGCCTGAAAGCAGTTTGTTCATTTGTTCATTCATTTATTCAGTCAATGTACCCTGAGGCTGGGGTTGCAGCAATGAACAAAGTCTCTGGCCTCATGATGGAGCTTATGGTTTAAGGGACACAAAATAGACAAAGAAATGATAGATAGTATTGCAGATGGTGATGAGTGCTATGAAGAAAAATAAAGGTATGGAGTATCCAGAGGGGTGCTGGTGGAATACAGCTTAAGAGAGGGTGGTCAGCGACAGCCCTTCTAATTAGGTGATGTCTAAATCAAGCTCCGGATGAAACGAGGGACAAACCAGAGGAAAGCAAAAAGAGTGAAGGGCTCGGCATCAGCAGGCTGGGGTTCCTCCATCTTCATAGCCACGTGACTGTAGGGAGACATTTAACTCACCTGGACAACGGAGACAGAAGGAGCTCTGGGCTTTATCTCACAGGGTTTATATTTGGCACAAGTCAGGCACTTGAGAAAAGCATTTTGGTCAACAGTAAAGCATTACCTAAACTTCAAATTTCAGCACAGTATGACAAAGGGGTACAAGTCAAAGAGATACAGAAGAGTTTTAAAACAGCCCTTTCACACAGCTTGTTTTGGAGTTTCTGAATTCAGTTGTCTGAGTTGAAGTACAGATTCCCCAATGATGAACTCTTTGATACTTGAGGGTTGAGGATTTATATTTATGTTTGTTCATTTTTGTGATATTATTCATTAAGATTTATATTTGCTTATGCTTTTCTTCCTCTGACATCTTTTTTTCTTTTTTTCCTCTTATTATTAATAAATTGTTACAGGCCTCTTGAGTCATTTTCTACCGCATTCCTATATTCCCTGACTCATTCATTCTTTAAAAATAATCCTCTAAGATTAATATTCATCACAGGGGCTCAGAAAATCAAAGTCTCTTATAGAGTAATTCTAAACTCCAAAACAATTCATTTGCGCTGATGTTTATTAAGGACTTGAAGTTGTTTGTTTGCTTTTGGTTTTTTAGCCAAAGTGAATTTTGCAATAATCTAACAATATTTGAGTAAAACATTATAGTTTACAAAGTACTTTCCACACTCAGTCACATTTGAACTTTAGCCACCCTAGATCTAGACAGTAGAGATGCTATCGTGCTCTTTTACAGATGAGGAAACCTGAGGCTCAAAGAGCAGAATTTAAATCCAGGTCTTTTCGATGATGTAAGTATGGACATATGAATGAAAAATGCTGGTTTAGTTTTTAACATTTGAGGTTATTAAAATGGTACGTTTTAAAAGCAATTTCATGAAAAGCATAGATGACTGAAGAGGTTAGATCTATAGAGGATTATGGAAAGAGGGCTGTATCCCTGATCATGGTAAAGGCAGACCAGGGAAATGGCCTACAAAACCTCTTTTTGTGTCATTGTCAGGAAGAGGATGTGAGCCTGGATACTCCTGGCTCTAGTCTAGTGCATGAGCTTTCATTTCTTTTTGTCCAGTTATTTAGACTAACAAGACAAACAAACATGTTTTTTCCTTCAGAGCAGAAACAGAAGTAACCATAAACTGAAATAAAGCTTCTCAGAAGTGCATTATCCTGGATTTAAAGAATGTTTCCTTAGAAAAGGCTATTTTTGTTTTGAGATTCAAGGTCCTGAAGACTCTTAAAAAGTCTTTTTAAGCGTGTTAGAATCAATAAAAAATCAGAACTGGGAAAGGCCTTAGAGATTATCCAACCATAGAACCATTAAAATATTTGATGTGGAAAGAACCTTTGAAGAGCCCCAGATCCCCAACTTGTGCAAGACGACTTTGTGTCTCCACCGTCCCTATGGGGCCTAGCAGCCTCTTCATGGTCTCTTCTTCGGATTACAGGGGACTCTCATTGCCTTGAGAATAATCCATTCCACAAATACTATATGATTCCACTTATTTAAGGTAGCTGGAGTAGTCAAACCTAGAGACAGAAAGAATGGTGGTTGCCAGGGGCTGGGGAAGGAGGATCGGGGAGTTATTGTTTCATGG
Source organism: Eulemur rufifrons (assembly GCF_041146395.1). Classification (NCBI taxonomy): domain Eukaryota; kingdom Metazoa; phylum Chordata; class Mammalia; order Primates; family Lemuridae; genus Eulemur; species Eulemur rufifrons. Next base: position 15,144,010 of record NC_091010.1, read on the forward strand.
ATACAGAGTTTCAGTTTTGCAAATTGAGTTCTAAAGATGGATGGTAGTGATGGTTGTACAATATTATGAGTGTATTTAATGTCGCTGAAGTGTCCACTTAAAATTTATTAAAATGGTAAATTTTACACATATTTTACCACAGTTTAAAAAATAACAGCCGGGCGCGGTGGCTCACGCCTATAATCCTAGCACTCTGGGAGGCCGAGGTGGGCGGATCGTTTGAGCTCAGGAGTTCGAGACCAGCCTGAGCAAGAGCGAGACCCCATCTCTACTAAAAATAGAAAGAAATTATATGGACAGCTAAAAATATATATAGAAAAAATTAGCCGGGCATGATGGTGCATGCCTGTAGTCCCAGCTACTCGGGAGGCTGAGGCAGGAGGATCCCTTGAGCTCAGGAGTTCAAGGTTGCTGTGAGCTAGGCTGACGCCACGGCACTCACTCTAGCCTGGGCAACAGAGTGAGACTCTGTCTCAAAAAAATAAGAACAGCAGGAAAGAAAAGATAAATCCATTCTATTGCTGGATAGCTCTGTTGGAAAAATCTCTCTACTATAACCCCTATTGGTCCAAGTTTTGTACTGTGGAGCCACAAGAACAAATCTAACCCTTTCACCTGGATGAAGACACCCAACTTGTCCCCTCCACACAGTCCCTTGAAGGCTAAGTAGCCCAAGTTCCTCCAGTAGGTCATTATATTTTGTTTTGTTTTGCTTTCTATTCTGAATCATGATCAAGATGCGGTCCACACATGGTGATTGGCTGATATGCCTTTTAAATGTCTCTTAATCTGTTGGTTTTTCTATATCTATTTTTTGCTCTCTCATTTACTCTGTCTCCCTTTTAATTTATTTGTTGAAGAAACTGGGCCATTTGTTCTCTAGAGTTTTGGCACTAGCATCTCCCTGCTCTACAGATTAACATGTTCCTCTGTCCTCTGTATTTCCTCTGAGTCAGTAATTGGATTGAGATACTTTGTTTTATAAATGCTTATAATCCAACTACAGTCATCCGTTGGTATCTATAAGGGACTGGTTCCAGGACCCCCCACGGATACCAAAATCCACAGATGCTCAAGTCCCTTTTATAAAATAGTGCAATATTTGCATATAACCTATGCATATCCTCCTGTATACTTAAATCATTTCTAGATCACTTGTAATAACTTATACAATGTAAATGCTATGTAAATAGTTGTTATACTGTCTTGTTTAGGGAATGATGAGAAGGAAAAAAAGCCTGTATATGTTCAAAACAGATGCAATATCCATTTTTTTGCCTGAATATTTTCTATTCACAGTTGGTTGAATCCGCGGATGTAGAACCCACAGATATGGAGGGCTGACTATGTATAATAATTCAGCCCAGATCTTCTTTTTCTCAAACTTTTCGTTTGGAAAAGTTGTAAACGTGCACAAAAATGGAAAGAATAATCTAATGAATACCCATATGCCCTTTACATAGATTCACCAATTGTTAACATTTTGCCGCATTTGCTTTCTATCTCCCTCTCCGCACACTCACATACAAACACACTTGGGTTTTTTTTGTTTGTTTGTTTTTGTTTTTTTCTGAATCATTTGAGAGTAAGGTACAGACATCATGGCACTTTACTCCTAAATATTTCAGCACATATCCTCTAAGAACAAAGACATTCTCCTACATAATCACAATTATATTCACTCAAACTTAGTATCTAGTTTATCTGTTGTCTAATATTGAGTGCATATTCCCCTAATTATCCCAATAATGCCCTTTATAGTGTTAGGTATTTTTTTTAAATACAGAATCCAACCAAGGGTCATAAATTATATTTAGTTTTCATGCCACTTTAGGTACCTAAATTGGTTCTGCCCTTTTTTGGGTCTTATACGACACTGACATTTTTTGAAGAGTCCAGGCAAGTTTTTTTTTTTTTTTTTTAAAGAATGTCCCTCAATTTGGATTTGCTTGATTGTTCCCTTATGATTGGACTCAGGGTAAATATTTCCGGCCAGAATACTGTATAGGCAGTGCTGAGTCCTTCGGAATAGCACTTGGGAGGTACATGATGTCAGTTTGTCACACACTGGTTAAGGAGGAAGTGTCTACCAGACTTCTTCATGGTAAAGGTACCTTGCCCCCATTGTAACTGGTAAATAATCTATTACACATTAGTGGTTGCCTTCTTAATAGTGTTTTAAAACATGCCATTGGTCATGGGAGAAGAGATAAGGAATGGAAGAGATAATGAGCACATTAGTAATGAGTTATTGCCACTGATGGAAAGATAATTTTTAAACATTTATTGTTCTGAGGAATAGAGGGGAGATAGCAAAAGTGAGAAACGGGCTCTAGTGAAGACAGACTTGTGTTTGAGTCCAGCTCTAAACTTGAACTTACGCAACTTCAGAAAAGTTACCAAACTTTTCAGATCCCTCAATTTCTTCCCTAAAATGGGATAATACTCATACCTAGCAAGATCATTAAGATGATTAAATGAGATAGTGTAGGAGCTGCCTCTAGCTTAGCAGCTGCTGTAGGGCCGCTGCATGGGAGATGGTGAGGAAGTACTTCCAGAGCAGAGCTTGCTGGCCATTTTCATATTTAGACTGATCCATGAGTGTTTATTTTGGGGATTAGTTTAAAATACTCAGGCATATTGATGAGAAAATGTGATCAACAGGTTAGGTGCCTGTGTAAAAATTCAAAGAAAGGAATTAAGAATTTGGAGATTTTTGGTTCCGTTTTCAAACCTCTTAAATATGACTTGTCTGTAATGGACTTATGTAGAATCAACTTGCCATTTACTCAGACCTCTTTCTGACTGCAATCCATTTTGCTTTGTTACAAGGAATTATTTTTTAAAACAGATTATATGTAGTCTGATTGAAAATAGTGAGTCATAATAATTATGTGACCCATTTACATTCGTTACTGTAAAAGTTTCATTTTGTACAAATGACAATTTTTTAAAGTTAATTAGACTTGGCTACACTGAGGTTAGCAAAAAGTGCTTTGAATTATCAATAATTCAGCAGGGCAGACATTTCTGTATAATGCAGTGGTTTTATAGAGTATTGTGAGATAGTTATCCTTAAAATAAATGGTTGTGAGCATACATCAGCATAGTGGGGTTCACTTGAATGTAGCGTGAAGTGATAGCATCTATGCTTTCTATTACTGGGCGGAGTATGGGACATCATTCTTTCTGGCCATGAACTACTAGCAACCTTTGTCCTTTGTGTTACCTTTAGTTAAAAACGAAAAATGAGCATGAATGCTGGCTGATGGCCATGTCTCTCACCGCTAAAAATTCATCTGGGAAAGAAAAATGGGATTGGAGATTTGGATTTGTTTCATTGCATGAATGATATGTGACATTCTGTAAATTATTTATCACTGCAAGGATGGCAGCAATGGCTTGAACATTATTATATCAAATGAAAGCAGGAATCCCATTAGTATGAGGACTGGGTTTTAGCTAGAATCTATCAGGGGAATGTTGTCACTTTAAAACCAGATTGTTCTTTTAATTGCTATTTAAAGGAACAAAAGTGTTCCCAAGGTACTGCAGTCGAGCAGTTGCAAGTAATAACTATGGATCCATAATTATGCAGTGCTGATTATCTGGCATTTTAAAAAACTGTGGCTGGAGTCAGTGACCAATTTGTAGTAGCTTGTCTTTTTCGGTTTTTCTAGTACAGAATGTTTTATACTCTGCTTTTTAACTGGGGCTACAAAAACACATTTGCATAGCTACCTCAGAAAGTAAAGCCTGTGCATATTAAAAGAACAAATTAAGCTGAAAGTAAGGGCAAGATAATGAATGCTCATGTTGTAAAATGAAATTAACAGTCATATTAAACAATTTTGCAAATGCTGGGTCATGAGATGAGCTTTTGTTTTTGATGACATGTTGTCACAGGGAACCAAGACATTTGTTAGATCATTATAACCATTTGAAATGTTGTCTTAGAGATGAAGTTGATTTTTTTTTTAAAACTAGGGTATGTTTCCTTCATTTATTCAGTTAGCAAATACATTTTGAGTGCCTACTGTGCACCAGGCAATGTATTAGGCATTTGTGAAAGAGTGGCTGAACAAATGAAGTTTATCCTACGCCGATGTATATTTAGAGAGCTAGACCTAGCAAAAATCTTGTTTTTAATTTGCATTTAAAAACATTTGTGATTACGTTGGGTTTTTTTGCCCTGAATTTTTGATTCATGAGATTCAAATATAAAGACATCATAGCAACATTCAGATGGCTAGCAGACAACATGTGTGAAGGCTTGGAATATGCAATAAAATTTTAGTTTTCATACAGTTTTGGCTGTTCAAAATAATGTGACCAGATCTGTAGGCACAGTCAACTATTCATATGGATGGAAATACGAGCATCGCTGATAGTAGTAAATAACAATGGGGACACTAAAATATATGTAGATTTATACATTGTTAAAAGCAATTTCCATAGTGAGAGTTAAAGGGTGCTACAGGGCTAGACAAATGTTTTGTTGTTGCTTTTATAAAGTGAGAATGTCAGAGATTGAAGGTTTATCTTCTTTGTTTGGTATGATGTGGTTTACTTTTGAAGACTTTGGTGCCAGAAAAGCCTTATTAGTGATCTTTTGATCTTCTCAAATGATCTCACAGAATTTTAGTTCTTGCTTATTCTAATTCTTTTATTATGTCACCTAAAAGCATATTAATGTTTTATGTCAAGTACTTAAATGGTGAATTAGAGTAACCTGCATTACAACATTTGATAAAGTTTAAACAGTCTGACTTAACTAGATGATATTCATGAACTATAATGCTGAATAGATAAGTCAATTTATTATAGACATACAGATTATGGGAACAATTGGCATTTCAAATGAATCCTTAGTAATGTTCATTTCAGGAAAGCTATATAATATATAAAGTCTTAGATTTCATTATTTAATAGAAATTACTTTTGAGTCTTATGTACTACACTTTAACAGGTAATACTTTAGTATCAAATAATGTAAGAGATTTTTTTATTAGCAGAAAATGTTCATTTGAGTACCTTATTTAGCAGTTTTTCTTTGTTAAAGAAACATGGAAGAAGCTATTAATTTTAATGTTTTTAATTTTGAAATAGAAAAGTAGTAACATTTTTAATTTTGATTTTGTCGTAGCCCCGTGCTGATCCCATTCCAATATGTAGCTTCTGTTTGGGGACTAAAGAATCAAACCGTGAAAAGAAGCCAGAAGAACTCCTCTCTTGTGCAGATTGTGGCAGTAGTGGTAAGTTGTGTTTTTTGTGTTGTACAGTGACATCCCATTATCATAACTTCATGCTATTTATCTTTCTATCAAAACTACATTTGTTATTTTAAGGCAATTATGTGGTAATAGCATAGCTTTTAAATTTTAAGAGAAAAGGGAAGGAAGAAGGGGAAAAGTATGAGTATATTAGCACCAACATATAGATATTATATGTTTATATAGTACTATGAATATCTATGGTTAAGCTTTCATTTTATACCGGCATTTGTAATTCAGCGTGGAGGCTTCTACATTGTAGGTAAATTCAGTGTAGAGAATTCTATGCTTTCAGGCTGAATACAATTGGAATTACTCCCTTGTTTTTTATAACCTGAAGTCTCAAGAGATTTGAGTTGGAGCCTATAGTGTTTCAGCTCCTGACGCCTACTGGTGAAATGTAATATTGCAACCCAGCTCTGTATGACGCTGAATGAAAGGGACAATGTTCTGGAAACTGTAATGACAGACTCAAGAAATCATCAGGCATGGAAGAAATTCAAATTGCGTGGATTAAGATAGGAAAAGGGTGGTCTGTAGAGAAGGTGATTCCTTCAAATCAGGGAATTGTTGGGTAGGGACTGTTGGCAAATTGCAATATCCAAAATGCTTTCAAGGTAGCTATCACCTCTCCCTTTTTCTCAGTGTAAGATTTTAAGACCATTTTTACCTCCGGTTCTATAATGGAAACGTAAAGACAAACTATGCTTACATTAATTTGTTTTACTAACTGGTCCTCCACGTGATACACGTACACACACACGCACACACACAGATACATACATATATACTTATCAACAGATTGAGTGGTAGTTATTAGATTTTTTAAAATTAATCTTTTTGTATTAATCTTTAAATTTTTTTTCTCCCAGACTACTGAAACTTTCCCCCCAAAAGTCTTATTTTAAAATTCATGACTGAATATTTCTCTAGTTATAGTAATCTTGAAAAAAACAACAAACCTGCAAACCACCATAGCTTACTCTTGTTTAGGAAGTTATAAACTACAGTAGTTAAGAGCAGACTCAAGAACCAGCCCTAGCTTAACCTTGAGTTACTTACTTAACCATTTCAAGCCTGTTTTCCCATTAGAAGATTGGAATAATGGTAGCACCTTCCTCTTGGGTTTTATGGGAATTAAACATGGGGGCACAAGTGAATAGCCCTAGCACAGGGTCTACAAGAACTATGGTAAGTGTACTATAAATGTCAGCCACTGTTATGGTTTGTCATGTTTGATATCGTTGTCCTTGATTGCTGCAAGTAATTTAAAATCTCACCACTTATGGCAGCTGCTTGATGGTTGGATAGAGGAAATGTTTCATACTGAGGAATGACAGTGTTGTGCAGTGATTCTTGCTCCTCCTATGAAGGTTTAACTTGATAGGCCCTCTGTGGTTCCACAGATTTCAGGCCCTGACTATGAGGGAGAGCCTTGGAAATAAGACATTTCAAACCCTGCTTGAAAAATGTATTCCGACAGTCTTTTTGATGGGCTTTACAGATTCATTAAAATTCTTTTACCTGGCCATAGTATCATGGATAGTGACAAAAGGGCACGGAAACATTATCTGTATGTTCAGTTTAATACATTTCAACCTTACAATATCCCTGTTTTATGCTGGTGAGGTAGTGCCTCACTCATCAGTTCTGACTCTGTCGTTATCTTTGGGTTTTCTCACGAGGCTCATTCTGAATGAATTATTCTTTTATGTAACTGCCTGATCAATTTAGTGGTGTTCACTTGTCTATGGTTTACCCTTTGTGGTTTTTAAGGTGGTACTTTAAAAACACCCTTCACTGTTTGATTTCTCTAGTATCTATTTGTCTGGGCGCCTAGACAGATTAAAGACGTACTTATATGCGGGAAGAAAAGTTCCCTTCATATATTTCCTTACCTCTGGTGATACACTTGAGTTGATAAGGAGTTCGAGATCATTATCTTCTAGATCGTAACTTCAAGGCCTCCTTCATAGGGTATAAAGGCGTAATTCTAAACAGGTAGATCCTAGATTTTCTGATGTAATCAATCTCCCTTTGTCTTTCCCAGATTGAAGACCTGCCAAAGAGGAGGTTGATCTGCTTTATATTTGAGGTCACTGAAAATTTCTTTCCCTGAAAGTCTTACTTTTTTGTTCACACTTTTTCAGAATCAAGCTAGGGGTGTGTAGGTGTAGTGCTGTTTTCTTATTTCAAACAGACCCTCTGTTTTCTCTTCTAACGAACAGAGAAGAATGGCTTAAGGATACTGTCTAAAGGGTTTATGTAGCTGGGGTCATTTTGCATGCCAGTCTTCAAGTAGAGAGAGCCAGAGGCTTTGGAGCCAAGGTATGGGTCATGGCAGAAATTCAAGCCCTGGGGCCATCATGTCTCTTTGTTCAGGATAGAGGATGCCTCAGAGTGCTTCTCTGGACTCTGCAACGGGATCCGGCTCAAGTGGGGAGGTTCACTTAATCTTCCTTTGAGTGTGCCGTGCCAGCCTGGATTTGTCTACTTTAGTCAAAAAAACTATTGTCCCTAACTCAGGGAAATGCTTTGTAGACATTTACTTCATCTGGTACATCAGAAGAGTGGACTTTGTTGATTGTTGCTCTTTAAATTTAAGGGTCAAAATAAAATGTTCATTTTAGGGAGTTTGGGGTTTCTTGTAGTTTTAATGCTCTGTTGTGACACGTTGGTAATGATAAGGAAAAAAGACCAGCATGCCTCAACACCGCCCTCTGAAATGCTGGGAAAGCCCATTGTTACAGTTCAATCCAGCATCTCAAGTGGGAATTACAGATTGGTTGAGAATTACAGATTGGTTGGTACCCCTAGTTGACCTTATGGAAATGGCTGCTTTCTCACACTTAGAAGAGTCCATTGATTCTGGGATTGAATCGAGACTGTTCATAATGATCAAAGGGATCCCTAACATAAGATGTTTATGTGAAAAAATAGCCATAGCAGCATAAAACCAGAAAAAGGAAATATAGATGGCAGCCTATAAGGAGGATCAGTCTTAAATGTGTTTCCCAGATGTGTGCGATGCTTTTTAGCCGTCTCTATCGGAAGTACCATTTGTATGATGTCACATTTAGACTCTGCTTAGATTTCATAGACATGAGTAATAAATGTTTCCTTCTGCTTACATCATAAAGAAAAGCCAATTAGTAATTTCTCAGTTATTAAGATGGTTCAGTGCTTTCAAATGGGCAGTACTTTCTTTAACTGTTTTTTCCCCCTGCTAAAAGTTCTTTTTTTAAAAAAAAAATTATACAATATTCAAGTTTATATGTAGTACAAATGTGAAGTGAGGTGCATGGTGCAAGAAGCTGCAAATGTGGTGTCTCCAACCCAGCGTTCCAGTTCTTTCCCAGTGCTTGCTGGCTGTGTAACTGCAGTTTTCCTGATCTGTGCATGTGGAGGATGATGTCTGCATCCTGCATCCACATGGCTATTGTGAGGGTACAATGAGATAATGATATGAAGATGAACTATAAAACATTAGACAAATGTGAAGGATTATTCTAACCACTAATGTGAATGTGGGAATCATCATCACATAGTCTTCAGGTCTGTGGAAATGTTGGGACTAGGAAGTGATTTTACTTGACTTTCATGGATCAGCCTACTTTGAAATTAACACTGTTATATTCTCTTTGCCTCATTAAGACCAAATTATCTTTAATTAGCTTCACATAAGTATTAGATATTATACCAAATGAAATTTTGTGTCTGCTGCTCAGATTGCTGGGTGGTTAAATTTTACTTACAGATGAGTTGTATGCATGTGTGTTTTCAAATTAGCAAATCTAAGATAAGTGTACAGTTCAAAATTACAGCATCATTCTAAGTGGAAGCTCATTGAAACGGGAGACAGAAGAAAGGCTTCTGTGATCCAGCTGGGAGAGTGAGAAAAATCCCTTTTGTACAGTAAAGGGAGTGAGAGCTGTGGGGTAGAATATCAGTGTGCCCTCAGGAGACCTGAAGTCTTCCTTGGGTTTGTATTTATTTGTGTATTAACCCTGAACAAAGCTTGCATGCCATCTGTTCCTAGAGGGGCCCAGCAAGGGCAGTATATGGATACATGGGTATATAAAAAAAGTTCACTAATTTCCAGAAGGTTACCCCAGGGATTGGTTGGTTAGTCATCCTGTTTCACACTGACTAGACACAGATTGAATCATTAGTTTGGAAAGGAGACCTTTCTAAAGATAGGATCCAAAGAGGAATAGGTAGAAAGAGGAGGGAGAAGGTGAGCTGCATCTCCTAAAAAGCCCAAAGCAGGTCTGACCTTCCAAAGGGATGTTATTTCACTAAAATTGTGCTTATCAAGTTTAATAGTGATCTCTATTTATCAAAATCTAAGGATCACTTTTCAGTCTTTATCAAAATCTAATCAATGTCTTTCAACCCACTCCAAATACTCCTCTCAGCCATATTTGACCTCGTTGAGAATCTTTTTTCTTGAAATGTTCTCTTCCTTTGGCTTCTATGACACCATATTCTCTGTGTTTTCACTCCGTCACTCCTTGTCCTCTCTCCATCCTCTAAATGTTTCTTCAGCCTTCGGTCGTTGGCCCTTACTTTGCCTCAGCTTCTCCAGGCCCTTAGGAACAAGCACCTGTAGAACTTTTCTACTTGTCCACTCCATAGGCACCTTGAAGTTGATACCCAGAACAGCTCATCAACCTTGCACTGCTCCCTCCACCCACAAACAGCCACAATAATAATCACAACAGAAATCCCAGCAAACAAACAACATCTTGCTCCTCTTCAAGGATTTCCCGTTTTGGCAAATGGTACACCATCGGCTGGCCACTTGTTCAGTTACACAAACCAAAAATTTGGAGCCATCCTCTGTCCTATTCTCTCACACCAAGGAGTCACCAAAAATACATTGATTCTAAATCCTAATATATATCCAACATCTTAAATATGTGCACACTCCACCCAGATCTGCTAAGCTTGACTCTTTCTCCCAATCCATTTTCAATACTGTAGCCTGAGTTACCTTTTTAAATTATAAATCTGATCACAGGATTTTTCAGTGGTTACCAGTTACTTTTAAGAAAAATCCAAATTCTTTAATATAGCCCCAAAACTCTTCTGTTCTGGGCTCCTGTCAACCGTATCCTACATCACTGTTCCCTTCATAGTCTGCACATTAGTTATATTGAACAGCTTCTCTCCTTGGATATATCATGTTCTTCTCTCCCTCTGCACATGCCATCTTCCCCTTCTCTGCCCCTCATCTGGTGCCATCTACTCCCACTCATCTTTTAGGTCTATTCTTTAGGGAGGCCTTTCTTTAACCTCCTGCTAGGTTTTTCCCTAAGTCACCCCATTGTCAGGCATTAATGCTACTTCTTGTTTAATGTTTGTCTTTCCTGGTAGACTATATGCTCTGAAAGGGTGGGAACCATGTCTGTCCTTTTGCTCACTGTATCTCCAGTGCTCGTGAAGGAAGGACAGATGGATAGTTACATAGCCAGTCTAGGTGCTCAGTGTCTGAGTCTTTATTAATTTTCCGTTGCTGCTGGAGTAAATTACCACAAATTTAGTGGTTTAAAACAACACATTTGTTATCTTGTAGGTCAAAAGTCCAACATGGGTCTCACCAGATTTTCAAGGCTGGGCTCCTCTCTGGAGACCCTGGGCAGAGGGGATCCATATCCATGCTCATTTGGGTTGTTGACAGGAATTCAGTTCCTTGTGTTTGTAGGACTGAGATCCCCATTGTCTTGCTGTCAGTTGAAGGTCCTCTGGGCTTCTAGAGGCCACCCACTGTGGCTTGCAGCCCCCTTCGTCCATCCTCACCACCTGCAGCAGCAGGTGGAATCCCTCCCATTATGTGAACCTCTCCTCTTCCTCTTCCCATCTCATCTCTCTAACCAAGCTGGAAAAGGCTTGGTTGCTTTTAAGGACTTGTGTGATTAGATCAAACCCACTCAGGTAACCTGGGATAATTTCCCCATCTCAAGGTCTGTACCCTTAGTCTCATCTATAAAGTTCCTTTTGCCATGTCAAGTAATATATTCAGAGGTTATGATTGTGGGAATTAGGGCACAGACATCTTGGAGCTATCATTCTGTCCACTATAGCCCTCCCCCACCTTTTCTTTCTTCCCACAGTACTTCCTCCAAAAATAATTTCTGCTGATATGTGGTTGCATTGGAACTTGTTTAATTTTAAATAGTATTCCTTTGGTTTTACTAGATAAAACTATTATAAGCTACAAGTACTTAATATGTGTTTATGTAAGGGTGAATGAGTGAATGAATACATATTATGGCTCTCAAATCTGATAAATTACAAACCACAGTAGTAAAACAAACTCCAGAAAGACACAAAACCACCATGAGTGGTGTCAGCAGAGAAAGTAAGAATTTTAGAGGAAATTGCTTAGTTTATGGAATGACTAAACGAGAGGTAAGGAATTCCGTTATCAGTAGCATTGTATTCCTTTATCTAATTACTATGGCCCCTGTAGTAGTATATCAAGACTCAGTCACAGTCTTTTGTGTTATTTTAAAGTTGGCCATAAGAAAATAAAATGGAAATGTTTCTTCATCCCTCAGCATCCTTTACAGAATCATAGAAATTTAGAGCTGGAAGGGATCTATGGCCAATTCTCTTGAGCTAAATAAAGGTAAGATTACTGCCTAAAGGAAAGATAGGCTGAAGATTTTGGAATTTGTTAGGGTAGCTTAAATAGTAGTAGTTGAGATATAATATTGCTTAAAGTGAGAGAAAGCATTAAGAGGAAGAATGCCCCTTGCCCTTGATTGAAAATGACTGAAATCCATTAATTTTCAAAATGTATAATTATTAAAAAGTCTGTCTTTCATATCTGTGCGAATAAATATTAAGCTGTAATATGTGAATTACCTTAGTTACTGAATGTTAAGCTGCAAGGCACAAAAGCAGATTTTAATGTAGAGAAAAATTCAGTGCATTAAATTGAGGTCATATGTGCCAGTGATGTATGACTTACAGGAAGCAATAAAAAAGGGGGAAAAAGAAGTAAATGGTATACTTTTAAGCTGATGGGACCCATTTTAAGGGTGGAATTTAAATTGCTGTTCTTTAAAAGTTGAATTTTTGCCCCCCTCACTATATTAGGGGGCAAAGGTAGGGGGACTCTGATCAAAGTAGACCTCTCCCCTCCCCCTTCAGGGTATACTTCTTAAAGTCGACAAGCAAGCTGTCTTTGTTTGCTGTTCCTGAGCAGAAAGAGGTGATTGATACCATTTTTATATATTTAAACTTATTCCTTACATTCATTTGGATGAGAGAGGTCCTTGTAAAATAATGGTGTCTAGGTTAAATACATCTCCCTGGATGTCTCTCCTGCCCGAGGCCGTAATCCTATGACAACATTTTATTTTCACGACATCTTAAATACAGATGTTTAAATTTTTTTTTTTTAACTCAGGAATAGTGTGCTTTTATTAACGGTATTGATGATTGATTTTGAATGTTTTTACTTCAAAAAGCCAAATCTCCTGGTGGGTGGAATTTTATGAAGCACCTGTTAAGCTTTAGGGAGGAGGACCTTTTTGGCAGCAACCCAAAATACATATTTAAACAATGAGCCTGCCAAAGTCAGGAAATTATAAAACAGTTTTGAAATTGCAGAATCTGCTTTTTTTATTACCCCTCAGGTTTCTTTTGCAGCTTGGTTATAAGTTCTTTCACATGGGATTTACTAATGTTCTTACTATTTAAAGACCAGATTTAGAAAAATAAAATCAAGTTTGGAGATCTCTTTGGGTTTATGTGATAAAAAACCATTCGACTTTAAACTGTACTGCCCTCCTAAGAGTCTAGGCTCACTCTCCCCACACCTTGCAGGGAATCTATTACTCATTGGCTCCTGGCTGGCTCCTTTGAATGGCATTGCCCCTCAGGGTCTCCAGTTTCCCTCTGTGAAGTAAGCAGTAGTGGTGTGTGGAACACTGCTAGGTAAAAAGTGTGCCCAAAACAGTGTGGAAAAGCTCAACACTTGGAAAAATGGGGGAAACCTGCTGAGTGAGTTTCTTGGCATATTCCATTTGACCTGGATCTTTCAACTTCTTAACTCTCTCTCAAATTCACTGTTTCTGCTCCTACTTCCAGAATTTAAACTCCGGGACCCAGAGGCCAGATGGCAATGGGATATTTATTGTCTATTCCAGCAATGGACTGTTCTTTGTGTACTATTGGATTGCGGGGTGGGGCATTTGTAGTTGTATTCTGTTAAGCAGCCCGTTTTAAGTATTATGATTTCATCATGCACAGAGAGCAGGAATTGTTTGAACTTTGGCACCCTATCTCCCCCCCCCACCGCGTCCAGCAAACCAGAACACTGGGTAGATGGTGGTTGATAAAGGTGGCAAGTACAAGAGTTAACAGAGTGAGTACAGGAGTGAGAACACCATCTAAGCATGGGTTATCATCAGATTCTCAAAGGCTTACGATTGGAGTTGGTAGAAATTTCCAAAGTTCTCTTAGGGTAGAACATTTGTACAGTCATTCTATTTCACACAGGGAAAGAAGGCAGGGAAAAAAAACACAGAAAGGGAAATCCATAATTCATATTCTCTGATCTGTTTGTGTTTTCAGCTTCCTAAGGTTCATTGGCTAACACCATCAGCTATCTATTAAATATTAGGAATGGGAGTTTTAAAAATATCTAAGGCACCCCTCCCATCAAGCAATTTGCTTTTTATTCTCATAGGACACCCATCCTGTTTGAAATTTTGTCCTGAATTAACAACAAATGTAAAGGCCTTAAGGTGGCAGTGCATCGAATGCAAGACATGCAGTGCATGTAGAATCCAAGGCAAAAATGCAGTAAGTATGGCTCTCAATAGTCCATCTCCAGGTAAATTGTTAATTTTTCAGTGCTGAGATTTTTCTTTTTTATAGAACGTTGCTATTTTCTTTTTAAAGTTTTAAATACACATGATGTCAGACTGCAGCTGGGATCTTGGTGCACCTTCATTATATTGTATCATTGTTAATCCAGTAACATAAGAATTTTCGGCCTTTTGCAGTTGGCTTCAGTCTCAATTAGTCTCTAATATGTTATATTACAGGATAATATGCTTTTTTGTGACTCCTGTGATAGAGGATTCCATATGGAGTGCTGTGACCCACCACTTTCCAGAATGCCAAAAGGTGAACTTTTAAACCATATTAAAAATGTGTTTTATTACATACTGGTTAGCCTTGGCCTGATGTCGACGGCTCAGAGGTATACAGGTTCCTTAAGCATTTTTTTCATCCCTCCCACCTTCCCTATACTATGGATTTGGCACAGGTTGTGAAGAGGGGAGTATAAAAGCATTAGTTTGGGGGTTTTATTTATATGATAAAGACTCTGATTGAGACCCAGGGATGAAAAAGACTGTCCCTCTCTCCAAACCACTCCCTTATTAGAATAACTTTGGATTTTGTAGGTCAAAAGTTTAGAACACTCTCTATATTATTCAGCACAGTGTTTAGAGGTAACAAATTTTGTATTTTCAGTGATGATAACGATGACTCCAAAGTCCTATAACAGGAAGCCATCACCATTTTCTTGGCCATTACTTGATATTTTGAATATGAGCGTCTGACCTATCCTAGAGCTGACTGTGTCTGATGGAATATGGATTTTCTTCTGTGTTTATTGTGTTAGTCAGCCTAGCTCAGCCTTTCCCCCCTCATTTTACAATCTATTATGTGAAACATTTAAAAATACTTTGCCTTTTTATTATAAAATTTATACATTTACATTGTGGAAGATTTAGAAAATACAGATAGATAAAAAAAGAAATAAAAAGAAAAATCAATTGGAAATTCCTTCCCTGCCTCCACATATACTTTAAAGAGAAATGGAACATTCTGTACATGTTTTTGTAACCTTATTTCCACCCCCCAACCCCTCTTAATAATACATTGTAAGCATTCCTACATCATTAAATGTTCTCTAAAACATAGTTTTTAATGAGTGTGTAGAACTCCAAAGTGTAGAGCAGTGGTTACAAACCTGGTGACTGTGGGCCTTAGATAAGCTTTGTTGGCATATTATTTTTAAAATTTCAAATTTGAGTCCTCTAGGTAGGACATGCATGCTCCAATTTGCCACAATCTCACTACTCCATGTTGTCTTATTTTCCAACTTCACATATGTTGTAAAATCTAGGTGCTTCCTGAAGGTATTTGATTTTCCAACCCCTTGTGTAAATGAGCTGTAATTTATTTAGCCAATCCCCTATGGTGGATATTACAAATGTTTTCAATTTTTTCCATCCACAATTATTTCCTTAAAACAAATTCTTAGGGGATGAATTTCTGGATCAAAAGCTATATGCATGAAAGACTGCATCAGATAGTTTTCTGACTGACCGCCAGCATGTGAGGATACCTGTTTCTCTGTATCATGACCAACACTCCCCATTACTATACTTCGAGTCTAAGACACTTTGTTTTTTACATGTTAACGTCTTTGAAATCAGATGCATCTTATAGTCTATGCCTAGAGTATCTTGGATTTGATGAAATATAGTGTTATTTTAAAAATTTTTACCAATCTGATAATAGAAAAAAGATGTCTGATATTTTTTTCTTTAAGTAGTGATATTGAACATTTTTTGTCTTTGATTCTTGGCTGTTTGTATATGATCATTTGTAAAGTACCTGTTTTTATCCATTAGTCATTTTTCTGTTGGGGTTTTTACCTTTTTTCTTCCTGATTTACAGAAGCATTCTCTCTCTCTCTCTCTCTCTCTCTTTTTTGGTAGTCAAATTCATGTATCTTTATTTATGGCTTGAGTTTTAAATGTCAGTCATGCTTAGATTATATAAATATCCACATATTTTTCCTAGTACTTGTAACATTTTATTTTTCATATTATAATATTCATCTGTCTAGAATTTATTTTTGTAAAGGATATGAAATAATTCTTTTCCTTCCAGACAGATAGCGATTTGTTCCATCACCACTTATTGAGTTGTTTCATCCTTTCCCCACTGATTTGAAATATGACCTTTTTGATGTGCTAAACTTCTATAGGCTTCGGTTGTTTTGGTCTTTCAGTTCTTATCCATTGACCTATTTCCTTATGCTAGATGTATAGTTTTAATTATCGTAGCTCCACAGTACTTAAAATTTTTAAGTCTTAATTTTAAAATGATATTTTATACTGGTAATTTTTTTAGCATTGGAAATTTCCAGAAAGAGATGATAAAACAAATACTTTTTTTTTTCTAGAAGTTCCAAAAACTGATTGACTTGAAAACGTCTCCCTCAAATCAAAAGATGTATAGTGTCTGACAGGGGCGAGTTTTCAGGTGTGTTTATGTGGTGGTGAGAGGCTTAGTGACACGTTGGGAACAGCTTTATGGAAGGCTTCTGAGATAGGGACAGCCTGTGCTCTCACCACCTTGACTCCAGGGAAATTGACCTTTAGTCATGGCTTCCTGAGGAGAATGACAAAAGGGAATGACCCACTTTTGGAATAAGGTTCTGCATACAAGCATCCTTGGGCAGCTTATTACAGCAGCAGTTTATATTTAATAACTTCTCCTAAAATGAAACATTAAAATATTTTTCTCATATATATATTAATTCAGGGATGTGGATTTGCCAAGTCTGCAGACCAAAGAAAAAGGGAAGAAAACTACTTCATGAGAAAGCTGCACAAATAAAACGACGATATGCAAAACCCATTGGACGACCGAAAAATAAATTAAAGCAACGATTGTTGTAGGTTGAGATCTTATCAAAAGAAATCTTTTATGTTGTGCTTTAAAATATAGGTGATTGTAACGCCCTTAGATTCCATTGGACTTTTTAAGCATCATTTTTTCAAATTCAAGGGATAAAAAATGTTTCTTTTCGCATAAGCTGTGGAAATTTTTTGAAAATGACATTTTTAAGTACCATTGGCATTTTGGGGTCTTCTGTTGGCAGTAGCTATGATACTAAGTGACATTTTTCAAGCAGCAGGATGGAAGCAGAACATAAGAATTGGAAATAATTGTTCAGCCTACTTTATTACTGGCTGAGCATTAGAAGAGCTTAATTATATAAATATTTTCCTAGGAATTCTAAAACAAGAGATGGATTTGTCCACGTCTGTGGTGAATCTCTTTTATCACTCCAGATAACATTTTAGAAAAATACCTCTATCTTCTGATGGTAATGTAGTATTACTGCTTTTTAAGATCCCTTTTTACAAAATGGGAGCTTCTGAGAAAACTGCAGATGACTGTTTGCCCCCAAAGAGTTAGACAGGACCATTTGGCAAGTGCACGCGTGTGTAGACATACATTTAAAATAATATATTTGCAGTGGCCTGCAGATATACTCTAATAACCATTCCCACTATCCTGTTGCCATGTAATTGCCAATAAAGCCCAGTAGAGCATTTAGCAGGAGTTAGTTGGAAAAGTAGAGAAAAGATAAGAGGTGAAATGAATATATTTTAACCTGTAGAGAGCATACATTTGACTATCATCATTAAGGTGTTTACAAATGAAATCAGTAGACTGTCACACCTCTGTAGGCTTAGCAAAAGGGTCATTGTCATTTAGGAATGAACATGTGCTCTGCGCACACCTTGAACACACAGCAAGAATCTTACTCACTTGCTTACTCTTTTTCCCCCTTTTATCTGAAGCAGTTCACCATACTACCTGCTCTCAGAAGAGAACAGTGTCCTTCTCTACCTTTACCTCCCTAAGGAGAAATAGAGAATGCAGACCCCTTTCTAGGGGTTTCTATGAAACTTTGTGAAAACCCTTTAACCGTAGACATTTTAAAATGGATTTTTCTTAATTTCCAGAGGCAAACATGAAACATACTTATGAATAAAATCTTTGCTATTAGTATCATTTGAAGTAGAAGTTATGTTTTTGCATTCATCCTGTGGAAGCATTGTTCTCGAAATGGGACTGTGTCCTCGGGGCCCAATTAAAAAAACCAAATGAGGATATAAACTTTCTAAACAAAGGACACAGCTGAAAATTGCATCTGGCACCAATCCTAACTTTTTGTTTGTCCAAAATTGTCCTTTGAGCTTAGGAATTTTTAAGACAGTCTAGGGAGTTTTCCTTTTACATGCTTTATAAGCATATTATCCTTTCTGGGCAATCGATTCCAGATACAGTCCAAATGCAGCGTTCTGATGTAAAACATTCGAGCCTGGATGAGTTGTTTGTTGGTAACCCTCGCTGCGTCTTCTAGTGACACTGGAGATCTCCAGCATTAACCTGATTTGGGCGAATCAGTGGCGTCAGGCGAATCCTGGCAGTTGAGCCACCTCAGATGAGCCTAGTGGCTGCACCATCCTCTCCCCTTCAGCTGACTGCTGAAATTTGTTCGTTAAATCTTTGTGTAACAAGATAACCACTAAAATGTACTCTTCTGTCTGTAATTAAGATGTTTTTATAATTCAACATCATATCATTTTTAGGCTTCCATTTCTTCATTATTAACTTTGAGCTAAATTGATGATTTTGAAAGTACATTCCTGGGCCCAAGCATTTTCATAATTCACATGCATATGCTTCTCTATTGTGTAAGATTCTGCTACGAAATGGCCAGCTTCCCCAGCCCTAGCTAAAGCGAAGGCAGTCCGCTGCTGTTCATGTAAGCAGCTGTGTTAGTGGAGTGACCTCTAGTCTCTGTTGACCACACGGCAGTATGGGCAGAACCCAGCACCAGATGACATGAACTATCAGTCAGAACCGGGGTGTAAAGATCCTGACGCCCAGTGTCTGATAATGACCATGGTAAATGTGCTGCTTCTTCACCAGACTTTCCATGTCATGTCTGACCCGCTGTAGCTTTCCTTTAATCATTTCTTCGGTTTTTTGCTATTGTTGTCCTTTTTTCAGTAATATTTTATGCTGTAGTTAACTGTCTTCTCTCCTAAGAGAGTATTATTGGTTATCATCCTAAGCATAAACTGCTGAGAGGAAGAGGGTATATGTTTTATTGTTTTCTAAGAAACAGTACCAATTTATAGACATACCCAAATTCTATTTATATAAATTTTCAAACTGAGTTAAAAATTGCTGTTAACTAGAGATTAGATAAGCTTATTCTTTTGCTTCTGGATAACACATATGACTTATTTCCTCTAATACTTTACAAAAGACATTTCAGGAAATCATAACTACTTGTGACCACACAAGGGACAACTTATTTTCATTTAATTATAGTTAAAGCATTGGGTGTTTTAGTCTCTCAAAATTTGTCTTGTTTATATTGCCCTTAGGCCTGGGAGAACCATGACATGCAAATGTAGTTGTTGCTACCTTTTTCAACAGAGAAACACCTAGGTGGTGGCACATACACAAAAAAGCCAGTTCTTGAGTTTAAGCACATTGAATGCATCTAGTTGCTATAAATTTGTTTTAGATACCTTTATAATTCTACTATTAAATGCTGATACTATTCTCTAAATTTCTGCCTAGGTCTGTAACCAGTGATGAAGGATCCATGAATGCATTCACAGGAAGGGGGTCACCTGGTAGGGGTCAAAAGACTAAAGTCTGTACCACACCTTCATCTGGTCATGCTGCATCTGGGAAGGACTCAAGCAGCAGATTGGCTGTTACAGACCCCACTCGGCCTGGTGCCACCACCAAAATCACCACCACCTCCACCTACATTTCTGCCTCTACACTTAAAGTTAACAAGAAAACCAAAGGGCTCATTGATGGCCTTACTAAGTTTTTTACACCATCACCTGATGGTCGCAGATCACGAGGTGAAATAATAGACTTTTCAAAGCACTATCGTCCAAGGAAAAAGGTCTCTCAGAAACAGTCATGCACTTCTCATGTGTTGGCTACAGGTACCACACAAAAGCTAAAACCTCCACCTTCTTCACTCCCACCCCCAACCCCCATCTGTGGTCAGAGCCCCAGTTCACAAAAGTCCAGCACGTCCACTTCCTCTCCCTCTCCCCAGAGTTCTTCCAGCCAGTGCAGTGTGCCCTCCCTGAGCAGCCTTACCACTAACAGCCAGCTGAAGGCACTCTTTGATGGGCTTTCTCATATCTATACCACTCAGGGCCAGTCTCGCAAAAAGGGACACCCAAGTTATGCACCACCCAAACGTATGCGTCGTAAAACTGAATTATCTTCCACGGCAAAGTCTAAAGCCCATTTCTTTGGCAAAAGAGATATTAGAAGTAGGTTTATTTCTCACTCCTCCTCCTCTAGCTGGGGGATGGCTAGAGGACGTATTTTTAAAGCAATTGCTCACTTCAAGCGAACAACTTTCCTTAAAAAGCACAGGATGCTAGGCAGATTAAAATATAAAGTGACCCCTCAGATGGGAACCCCCTCACCAGGGAAGGGGAGCTTGACAGACGGAAGGATTAAACCTGATCAGGATGATGGTAAGCAAAAGGTCAAAGCTCCAACCAAACCTGCGTCCCGTCCCTTTCTCCCCAACCCCCCAAAAAATAAACCAGTCAATTCCTATTTGTCACATAGGTCTTAGCTATTTCTCTTGTTCTCACTTCACTTTCATACAGAAGCAGTAAAACTTTGACCTTTTTCTAATGCTCACTAAACCTCCAAAATGTTGTTTTTCCAACTAATACTCTCCCACCTTTTATTATTTATTTCCATTCGTAGTAACACTAGGACCCCCAGATGCCTTCATAGCGTTGCTTATGGCTTTGTAGTCCCGCATGAGTAGCCACTGTCATGCTTCCGCCGTGTTCTCTCCCATGCCGCCTCTGCAGCCTCAGTGCTGCTTGGCCGTGCGCTGTCAGCGCTTCCTGCAGGGGGTATTCCAGCTCTTCATTGCCCTCTGCTCCATTGCTTTCTCATGACAGAGTTCATCCTGCTTTCGTCTTCTCAACAAAGCCTGATCTGTGACTCTGTGAAGTGTGCTTTTGGATGTGAGTGTGTCTGTGTGTGTATCCACCTTAGGGAGAAAACTGATTTCATAATTTCATTGAACAAATTGGCCCGTTACATTTGACACCCTTTATAAAACAAAAAACAAAAATGTGTCATTTGGACAAAGTGGTAGTATTTACTGTCTCCAAACTAAGAATGGGAATGCTATAACTAGACATTGATATAACGTCTAATCTTGGTTGAAAACTATGATTTTGCTTTGTATTGCTCTTACTTTCCCTCATATATTTTTAAAGCTGTAAAAAGATGACAGTGATAAATTCAAATAAAAACTTGGGTATAACAGGGAAAGGGTACTGCTGGATCTATGAGCAGTGCTTAGATGTAAAAGCTAATAGAGCTCAAACAAAAAGATCCCTATTTGCCCACTATGCTAATTTGGTACCATTTTGGTAATATTTGGTGGTTACTCATGATTCAAGTCAGTGAATACACTTTCTGCTGGTTTTAAATGACAGATACTGAAATAAAAATAAGCATCAAACAAGAAAGTACAGATGTAAATGTGATTGGAAACAAGGATGTCGTTACTGAAGAGGATTTGGATGTTTTTAAGCAGGCCCAGGAACTTTCTTGGGAGGTAAGGCCAGGATACCACGTTATAGCAACAAGTCTCATATGTGGCTTCTAACTATTAATATGCAATTACTGTGTTGATTTTGTAGAGGATCCCCCTCAAAATCCTTTGTGATTCTTTAATTGTTAAGATGTCATTTTTGTTGACCATACGTTCAAAAGCAATGACTTTGTAGAATTGTCTCCACTCTTAAATGTAGGTAAGGGATCAGTTGGTCTCACAAAATAGACCAGAGTAGCACTAGTTGAGACAGATTTCAAAAAACACTTCTAAGTGTGAAGGAATAGATTTCTGATTGTTTTTGCCTAAATCTAGAAAATAATAATTTAAAATCATTGACAAGAAGAAGAACATCACTTTTAAATTTACCAATGCTTCTTCCAACACAGATGGCCAGCCATATGAAAAATGTCTACTATTTTTAACTCTTTGGCATTGCTGAAAGCAATATTGTGTTTCGTGATCAGTTGTAGTCACTTTTAATTTTCTTGTCCAGTAATTTATTTGAGTGGTTCCACTTAAAATATTAACTCTACTTAAGTTATTGCCCCCCAAACATTGAAAAGTGAGGCTATTGGACTTCTCAAAGACAAATTTTTATGAATTATGAATTTTTTGTGTCAATAGACTATATTCAGTTTCTATGGCCAGTATTGTCAGGTAGAATCAGAATCCCCACCCCACTTCCTTTTTTGTGAGGTGGGGTTGTCTATAGGCTCTTAAGCTTTATTTTTTAGTAGCAGCCAGTTGGGCTAAATACTTCTGATGATTTCTGCCTTAGGAGTTATTGTATATTTCCATTTCTCATTCTGCCCCTATCAGGATGCTTTGTATTAGTTTTCCTTCAGCTAAGATAAGTGTCAAATTTCCCCCAATCATTAAGACTTGAAGTCCTTAAATAGTATCTTTTTTTTTTTTTGGCCTATTTCTGACATTCATGTATAAACACGACAAATAGTAGGCCATCATCTGAAAGATACTACTAAGTCTAAAGCCCTTTCATTCCAGATAGTAGTAACGCTCCCTTTTTTATTCAAGAAATATTTCTCATTCCACATCAGGCGCTGTACTGGACACTCCCATAATGATCAGGCAGGCAGAGTTCTTAACTTCATGTAGCTTACTTCATGGGAGTAAAAGAAATAAGAGGAGACAGATAGTAAACTGCAAAGTTCACAATTGATTATTTCATTACAGTTGGGACAGATATTACTTAGTAGAGGAACGGGAACAGAGGAACAGTAAGAGTGTTTAATAGCCATGTCATTTTATAACCTCAGTTTTTTAGGTTTCTTTTGAGACAGGGTCTTGCTGTATTGCCCATGTTAAAGATTAGTGGCCTGACCATAGCTCACTGTAACCCCAAACTCCTGGGCTCAAGCAATCCTCCTGCCTCAGCCTCCCAAGTAGCTTGGACTACAGACGTGCACCACTACGTCCAGCTAATTTTTCTCTTTTTTGTAGAGACGGGCTCACTGTGTTGTTTAGGCTGGTCTCAAACTCCTGGCCTCAAGTAGTCCTCCTACCTTGGCCTCCCAGAGTGCTAAGATTACAGGCGTGAACCACTGCACCTAGCCTCAGTTTTTTAATACATTGCAACAGATTGTTAAATCCAGTTCAATAGATATTTATATGTATTTATTTGTATCATACTTTTTTCCCATCTTTGTTATATTGTTTCTGAGGGTATTAGTTTAGTTTGTTATCTATGACTCTTTTACAAAGGTGATTATTATTTCACAAGAGCTTATAGTGTTTTTTTTTAACAATATGAAAATTCGTTTTCTTAATCATTAGTGTTCTGGTCTTAATAAGTTTTGACAGTCACTGGTAAAAGAACCAAAATGTAAGTGAAGTATGTCCTCTTCTCATACTTATATTTTATTATTTTTCTTTCTCTCTGACAGAAAATAGAGTGTGAAAGTGGGGTGGAAGACTGTGGCCGTTACCCTTCCGTGATAGAATTTGGGAAATATGAAATCCAAACCTGGTATTCCTCGCCTTACCCACAGGAATATGCAAGGTAATGGAATAAGCCTGGCAGGTATATAACTTTAACATCATATATGTGAGAGACGAAGAGTCTTTATTCTAAAGCAGAAAGTAGATGATTTTAGGAAATAAATTTTGGTAGTCGGCGTAAGTGCTTCTAAAACTATTGCTTTTGCCAGCACCTTTTATTTCTTGTTCTATGTAAATTCTTACACTCCTTAGTCACACAGGCATCGTAAATTTTGCCATTTAGCTTCCTCTCCTTGATTAATTGGCTGAATGTTGGTTTTATATGAAACCAAATCAGGGAAAAAAATGTAGCTATTGTAAAATATTTGGTAAAGTTTCTTTTCCAGTATCCTTTTTCATTTTCTTAATTTGGCCTGTTTTATCTCTGATTTCTGCCATTCTGTTTTTAAGGTTTGTACAGAAATTTAGCAAAAGAAGGAAAAACAGGATAAAGTAGATGGGAGTTCATAGCCTTCCTGAAATCTTTACTTTTAGAGCCAATTATGACTAACTTATTAAAAATGAAGAGAAAATAATGGTATCAGCATTTTCATTTGTCTTGAACTAAGATTAGCTGTGAGATTGTCTTGAACTAATATATCCCCAGATGGGTATATTATGAATAGATTCCTTCCATCAGCTACATCAGGGTACACTTTATTAATTACCTTATCAAATGTTTTAGTCTGCAAAGGTCTCAGTAAATATAAACTTGATTTTCTTCTAGAATAGATCTTTTTCTTTACCACGTGGTCTGGCCAGTCATGTAACTGGACAAAATGAGAAGGGTGTTCCAGAAGTTAAGTGGCAAACTAAGAGTCAAGAGTCTTGGTTTCTCTCCCCAGCTTATACCACTTGGCTGTGTGTTCTTGAACATTTTTTTTTAATGGGTAATCTTTAATTTGTATAGATAATTATAAGTCATGTGCTCTGAGAACTTTGAATAAAATAGGCACATAAGTGCAAGATTTAAAATTAATATTAACTGTTTCTGTTATCTCTCTCCAAAACCTTTTCCCCCTTTCTTATACCCCAAAGACCTTGCAAGTGCATGTAAACATTTTCTTACTCATTGTACCCAGCAGTGCTTATTTAAACATGCAAAGGGTACAAACAAGAAGTGTTCCTATTTTTAAGGTGGGGAAAAAAGTCAGCGGGGGAGAGAAGGCTATTTGTTTCTGAAAGAGACAGTAGATTTGGTAGAAAGCAAATTAGGTCTTTTGACACTTTCTGCCCTGCATTTACTGCCTTAGACATATATCAATCTATGATAATAACTTAAAAGTAACCTCATCCAGAAGTAGAAACAACTAAGTTCTAGGACTTCTCTGCCTCATAAATATGCGGGTAATTTTTAAAATAATAAATTCAATTCTCTCTAAGTTTGAAAAATTTGCATGGTCACCTGACAGGATAGCATTCTTATTGTCAAATTTTAGGGTGGTGTTTCCAAGTCTGATCTTTCTTTCTGTAGGATATTTTTAAGGAAAGAAATGATTTGTTCACAAAGTAAAGGCAGCACATATTATGGATTATATTGACAAATAGCGTAAGGTTGTTCTTACATTCTCTTTACTACTGGCTTTCTTTTCCTTTTTCTTTTCTTTTTCTTTCTTTTTTTTTTTTTTTAAACTATTTCAAATCTTATTATACAGCCCTTTATGACTTAGAGAAAATTGAAAATTGAAAATTAATTTCTCCCGCCGAACAGTACAATCAATCTGATAGATTCTCTGATTTTTAAACTTTAACAGATTACCAAAGCTTTACCTGTGTGAATTCTGTCTTAAATATATGAAAAGTAAAAATATTTTGCTAAGACACTCAAAGAAGTGTGGATGGTTTCATCCTCCAGCAAATGAGATTTACCGAAGGAAAGACCTTTCAGTATTTGAGGTAAGGATGTGTAAATAAAAGCTCAGCTTTTTGAAACCTAGTACTCCTAATTGTTGACCATGGCCTGATTTGTGTCTAGAAGGTACAAGGTATATTTAATTTTGGCATTGAAATTCAACTGCCCTTTAAAATATCTCCATGTCTTTGGAATGTTTATCAAACCATAATAAGCAACCATTTAGATTGACTAAGAATCCCTACTTCATCACATTATCATTTTTGTCTTCCCCCAAATCCCTGTCTACACCAGATATATTCACCAGTGAATTTATGATCTCCGCAGCTCTTTTTAAATTCAACTTTCTTTGGCAGGAGAAATTAGCTTTGTTCAGCAGCTCCAGCCAATGTCTGGCAGGTGCTCACTCTTCCAGGGAATTGAGCAGCTGTACATATCTCCTCAGTACACAACCACCTGTGTTTGCATCCACTTCTTGGCAGGGTGGATAATCCTTTTGGTGAGACCCCAGCAGATGTTGGGACTCCCCCACCACCCACCCATCTGGGTGGATGGCCACCCCTGGAGAACTCTGCTGTTCACAGGAACCCCTTGTGGCCATATGTCTGTCATTGTGGGTTTCTTGAAGACATTTTGTATTTCCAGAATTGATTTAGTAGCAGAAGGTCTTTGCCTTTATATAGTTTCATTGTTTAATTATGTTTCTGCTGTCAGTTTCAGGGATCCAGTTTAGCTGAGTCAGTTGTACCTTGAGGAGACCATACCTTTCTTTCACATTACTGTCTATTTACAGGGCTTCTTAATTCTCTCCTTTTATCCTCTTCCCTCTAAGTTGCACACTTCTGTCACCCTGCTTCATATTCTCCACCGCGACCATCTTGGTGTGTGCATTGTTTTTCATTCCTGGCTGCTTAGAACAAACCTTCCTTGTAGAGCAGACATGATGTTTTCTTTCTCTGAAATATTTTACTTTAGGATTCTCTCTTTTTCTGAATTGTTCAGACTGAAGTTTATTCTGCCCCACAGCTCTCTCTATTTCTGGCCTGCAATGTCTTGCCATTATGTTTAATAAAGGGAAGGTTATAGATTTCTCACATAGACCACGCTCCCTCTCTCAGACAGGGGCCCACTAGTTTTTCCCCAAGACTGATCAGAGAACACAGGAAACTCCAGCTGTATCTTAGGATTTTTTAAAGCCCTTCCTCCTGGTTGTACCAGGCTGTTTTGGCAAGCTTGAAGAAGGAAGGCAATTCTTACCGGGAAGGTTAGATGGTATGTTTTTTTTTTTTTTTTTGTTGAGACAGAGTCTCACTTTGTTGCCCAGGCTAGAGTGAGTGCCGTGGCGTCAGCTTAGCTCACAGCAACCTCAGACTCCTGGGCTCAAGGGATCCTCCTGTCTCAGCCTCCCGAGTAGCTGGGACTACAGGCATGCGCCACTATGCCCGGCTAATTTTTTCTATATAGATTTTTTTAGTTGTCCATATAATGTCTTTCTATTTTTAGTAGAGACGGGGTCTCGCTCAGGCTGGTCTCGAACTCCTGACCTTGAGCAATCCACCCGCCTCGGCCTCCCAGAGTGCTAGGATTACAGGCGTGAGCCACCGCGCCCGGCCTAGATGGTATGTTAATTCTTGCTAAAGGCTAGGCATGGGGTTTCTCAACCCGGACCCTATTGATATTTCAGGTTGGATAGTTCTTTGTTGTAGGGCCTGTGCTGTACATTGTAGGATGTTTAGCAACATCCTTGGCCTCTGCCCATTAGATGCCAGTAGCACAACCACCTCCTCGAATTGTGACAACCAAAAATGTCTCTAGACATGGCCAAATGTCCTCTGGGGGGGCACAATCACCCCCAGTGAGAACCACTGGCCAGAAGGAAAGCTGAATACATGTTTCCTGACCTTCCTGTTGTTGTTAGTGTTGGGATGCTGCCCAGCCAGCCCCAACCAGTTGAGATGACAGAGCTGCTCTCTGTTGAGGCTTCACTAATGTCACAAGTTCAGCCTTCCTGTTAGCTCCTTCCTTGATGCCTTGGATCTTTTCTTCTAACCAAAATCAGATAGAAATCACTGTTTCATTGTTTTCCAAAGGAAAAAAAACACAGTATTGGCCTTAAGTAATTATTAAATAAGTCAGCATGAGTCAGCATTGAGGTTGAAACTCTCACAAATCCATGGAAAGTCTTCTCAGAGCCAAGAGAATCTGTCTTGTTAGGCTGGTAAGAATGGTCTGCTCTTTCAGGGCAGGTGCTTTTGGACCATCCAGAGATGAGAGGGCAAACATCAGAAAGAGGTTTATAAAATTTATACAAATAAGGACTTGGATTTGATAAGTATCAAGGTCCCTAGTCTAGAATCTGAGTTAATACTTAGGAGTACAGCATGTGGGGAACTTTCATTTAGCAGTTTCCTAAGTAACTTTAGAAATAAATGAAGAATAATCATAGATTACTATTTTCCTATCTTTTCTTTTTATTCCTCTTGTATTAGACCTTTCACAACCGATCAAGACTTTTGCTTTGGCATTGTCATCTCTCTGTTTTTTTCTGGTTCACAGATATATGCATCTCCGTCTTTCCTTTTCTGTAAAATACTGCCATTTCCAAAAGGACCATACTCCCAAATACATAAAACCTTCCTTTAATTAAAGAGAGAATTGTATCCTCTGTGTCCATTGCCCATATTTGATTATGTTGCTATGTGTGGGACTTAGGTTATATCCAAGGGAAATAGTTATATGAAGTCTAAAAATAATTTGTGCAATATGAGAACCCATATGGTCCACAGGAGACCTGAGAATGGTCAAGTTCATTGTTAAAGAGCTCTGGTTAGCAAATATCCGTTTCCCCTAAGAAAAGTGCTAGA
Source organism: Eulemur rufifrons (assembly GCF_041146395.1). Classification (NCBI taxonomy): domain Eukaryota; kingdom Metazoa; phylum Chordata; class Mammalia; order Primates; family Lemuridae; genus Eulemur; species Eulemur rufifrons. Next base: position 15,172,477 of record NC_091010.1, read on the forward strand.
AACATACTTCTTGAATCTGCTGTGTTTTCTGTTTTTGACAAGTAACTACATTTGATCAAAGAAATTGGCATCTGTGCCTAGCCTCCTGTCTATAGCCATCAGTATCACAGCTTGATTCTTTTATTTTGAAGAGAAGTAGACTGTAATCATGGTAGTTATTGTAGGTTGAAATTCATATCACTTTCTCTGTAAGTATTCCCAACATAGAAATTTTATCTTTTCCAATTATATTTAAAATGATGCTTGGGATAAAACCAAAATGGAAGCCTCTTTGCTAATCCACACTTCTGGGGAATCAGAATAATACAGTTCATTTATTTCATTTTTATGTGAAGCCCTTTTGAGAACAACATGAAGTTTAACTTCTTTGAGAAATATTTTGATCTGTTTATATTTTTTAATACAGATTTACTTGGTTCAAATAAAGAGAGAACATGACTGATCATTTTTAACTCATCATAAATTGCAAGTAAACATTATTCCTTTGCTAGTGGTTTGGCCCTTCTTTAGATAGCATAAAGGGAAACTTAAGCTACCTTAAATTTACCCTAATTTAAGATAAAAGGTGGAATTCTGATTTGGCAGTGATAGCTGTTTTCTGGTTAACTATATTTATTTAATGAAGTGTTTTAATCTCTCAATTTAGGATTTGGAAATAAAACTGTATGCTTTCTGAAACCATATAGAAGAAACAATTTTATGTTGAGCAATATTTTTATGTTAAATAATGTTGTCTGTTTCTTTTTGCTAGGTTGATGGGAATATGAGCAAAATTTATTGCCAAAACCTTTGCTTGTTAGCCAAGCTCTTCCTGGACCACAAAACGTTGTATTATGATGTCGAGCCATTCCTTTTTTATGTCCTTACAAAAAATGATGAAAAGGGCTGTCATCTGGTTGGATACTTCTCTAAGGTAAAACAAGAGCCAGCATGACCTTCATTTTCTTTTTCAAAATGTTTTTGGTAGAGCCCAATTCTTTGAATAGGGCTTTTTTATGACTATAATTTGAATAAGTAACACATGTTTTTGAAAAGCTCAGGTTCTTGTTCAGAGTTCATTTAAAAAGACAAAAACAAAAACACTGTGCCTAGGAAGTGTGTAAAGGACCTCAGCACTGTGTGCTGTGTTGACTGTCACCATCCATGTGTCCTTATAATTGCTGCCTTGCAGACCACTTAGCATCTTTGATTTTCTCAATGTTAAGCTTGTTTGCCTTTTCCCTATAAGTGGTGTCAACATGAATATTTCAGTGTAATGTAGCATTTAAGAGGTACTTCTTCTTTCTCCTTATTGCTTTCCCTCTGTGATCAACAGTATCTCATTGAGTTAGAACATTGGCATTTGGGCTGTCAAGCTGATATAATGACTGATTTTACACTTTCATCTTTTATTCTCTGTGCTATTGTTTTAAGTTCTAAAACAATGTCACCTTTAGAAAGCCTAAATATCTCCGTCTGTTAGCATAGGGAAGATTTTGACATATTGAGGGGATATAGCTTTTTTTTTCCACTGGTTCAGAGCAATTCTCTTGCATTCTTCTGCTCAAAGGCTTCTGAGAAACAGTGACTCATATGCAGTAAAGAAAAACTAGGTTTGGAGGTGTGGGTAATGACCTTAATTTTTCTTTGGTACCTAGGAAATAGTTAAATGTACCAGGATGGCATATAAATAGAGACAATAATTATGAGACTTCTAGGCAGAAGGTAAATTACCCAAACTCTGCATTTTATTTATTTTATGGTATATTTTTTATATTAGGTAATAAATGAATTTTGATGAAACTGCTCTTGAGCAATATAAATGGAATACTTGAGAGAAGTGCCATTTTTATGGAGGATCAAAAGATAGACTATATACGAAGGTACTTATAAATTGTAGAATCAACCCAAACTTCTAAAATTAAGAATCAACCCAAAGATCATAAACAAAAATATTAATCAGGATAAATAACCACATTCATGGGAACCTGCCTCAGTGTTTTAATCCACGTATTTGGTAAAGCTTTAAAATGAAAAAGAAAGTTAATTTGCACATTATAGATTGAATAGATGACAGCGCGTTAACAGAGAATAAAATAATAAATCTATTTATATAATTTATAAAACTCTTTACCTTTTTTGTAGATTTGTAAAGATCTTTTTCTGCAAAGAGTTAAAAAGAATAGTGGTCATGATTGTCCTTCCTGTTAGAAAATCGTGTTTCCTGAAATGTCCGTGAGTTTAAACGTAGGGCTTAATGGTGCCTGCCTTCCTTATGCCGTGCTGTCCTGTTCCTGTGCCTTGCACTGGCCTCTGGGTACTACCGTGTATACAGTTGGTGGTGACTCTTGCAGTTTGAAGCTCTGCCTCTCTTCCGCCCAGGATGCCCAACATTTTACCCAGAACAAACTCAACTTTGCTCATTTTGTCACATTATCTTCTATGGTATGGCAACAGCTGCTGTCATTTCTTACTATTTCAGAATACTAATATCTTTTGGCAGTATAGTGAAACAAAGTCTTAAAAATAACCATGTTAAAAAACTAGATGAAATGAAACCGTATTCTAATGTGCCGATTAGAATGTGGAAGACTCTGGTCCTTTGGGGTTATTCTTAAGGTAAATCCTAGAGGTTATTAGAACAGCAGTTCAAGAATAGCCAGAGAGGGGCCAGGCTAACCTAGGAAGGTTCAGTGCAAATTGTTATATGCATATGACTTTCCAAGCACGTAAAAGATGACTCTAAACGAAGGAGCAGTTATTTTATCCATAGATTAGAATTTAGCTGTAGTAACATGTGTTAAGGGGGTGAAAAGGATCACTGCTGTATTGGATTTCAAAAAAAAACTCCTAAAGGTAAGAATAGTTCTGGACAAAGAAAGACATTGTATCAAGGATGAATTCTTTTAACCCAGAGTACATCTCTTTTTAGATAGAGTGACCTATTTGTCTAACTTTGCAGAGTAGACTAATTATTTGAACATTTGCCATTGATGTGCACATCCAGTGATGGACAATCTGTCTTCTTAGGAAAACACATTGTTGCTTCCTCTTCATTTTTCAGAGGCTCCGTAGACAAATATGCAAAAGTTGGGAGCGCATCTTTTTCACAAAGAAATCTTTAATTCCGCCCTGTAGGGTTTTTTCCACAACCATTTCCTATGTTCTTTCAAATAGGTTCATTAAAGATCTGGGTGTTCTGAAGTAATTCTTGGATGTGGTCGGTACCATTTGTGGTCAATCTTATTTGTGGTTTATATTTGGCCAGAGCATTCACAACCTCAAAAGCCTTTTCCAGATCTTCTCTGTGTAGGTTTTGGCAGCTTCTGTGTTCTCTGAATAAAATATTGCTGCTCTGATGCCACATCCCATGAAAATTGCAAATTCTTCTTTAAGTGTAAGAGCTGTTTCTCACCATATTCTACCTAATCTTCCTTCTGGTTTCAGACTGTTGGTAATATTTTGGTCTCACTTTTGTTTTGAGGCTTTGGGGTTTCTTGTTGTTGCCTTTTTTGTTTTGTTTTGTTTTCCTGGTTTGAAATGCAGATTAGTTATTTCTCTAGCTTTTTACTTTGACTTTTTATTCATAGGAGAAATATATTTGCACATCTACCCACGTGTATACTATTTTAGTTTCACTGGGGCATTTGCTCAAAGGCAGAAGACAGATTGCTGTTGCAGAGTTGTAGATTATTATTTGACAAGGTAGCTGGCTAAATCCTAACTTACTGTGCTGGGTGATGTTATTTTCTCCATCTCCCAAGTTACTTGAGCAAGGAAAGCATTTCTTCCATCCTGTCTGTATTTTGTTTCATTTGGTTCATATTTCCTTGGATTCTTTATTTGTTTTTACGATAATGACTTTCACAATAAAGATGTAATTGAGAGGTATGCCCAGAGTTGATGGTTTGTTGTTAGTTGATTGATTAACACACTAGGATTTTTCTGCTTAAGCCTGACCTCACCCATTGGCTCACCTTAGTGGACTGTTTTACAAGGACAGTGGCAGGTGCAGGGAATTGCCCACTTCAGCACAGCTCTGACATACTTGATCTGTTTCTCCTTCCCTCAGGAAAAGCTTTGCCAGCAGAAGTATAATGTCTCCTGCATAATGATCATGCCCCAGCACCAAAGGCAAGGATTTGGACGGTTTCTCATTGATTTCAGTAAGTGAAGTGCTTTATTTACTTTCATGATCCAGGGAGCTGATGGCTGTTACAGGAAACAGTAACACATAAAACTTTATTTAACCTACTTTATTGTTTTTATCAATAGATAATGGGTTTTCTATTTATATTTACATAGGTTAGAAAATCTTCCTCAAGTGAAAAATTTACTGCTGCTCAGTTATTGTACTCTAGGAAATTGAGACTAGATCTCTCGGCAGTGTCACTAGCTCACAAAGCCATTACCCTGAATGAACCGGCAGAATTACATTCCGTTTCGTGGTGCTCATGCTCATTAGCACCAAAAGAGGCAATTATTTGTGATTAAAGCTAAAGAGAGTGTTATTTAAAAAGATTTTCAGCTTTCTAAAATTCTGCCTCTAATCTATACAGTACAGAGCAGGAACGGTATATTTCCATTTAGAAAAACAATTCTTTAGGTAGCCTATCCTGAGCCTCTAGTAGAAATTACTCTTGTTTTGTTAATTTCCCTTTTCTATTATGGAAATTATTGTTTGTATCTAGAGGTTTCCCAAGAAATATTTGTTTTATGTAAACGTGTGTGTATCTTCTGTGCCTCCTCAGTTAAAACCAGAATAATATATAAAAGAATACAGAGGATAATGTTTTGAAAAAATCAGTGGTTTTTTTTCCTCATTTATATTATATTGGATGTGTAAATGTAGTGTTAAGGCTACATTTGGAGAATTGATTCCAAATATCCAGATAACATGACAACCAGATATTCCATGACAATAGTCATTTCTGGTCTTACAGAAATCTGTCACTAGGAACTGGGTGCTTCTTGATTACCAGGTTGCAGTTTGTCAGATTATTAACTGAAAGAAGGAAAATTTAGGACATTGCATAATCTTCACAAAGTGTATCAAATGCAAAAAAACACAATGTAAATATGCTCACAGAAAACTATGAAGAAATATTTTGCATTTAAATCTGTATTGTTAGATACTGAAAGTATAAAATAATTTCATAGCAATTTTGGACAGATATGTTTAATTTATTGACATTGAAGGATATAATTCTTTTAAAAGAAGTATTTTAATTTATTATTTTTCTATTATTAGATAACATTTTCAGTTATTAATTCGTTACCCCAGTCTTATATATTCTTTCCTGACCTAGTTATCCAGGAAACTAGTTATCCCAAGGAGGGCCATCTTACCAGGAATTCACCGTTTTTATTTTATGGAGTCCTAGCTGTAATCAGTTCTAAGGGCAAAACCATTTGTCTTGTTCTGGAACTTTTTGTGCCACCATTCATGAGTTGTTCATAAATATTATAGTTTCTGGTATATGTAGCAGCCATGCAAGTCTTAAATTATGATTGTATTTATATGCTACAGAATAAGGCAAACTCCTTTGCTCAATATTCAAGATCTTCCAACACCTAGTTCCAACTTATCCTTTAGGCTTTTTCATCTACTAATCTCTTTTTTCTCAAATATTCTGAGCATACCTCCTTTTTTTTTTTTTTTTTTTTTTCTGTCTTTGCAGTCCTTTCCTTGAAATGACCATTTCCTCATTTCCCAGCTTCTCTCTGTTCCAAATCCTACCCATTGCTAAGAGCCAGCTCAAGAGCCTCTGCTTTTTGATCCCACCTCCTGGAGTTTTATCTTGTACCCTTTTGGTTCCATATTCTGTAATATTGCACTTATACTCTATTCACCCTTTTGTGGTAATTATTGATGTAAGTGTCATACTTCCAACTTGCCGTAACCTCTTTGGATACTTTCTTCTTTGTATCTGGTATTATCCCTGTATAATAATGTGTATTAGATGTATTTTTGTTGACATGAATTGAATCCTGAAAGTGACGTGGTTACTGCCTACGATAATTTTCTACCTAAAATTTAAAAAGGACTGGTACTTACTAGGTAAAAATTCAAGCTCCAAATTCAGTCGCATCTTACTTGTACAGCATGATCTGGCACTAAGGCTTTCTACATAAGACAACAACCCAGGTAACAAAGACATTCTTTTCAAATGCTGTCTTTATTTTAACCATTTAGGTGAAAATTGTGTTAGAGTCTATTTTGTATTTTTCAACATGAACTACAAAACACATTGAAACCTTTTCTGGATGGCTCAGGGCCATCATGATGAATGCTGCCCATTAGGATATGACCAGACAATGTGGTGTTTGAGGGCTATAGATTTCCTCTTTCCTGTACCCTTGGCATCGCCCTTACACTGGAGGAGGTTTAGGAGTGTGGTGGAAGATTTGAATAAAGTTGAAAGGGGATTGGTGTTATTCCTTCAGAGAAGAGGAGAATAGGGGAAGAAATTTATAACTCAAAGAAAATGGGAACTAGGGTAAATGCAGTAGAAATTCAGTGTAAAACCAAAAGAATTTCTTGACTATAAAAGTTTTAAAGAAGATACAATAGGCTGCTGAAAAAAATTGATAGCATCTCCTTGGAAGTTGCTTAAAATGGTAGATAAATATCCTTCCAAAATAATTGCAGTCCAGTCTTTTGCAGAGGGAGGGGATGAGTCACATGACTTTTCATGATCATTTCTTACTTCATAGTTCAGAGCTTAGGGCAAGAAAGCTAACTAGGGTTGCAGGTTTTCTAAAATCTGTTTTTTTAAGGGAACTTTTACTGGTTCGATTTATTGTATTTCTATTTTCTGCATGAGCCTGCAGTCTTTTGGTCAGGGGTGCATTTTCAGTAAGTCAAATAAAGTTGTAAAGCAAGAAAATCTTTATTTTGTCTATAAAAGTTCCTAAATCAGCAAACTGAAACAAGATACCAGCAGGGAGAAAAGCTATATCTCCCATTTGCACACGATCACAGATACGGGTGGAATATACTACATTGTGTGTATACAGTTGCTCCTCGACTTATGGTGGGGTTACATCCTGATAAACCCATCATAAATTGAAAATGTTGTTAAGTCAAAAATGCATTTGATACACAACTTACTGAACATCGCAGCTTGGTTGGCCTAGCCTACCTTAAACATGCTCAGAACACTTACATTAGCCTACAGTTGGACAAAATCATCTAACACAAAGCCTGTTTTATAATTAAGTGTTGAATATCTCATGTAAGGGTATTGTACCACTAGCTCAAGCAAAGATCAAATTTCAAAATCCAAAGTGCAGTTTCTACTGAATGGTATTGCTTTTGCACCATTATAACGTTTAACCATTGTAAGTCGGGGATTGTCTAGAGAAAGAACTGCAAATATAAGGCTTTGAACCCTGTTCTCCAAGACAGTGGGAAGAGGCAGAATGGTCATCCACAGGACCAAGTGCTGCCCTGGGATTAAGAAGCTTGTCTGTGGCTTCCTAGGACAGCTCATCCAGAATTTGTCAAAGCAAGGTTCCCTAGGAGGTCATTTGCAGAGTTTGGCCAGAATGACTAAAGGGCACCAACTCCCATCCTGCTCATAAACCACCTCATGAATTTTATGACTCTTCGCCCACACATCTGGGCACTTAGGTGTGCGTACTGCTCCTGGGCTGTCACTGCTTCTAGGCCCTCTCTTATGACAGAGCCAGGAAAGAAGGAATATTTGTGTATGTACACACATATATAGGTATGTGTGTATACACATACGTGTACACATGGGTGTGTAATGCATAGACACACATACACATCTATCATAAGTTCATACCATTCCAGATAAATACCATCACAAGGTTTTATTCTATCCTCTCCCTTTCCATATTGGTAATTCTCTTTGACAGTGAGAACCCCTGACTTCCATTAACCGCCATATATTTACTCATGTGCTGTGCCCTAGAATACACATTAAGTAGTTTCTGAATTGCTGACTCATGCCACTGTGAAAAACAAACCTCCTAACTAGAGGTCAATATTTATATACAGTTCTTTTTGGCTTTACCCTGAGTGTATTTAGTCAAAATACTGTGTTTAAATGTTACTTGAGTTAGTTTCTTTTTCATCTTTTTTGCCCTTCAGTGTGGTTATATTATTCATTGAAATACATTTATACTTATTTGTTTCTGTTTGTTTTCCATTTTAGTTTTTTTCTCCATCTTTGTTAACCTTTTTTTTTTTTTTTTTTTAATTAAGAATGCAAAACGTTGACATGATTTTAAGGCCGGGTGCGCTGGCTCACACCTGTAATCCTAGCACTTTAGGAGGCTGAGGCGGGAGGATTACTTGAGGCCAGGAGTTTGAGGTTGCAGTGAGCTATGATGATGCCACTGCACTCTAGCCTGGGCAATAGAATAAGACCCCCATCTCAAAAAAATACATGATGTTAAAAGTTACAACTATATTAAAGGCCATCCTCAGAGAAGTGTCACGCCCCGCCTTGTCTTTTCCACCCATTCCCCTATCCATTCCTGCGTGTAACTGACTTGTTAGTTTCCAATTTATCCTTCCTGTGACTCTTTTTATACAAATGAGCAGACAGGTGTGTATTTTCTAATTTCTCCTTCTTTCTTACACAAAAGGTAGCATACTGTAGCCTTTTGCATTTTGTCTTTTCTAATACATCCTGGAAATCACTCCATAGAGATTTCTTATTCTCTTTTACACCCCATTGTACTCCATCATACTCATGTATGGATATACATAAGTTTATTCACCTACTGTCCTATGATGGACATATGGGTTGTTTCCAAATATGCTGCAATTTTAAAAGTACTGTAGTGAGCAATCTTGGACATATTTTGACTTACATATAGGATGTTATATATTCTTTCAGTTGTTTAGGACTCTGCGTAGCTGGGTGATGGATGAGCAGATAATGAATTAAGGCCTGCAGAGCCAGAACCCTGCTTGATGAGCAGGATACAAAACCTGTCCTCCTCGGCTGTGACCCAGGAGAGACCCAGGGAAAACCAGCTGATTCAGTCGTAGGTGGGAGAACAGTATGCCAGATGGTGGTGAGAGGTTGGCGTCATCACTCACATGTGTGTTTGTGTGTTTGCATTTATCTGATTCCAACCTGGAGGATGGAGAAGGAAGAGAAGAGTCACTTCTATCATTTTTTTACCTCTTTCATTCAACCTTATTGATTGTGGTACCCCAGTCTACACTCTGCTAAACACTAGTGACAAAAGTGAAGAAGCCATAGCTCTTGCTGGGTGGTCAAGTCCAATGACGAGTCAACAGTTGTTCTACAGTATTTTGTTCAGTATACTTTGAGAGCTCACAAGAAGTTGTGAAAACATTCCAGGCTGAGGGAACCACATATTCACAAGCATGACCACATGAGGAAGCACGTTAGATGGTTAGGTAACTATAAAAGAAATTCCAGGTGCATTAAAGACTTCAATGATTAATAAAAAACAAACACAAAAAGATTAAAAAGCTAGAAGAAAGAATATATAATTATCTCTCTGATCTTTGGAATGGTCAAGGACACCTTAAGCATCAAAGCAATGAAAGAAATCATGAAAAAATATGCTGATGGTCTTGACTATATAAAAATGTAAAACTTCTATCTAGTAAAAAGTATTAATATTTAAAAGCAAACATAACAGGCTGGATGCAGTGGCATGCACTGATAGTCCCAGCTACTGGGGAGGCTGAGGCGGGAGGATCACTTGAGTCCGAGAGTTCTGGGTTGTAGTGCACTGTGCCAATCAGGTGTCTGCACTAAGTTTGGTATCAATATGGTGACCTCCTGGGAGCAGGGGAACCACCAGGATGCCTACGGAGGGGTGAACTGGCCCAGGTCAGAAATGGAGCAGGTCAAAACTCCTGTGCTGATCAGTAATGGGGTTGCACCTGTGACTAGCCTGCACTCCAGTCTGGGCAACACAGCAAGACCCTGTCTCTAAAAAGGAAAAAAATAAGCAAACATAACTGGAAAGATGTTTGCAACATATATGCCAGGCAAGAGTTTGATAGCTGTAGTGTTTAAACAAATATAAAAGGGAGATTTGATAGTATTAAAACATAAACCCTAATAGAAAAATGGGCAGAGGACATGAACACAGAACGTGCAGAAAAGGAAAATAATAGGTGGCAACAACATTGCTGACGTTTACTGAGTGACTAATATGTGCCAGCCACTTTCCTGAGAGTCCTGCAGTATTGACTCATTCAGTCCTCAGAACAGTTGCGATGCATGCTTTAACTCCATTCTATGGGTGATGAAACTGAGGTACAGTAACACAAATAATAAGTAGCACAGCTGTAATTTGAACCCAAGCACTTTAACTCTTGGCCACTACATTCCAAAGTCTCTTAAGCACAAACGACTAATTCAAACATGAAAGAAAAATTGTTGGTGACTTTAAAATGCAAATTCAAATAACTGTCATTTTTTGCCTACCAAGTTAGCAAAGTTACCTTACAGATCTAACTAAGCCAGTGTAAAATGGACACTGTTATATTTACCTAAAGAAAGTTTATATTTGTAGACATTTTCTGGAACTTTGTCAATATGTATCAAAAACATCTAACAGTTATTTTTTTTAAAAGATGATTTTTATTAAATCATGTCATTGCACTTGGTCATTTTATTGCTACAGCAAAACAAGGCCATTAAATTATAGTACTTCTCATTTTTGATTTAAGTGATTATCTCATTCTGCTCATACATTTCAAGTTTAAATGCACGCATAAAATGTTTATCAAAAAATCTAGAAAGCACTTGGATTTTTTTCTGTGATCACAATAAGGAGCATAAAATAGAATATCATCTGTTACACTAACAGTTATTTTTGAAAGAAATTTATTCTAAGGAAATCAACATTTCAATCAACATACATTTATTTCATACTTAATATAGCAACATTGTTTTATATTATTAGATTTTAAATAGGGGGCATCCTCTTTTGCTCCACCTATTATAGCAATATGAACTCATAGTAGAGAAAGTCAGAAAAATATAGTTATAATACCAGAAGAAAACGAAATCCCTCACAATCCTATCACTCAAAGAGTTAATGTTTTTCAGTACATTTGTCCTTCACACTGTCATTACTTACAATAAGATAAAAACTGAAACAGCCTTGATATTCAAAGGTAAGAGAAAACCACCATTCCCGTGAGAAAATTATGGGATATTCATAAAATGGAATATTAGTAGCCATGAAGAATCATATTCTGAAGAATTTTTAATAAAATAGGAAAATGCTTATAATAATTAAGTGGCTTTCAAAATTATACACATAATATGTTCTCAGTTTTGTAGAAAATGTATGCAAAGAACAGAAGGGAATACATTTCTAGATTATCTCCAGAATTAGAATTATAAATGATCTTTATTTTCTTATTTATACTTTGCTGTAGCTAAAAAGAAAATTAAGAAGCCAGAGGCAGTGAAGGCCTGACCTAAGGTAGTGACAGTGAGGATGCATGGAGACTAGGCAGGCGTTTTCCTGTTGTTCTGCAGCAGGTAGAACACGCCCCACACGGAGCAGTGCTCATTAAATAGAGGTTCCTGCATCCGCTGAGCTGAGAAAGGTAACGAGCACAGCTTTGTTCTTGTTGCCTTCCATGTGGATCTGGACGTCCATGTGCCACTTTCCGTGGAGTTCAGAGCTCAGCAGAGGGCCCCTGTTGGAGGGAGTGACTAGGAGTTACAGGCATGTGGTGTCGGCTGAAACCTAGATGTGGGCGAGGACAACGAGGGGAAAGTGTGCAGGGAAACAGGGCTGAGTATGGTGTGCTTGGAGTCCACCGTCTAAGGGGCTAATAGAGAATGGGGAGCTCCTCGAGGAAATGGAACAAGATCAGGAGAAAACGGTGTCAGGAAAACCAAAAGAGGTCAGCATTTCAACACATCAACAGTAATCAGAATCGTAGCTGACATTTCTGGAGCACTTGGCATGTGTCAGGCACTGTCACCTGAATTAGACAAAGTCAATCCTCACAAAGACCCTGCGAGATAGGTTACTGTAACCTTCTCTCTCTGGGGGCACAGAGACACCAAGAAACTTGTCTAAGATCATCCCTCAGCCAGTGTCCAGTGCCCCAGGGAAAAGGTGTAAGAATTATTCTTTAGAAGACCACATTTTAAGTGGAATTAAAAGAAGTGGATTCAAAAAGCTCTACCGCCAAGGGCTGGAGTCACAAGAACCTGGCTGGTTTTGTTTGTAAGCTAGAGAGACTGGCGCACTTGTATTGTTTATATATTGATGGGAAGAAGAGAGGAAAGCAGTGCTCATGGAGAAAGAGGAGAAAACAAAAGCCATATCCAAATGGGTTGTTTATTACAAATTCAGAAAACGCATTTAATGAAATTCAATATTCTTTTCTAATTTAAAATATTCAAACCTACTAACTAGAATTATCAGGCTTCTAAATCTCATGTTAACTTTTCATTCTTTGTTTCCGCCTTGGCTTAATCTTGGGGGCTGAGAGACATGTAACTAAAGCTATAAGGAGTAAATGACAATTGGGTCCAAAAGTCTATAAACTTCTATCTATAAGTTTTTTGAGACTAACAAGTTTATCTTTTACTAGTTTATCGATTAAGTATCAATTAATGGCAGGTTTTTCAGTTAAGTAGAATATCAGTTAACTGTACATTCAGGCACTTTTTAAATTAGTATCTGTTTATTTGTAGAATAATCATAAAAGCCCAGCCACAGGTTCAATTCTTGGCTTTCTTTATTCACAATTAAAATATCATGCAGAGTTGTCCGTCATGGAACAAGACTGCAACCACAGGAAGTAAGATTGAGTGAATGCATTTGGCATTCACTTTAGGAAATGCCCTTTGCTGGCATTGTCTGTGATCCTCTATGTTGAGGGTTTCATCTGGGCTTTTGTGAGGTCTGTGTACTTTTTAAAAACTGAGTCTATAGTTCGTTTGTGCTGCTAGAAGATGGGTATAAATGACACAGTTTTATGCCTCCGAAATGTGAACTTGGTTCATGTCTTAAGTGTGGTTTGCAGTATCTTTCCACTTGTTCTCTTTTCTTAAAAATGATACCCCCTACGCACACATATACAAACCCAACCAGATTTAAGAAAAATGGGAAATACAATGAACTTTTAATGAAAGAGTCTTTGGAGTACAATTTGGTACTTTAGTTCCTTTCTCACTTGAGTGTTAGCTGGTGTCATTTTCTACACCCCTTCATTCTTTCTCCTTCTGGTTCTAATGACAGATTTCCTGCTTAGATACTGCAACCACTTACATCCATGGAGACTTCCAGGCTTGTCTTTTCTTTAGCTTCCTAGTTCTTGGCTGATTTCTTGAGGAAGCACCTTTGAAGAGAAGAAAAGCATCTTCTCTCTTGTTTACCGCTCCTTACTTCTCTGTCCTAAATCCATAAAGCAAAATTAGAAATAAAGCCACATACTTCATCTCTGCCTCTAGGGTATGATGTCGGGAGGCTAATCATGTCCACTCTCTTAAAGGGAAAACTTCTTCCCTAGAATCTTAGACGCTAGCTACTGGCTTAAATGTGTGGTCTGCTATCCTAACACAGCAATACATTTCATAGTAGTTCAGGTTGCCAGCTATTAACTTCCAGTTTTAACAGTCTGCTTCAGTTAGACTATTTTGTTTAAAAGAGCTTTCACTCACAGACTTTCTAAAACATAATTTTAGTAAAACTTGAGAGTGCTTTTAAGCAGAGACTTAGAGAGGTTTCATCCTACCTGAACATTGCTTTTTTAGAATAAATTTTTGATACTGACTGGCCTATCTCCTCTGGAAAGTAGGAGTTTCCATTTAGGACTGGATGTGGTTGGGTTCCAGGAAGCCATTTTACCCGACTGTTGCTGAGCCCGTCGGAGCCAGGGCTGCACAGGAGTCACTGGCTTCTCTCAGAGGGCAGGTAGAACACGACATCAGGGCAAACAGATGCTCCTCAGGCGCTGCACTGTGGCCCTGACAAGTCCTGGTGAGTCTCTGGGCATCTCTGCACCGCGTGGTGAACTTAGGGCTGTGCTTGCAAACAGGTAACCCGAGGGTTGGTGCAGGTAGGCAGAGCTCCTGCTCCCTTTGGCCCCAGAGTGGTCAAAACCCCAGTGCCTGTAACCTCATCCCAAGCAGCCTCATCTGTTTACCCTGGAGACATGTGAATTCTGTCATACCCATGAGCGGGGAGAGGTCATGTAGCACTCACTTGGCACATAAACTCTGTCTTGGACAGGCCACAGGGTGACTAGTTCACTTTCCCCGATTTATGGACCTCACAAACCAAGCATCAAAGGTGTGTTTCAAGGGACCATGACAGCATCTCTTAGGGACATGCATTATGACTGGAAACACGCTGTCTGTGAGGAGTTAAACAAATTGAATGAATGAACTATAAATTTGACATGTGGTATTTACCTATTCATGCGATTTTTATTTGATAGTTTTCTCTCTCTTTTTTAAGTGGAACGAACCATTAAAAAAATACTCTAGGCTAAGCGAGTGCAAAGTCATTTAGAAAGTTGCACAGGTCTTTTTATATACAGTCATGTGTCACTTAACTCAGACATACGTTCTGAACAATGTGTCCTTAGGCAATTTCGTCATTGTGTGGACATCATAGAGTGTACTTACACAAACCTAGACGGTACAGCCTACCACACACCTAGGACGTGTGGCGTAACCTATTGCTCCTACACCACGAACCTGTACAACGTGTTACCGTGTACTGTGGGCGGTTGTAACACAGGGGCATCTGTGCATCTAAACATAGAAAAGGTACAGTAAAAACACAGCATTGTAATCTTACAGGACTACTGTCATATATGTCATCCATCCTTGACCAAAACGTCATTATATGGTGCATGACTATATTTATTGTTGATTGCCCGTGTCCTTCACCAAAAGAAAGCTTCGTGAGTGTGGACTTCATTTTCTGCTGCTTCCTCACCACCTGGAAGAACCTGACACTTAGTAGGTCCTTATTATTTGTTGAACAAATGTTAAATGAATTACCACGGCAAGAACTTTCTTAATGTGCTTTCTCTTCCTATGTGTGATTCTTAGAAAGAAGAATTTTATTTTATTAGAACGTAACCAGTCTACAGTGGTTTCCTTACTTCCAAATGATACCAGGTGTGCCCTGCCACCTTTGGAGGTCTGGTATTTTTGTTGGAGTGCAGTCTCTATCTTAAGATCAATTTAAGTTGCATCAGAAAGAAGATTGTCGATATCTACTCTGAACCTCGGGCAGAGAAAGGGGAGCTGTGACATAATTCACATGTTATGCTCAGCTGCCTCAAGAGACACTTATCTTTTCCTTACTTTTCTCTTATCAGAAAATTTATTTCTTGACGCATTTACTTTGGAAGGAAAATTCCAACTTTAGTCATAAGAAGCTGTCAAGAAATCTCCTCTCTTTGCTTAGCCTTTCCAGCAGCTGTGCTCCCCGTGTGAGCGCAGTCAAAGCAATCATTAAAGCATAATATTAAGTTATGCTTTTGAAATGGTGTTCAAGTCCTTCATAGCCTTTTCTAACATAGGGAGTTCCCCACCGCCACCCCCATGACACTTGTTGGAAAATACTGGACGAGCACCTGTATCCTCTGGCTTTTCCTGGGTTTTGGAAGACATGTTTTGACCTGTGTAATCAAGTATAATGATGACATATTTTTAATAGGATTCTAGTCTGTAATATAATAAGGAAAATGGCTATTTTTCCTTATTTTCTGATCATAATATGTTACACTAAAAGCCTTTGCCATTACTATTTTATTACATTGGACTGAAGTACAATATATTTTAATATGCTAAAGATAACATCAAGGTTGAAAATTGAGCTCTCTGTGATTTATTCAGAGGTTGACTGTTACTGAATGCATTGAAATGAGTTGCATGAGACAGTGCGGCTAACGATTTATTTGTGTATCTTTTTTTAAGCTAAGCTTGTCATAAATAAGAGCAAATAAATAGCTCTTATAGAATAGTTTGTATTCATTGCTTCAATGAAAACACTGTAAATATGAAACATACGGTCTGCAGTCTCTCTCATTTTTTCTGAAAGCTACTGTTTTGCCTTACATAGCTCAGAATTTTTTTCAAGTTTTGGCATGCAGGTGGATTTTTTTTTTCCCCCAAATCTTTTTGCCTGTTTGGATTTCTAACATTGACTGGCATTTGCTGTGAGTCATTTTGAAACCCACTACTGGACAGATTCCATTGAGATAATTAGTGTGAGAACAACCTAATCTTCTGCAGTAAATGGAACCTTAGCTACACCATCTAGAGGGCCACAAGCACAGTGCCTAGCACATAGTGGGTGCACAAAAAAGGATTGTTTGAGGGAATACATGAATAAAAGAATTCCTGAGTCTAGTTCATCCTCTTTGTATCAGTGTCAACACCTACCAGATGCACCCAGCTAGCTTCTAACAGAATTTGTGCTTGAGCTCAGATCTCCTCTCAGTCTTTGTTTTTTTTTCACTTATTTATCCCTTTGTCCCTTTCTTCAGCAAACATGCTTTACATAGACTGTGCCAGGGACGGCCTGGGAGATGAGGACATATGGATGAATGATTTAGTGCTTCCCCACAGAGTAGATGAGGGTCAGACACACAGGGGACTCATCCCAGCCCTGTGGTGCCGAATGTGAGAGGGACACACTGGCGCTGGCAGTGCAGAGGAGAAAATGCTTCCAACTCTCTTTTCCATTTCCCAGTTAGGATATGTGCAAGGGAAGCGTTTTTCCATTATTAAAACAAGATTAAGAAAGGTTTTGTTCTATTTGGATGAAATTAGTGCTATACCTGGTTTGGGTTTAAAGGATTTCTTCCCCTTGAACGTATTTTCCAACTTGTAGTAGAGATGTTATGTTTGCGATAGAATATTCTAAGAGAAAAGTTTGCTGACCCCCCTCATGATGGTATTTCTAAACAACACATTTATAACTTCAGCTAGTTGAAAGGTAGTTTTTTGTTCACTTGCTTGGTTGGTTGGCTTTTTAGTGTTGTTGTGGGTTTGTTTTTTTTTTTTTTTCCTTAATATCGTTTTGGGTAAAACAAAGGTTTTCCTTAACTTGTTTCGAATTATATTGGGAAAATACCAGTTAGGAATGTGATTTTTATTTCTCCCCCATAGATTTGTGGTTTGGTTAACATGTTTTTACTCTAATATTCATGCTGCGTTTTCATGTTTACCAGTTATAAAAACCTCTGTTTTGTAATTATTTATATTGAGACCTGCTTTGGGTTAACATCATAGAAGAACTCTTTTTTTTTTTTTCAACAAAATTGTTTTAAATTAATGTTTCTAAAGTACATAAAAATGGTTGAGTGGATTAAGGGAAGTTATGCGTGTAACCATTTGTCCACATTGAAAATAATATGCAGTACAATGACATAGCAGAAGGTATAAAACAGTGTTGAAATCGTGAGAAAATGTAATACAGGTAGACCTCACATTATACAATACACTGCTTTTGGGGGCAAATCCAGTCATTATTTTAAATGAAGAAGAGTTCTTTCTGTAAAAAAAGAGTGTTCCTTCTTGTCATACTAGACAGCAAGGAAGCAAAAATTATTAGGGTCATATCGAAAGGACTCAGGAGTCAACTTGAAGAAGCTTCCACTGGGCAATAAATATAATAATAAAGATAGCAATTGCAATTGATTGAAACATATCAATTGTTTAAATTTATAAGTTCATAATAGTATTAAAAAACAAACTGATTTAGAGGATGATAGAAACTAGTTCATTATCTTGAAAATTGGTTAATAAAGCATTCATCCTACCTTTCCTATATAAACTGTGCCCCTGGGTAACCAAGCAGTAAATGAGGGGGCAAACATCTTTTTATAAATACATTCTAATTAACAAATGAGATTAGAATGATAGAATTAAAATATAACCATTTTTCAGTCCCTGTCCTATTGAAGTAGTGAATCTAGACATTGAACATCAACAACTGCAAACATTGCAAAAAGAAGGACAACCAGAAATTATCTACCTCCTGATCAAGGAGATTTGTAGTCTTGTCAAAGGATCGTACCCAAGTCTGGTGAAGCCTCTAGAACTAGCTGCCATACAGTCGTCATTTTTTTCACTTATTTATCCCTTTGTGCCCTCCTTCAGCAAACATGCTTTCCATAGACTGTGCCTGGGATGGCCTAGGTGACGAGGACATAAGGATGAGTGATTTAGTGCTTGCCCACAGGGTAGTTGAGGGTCAGACACACAGAGGATTCATCCTAGCCCTGTGGTGCCACAGGAAACACAGAGTTAAGAGAAACATATTGAGTTGAAGTGCAAGTATGCGATCAGCAAAACCCAGACTGTAGAAACTCTGTATGTCAAATGGCCCCAGTTCATCCACAGATAAATTGTAAGCAAATGAAAGGGGTGTGGGGAGGCCTATGGATTAAAAGAAACTGTAAAGACATTCTGGTTTTCTTTAATGGACAAGGCTGTACTAGTGCCTGGGATGTTTTGGTGATAAAAGTATAAAAAAATGCAAGGGATTATTGTCAAAGTCAGAATAGTGTTTACTTATAAGGAAGAAAGAAGAGGGGATTGCCTGGGACATATGGAAAGTTTTCTGGGTTAGCTGGCAAACTTCAATTTCTTGATCCTGGGTGATAGTGACACGGGCAGTTGCCTTACAATAATCCATTAAGGTATGTATTTGTTTTGTGCAGTTTTCTGTGTCTGTGTTTTATTTCCTTTTTTATTGTTGTTTCTTAAAGAAAGTGATCATCTTAAAATGAGAGGTCATATCCTATGGTATCTTAGATCTTGGGTCTTAAAACTGAGCAGCTTTTTTGATTTATGGGTGGCATCATATTAGTGATGTTTTAAAGAGAGGTACAGTTTTTCACCTTTACTGCTTTAAGACAAAAACGTGAGTACACAAGTATTTGGTATATGAGCATCAACTCCATGTCAGCCTTTGCAGAGCCATTTCTAGGTGGAGGAAATGTACTGAAATTTACTGGAATCATATCCTCTCAGTGTTGAGTCTAGTCCATTAGAGAACAGCATTCTTGTAAATTTTCCTTCTACCCTTAAACTTAGAGAAACGTAATTGAAGGGTTGTATGAACAGTGATGAAATGGAGGATTCAGACAAGAAATGGCAGTGCAGAATAAGGGTGGAGTGAAGAGAAAATAAATAACTGTGAGGCCAAAGAGATAAAGAAGAGACACTATAGAATGAGAAATTTTTGTTCATTTTCTATTTTTCCATTTTGCTTTTTTTGTTTGTTTGTTTTTTTGAGGGAAAAGCACCACTGTAAGTATGTGTAAGAAATTGCCCTTCCCTCCTACGAGAATGCTGAGCAGTTCTAAAATTTGGGGCAGATCTTTAGGCACTAGAAACAGGGCTTAGAGAAGATAAAAGATATTAAAAGTTAGATTTTGAGAAAGGGAAGAAAAAGGCTAGAATGTCTTAAAATTTCCCGAAATGAGGCTCTACTGATTATTTATCACAAAAACAGGCTTCCTTCTTAAGGAGAAGATGATTCCCTGTTTGTAGATTAGAAGTCCTGCCCTGTGGTTTGCCCAGTGTCAGAGATTTTTCTCGATGGACTTGAGGACGTTCATAGATTTTTCCCCACCAAAGCAGAAGATGTGCCTGAGGACTCCAACAGCCTTTCACCCCAGCAGCTTTTCAGTTGCATCAGTTAAAAACTTGCAGACCGTAATGAATGTTTTTGGAGGATATAAAATGAATGATGCCTGTGAATTTGTTTTAAACATTGTTTATTTTACCAAATAATTTAGGTAAATTTTTCTTGAGGAGGAAGAGAAATCACCAGATTTCATTAATAATCTGGAGCTTTTCAGAGGATTTACTTTGAAATACGTCCACACCAACGTTTCATAAATTAAGCATAAACTTTCTTTGACCTCATCACACAAAATTAAATAGCTGTTGAAAGGTTAAAACCAACTAAAATGCGATTTTTTATCTCAATCTCCATTCTCCTGCAAAATTATACAGGAAGTTTGTTTCAGTTTTCAAGCAGGGTAATTACAAGAGACAGTTACATAATTTACAGTTTCAATCTACTTGTCCATAATCATACACTTCCACCTAGTTGTATATACCCCCATGAGTATCTGTGTTGTACTTTGATTTGTAAATGATGATTGCAGTGTGATTGATTCTTTGCAATGTAGCATATTGAATTGATTTTTTAAAAATGAACTTTAGCTGTTAACATGTCTATTTGAGTTCCTGTTATTTACGTAGTTTGTGGTTCTTGCGGCAGCAGTTGCATACCAGTTAACAAATTAAACTCCCAGAGCTTTTTTTCTCATTAAATTTGGAAAATGCGATGTCTCTATACAACTTAACTAGAAAAATGCCTAACTGCCCCAGCACATGGTAGGCATTCAACTGTTTGAACACACTACTGAACCCTTCCAATCCTTTTGAAAGATGAATGGAAATTCTTTGATTAATAATGACTATATAATATAAAGGATCATGGGGATAACATTAGTAATATAGTGGTAAAGCTCTGCTAATATTAATATATTGTTACTGGCGTCTCAACTGTAGCTACTACTAGTATTAGAGAGTCAAGCTGAACAGTGGACAGATAGCAGTTCATTCCAGGGGCTTAGAGAAATGGGTCACCTACTAATTGAAGGGGTAGTAATTGATGTCTTTAATACTGCTAGTGATGATATCGCATATGGTTTTGTTTTTCTAATAACTAACATCTACCATAGCCAGTTTGGACTTTAAGATTCCTGTAAGATTAAAGGCTATATGACACCAAATCCACTGGCAAACCAGCCGTTCACTTGCTTGGCCGCCCCCTCCCACCCCAGCTCCGACACCCAGCATGCATGTGTGCTGCACACCTTCAGAGTGGGCTCGGCAGCAACCCTGGGGGGACACAACCATTTATTGCCAGAGGCTTTTTAACTCAAATCCAGTTTGAAAGCGTTTGGGAGATAAATAAAAATTAGGTGAAAAGAAAAGTAGCCCAGTGGAGTGGGATTGTTTGTCTAGATAACCTGAGGACAACTAGAAAGAGTTTCTCTATCTTGCATTTCCAACAGCAGTGGATCAGTCAGATTAGGTGATGGGCTGTGCTTTGATTTGAGAAACTTATCTCAAAGACTGACAGAGTCCCTTTTGAAACGTACTTTGTTTGAAAACAAAGAAAAATTTTAAAGAGATTTGTATTCCCACTTTTTCCTTTCTTCAGTCTTGGTGTATATTTGTGTTTGCTGTGTGAAAGCTCATCATCCAGAATTGGAATGACAACATACTTTGTCCTATTTTTGAAAATTACAGCTGGTACGTCCACACATACACACACACACACACACACACACACACGCAGTATTTTAGGAGGCTTGTGGGAGAACAAATGGAAAGGCAGGTTCCACCCGTCCTGTCTCCCAAGGCTGGTTCTGAAATCAGTGGTGGTGTCCATGATGATGTAAATGTGTCCCCTCCCGCCCCTGCTGCCATGATTCTGTGGGGTAGAATTAGACCAGATGACTAGGCACTAGAATGAACTGTCTCAGCTGCCCCAGTAGAACCTCAGACCTATAAAAGTGAGTGGAAAAAACCTCAGGTTTTGCTTTTAGTGGTTTATTTAAGGAAATATTCAATTGCAATGTTTTAGCAACAGGAGAATGGTCTTACAGGTAAAGCATTTGAAGTACATGCAGTCATTTGCTTGGAGCAGATGCTTTATTTGAAGTGTGTATGTGTTTAATAGACAGTTTGAAATCTTACGACTTTTCAATGCTAAATTCTTATTACCTGGATTTTGTAACTTAGGTGTGAACATTTTATCCAGGTTTCAACTCGGGGAGCAAGCCCAAGGGGCAGATATTTAAGATGCTTTTTTGCAGGTGTGAACTGAAGAATTAAATTATTTTCTGAAATAGTTTTTCAGATTGAATCTCTAATGTGGACTTTTGTTTATTTATAAGAGGAAATAATTTTAAAATGCCAAATTACTTCATCTTAAAAATTTTTTTTAAAAATTTGTTTTCCCTAAAATATGCCAGAATTTAAAAGTGATTTGAACTGTGAAAAATTTAAAAAGATCAAAGAGGAAGGCCTTACTCTGCATCTCTTTCTAATTTCTGTCGTGCCAAGGCCCTGGCGCCGGTACTTCACCATTACCTAATGAAAACGCCTCTGAATGGCGAATCAGAGCTTTACTTAGGTTTGTAATAGGTAATGGGCTTCATGAGCAGTTCGCTTACTTCCCAATATATTTAAGTAAACATGTTTTTAAAAGTTCTTGCCTTCCCCAAACGATTCTAGTTTGGGCATAAGGGATATTGTCAGAGTAGAAAATCTCTCATTTCGTGATCGGATCATTTTTTGTGTGTGTCGCTGGTGCCTCATTTTCCTCAGAAGGAAATTGATGGACTGAATCTATTTTGTAGTTGGTCATCTTCTTAGAAAAATGTTATTATTCTAATACGCTAGACCAGGACCTTCCTTGTGGTGACACACCCTACGCTAACAAATACTCCTCAGTCGAGTGTTTAACTAAATGAACTCTCTGTGAAGGATATCACAGCATTCTCTTTCCAAGTGGCCATCCTTCTCCCCAGCCTCACCTCGTAGTGTGTCCATTCCTCCAGTATTTTTTACCTTCTGCTCGGATCTCTCATGAGGCACCGCTGCCACCACCACAGTCCTTTGGGGTGGCAAAAATGGAGAAGTGGGATTGGTGCTGTGCCCCCTTTCATGTTCTGGCCCAAGTGTAGTCCCCAAGGCCCTTTCCTTAATGTAACCCATAATATATCTGAAACCAGACTGGCCTGAGATAGGCAAGAGCTGAGGTTGGGTGGGACACAGACGTCTGTAGTTTTTTAAAGCCCCCAGGAGATTCAAATGCGCAGCCAGGGTTGAGAACTAGAGCATAGGAAAGGGAGCAATGAAGAGAGGCATTCTAACCAAATTCCGTTATCAGTTATATCAGTAGTATCTTACCACTGACTCATCTGGTGAACTGTGGCTGTCTCACAGGGCTTTGCCTCTGGCCCTCAGCCTGCCTCCATGCAGCAGGTGCCACCCTGGCCACTTCCCCAACTCAGGAGCACATTCATGGATGTTCACATTCCTCAACACTAGGGCATCATGGTGGGGGCTGGGTGAGTCCCTTTTCCTGCAGCCTGATGCCCTACTTGTGAATTCATTTCCTATGTAAGTGCCTACCTTTTCCTTGAGTGACTGACACACCGAACGACCACCCCCTTCAAGGGAGTCCGAATCTACCCACCGAATCACGGAAACCATCTGGTAAATCCCAGCATGGTCTGTAAGCTCGTGCACATGCACGTACCACACAGCACCAGGGGAGTCATGCCCCTACCGTACACCTTCCTCTGCAAGAAGTTGAAGGAGGACCGTTCTCCTCTGGACTGGTCTTGGGGGTTGGGGGGAAATCCAGTAAGAAAGACCAGTGGCCCTTTCCTATAATTGAGGAAGAGCTCGGCACTGGAGTGGTCTGCTAGGAGCTTGTGGGGTCTTTGGAGAAGAGAGATCTAAGAGAGAGGCTTAGAAGATCAGACTGGTGTGTGACCCAGGGTGGCCAGCCTGCCTTCCCTGAAGACCTGCTGTCTCCACTCTCTGGCTCAGGCCATTTTCCCAGCAACACGGTTGAGTCTTCTAGAACATTTGGGTCTTTCTTTCATCTGCTGCAGCCCTAAGCAGTCATTGTTTTCATGGTTTGGTGGGCTTGCTGTTTCCTAAGGGTAGTCTTTGAAGTTGAGTTAAGGACCAAAGGGAATTTGTGGGCACAGAACTGTGCTTGCTGGGAATTTTCAGTCGCCAGTTTTTTGAGACCATTCCTGAAGCAGTTTTTTTCATCGCCTCTTTCTTTAATTAAATTTATATTTGGGTGGTTAGCTGTGGTGGGGTAGGAAGGCAGGCTGGGATCGGGGAGAACTTCGGTCTGAGTCAATGGAATGGTTTTCAGGTGCCTCAGGCAAAGTTAGCTCTTCTCAGCCTGACTCTGTAGAGCAGTCTGTCTCCTTCCTTCTGCCCAAATTTTATTTCTTTTCCTTACATTAAGGATATTTTGTCACCCGAATGATCACTTTGAGATTTTATTCATTATGTTAAGTAATAATAATAGCTAACACTTATATTGGGTTACTGTAATATGCCAAGCACTGTTCTATGTGCTTTGTATTCATTCTTTCAATAACTGTAAGAGATAGGTATGATTATTATTCGCATTTTATGGATGAGGGATCTGAAGCACAGAGAGGTTAGATAAGGCCACACAGCTGGTTACATGGTGGACCCCAGATTCCATTCCAGGCAGTCTGGCTCCAGAGTATTAACCAATCTCTAGCGCCTCTTTTGATCTGTCATCCTGTATTCAATATATGACATTGTTTTAGAATACCTGTGGCCTCTTTGCCCAACTTTTAAATATTCTTCTCATCTTTTATTTAATGCACATGGTCTCAAAATATGATCCAGTGAGTCCACAAAGTCATAACTATTTTCAAAGCAATACTAAGGTACTATTTTCCTTTTTACTTTCGTTCTCTCATGAGTGTACAGTGGAGTTTTCCAGAAATTTCATGACCTATAATATCACAACACATTGAATACCAAAGCAGATGTGAAAATCTAGCTGTCTTCTCTTAAGTCAGAAGTTGAAGAGATTTGCAAACGTGTAAAACAATGCCACTCTCTTCACTATTTTGTTTATATTTTAGAAAATGTAGGGGTTTTTTTCATTAAAATTATGTTAATATATAATGGGCTCATTGTTTTTTAAATGAATTAATATTTGACAGATTGCTCAGTTGAATCAATAAATAAGCTCTTATAAGCAAAAAGCTCTTCAGGTCCTGAGACCAAAATGTTTGAGAACCACCAATTTAATGTATAAACCATTGCTAGTCAAGTGTGGTCCAAGTGTGGCATAGGAAGTTGTTATTATAGAATGCAGACTCTCAGGCCCCACTCCAGACGTACTAAATCAGAATCCATGTTGCTAGCAAGAGGTGGTTTGTGTGCACAATGAAAGTCAAGAAGCACAGGCATAGAACATATGGAACAAAACAATTTGGCAAGTCAACGACCTCTAGCTAAATTTCAGTCTGGTGGATCTTTGGAGATTCCATTCTCCAGTTCCCCACCACCAAGAAGCTGGGTGAGGTCTCACCTATTTGAGATTCTTCAGTCCTGTCTCTTAAATGGCTCTCCCTTCTTCACAAAGAGGTTTTCACATCCTCATCAAAGCCAGCAGCTCCAGAGCAGGGTTTATAGCAGTGGTCCTCAAACCTGTGTACATCAGAGTCACCTGGGGGGCTTGTTAAAGCACAGCTGCCGGGTCCTGTCCCCAAAGATTCTGATTCGGTGGGTCTGAGAATTTATAGTTGTAGCAAGTTCCCAGGTGATGTTGATGCTACAGATCTGGGGACCACACTTTGAGATCTTGCCAGGCAATATTTATCCAAATTATTATATAATCACGTCAGGCCCATGGAACCTGTGGGAGAGATGCCTTAAACTTCCACAGTTTCTAACCAAATCTCTTAAAATATAAAAATATCTGAAAAGTTAAAAATTTCCACTTTTGCCAGGGAGATATCTATATCTTCTAATAAATGGAAAACAGTAAGATTTCAGGCAGGTCACAGGTCATTTAGAACACTGCTGTTCTCTTAAAATGATGTGAGAGCTAAGGCTCTCCTTCTGCACTAATTGCCAAATCACCACAAAATTTAAACAAGAAGACCTAAATAGCTTGTCAAGTTCATTTATCACTACGTAAACTGATAACATGCCATTCATCCACTTGGTCACAGTGCCGCTTCCCCACAGAAACCAGTAACAGATGAGCGTAGACCAGTGAATTGCCGTCTCCAAGCACAAGATAACATGGTTAGTGTCATCAGATTTCCTCTGCTCAAAAGCTGCCATAAATCCCTGGCCTGGTGTCTGTTCCCAGGCTTGCAAAACCAGTGCTGTCGACCGATGCAGACCTTTCAGCAGGATTTGCTGAGCTAAACAGGTGTCTGATGAAAAGTGTGTAATCCTCGAAGATTATCGTCCCCTAAAAGCAGCCGGTGACCCCGAACTCACATAATCCAGACAGATGGGAGTTGGGAGTGAGTAGCTTGCCAAAGTTTATACTTTTGTATCGAGGAAGTTCGTATGGTTTGGTTCCAGGCGGTAGAAGATGGAGGTGTGTAAGGGTGAGGGTGACTGCCCTTATGGAGGGATGTCCTTATCCACATCCACCGTTGCCTGAGAACATTATTCCACTTCGGGTCCATCTAGTCTCTTGAATACCACTAGTTTAAAAGGAAGCAATTTTCATATTAAATGAGGGTTAACCTTGCAGTTATTATGCTGGGAGTTAAATTTAATTTGGGAATTTGGGTCTGTAAAAACAAATCTTGACCTTGTCTGGATAGTTCCTTATCCTAATGGATCTGTCTACATGAAGGCAAATCTCTACCACTTTGTTTTCTCCCCCTGGGAGGGAGTTAACCGCTTTGAACTCCAGGGAATTCTCTTACTACAAGTAGGTCAGCTTTAACAGAGATGAGGTACATTTGGGCTCCATGCAGTACAGCTTAGAAATGCTTACTTTTTGTAGACATCACTTTATTCTTCCAGTCCCTTTAAGCAAACACCTTGGTAATCTTTTGAATTAAGCCTGTGGCCCACACACTGCAACTCCAAACTCACCGTCCCCAGGAAGCAAAAGAGGAAGCCAGCTCTTGCTAGGATCAGGATAGTTGATGTGGGTAAGGGGTTTATGGGCCACTCAGTTTTCAATTACAAGACTCCCACTCACAGTAAGTGCTGTTCGCCAGCACCTGGCTCACAGACAAGTTCAAGGGAATAATTTCACCAGCGATTAATTATACTACAGCTACTGGGATTTGTCCTCCAAACATCACTTTGTTTTCCATCTGAAACAGCCAGGTTTCCCCAGGGATAGTTGAGATTTTTTTCTGATTGAAAGTATCCTGAGTTAAGGAGAAGTGTTAGAGCATCATGGGAATCTATTCACCAGCGGTGTATTGTACTTGTTTCAGATGCTTCAGGATAATACACCGGCTTCCAAGATAAGTGCTTTTTATTTCCCTGCATCTTAGATCAATTATTTGGAATCTTTTTGGTAAGTTAAATTTAAGAGCTGTAACTTAAACCACCACATCTCTATAATTACTTGCTAAGTAAAATGTTCTTACCAAAATTATTCTTTTAATGGGCTATATCATAATTATGCTTTGAAGAGCCTGGAAAAAGTAGGCAGAAACAAAACATCCCATGCTATGAAGGTCAGAGTAGTGAAGTGCCACCAGCTGCAGCTTCTTTGAGGGGAAGTTCCTACTGCAGGTAAAATTGGAACTCTTGTCTTCCATCGACCTAGTGCACAAATGGAGTAGAGTAGACATGGCGAACACTTTTCTCCTAAGTTGTGTGGTTTAACATATTACAAGTGATTTCACTTAACTCGTAAGGAATCAGACATCCTTGCTCATTTTGAGTGTTCTGATGGGTTCTATTTAGACCCCAAACTTTCTCCTTCAGGAGCAGACTTTGTGGACTTACAAATGGCTCTTGGTGTAAGTATCAGTTCCTTCCACAAGTTGTAAGTTCCTTCTTTATCCTAATAGATCTGTCTACATAAAGGCAACTCTCTGGAGAGGGGAAGGAAAAACTCCCTGCAGGCAGCGGCCTTGTGTGGCCTGCAGTGTTGGTGCGTGCCATTCCCCAAAGCCCCCCTGCTGTGTTCTGATGGGAGCCTGGGTTTGCATTTGTTCCTCCCTAGCACCCAGGAAAACATCACCTCCTGGCAGGTGTGGCAACATCCCTGCTTCCTCCCAGCCTTTCCTAGCACAGTACAAGGGCCTTTGCTGGGACAGAAGAACAGTGGGCTCAATGGACCCAAGCTCGTTAGGACTCATCAGCCTGCTGCCACCTCTCCTGACCTCCTTAGGCCCCAGGACTCTTCTGTGGCAGTATCAGTCACAGACTGCAGTGTGCGTCCAAGGGAGCGTCCCAGGAGACAGCCACTTAACATGGTAGGAGTAGCAGGTGCCAAAAGGTTTATGCCTAAATGCTCCCCACAGACCACAAGTTGCCTGCTAGTTTGAGTGGCCTAACCTATTAAGGCTCCTGATAAGGTGTATCTGTACGACTTGAGGGCGTGAAAACACGAACAGCTGTGTAAGGTAGGGTTTTTCGGGATTCTGGCTGCTTCGTCTTTCCACAGTAGGGATTGTGGGAAGGGAAGACAGAACAAAGAAACACACGTGCTTCCCTGGTAAGGTAGCCCACCGTAGTGGGGGACGTAGGGTAGCAAAGGCATTTTCCACCTTCCGAACACTTTGCTTGTACAGAAATCTTTCCGCTAGACTGAGGGTAGGGGATCTGTCCCCAACTGTGGGGTTCAAGTAAGTACTAGTGAGGGCTTGGGGACTTTAGCAGTCACTGCAGGGGACTTTTAATTGTGGGATCTCATGAACAAAAGGGGATAGTTCCATATCGATGGTTCTGTGGTTCTCTCCCCCCAGGAATACAGAGCTGGGACCCCCAGCTGACTGAGTACGTTTCTCAGCATGTGCCAAGCACTTAGGAGGCAGGTGACGGATGTGCCAATTATCTGTATTCTGAGGTCTGGGCTCGCTTCGTACTCTAGCAACAGAGAGAGCTCTTCTCTATGTTGACAGGACACAATATGGGCTGGCTTTGGCACAGTGGCCATCCATGTTAGCATTCCTGACACACTGCTATTGAAAGGCTCAGTCTGCAGCCGAATTACGTGTCGACAGTGGTTTGACTGTAAAATGGTGTGGTGCTTGTTTGCATTCAGTCAAATACTTTGCACTTAAACATGAGTTAAAGAGACAAATAAGTCAAAAGACTTCAGCAAAACCTAAAGTTAAATCTATGCCTATTCTTTATAATGGCATTCAGATTAAAGCCATCAAAATGCAAAATGCTGTGATTATACCCCTCTCGGGTTCAGGTTGGATTTCTCATTCTATATTTCTACATCACTGTATTTGCAGTGATTTTGAAAGGCAGGAAAACGCCTCAGAGGCATTGATTTCTTCTTTAATGAAAAAACTAAAATTGAGAAAATTCTTGAGAATGCAGCCATTTTGGAAATGTAGATAAAGAAGAAAAATGCTGAAGATTTGGGTGGTTTACAGAGCAGCATGATTTTGTAATTGCTGCCACCTACTGTATGTGGTTGATGTTTGTTTAAATTTAGGAAGTTCATGAAGGTGAGGCTGCTGAAATAGATAATTAGAGCAAGGTAGACATCATTAGTTTATAGCATTTCTTCTCTACTCCATAAGTGGCTCTTAATTACTGAGACAGCCGCCAGCCTTCATTCATTACCTTCAAGTGGATTTAGAGTTTTTTTTTTTTTTCATTTTAAAGTTCCTTTGCCAAGGAACCTTCACAGTAATGGTGTAGAATGTGTTCAAACCTAACATGCTTGAGGACTTTTCTGAGCATACATGAAATAGGTTGTTCTAAGTTTTGTTTTGTTTTGTTTTGTTTTAATTTGTAGGAGCAACATTCTGGGGTTGGATTATAAATTAATTTCCATGAAAGAGGTGAAAATAGCGCTAGTGGAACTGATGTGAGTTGCAGCAGTTGACTTGAAAGACATTCTTTTATTAGTCCTAAAACAAAGCTTCAGATCAACCCGCTAGTTAAATGTAACAAGCAATATAGACTGAGTCAACAGAGGCCCTTCTCTTTTATTAAGACCCAGCTGTCAAAGGGTCATTAGGTCCTTCCTGTGGAAAACAACTTGCCCATTAATGTTTGGGGTGGTCCCTCGACAGGATTTCTGAGTAAGTGCCTGACATTTAGTTTTTGAAAGAATCTGAAGCTGGTGGGAAACTTGGTTGTTGAGACTTACCAGAAGTAATGTCTTCAACCTTAGCTTTTACTCTTTGTTAAATATGTCACGTGTATGTTTGGAATGCTGCCGCTAGCTGTGTGAATTGTCTTTTAGTGCCACTGTAAAAGGTTCAGAAGCATAAACTTCATGGAGATCAAATCGCTGTACCTGGGAAGAGGCTGCAGACATAAAATGAATGTGCTTCTCTGGTGTGATGTTTTTACCTTGTTGCTACTCATACTATTTCTAGTGGCTCCTGGTCCAAGCTCTGGGGACGCCACAGTGAGGTGGACTTTTACTTTTTTCTGCCTTAGGTTATTTGCTTTCTAGAAGAGAAGGCCAAGCAGGGTCTCCTGAAAAGCCACTCTCTGATCTGGGTCGTCTCTCCTACCTGGCCTATTGGAAGAGTGTCATCTTGGAATATCTCTACCACCACCATGAGCGGCACATCAGCATCAAGGCGATCAGCAGAGCTACGGGCATGTGCCCACATGACATTGCCACCACTCTGCAGCACCTCCACATGATCGACAAGAGAGATGGCAGGTGAGCACTGGGACCCTGGGCTGCTTTTCAAGCATCCCACACCAGACAGGGTCCCTGGAGGTTAGGTACCATTCATTCTAGTTAAAGATAAGAGGTTCCCTAACAGTATTATTAAAACTTTTCTCCTTAAAGGAAAACATGAAATGACACCTTTTTGCAGGTTGTATTTCAATTTGCTGTACCCTTTCCTTGATGTGCTTTCTGATTTTTCCTAGCACAGGCAATATTAGTGCTAGCATTATGTCAGTACACGAAGGTGAAATGAAATTTCAGCTTTTAATTGCACTTTATTCTGCCTTATCGCATTACAGATTTGTCATCATTAGAAGGGAAAAGTTGATATTGGGCCACATGGAAAAGCTGAAAACCTGTTCCCGAGCCAATGAACTTGATCCAGAGAGTCTGAGGTGGACCCCAATTTTAATTTCTAATGCTGCAGTTTCTGAAGAAGAGCGAGAAGCTGAGAAAGAGGTAATGATTGTCTTTATTATTCTAAGTTGTGTAACTTCAATCTTGTAGCATTCTTAAGCTAAGAAAGTCATTAACATCATTGTCAAAAGCTTGGTTATGTAGAGATAGCTTGTGAAATGATATGGCACTAATTTATTCTAACTGAGCTTGCATGGTAAGACATGATAATTTTATTGAATTGAGTATGAAAAATGAAACATTTATCATTGATCACAAAGCAGCATTTTTCACTACTGAGAGCATGTAATCAGATCAGATTTGATGTTGAGCTCCAAGGCTGCAATGTCAATCGATTCTTTGTGTTTATGAACTTGCTTAAAGTGCTCCATGCCAGTGAGCATGTAATGTAGTGATAAAGGACTCAAATCAATTCGCTGCATCATTAATACTGCTAAATATCCCATGAAACCCGATCTTCTTTGATTTGTTATCCTAACTGATGCGAAAGGGTCCTGAGATGGTGCAGCTGGAATTTGCGTGGCTGGCTGACTGTCCTGATCAGAACTGACTCAGGGGCCCTGGCCATTGATCTGTAGAGGCTCTGGCAGTGTAGCTGCCCTCTCACCAGCCGCCATTTTTACCCTCCCCCCGTAGGCTGAGCGGCTGATGGAACAAGCGAGCTGCTGGGAAAAGGAGGAGCAAGAGATCCTGTCATCTAGAGCTAACAGTAGGCAATCACCTGCAAAAGTACAATCGAAAAATAAATACTTGCATTCCCCGGAGAGCCGGCCAGTGGCAGGGCAGCTGATGGAGCTGTCTAAAGAGAGCAGTGAAGAAGAGGAGGAGGAAGAAGAGGAAGAAGATGAAGAGGAGGAGGAGGAGGAGGAGGAAGAGGAAGAAGAAGAGGATGAGGAGGAGGAGGAAGAAGAGGAAGAAGAAAATATTCAGAGCTCTCCCCCACGATTGACTAAACCACAGTCAGTTGCCATAAAGAGAAAGGTATGTGTCTGTTTAGATTTTCAGTCTGAGTCACTTTCAATCAAATCCTATTTGTCATTGCAAACATTCTATCTATTAGTATCTGTTTCACTCTCTGTTCTTTAGATGTAGTTTATGTGTACCCAGCCCCACTGATCGTATATCATAATCGTTTATCCTACCGTCATGATTGTGTTTACTTTTTGAGGTTTGTTAGTGCTATGACAGGAAACCAGGGACAGGCCAGCTTCCTAGTCTAGTAGTCACTGCCACCTGCTGGCCTGCAGGAGTAGAGTAAGTCTGGTTTTAGGAACAGAAAGGGGCCCCAGAGAGCACTTAAACCACCTTCAAGACCTAGAGAGGCCAGGAGACTTGTCCAAGGTAACCTGACTCATTAGAGACTGAACCAGAACCACGTGAGCACTCAAGATGCCAAGCCCACTGCTCCCGATGCTGTTTCTTTGTCTCGTTCTTGGCATAAATGGCTACAATGTGTTTTAGACCCTTGATTTTGGCAGTGATAGTTTGCATTGGTGACCACTACCCATTATTGAAATTCCTCATATCTTAGTAGCGTGGTATTTTCTCTAGATCTACCTTATCACCTCCAGTGGCACAGAAAGAGAAGAATTGATTTTGTCTTTAGGTAATTGTTCACCCAGATATGATCTCTTTGTCCTCAGTCTCTGTCTGGGACATAGAGAGGGGCTAAATACTGTCAGTATAGCCAAGACCAATAGATAACACAGTGCACGTTTAGACTGTGCCCCAAGGCCACCCAGCACAGTGTCTGTCACGGAACTTGCTGTTCTAACTCCCAGCTCAGTGTTCTTTCTTCTGAGCCTGGCGGTCTCCTAGTGGAGGGTATCTGTGGGGAGGTGGCAGAAAGGAGCGTCCCATAAAGTAGACTGCAGGCTTATGAATAATGTTTTAATTCCTTACAAGGAGAATACATTCATGTATTATGTATATAACAAAAGAAACTCGTTCTAAAAACATCAAAAACCAGAATCATCCAAGGCACAATGTGGGCTACTGCCATGTAAATGGACTTGACCTAAAGAAAGTCAGTTCTTCACACTGGCTACACTCATGTTTAAGAAAATTCTAGTGGATTGGGGAGGGCAGGCAGGCTGGAGGGATTAATAACTATAAATGTTAAATTACAGAGTACAATTAACAGGCTTATATGTATTCTTCAGTCAACATTCAGAGCATTAAACATTCAGAGTGTTAAAAAGACAATAATTCTTGGATACAGTTTACCTGGAGGTTGGCATTTGACCAAGCATATGGAACCATCTTTGCAGTGTATTTTCAACAATTTGGGGGGTAGGGGGGCAACAATTATTAACAGATAATGTTTTAGCACCAAATCCATCTGTTATTCCTCTATTTGAATTTTGTATCATTAAATACTTTTTTGCTTGGGAAAATACTTTATAATTGCAATTATGGAGAGTCATTTGTGCCAACCTTTAGTGCAAATAGAAAAAAATATTTCTTAGCCCAGGAGTTTGAGACTACAGTGACCTACAATTGCAACACCACACTCTAGCCTGGGCGACAGAGCTAGACCCTATCTCCAAAAAAAATTTAATTTAAAAAAAGAAAAAATATTTCTTATATAAATAAGACATCTTGCATGTCTTTTAACTTTTTTTAGGTGCCTTCTATGTAAAAATAGTTTGCAAAATGATCAGTTACTCACATCTGAGCAGCCGCCAACACATGACTGTTGACATCTTACACAGTAGAGTGACCCTTTTTTCAAGTACCCTTTCCTTTCCTTTTCATAGTTCCTGAAGTCCTGTGAAATGGCAACAAGTAGGCTAGTCTTGTGTCTTATTTCCCATAGTGCTCTGCATGTAGTGGGCACTCTTTGAACAGTTACCAAGTATTAAATGAGTGGCCTGATGGCTAGGTAATTATCGCACCATTTGTAGAAACAGTGGAGTCCGTGATGACCATAATGTCTATGACTTGCAGGATATTGAAGCCAGCAAGTACCACTTGGAAAATATATGCTAGAAAAGCAAAGCTTAGCTTTTAAAATCTCTAGTCAAGCTGCTAGGATGTTCCTTCTCAAAGCATCTGCTTGAGTAAACAACTGTTTTATTTGGAAAACACTTGCCTGTGTAGTTGGAGCCCGAGAGGGATGTTAAACATCAAATGGAAGGTTAAGTACAAAGGCATTACAGAAGTCTTTACGTGTACGATTCTCAGACACGCGTTCAAGTACATGTTTGCTGCATATCAACTGAACCATTTAATTTCTCATGAGCTCTTATGTATTATGTTTGGAATTAATTTCAGAGGCCTTTTGTGCTAAAGAAGAAAAGGGGTCGTAAACGCAGGAGGATCAACAGCAGCGTAACAACAGAGACCATTTCCGAGACGACAGAAGTACTGAATGAGCCCTTTGACAACTCCGATGAAGAGAGGCCCATGCCGCAGCTGGAGCCTACCTGTGAGATTGAAGTGGAGGAAGATGGCAGGAAGCCAGTCCTGAGAAAAGCATTCCAACATCAACCTGGGAAGAAAAGACAAACAGAGGAAGAGGAAGGAAGAGACAATCATTGCTTTAAGAATGCTGACCCTTGTAGAAGTAAGTAGAGCAATTATAAAAACCTTACGCTTGTGAATGTCTGTGTGTGACCTGCTGCCAAGAGCAGGCCTGTGAAGTGAGTGCTTGTCTGTCCTCTCTCATCCACAAAGTGTGTATCCTTCCTCCTGGAATTATATTTTATGTTAAACAACTTCTAAGGCCAGAACATTCCTCTAGATGGGTCCATCTTACTTTCCAGAAATTAGCTTATCCCCAAAACTTTGAAGTCTGTCAGTAAGAGGCACACTGCGTTTCTTTGATTCTGATATGTACTTTTTTTCACATTTAGTATTCCTGAAATCAGGATATATATTATTATCAATGTGAGCATTGAATGTGATGATTTCTTTTTTCCTGGAAAACAAATATTAGTAAATTAATGATCCACCTTATAATCAGTAGTATCATAGTATTTACTGCTATCAAGAATCATCTACACTTACCCACACCGTCAGTATTAGCTTTGGTAATAGAGAATAATGTTGAAGTCAGGAAACCGTCCTTCCTTTTAAGTTGGCAAGGACATCCCTACCTCATTCTCTAAAAAAAAATACCAAATTTAGAAGCAACCATCCCTCGCCTGTCAGGTTGGGAGCTTGTGTCCGCAGCTGTATCATGAGGATTTATGGGACAGTCTCTCTACAGCTGAAAAGACTATTCAAAACTTAATTCCAGTCTGGGGAACAGGCTATCTCATTTCCCTGTCAACCACAGGTATCACTTAGCTCTTGAAAAGCCACAGTCTTCAGAACATAAGCAAGCATCTTCTTACCTTTCTTAGTTAGCAAGAACACTCTTGCTGCGTACAGGGTTTTGCTGAGGGAATGACATCTTACCCTAGGTATAGAGAAACCAAGCCTTGCTTATTCTTTGGTTTTTTTCAACAAATGAGCATTCAATGAACTGCAGTGCAGTGAGTAGTTTTTTTTTGTTTTTGGTGGAAATTGAGCCTAATTTCTACTTTTTGGCTGTCTTCTCAGGAGCCTATAAGTGAATTATCACCGCCTTCATTCTCCACTTTGTGCCATTTATCTTATTTACCTTTAAAAATTCTGGATGGCCATATTGTACCTGATTCCTTTCAGGGTCTTCTTTCTTAAAAATAATTATCAGAAAACTCATCTTCTGATTTAGGGAGGTGTTCCTATGGAAGCTGGTAGGTCCAGTAGCATGTGGAGTAAGAATGTGGTATTTAGGGGCATTGGCATGGCTGTTACCTGCCATTGTGAATAGAAATGTCCTAAGATGACTGTTAACTCCGGCATAGTACTTGGCACTTCTGCAGGAACCATTCTAGACCATATATGCATCTCAGCTAGTCAGTTTGAATGTAATGCTTGCAGGTAAGTTTATCTGTAATCCTTTTATTACCTAAATGAGCTACAGCTTACCCTGCTGTGTGCTGACTGAATTAGAAATCACTGCATTCTGGCAAAAAGGATATCTGTTCCATGTTGGCTGAATGAAAATTTTATTTTCCCAAATAGTATTTCTAATAAGGCTATTGTTCTTTATAAAGCTTTTCTTTTAAATTGACCACTGATTCTAAGAGGTTGGTATGGTCTTTAATTTTCTAAAGGTCTTAAGAATACTTGGGTGTTTTATACATATATTTATGTGCACATTTATTTGCTTATATTTTGTAAATGTATGCATATGTATATTCACATGTGCATATAGGTACAGGAAAAATAAAGTAAGCTGAACTGAAATGAACTTCATGATTATGGTTTGTTTCTAATTGTCTTTAATATTCAAATCTTACATTTGAGCAGCATACTGGTCCAAAATTCAGTGTGGACAGAACTAGTGATAAAAAGAATA
Source organism: Eulemur rufifrons (assembly GCF_041146395.1). NCBI lineage: Eukaryota > Metazoa > Chordata > Mammalia > Primates > Lemuridae > Eulemur > Eulemur rufifrons. The sequence goes on from NC_091010.1 coordinate 15,208,709, forward strand.
CCTGTATTTTAAATGTTCAAAATTTGATAGTAATTACATTGCAATTTGTGTCATGCAAAAATAATGATCCTAAAAATGATGATTACAGATGCATTTGTTTTGGGTATTTATTTATTCATTTGTTTCAGAGATACACAGTTTATTTTTATGCCAGAGAGAACATTCAAATCAGAGTAAATAATGCCATCTGAGATCATTTAAATCCAGTAAATGTCCACAAACAGGTTTACTTTCTCAGGGTAGGATATGCGAGTTAGGCTTCCAGTCATTTTCCCAATACAGTGATGATTTGGATATAAGCTAGCATTAATCCTTTTCCTCTGTATTTCCTAATTTGTAAATGTTCAAATTGATCTTTTTACACTGCGAAACTCCAGGTTTTTGCATCTCAGAGTGTGTTGTTTGTGAAACTCAAATAAGTTTATTATAGTTGCCTATACCCATGTGTTCCCAATATGTTCTTTTCCCAGGCCTAGGTTATTTACTTGGTTTATACCACAATATTATTCCACATTAGTCTTGATTATGTCTTTACCATCGGCTCTTAAAATGTTAAATTGAAAGCAGTGTTTGCTAATTAATTTAAAGGAGTGAATTCAAGTGGTAGTTACGCTTTCTAAGACTTTGTTTTTCTTCCTTCCCCTGTCTCTTCACTAAGACAATATGGATGATGATGCAAATAACTTGAAGGAAGGCAGTAAAGACAATCTTGAACCTCTAAAGTGCAAACAAGTGTGGCCAAAAGGAACAAAGCGTAGTCTGTCTAAGTGGAGGCAAAACAAAGAGAGGAAGACTGGATTTAAACTGAATTTGTACACCCCGCCAGAAACGCCCATGGAACCTGATGACCAGGTAACAGTGGAAGAACAGAAGGAGACTTCAGAAGACAAAACCAGCCCCACTCCCATCGGGACTGAGGAGGAGGTCAAGGACACTGTGGAAGCCCTGCTGCCTCGGGATGAAAACAGAAGGGAAGAAGTGTGTGCACCTGTGAGTCCAAACACATCACCAGGTGAAAAGCCAGAAGACGATCTAATCAAACCTGAGGAGGAAGAAGAGGAGGAAGAGGAAGAGGACGAGGAAGAGGAAGAGGATGAGGAAGAAGAAGGAAATGTAGAAAAAGACCCAGATGGTGCTAAAGGTCAGGAAAAAGAGGAACCAGAAATCTCTGTGGAAAAAGAAGACCCTGTGCGTTTGGATGATCACGAGGAGGAGGAGGAAGAGGACGAAGAGCCATCTCATAACGAGGATCATGATGCAGATGACGAAGACGACAGTCACATGGAGTCTGCCGAGGCGGGAAAGGAAGAACTCCCAAAAGAAGCCTTCAAAGAAGTACTAGAAAACCAGGAGGCTTTTTTAGACGTTAGTGTTCAGCCTAGTGGTTCCAACCGAGAGGTCTTGATGGACTGTGGTGTAGACCTTACAGCTTCTTGTAACCATGAGCCTAAGGAGCTTGCTGGGGACGCCGAAGCTGCTCCTGAATCTGATGAGGAGCCCCCAGAAGAACAGGCACAGAAGCAGGACCAAAAGAACAGCAAAGAAGTGGACTCTGAGTTCAAAGAGGGAAACACAGCCATCATGGAAATCGACTCTGAGACCGTCCAGGCAGTTCAGTCTTTGACCCAGGAGAACAGTGAGCAGGACGACACCTTTCAGGATTGTGCCGAGACTCAGGAGGCCTGTAGAAGCCTCCAGAACTACACCCATGCAGACCAAAGTCCACAAATTGCCGCCACGCTGGACGACTGCCAACAGTCAGACCACAGTAGCCCGGTTTCGTCCGTCCATTCCCATCCTGGCCAGTCAGTACGTTCTGTCAATAGCCCAGGTGTCCCTGCCCTGGAAAACAGCTATGCCCAAATCAGCCCAGATCAAAGTGCCATCTCAGTGCCATCTTTGCAGAACATGGAAACCAGTCCAATGATGGATGTTCCGTCAGTTTCCGACCATTCACAGCAAGTCGTAGACAGCGGATTTAGTGACCTGGGCAGTATCGAGAGCACAACTGAGAACTACGAAAACCCAAGCAGCTATGATTCTACTATGGGTGGCAGCATTTGTGGAAATGGCTCTTCACAGAACAGCTGCTCCTATAGCAACCTCACCTCCAGCAATCTGACACAGAGCAGCTGTGCTGTCACCCAGCAGATGTCCAACATCAGCGGGAGCTGCAGCATGCTGCAGCAAACCAGCATCAGTTCTCCCCCGACCTGCAGCGTCAAGTCTCCGCAAGGCTGTGTGGTGGAGAGGCCGCCGAGCAGCAGCCAGCAGCTGGCCCCGTGCAGCATGGCTGCTAACTTCACCCCGCCCATGCAGCTGGCCGAGATCCCCGAGGCGGGCAACGCCAACATTGGCTTATACGAGCGAATGGGTCAGAGTGATTTTGGGGCTGGGCATTACCCACAGCCGTCAGCCACCTTCAGCCTTGCCAAACTTCAGCAGTTAACTAATACACTTATTGATCATTCATTGCCTTACAGCCATTCCGCTGCTGTGACTTCCTATGCAAACAGTGCCTCTTTGTCCACACCGTTAAGTAACACAGGGCTTGTTCAGCTTTCTCAGTCTCCACACTCCGTCCCTGGGGGACCCCAAGCACAAGCTACAATGACCCCACCCCCCAACCTGACTCCTCCTCCGATGAATCTGCCACCGCCTCTTTTACAACGGAACATGGCTGCATCAAATATTGGCATCTCCCACAGCCAAAGACTGCAAACCCAGATTGCCAGCAAGGGCCACGTCTCCATGAGAACCAAGTCGGCATCCCTGTCACCAGCCGCTGCCACCCATCAGTCACAAATCTATGGGCGCTCCCAGACTGTAGCCATGCAGGGTCCCGCACGGACTTTAACAATGCAAAGAGGCATGAACATGAGCGTGAACCTGATGCCAGCCCCAGCCTACAATGTCAACTCTGTGAACATGAACATGAACACTCTCAATGCCATGAATGGGTACAGCATGTCCCAGCCGATGATGAACAGTGGCTACCACAGCAATCATGGCTACATGAATCAAACGCCCCAATACCCTATGCAGATGCAGATGGGCATGATGGGAACCCAGCCATATGCCCAGCAGCCAATGCAGACCCCGCCCCACGGTAACATGATGTACACGGCGCCCGGACATCACGGCTACATGAACACAGGCATGTCCAAACAGTCTCTCAATGGGTCCTACATGAGAAGGTAGACAGTGTGGGCAGTCCACAGAACCTACCGGGCATCACTATTGGATTGATCTGCACAAATACCTTTGAAGAGTACGATTTCAAAACCAGCAATTGGTGTGAATGCAAAAACATTTGTTGGCACCATTTATTTAAAAAAAAAAAAAAAAAAAAAAGCTGTATGCAGCAGAAAGCCTTATACAAGTTGTTTTTCTTTTTTCCTTTTTCTTTTTTGGTACCTTTGTTTCTGTTACTTTTATATAAAATTCTCTGCAAAGGAAGGCCTCTCTCTGGACTACACTTTGGAGGCAGCCACTCATTGTGTCTGCTTCCATTAAACAATGTGGATATCAAGCCCTCCCCCCCAAATTATCTGTTATAATATTGAACCTAGAGATTTTTTTTCCTTCCTTGTCCACTCCATGTAAATGCCTTTAGCATTTCAGTTATTGTATATTTTGTTTAAGGTGACACTTCAGCATGCCGCTAATGTCTTTGTTAGTGACAGTGCATTTTGTAGTACTGTACAAGTGTTGTGCTAACAGTAAGCCATTTCTTAAGTTTTTTGCCTTGATTAGGGTGCCCTAATTTGAGGGTTTAAAAAAAATACTATATTTTTGTTAATTATAAAACTGTAAAGAGCTATAAAAGCTATTCCCATTTGGTTAGTCAAAAGGGTTTTATTGCTAAATGTTTGGTGTAAAGTTGAGACCCTTTTCCATTTTGGTGACAGATTTCTTTGGGGAAAAAAGGCAGCTTTCTGTTTTATAAATGCAGACTTCTGTTTATTGAATGAAGCATATCTCAGTGTTTATCTGTCAGGTTTTGAAACATTTCATATATGTCCAAATACTTGGCAGGATTTAAAAAAAAATAGTGAATTTGGTGTAAAGTTGCTATTTTATGGAAATGCCTCTAACTTTACATTTTCATTCCATCTGTAGATTTTTCTATCTTTATAAAATATTGGAGTTATTTTTTAAGGAAAAATAGAAAAGTAGCTTGTGAATAGCTCAAACTAAGCTTACAAATCGCATGTAAAAAAGCAAAAAAGTTATTTGTGTCTGTTTATATTGCTTCCTTTTTTGTAGCCTTTGTACCTGTACAGGGTGACAGTAAGGGCCAAGCAGGAGAGGCGTAATCCTTGTATAAAATAGGAGCCAGCGACACTCTTGTATTTATCTGTTCTCTTTTTAGTCAGTCACTTCAAGAAAACAAAACAAAAAAAAACAAACAAAAAAAAGCTGTACATTTTAACATAAAATAAATTATGATGAGCCATTTTTAGCCTCTTGTGTCCTGTCATATTATGATTGATAGAGAATGACCAATTGAACTGTATCATGTGTCACATCTCAGAACACATACACATTTTGGGAAAATAAATTATTTAGTGTAAATTGGAGTTATGAGATTTTTCTGATTTGTTTTGACTTTGGGGGAGGGGTTGGCAATAAATAAGAGTAATATCTAATAAAACCATCACATATACCAAATACCTATTTAATAAATTAATTTATAATGGATTTTAATGCTTTTCATGAAAGTTTATTTTATGCTAGTGCATACCTTCTGTATGCCAATCATTGTCTTTAAAATAAAGTGAAATTGTTTTTTTCTTTTTGACTTTGATCTTCATTTGCAAAGAGATCCAGTTGCCTCATTTGCACAGTCTGTGTAAACACCCCTTAGAACCCAGCAATGTAGTAGCAAACTTCATTTTTATAAAGATGCACAAAAAGCACCCAATTTGGGATTGTATGTTTGGAAGATCATTTTCTTTTAAAAAAGTGTGAACGTTTTGCTCTGTTACGAATGCTTGTTTGTATGGTTTTTTTGTTTTTTTGTTTTTTTTTTTTAAGAATCTAAAGTTTAGGCCCCTCCCCACACTGTGAATATTCATGAACATTATTTTATGGGGTTCGGAGAAAGTTCTGTCTGAGTGTGAAAACATTTGATTCTGAGTGCTTGACTTGGTGCCCGTGTGAAACTGGCCCGTTAAGCTCTCCAGTGTCTAAACTTGGGTGCTCACGACTCTCCTGTTAAGCAAGTCACTACTTTCACACCCCTTGGAAGAAAAAAAATTGCTTTTGCGCTATTGGTTCAACACAAGATGGGTAGGTGCTGTACAGATCATAGACACAAAGCTTAAAGCGGGCTCAGACTGAAAAGGCAGGATAACGCGCACACACCAGGTGAAAGGCCTCGTGTAGACGGAGGAGCCCAGTGGAGTTTTTTGCCTCATACTCTAACCCTGATTGTTTTCCCTCTCAGTTACAAAATAATATTGGGTATAGTATCAAGATTTTATTTTTTAGCCCCTTCCTTGCATGACTACAAAGTCAGTGGGGTAACATCTGTCGTAGCTGAGGGAGGGCTTCCAAGAAGGTGCTTCTGCAAGGGCTTTTGGCACACAGGGAGAAGAGAACCTTTAAGGTGCTGTGCGGGTAGGAAAGGAGACCCGTCAGCCCTGTCATCCGGCCGCAGAGTGGGAAGTGCTGCTGTGCTGCTTGCACGGATCCAGGGCATCAGCTCAGGACTGGCCAAGGACTGGGCAGCCCAGTGGGGCAAATATCAAGCTAGAGGCTGCCCGAGCGGGGCCTGGTTATGATCTGATGGGGAAGCCACGCAGAGCACAGAGCCTCCCACAGGCCCCACCTTAAAACTCACATACTTAGTCTCTTTCCTCTTGTGTTAAGATTCCTTGGGACCTGCGATTCCCTTCTGTGTTCCCTCTGGCAGTAGCCTGCTAATCACCCCGTTTGGTTTGTGTGATGTCTGGGTCCCATTTTCCCCACACCCTAAGTCCCAGTGATTGCCGCAGACCTGCCAGACCAGAATCTAAGAACATTACTGGGGACACCCTGTGCTTCACAGGCTCCCCGAGGACTGCAGCAAGGCCAGGTCTGGGAGCCCCTCTGCTGGCCCCAAGTGCCAGCGTTGCTTGATGGAACAGAAAGGTCAGGAGAGAAACTGCTGGTCTGACACGGCCTCAGAACACCCGGCACTCTCCTCATTCACCCGCTCTCCCTGGAGAAGTCAGTGCAGACCTGAATGTGACACCAAGGAGCTTGGAAACCAGGAACTTGGATTCATCAGAACTGAAATGTAGTCAACATTAGGATGGGATTCATTAACATTTAGACCGCATCTTTTAAAACCATTAATGTGTTCTTTTTTTACAAGAGTTGTAACAAGTGGTTGTCAGTTGCTGGCCTCACTTTTTATTTTATTTTATTTTTTTTCTTGAGACAGGGTCTCACTCTGTTGCCCAGGCTGGAGTGCAGTGGCGTGATCATAGGTCACAGCAACCTCAAACTCCTGGGCCCAAGTTGATCCTCTTGCTTCAGCCTCCCAAGTAGCTGGGACCATAGGAGCACACCACCACACCCAGCTAATTCACTTATTTATTTCTTTTAGAGATGGGGAGTAGGTCTCAAACTCCCAGCCTCAAGCAATCCTCCCTCCTTGGCCTCCCAAAGTGCTAGGATTATAGACGTGAGCCACCCCACCAGTCCCAGCTTCACTTTTTAATAGCCCAAGTGGTGTGACTAACCCAGGTGTGAAGGCTTTGGCCTTCCTTGCCAACATTCTATTCTGGAATTAAGGACTCACAATATTGTCACAAAGAGTTTTCACAAACAGTCTTCCCACATGATCCACTCACCCACCCTGTACAGGAGGGCAGTTGTTTCCAATTTACAGATCAGGAGCTTGAGGCTCAAGGAAGCTAACTTAATTGCCCAATTACACCCAGCCAAGATTTGTAAGCTGAAACAAACCCGGGTCTCTCCAAATCCCAGCTTTTTTCCTAGAACACTGTTACTCTGTGAAAAGCCCTAACTTGTCACCTCTCTGATTTAAAGGTTTAGCTAATGAATACGTGATGCTGTAAAAACTGTTAAGTGCTACATAAATACAGGTTCCTTTGTTGTTGCAAGCAAGCCTTGGTCTGCAATCAGTCTTAGATACTCAAAGTTCAAGTACTGTTATTATGAAGCCGTACCTTCAATTTCTTCGTGCCCAGGCTCCCATAATTCCTCCTGCCTTTGTGTTCCCTTTCCTGCATCTTCGTCCTCCACCCAGGCCTAGCTCTATGCATTGAGAACACTCGGGCCTGGGGCGTCCTCTCTCTTTTCTCTCGTATTCTCATTTATTATGATTTCAAATTCCACCTCTCTACAGATAACACCAAGAATTATATCCCCAGTCACGGACATTCCTCTGAGCTCCAGGTCAAATGACCTGGGACACCTTTTGCATATCCTATGAACATGACATGACCCAAGTGGTGATTTCTGGCCCCTCCCCCATTCCTGCCCTGGTCGTCCCCATCTGAGTATGAAGACACCGCCAAGGAACCAAGTCAGTATTCTTCTCCCTCCCCTCTCGGCAGGGCCTGTCCATTTCCCAGGATAACTGCAGAATAATCTTGAATACTGATCCCCTGGCACTGTCAGTCCAGGCTACCTCCCCGTTCCCTGTCAACCATTCCAGCAGCCTCCCTTTTTAACTCCCCACGACCCATTCATTCTCCACACTTCAGCCAAAGTGATTTTTTCCTTCCAGAGTGATCTTGAAACAGACCATACCATTCATTCCCCTGCTTAAAACCCTTCAGTGGCTTCTCTTTGCACTTGGAATCAAATCTAGTCTCTCTGCCCCTTTCCTTCCATTCCCCCTCCCACTCATGGGCTCCAACTTCACTGATGGGCAGAGTTCCTCGGCCTAGAATGTTCCCTCCCCATTTGGAAGGTGCACTCCTTCAACTCGAAGCTTACCCTGTTCCTCAGAGAGGTCTTCCTCTTCCACCTGGTCTGAAGTGGGTTTCTTCCCCACTTTCCCCATCTTTCTCCCCCTCTGTACCCATTTCCCTCATCTTACTTTATCACAACCTGCATTTTTAGTTTGATTTTTGGCCTCCTAGCCCAGTTTTTGGCATGCGGTAGGTTCTCAGTGAATACTCGTTGACTGAATGAAGATATCCCCCTTTTCAATCTTAGCACCAAGATGTACCAATTCACTGCACATTTATATTTCCATTTCACCTTTGCCTTTTTGCTTTGCAATCCCTTTGCAATGCTCCAGGTTTTAAAATTTATTGGAAGACCAATATTCTACTGTGAGGGAGTCTCAGGGGAATCTCCACTGTGTGCCTGTTAATATGAGGGCCCCCGTTCCTCCTGGGCCACGGTGACTCTCAGAGCAGGCTCTGGGCTGTCCCAGGAAGCCAGGCAGAGCCACAGGGGCCCAGGCTGAGCACAAGTCCTCCCCTGTGACACAAAAGAGCAGCTCCCCAGAGGTCACAGGGTGACTCTCAGTTGGCTTTACACAGCTGCCGAGCCCCCTGGACTCTTCTCCATCAAGCACTTCCTCTCATTCTGCCAAAAACCACAACCAAACTGGAGACCTGAGCCCCCCGTTCAGATTTCCCAGCAGGCCCTGATCACACTCTTTGCTTTCTCCAGGCAGTTTCCCTTTCTGGCCCTTGGCGGCCGGCGTCTCCATCCACAGCCATCTCTCTTGGGTTCTGTCTGGTTTAGGGTTCCTGGTTCCAGAAGCTATCACTGCCTGCTTCGTGCCCCCCGCTGTTTTTGCCTCAAGAATGAAAATCACACAGTCACGGCGACCGGCCTAGCTCTCGGGGAGACAAACCACCCCTGAGCCACCAGGCAGCCCCGTCCTCCCCAATTCCACGGCAAACCACACCTTGGAACACACTCTGGTGTCACTGGAAGCCAGCCCATGTTGCTTTGACGAGAAGCAAAGTGAAAGGAGGGCTTCCCTGAGTTCTGGTTCCCTAAAGAGTGTCTCCTTGCTCTTTTTTTCCAAAATTATACAGTCACACTCTTAACTTGTCCAAATTTACCACAATTCGCTGAATTGTTCTGAGCAGTGGCAGCGCTGGCTAAGATTCTGAGGAGCCCTGGCTCCCCGAGGAAGGTAGGGACGCCTAAAGCGGGGATGTCCGTGCCAGGGCCCAGGACCCCAGTCCCCACCCCCACCAGCGGAGCAGCATCTGTAGACGGTGGCGCGAGCCAGGACATCTCACTGTAAAGACAAAACGGGAAGCGGGCGGTGGCCCAGGCGCGGGGCTGCCCCGGGAGGCGACTCCGCACGCTGTGCACACGCGCCTGCAACACAGCTCGCCGGGGCTTCCGTGGTTAGACAATCAACTTATATTTTTTATAAGAATATGCCTTTCAAAGCCAAACGTTTAATCACAGCACAATGCCTACACATTTTTCAATCCTTTTCCGCTTTCATCTTATACCAAAAAAAAAAAAAAAAAAGCCCAGGAGACTTTGTGCAGGATTGTGTGCTCATCCGTAACCAGTTCTGCCGGGCGCCCGTCTCTCCCGTCCTGCTGTGAAGCCGGGGACCCGGCTCTGCCGGGAGGCGGCTCTGGGTTCTCCCTGTTCCCCGCACACCCCCGGGAAGTTTAGGAAGGTTGTTTGGAAGAAGTCAAGCTTTGGATTCACTGTCCCTCCTCCGTGACAAACGAAGTCACAGGCCAGAGCTCTTTGCAGCCTTTCCCTCTGCGTTCCCAAGTGTCTCCGCTCGGCCGGCGAGCAGGGCCCTACAGCTCCTTCTCGGGGTCCTCCTCTCCGCCCTGGCGCTGGGCCTGTCGCCTCTGCTGCACCAGCTGCTTGTCCAGTTCTCGGAGCTGCTTCAGAAAGCCCCGGTTGGGCAGGACGCAGCGGTTCTTGGCCACTTGTTGGATGGCGTCCACCAGGGTCATGTTCCTGTGGATCATCAGGAAGGCCAGGACCAGCGTCGCCGACCGGCTGCGGCCCATGGCGCAGTGAACCAGGATCTTATCTGCAGGTGGGGCGGGAGAAGAAGACCCACACTGAGGGGCCGGGTGGCAGCGGGCAAGGCCACAGGGCGTGGGGCTCAGGCGAGGCCCTCTCACACCCTGACTCTGTCACTCTCCTGCCCACAGCCGGGCAGCTTCCCCATCTGTAAAATGGGGACACCGTCAGTATCTTCACAGGGCTGCTGTGAAGGTAAATAACACTTTGAATAACTCTTTTATCACAGTTCTCCACAAGCCGATCAGGCAGCCCTTAAGCCTGGAGTCCCACCCTCCATGTCGCTGAGCTCCCCAGAGTGTGGCTGGGCCGCCTTGCCCTGTTCACCGCGGCCAGGAAGGAGGGCAGGAGGCAGGGTCCTGCTTCCTGATCGCCGTATGGGGCTGGGGCAGGCTGGCCCCAGAGTCTCACCCGGCAGGGCTGTGCTCCTGGGGTGTGGACGTGTCCGGCGGGGTGAATGTCTGCCTCTGTTCCAGACTGTTCTAATCCCCACAGACTGTTCCAGAGGCTGCCTGGCCCCCGGCCAGCTCTGCTGATAACTAAAACGTTTCTTCCTCTCCTGGCAAAAAGGGTAATTCTTTCTGTCATGACTAAATACTTGAAACAGTCGAAAGCTGTAGTTCATTAAGCCTTTTGGGGGCCTGAAGTTTGTTAAGTGGGAGGAGGGGAGGGGAGACGGAGGGGTGGGAGGGAAGGGGGAAAAGAGAGAGGACACAGCTGTGGCAGGAGATCCTGGAGCTCAATTTTGTTTTCAAGACCGTGGCGTGAATGTCATCGGCCACCTGAACTTGGTAGGTCTCTCTGGGGTAAAGGGCCTGCTCTTCTCTGGAGGCCTCAGCATCCGATTGGGCCCAACCACTTTCTTCCTGGGGCCTGTCCCCGGACCCTCAGGGCACTGCTCCCTCTTTGCTCTGTGGCTCTGCCACGCACCACCCTTTAGGGCCCAGCATCGAGTGGTGGGAAACTGCTCTTAGGAGAGTTGGGAAGAGACAGGCGGGGCAGCTGCATTTAGCCCATTCCCAGCATGGACCACGCCAGAGAACCAGGAGGCTGAGCTGGACAGCAGCCAGGGCGAGGGCCCTGAGCAAGGGCGGCACTGTCAGCGCTGGAATTTTCTAGCAGTGACTTTCAGACTTTTCTGTGTGAGCCCAGTCAACACAGCAGGACAAAATTCACAGGTGACCCATCTGTGCCTCACTGCACCTGCATACTCTGCCAAGCGCTTCATGTATTTTCTCATAGTCAATTCTTACAGCAACTCAATGACGTAAATAAAATTATTATGCCCATTTTACAGATAAGGTAGCTGAAGTGCAGAGAAGTGCAAGTGGCACAGCTAGGAAGTAGCAAACCTGTGATTTGAGCCCGGCAGCCTGACACCACGGTCGGTGCTTCTAAATATTATGCGGTGCTGCGTGTGTGTGTGTGTGTGTGTGTGTGTCAGACAAAAGTTTCACAGAATAATATGCACCCTTACTACGTGCAGTGCATGCTGGTGTTTTCCACTCTTTTCTAATCTATTCAGTTTTTTAAAAGAAATGCTAGTCACACCCACCAAGTTGACTTTATGACCCTCTAATACGGGGGTCCCCGACCTATGGTGAGTTGTATAATTATTTCATTATATATTACAATGTACTAATACTAGATGGAAAGTGCACAATAAATGTAACGCACTTGAATCATCCCAAAACCATCCTCCCCCCCCACGCCCCGGTCCATGGAAAAATTGTCTTCCATGAAAACCGTGCCTGGTCCTGAAAAGGTTGGGGACCGCTGCAGTGGGTCTCAGTCTATGTTTGAAGAATGCTGGTTTCAATTAAATAGTTCACCTTTGGCCTTTACCAAAAGGTGAATTCCCACAATCTTATGAAGAAAACCCAAATCTACAGGGTGTCCCAAAAGTCACCATACTTAGAGAAAATGGGAAATTGTAGCTAAACATACCTTTATTTACAAAATAGTCATTACAAAATTTTTCCTTTGTATGGAGACGTTTGGGATACCCTGTAGGATCTGAACTGCTCCTCAATTGCATGTTGTCAGGGGTGAGTGAAAGGGAGGCCTCTGTCACTCAAATCAGACGGACAGGCTGTTACCCACCACCCCTGCCCCTGCCCCCAGCCAGGTGTGCGCCTCAAACGCAACTTCCTGCCTTGGTTTTAGGGGTGCCCTTTCCCTGTCCCCCACTCACTATCTTGGAACCCGCCTTTCTCAGCAACACGCAGAGAAACCCTGGTAGAGTTCCTACTTCTTCCCAAACAGTCTGGGTGTGTGGAAGTCCCTGAGAAAAAGGGTGCACGGTGTGTTATGAGCTGCCAGGGTTGAGGGGAGACAGGGGCGTGTGTGCGATATTAGGGCAGGAGACCCTTAAAACACGGGAACAGTCTGGTCTGGTTACAGCTTAGAAGCACCAGGGAAATCAGCTCCTGCTAGAAGCAGACTTCATTTATTTATTCATACCTACCTTATCCATAATAGATTTTAAGATGGCTTCAAAAGCGGGCTTTCGACTATTTAAGAAAAAGAAAGAACAAACGAAAGGAGAGCGGTGATACTAAAAATCTGATCTTTAGAGGCTTGCTCATGACATCTGCCCTGGAGTTTCTTAGAAAATCCCATTAAATTAAAACCACACTAATTCACCTCTGAGGACGCTGTGTCGAGAGCAGCTAGGGCAGTCCAAACGGGGTTCCTGTGGCAGTATTTTGTGAATACTTCATTTTCTGATGAAGAATGACAAGTTCAGTTGTGTCAGATCCTGTAACCAGCTGGCACGCCTCGCCTTCCATGATATTCGGTGACCTCTCGTACAGCAAAGTCACCAGGTGCTCAAAATAAGGGAAAAGGGCTCTTCTGTGAGGCCTCAGTGACAGGAGGACTCCCCACTGGCAAGCAGGTGTCCTGACGGTGCCACCTCTGATTAGCTCTGTGACCCTGGGCATGTCACTTGGCTTCCCTGGGCCTCTGTTTCCCAGCTGTCAGGGCAGGACCGTGGACTGGATTATCTCTGAGATTTTTCCAGAGTGACTGCGGCTGTCTGGGGAGTTCTTTCAGAAAGGTCAAATCAAGGGAGGGGAGGGGACGAGTGGTCCCCAGGGGCTGATTACAGGCCACCATTACAGCCCTGCAGCCCCACAAGGAAAGCTTTTCAAAAAGAGGGAGGCTGTGAGGGCCAGGCAGTGGGGAAACAGTACGCTTGGCTGAAACTAGCCAACAAAGAACGTGAAAGACAAGGGGAAGCAAGAAATGCCTTGCTTTTTGGCTAGAATGTCCATCAACACCTCTTACATCAAGAGCACAATAAGAAATGCACCAGTGGGCCTGGCACTAAAACGCCACAGCAGTGTCCCTTGGGGTTCCAGTACGTAGCTAGATACAACCTGACACCCACTGCCTGTGGCAGGCAGGCCCGCTGAGCACCGCCATCCGCTGTGCGTGGAGTCCATGGCGATGCTGTCGCTGAGCTGACGAGCATTTTGTTACTCCGACCACTCAGGGCACAGGCTACAAACTGATGCCCCTCGGGTTATTTAGTTTGCCCTTTGCAGCCTTTTAAGAAATTTCAATTTGTTGCCAACACTTAAAGATTGAGTGATTTTATAATAAAATCCAGATTGGAGACTTTTCCTTGAAAAGTCAGAAGATCTACCACATTTGCACTGATTCTCGTAAGACAAACTCTGGCTGGGGCTGAATGACAGCTGCCCCTGGGAAGGGGGTACAGGGCTCTCTGCTTAGCCACAGTACCCCACACCCACAGAAGATGGAAAGTCTCTCCGTGGTGCTGAAGGGTTGGTGTTTGAGCCCCTGACTTGAAGAATTCTTTAGATATGCAAGTGCAAAGGTCACTGAAAATGGAGCCCAGCCTCCTACCTGGCAGTGGGGTCATGTGCTGCTCCCTGTCCCCAGCCAGCAGGCCTAGTCCCCGCACCCCCACCCATCCGTTCTAGCCCTGGCACTGTGTCTACGCTCTTCCCCCTCAGCCTTTCTTTGCTAGGTGCTTTTGACCAACTGGTCACGATCCTCATCAGCCTGACACCCCTTCGAGATGCTCTGTGATCTGCCCAGGCCTAAACATCTGACTTGAGAGCCTGATTCTTTCCTGATTTAGCAGTGGGGGCAGACTCTAAAATGACGTGCCAGGAACCTAAAACAAGCTTTCATGTGAGTATATCTTACCAGTTCAAAGTTGGAATGTCTTTTTTTTTTTTTTTTTCTTTTGAGTCTGGAAACTTTATGATGATGATGTGCACGTGCTAGTGTGGTCATATGCTTCACAGTACACGACCTCTCTTTATCAAACACATCCGAGAGCCTGCTGTGCCCAAGGTTCTGTGCTCAGTGCCTTACGGGTGTCACTGCTGATCCTCATTATAACCTTTCAAGGTAAATATTTCCATCACCAGATGGAGAAACCAAGGCCTGGAGACGTCACATCGTTAGTAAGTTGTGAGACAGGAATTTGAACCCAGCCCTGTCTTCTCCAGCCTGCCAGTCCCCTTCCAGTAAGGGTAAGGTCTAAGATACAGTAATGGCAAGGGAGTGCATTAAACAGAAACTGAAGCATTGGGTTGTTGCAGTCTTTTGTTTTTTTCATGTCAAATACGTTTTCAGTTAACTTCAAATACTATGAGGCAATTTTACCTCGCGTTGCTGACTCAGTCCAGTTGCTTTTTTTTTTTTTTTTTAAGAAAGGGTCTTGGTCTGTCACCCAGGCTAGAGCGCAGTGGCACCATGATAGCTCACTGCAACCTCAAACTCCTGGGCTCAAGTGATCCTCCTGCCTCAGCCTCCCAAGTAACGGGGACTACAGGCGCATACCACCACACCTGGCTTATTTTTCTATTTTTTGTAGAGATGGAGTCTTGCTTTTGCTCAGGCTGGTCTCAAAATCCTGACCTCAAGCAATCCTCCTGCCTTGGCCTCCCAGAGTGCTAGGATTACAGGCATTGAGCCACCGCGCCAGCCTCCAGTTGCTTTTTGATCCTGCTTGGAAACCCAGAATGTACAGAGCACAAAAGATGGTTCATAAATAGACTCATAAAAGGACAACTTAGAAACGAGGCATTTTCTAATACAAGCACGTTAGCTTTGTGGGTTTTTTCCCATCATGGCATTGCTTTCTGAACCAAAATAATGACAAATTGTTGGTGGCTATGGCAGGCTGCTGGGGCCAAGGCCACCTTGGGATGGCCATTAAGGTGTGAGACTGTCCTGCAGATCTGTCCTAGGCCCAGCCCCAGGCTGAAGATTCCTGAAGCAGGCCATTCGGTCAGTGAGTCTTGCAGTGGCAAGAAAGGCTTTCAGTAACTAGATACCCTGAATGTGTAGCATATCATTTGTCATGGCCCCACAAAGGCTGTGTGACACAGTAGGCTGAAGTCAGAGAACAGATTAGGGAACTGGCACCATTTCCTATTCCCTTTGGCCTTTGCGGAATGCCGGTGAAGTACACCCTGCAGCAGTAACTGCATATTGTCTTACCCCTGATGCATACCTAAACTGTGCCCTTCTCTCCAAAATAGCCTTGTAGCCTCTGCTGGATTAGGGCAGCTAAAAATGCATTTTAAGCACAAGGACTAGCACTGCGATTGAAAAGATGGATAATTAACGTTGGGAAACTTGGACCTGGCAGGTGCAAAACTCAGATTCTCAAAGTTTGCCATAGTAAAGCCCAGGCCGTCAGCCTTGTACGAGAGGCCTCACGAATGAGTGTGATTGGGGGGTGGAGGAGGGGGGGTCAGGCTGTGGACTTGGTTGGTTGGCGGGAGAATTTAAAGTCTCCCTAAGGATTTCCACTCAAGTCAGCTCTCTGAGGACTTTCTGGCACCAAAGCTCTTGGCTACTACTTGGGTTTAGGCCCAGGCACGATTAGTTTGAGGGCGCCCACACAGCCCCTGCCTTTTCAAGGCCAATGTTCCCTAGGGAAGAGAGACTCAGACCAAAAGCCCCTTCCTATAAATTCCAGGGCGGCAATCCAAGCCTCAACCCGAGCAGCAGCACGCTCGCTCGATGGGGCAGGTCCTCAAACCTTCCCAACCTCCAGGGGATTCGGACATTCCCAGCTCAACCACAACCAACCCCAGCGGTCTGGCTTTGAGCAGGGCGCAGACGCCTCGGGCGCAAACCCCGCTTCCGGCCTGGGCGGAGGGCGGGGCCTTTGCACTGGGGCGGAGCCTAGGATGGGGCGGGGCCAGGGCAGGGGCGGGGCCTCGGTCGGGCCCCTGGGCTCTTACTGCGGTCGTCGCGCAGCGCCGTGTTGATGAAGGCGGCCGCCGAGTAGAAGAAGACACTGAGGTCGAAGGTGGGCAGGTCTTCGGCCTCGACGCCGTGGTACTCGATGTCCATATCGCGGTAGAAGTCGGGGCCGGTGTCCACGTTCCAGCGGCCGTGCGCCGCGTTCAGCACGTGCGTGAAGCCCGCCTTCTGCAGCCCGTAGCGGTCCAGCGCCGTCGCCCTGGGAGCAAGCGAGAGAGGTCGGCCGGCGGCAGCTCAGGGGACCGCGGGCGGCTTTCTGCCCTCGATTCCGGTTCCCAGAATAAGCACCAGACATCGCAAATGAAGTCCCAAAGCTCTGCGCCTACCTGGTCCCCTAGGCCACTGGCACCATTTCCTATTTCTAGCTCGGCTGTTGCAAAAATGGAAGGTTGGAGGGTAGGGTAGGTGAGCTATTCATTTGTCCAGTCATTCTTTCATCATTCACCAAATACAGGGGAGCCTGGTGCTGGACGGTACGGTGGTCACAGAACCAGACCTGCCAAATTCCCCCAAAGACAGCCAGAATAACCTGTTTATCAGGGTGGCCCTTCACTGAGCCTCGGGACCTTTAAGGTGGGCTCCTCTTCTGAACCCTCTCGATGTTTATGGGGTTTGGAGGTAGAGGCTCGAATGAATGACTTGAAGAACAGGAATTGATAGTAGGAAAATGTGTGCTCTCTTTGATTCTAACTGATGCTATTCGCTTCTGTGACTATGCTTGCTTTAAGTTGTTTAATAAATATAGTTAATCAGAATGAAAAACAGAGATAAGAACAAAAGTAACTCCATGATAGGCTAGGCTTCCTGGATGTGAGAAGCCTAGTTCTGCTTCTGTATATATGGCTTGCTGGCTTGGTGCTTAGCGTAAGTGGAGCCATGGCAGACTTCACTAAAGTAAAGGAAAACAAAGCCCCAGAGAGGTAACTGCAAGTTGCTTTCTGATAAAGGGCTGGAGAATCCAGGTGCCCTCCAACCAAGTAAATAAGAAGAGCAAGACATGATCAGCGCATGAACGGCTTGTGCAGGGCGTGTGTTCCCAGTATCGCTTGTAACCAAAAACTAGAAGGTATGCAACAACAGTCCCCTTCCCCTGTCGGAGACCCTCCTCTTCCCCTGGATGATGTTAACTACAACTGGCGCCAGTGCAAAAAGCCCAAAACTTAGAGTCAACAAACCTGAAGCCAACGCGATCAGCCACTTCTAAACAAAAGGAACAAATAAACTGAAGGGGGATAAAGTGCAGACTAGTGTGTCGTGTGCAGACTAACGTGTTGTGTGCAGAATAACGTGTCATGTGAAAACTAGCATACAGAAAAGTATAAAAGCCTAATCTTTACCCCAGGGCGGGGTCCTAGTTCCTGGAGAGGCCACTGCAGTTGGTGCTCTGGAATTTGGACCCTGGCCCCGGGGCTAGATAATAAACTCCTTTGCCTTTTTGCAGCCTCAGTGACTCCGCCTCTCTGTTCCTGGGGCCAAGGGGAACCGGATCTAACAGACTTAAGGCGAGACTCTCCACGAGAGGACTGGGATTGGGCAAAGTTCTTGAATTGATGTTGGCAGGATTGGTGGGCACAACGTGAATGTGAAACCGTTGCTTTGGTGAGTTGTTTGTGTAGCTGGGCAAAGCATTGTTCCGAAAAGGCGAGCTTTTTGAGCAGTCTGGTGTCTTGAGTTGATTTCTGGGGAGTTCTTGAAGCCAGCAGTGAAGTTATTTAATGGGTTACAGCCTTATCTTTCTAGGTGGGGATGTCCAGGAACACCTACCTCCTGTTGAGGTAGGTGGCCTTGGAACATGACTGGAGTAAAAACAGCTGGTGAGGGCTGGGGTAGAGGTGGGCTGCCAGAGGAAGCAGGAGCTCTTTTTGCCTGGGGGGGGGGGAGGGGTTCTTTATGGGACAGGAGTGTTTGACTCTGTCAACACTTGGTGGTGGAGGGGAACAGGAAGTCAAGGATAGGCTAAGCCAAGGAAATACAGGACCTCAGGTATGGAGGCTGGAGATATTATTAAGAAAGGCCTTTCAGGAAACGTTCATTATATCCCGTAATCAGTCATGTATCCCCAAAGGGTACTTTGGAATCTGTTGTGTGCCAGGCACTGTCCTGGGTGCTGATGGCAAAGAGGTGAACAGGTTAGTCACGGTCCCTCAGGAAGCTCGGATTCTAGTGGGGATAGCAAATAAACAACAAATAAACAAAGATGATTTCAGATGCAGTAAGAGCTGTCAGGGAACTGAGACTGCATGACATGATACAGAATGACTGTGTCCTGCTTTAGGCAAGGTGGTCGAGAAAGGCCTCTGCAGGGAAGTGGCATTTCAGCTAAGACACAGGGATGAAAAGGAGTGAGGCTGAGCAAGAGTTGGAAAAAAAGTGTTTCATCCAGGCAGAGGGAACAGCAGATACTAAGAACAGAAAGGAAACCAGTATGGCTGAAGCAGCAGGGGGACAATGGTATAAGAGTTTGGAAAGGTAGGCAGGGGCTGGATCATGGTGGGCCCTGTAGGCCACAGTGAAGGGTTTGGATTTTATTGAAAGTGTGGTGGAATGCCGCTAGCGGGTTTTAAGGAAAGAGTGAGCATTTTATTGTTTAAGATCAATGTGGCTTCTGTGTGGAGATGGATTGGAGAGGGCAAAATATACAAGCAGGGAGATCTATTGGAGGCTGTTGCAGTTGTATAGCCAAGAGAGGAAGGTGCTTAGACTAGGATGATGTCACAGCAGGACTTGCTGATAGATTGGGAACAGGCATGAGCAGGAAGGACTGGTTTGCCCAGAGGATAGGATGTGAGAGGAGAGGAGAGAAAGGTCTGCAGAAGGGAGTGTAAGATTGGATCATGGGAGTGTTTGGATGCCAAGGTCAAGGAGAGTTTTAGATAGTGTTTGAGGAAGGATGGTCCAATCTGGGCTTTAAGAAGACGTCTCGACCGGGCGCGGTGGCTCACGCCTGTAATCCTAGCACTCTGGGAGGCCGAGGCGGGTGGATCGCTCGAGGTCAGAAGTTCGAAACCAGCCTGAGCAAGAGCGAGACCCCATCTCTACTAAAAAATAGAAAGACATTATATGGACAACTAAAAATCTATATAGAAAAAATTAGCCGGGCATAGTGGCTCATGCCTGTAGTCCCAGCTACTCGGGAGGCTGAGGCAGTAGGATCGCTTAAGCCGAGGAGTCTGAGGTTGCTGTGAGCTAAGCTGATGCCACGGCACTCACTCTAGCCTGGGCAACAAAGTGAGACTCTGTCTCAACAAAAAAAAAAAAAAAAGAAGATGTCTCCCTCAATAGCACCAAGACCAGTACTTTGGCTCAGGGAAGAGGTGACAAGGCTCAGGGACTGTAACAGTAAGAGGATAAAAGTGGCATTATGCCCCAGCTGAGGGCTCATCTCAAGGCTACTGGTAAAAGGATGTGAACAGAAGTGACCATATTGGATGCCAGCATGGACCAACACCTTTGGCCAAGAGGAGCCCTGCACCAGAAACACATACCACAGCCCCTCGGGCAAGGGCGCCCTCATCTATTGATGGTTTCTTTGAGTTTTCTGTTTACCATAAGAAGAACCACAATGGTGTCCAATGTTTGGGCAGGCATTGAGCATTTATAAACATTTGCAAACAGCCATTGAAATGTGGCAGGGGGGAGGTGGGAGTCCCACTGACACCCTCCTCCTCCCACCCCCACCCCAGCTGGCTCTTGGTGCTGCCATCCTGACTATGGAACACATTCTGCTTCCATTTTTCCTCAGAAAGTTCTGTTTTTCATTTTTCTTCTTGTCCCAAAGTATGTATACAACAAACATTATGCTTTTGGGACTCAGATCTGCGCTCAATTAAAGCCTCCACTAATGCAGTCCATCTTGCTGAGGGGCAATCAACCTTACTTTGAGGTTGAGCTCAGTGGAAAAATTAAAATTAACTCTCCTTGACAGGAAGCTCCTACCCACCATAAAGACTGTTCTCTTTGGGTTTAGTAACTGAGTTTCAATGTAATCAAATGGCAGTTTGAATAAATAACAGTTTGCACTTTCCTGCCTTTGGGATCAGGGATCTGGGTAGATAAGCAACACGGCTCACTGCATGACACCTCCACATCCTCCTGGGCCGGCGTTGGCTGTGCGTAAGGGAGAGGAAAGGGCTCCTGAGGACGATTAGACCTGGTGGGTATCTGAGTTCTGCTGCAGGTTTTCAGAGCTCTTTGGCTACCTGGGCCAGGAAAGGGAGGTGGTGACCTCACACATCACTCTGGGGACTTTCCCCAGCTTGGGTTACTCAGAGTTCAGTTAAGGGCTTGAAAGAGCATCCACAGCAGAATGGGAATCTGCACATAAACAGAGTGCCTCGTGGACAGCCACCATGATGGAGGCAGAGCCATCGTCACAGTCACCCATCGCCCAGTCCCAGCCGGCCCAGACACCCAGCTCAGCAGTTTTTGGGAGTGGGTGGGATCAGAGGGTGGTGTCTGGCACTACAGTGATTTGTTTTTTTTTAAATTTCAAGGGCCAGATACATTCTCTGCTCACATGTTCTGTTGGAAAGAGACTAAGAAATACAGGGGCATTTTGAGGTGATGGCACAGAGAAAAGGCCGTGTGCCCCTCTCCTGGACCCATATGAGTGCCTCTGCCAAAGGAGAAAAGACTTCAGAAAGAAAAACAGATTTAGGAATTAACTTCCAGAACCTAGATGATGTAGGGGCCTTAGTTTCTGGTTAAGAAAAACCCTAGATGTAATCAATCTGTTCATTTTTTAAATAATATGTCATCTCATGATAAAAATAACACATGCTCAATGCAAAATGTGGAAAACATACTCCCCCGACCAAAAAAAAAAAAAAAAATCACCTGTATTTCTATCAGAGATAAAGACTATTATTAGCTATTTGATGGAAGATCTGCCTGTTGGTTTTTTTTATGCATAGATTTGTATAGTTTTGAGACGGTTTTTTTTTTTATATATACAGTCTCAAAAACTTTAACATGCTGATGTATTGTAAACATCTTCCTATGGCAACATATAAAACTTCAATAGCTGCATGCTATTCCATTTTATAGGTAAATCTCAATTTTGCCTTACCAAGAACTTCACCTTATTTTTTTGGTCACATCTCTGATTATGTCTTTAGGAGAGATTTTTCTAAAGTGAAATTGCTGGGTCAACAGACATGAACATTTTTAAATACATTTGATACTTTTTACTAAATTACCTTATAGAGAACTTGCTCAAATTTCATTGTGATTTTTATTCTTTGTGAATTTCATAAGCAGAAAAAAAATGGTGTTTCATTTTCACTGATTTGTTTTAAGCAATGAGATTGGACATTTTCTCACACGTTTGTTGGACTCGTGCAGTTTACTTTTGAAGAACATTATGTCCCTGGTTTTTGACCCAATTCTCCTTAGCTCTTCTCTGTTCCCCTGAACCTCCAGCCTAGCTCTGGAGCCTGACTCCAGACTGGGGAGCTGAGGAAGCGACTTCCTTCTCAATGACTCCATTCCCTTAGCAGAGCCCTTCCCTCCCTTCCTCTTCCTCCAGCCTGGCCCAGACCCCTGCCAGCCCCTCTGGAGTTGCTCCCAGAGAGCTTGCTTCAAGCCCCTCCCTGGAGGGGTAGCAAACGAGCGCACTCTCCACAAGGCGGTCGCCGGGGGCAGTGCTCTTGACCTTCCACTTGTCAAGACCTTCGGCAGCTTCCTGATCTCACCCTCAATACTTCAGCCTCTGCCTGCAAGCCATTGTCCTAGATGTATGCTCTTGCACACAGGGGACAAGTCACAAGCCCTGAATAAATACGTCTGTACAAACCCTCCAACAGCTTCCTTCAAGTGGAGCTTCTTCCACGTTGCCAGGATTCTACGCTGGGCTTTGAGGAACATCCCATCATGATGGGGGTGGATCTCCACACCTGATGTCTGCAGAGGATCCGCTCATTTCCCACACCTGATCGTGCACTCCTGTTCAGGATGGGCTGTATCCTGCAATCTGGCACCTTATTTATGCTGATGGGTGTGACACTGGTGGTCACATGTCATTTCATGAGTGTGGCTCTGATGGTGACCTTCTCCAGTGGAGTCTTGACTGTGCCCACTCTTGGCAGGTGGACTTTAAAACAGCAGGTGCATTTCTAGCTTCTGATCTTGGTTAATTCACCTGATGTGAAAGTGAAACTCACTGGCCTTCTAGTTTCTCGGGTGTTCTTGTTACTTGCTGATGATGAAGCTCCTCTGTGTTGAGGCCCCTGAGAAAACACAGGGCTGACAGCTTAAACTGCGGCATGAACTAAAACAATGGAACCTCTGGGAGTCGTGTTTTCTTTACTTGCTGAATAGAACCAATTACACTGGCAGTATTTTCCTTACGGATTCTTGTGAAGTTGAATGATGCAACATTCAAACTTCTTTGAAGGATTAAAAAATAACTTCAGGGGAAAAAAGCAGGAGAAAGATGTACGTCAAAATGTGGCTATCCCATTACAAACTGTAGTAATGGGATTATAGAGAATTTTAATTTTCTTCTTTTTGTCTGTGTTTTGTAAATTTTCAGTAATGAACATGTCATATATTCATTTACTATGCAAATGTATACCATGATTTTTCTTGATGTTATTTCTTTAGTTCTCAGAAGAGACTATTGCAAAGACACAGGATGGCCTCTGGATTTTTAACTCTTGTTAAAAATACCTCCATATCTGCTCTACTCCCCTAAACTCTAGACCTCCAAGGAAAGGGTATGCAGGAGGCCTGGTCTGGAGAAATGTTATATTAATGATTGGACCTGGCATCTGGCTAACCGTGCAATTGGATGACGTTGCTTGAGGCCTTGACTGGGAAGCTGCCTTCCAGCAATGAAAAGGCCTGGCCAGGCCAGGGCCTCGGGCATCTCTCTGCAGCCACCTTGCCCATGACGGGTGTCCAGTTGTGCCTCAGTTGGCTTCAGTAGTTGGAGGTTCAGAGTCCAGGTTTTCTAGTTCTTTCAGGTAACACCCAGCACATTGGATTGGCAACCTTGGCTGTGTTTTTACTGCATCCTAAACTGGCCCTGCTGCACCCTGGAGAAGCAAGTCAGCCTCAGCTCTGCCTGTGCCTTAAGGCTGAATTAGTTCCCTCTTTTTGGAGAGAAGAAAGTGTCTCAGCTGATTGATCCAACTTCACCTCACTTCCCAGCTCTCAGCTGCAGGCCAGCCCCAGATGCCTCTGGTTTCTGAGGCTTGGGGGCATGCTTTTTTTTTTCTTTTTTTTCATTCTTTTTGTCGCCACCCCCACCCGAGATTTGGATAAGCATTTTGGGCCTATTGGGAGCCGAAAAGCAGATACAAGACAGAGAGTCCTGGAAAGCCAGCTCAGGCTGGGCGATGCTGGCCACAGGCCTTGGGAGGAATCGGACCCCAAAAGCCAGATCTTGGGGGCAACTGTAGTTTTAACAAGAAATGGGGAGCTGCTGAGGGCCCCCCACCACCATGCAAGCAGCAGAAGAGCTTAACAGCGCCCTGGCGCTGACTCACCGGGAGGCCCAGTTGTGGAGAGAGAAGAGCGATTATTTCTCAATTATCCTGTTTCAGGCAGGCCTTATCACTGGAGGCTGCCCTGCCTAGGAATTTGCAATCACTTTGACGGTAGCCGGGATATTTCCCTCCTGCTGACTATAGGGGAAAAAAAGGACTGAAAAAAGATTTTGCTAAGCAAATGAAAGATGTGAACAAGATTAAAGTGAGAATATTTAAATTACAGAAACTTAGTGCTTTCAAGCATACTCAAGCATTTTTGAAGCACCCATTTAGGGACTGCTGATTGATAAGAGGCGATGAATTATTCTTATCTCATCATTGACTGCCAGTCCCTGGCTCTCTGGAGGGCAACACTTGGTTAACCTAATTTGAATCTAATTTGAATGACTTAAAAGTAATAAAACAAGTATGTGCTTGAACCTAATAAAGCCTAATTTATTTAATAGGACATTTCTTAAAGAATTTTATTTTAGAGCTGGAAAGGACCTTTGAAATCATCCTTTGTTTTACAAATAAAGAAACTGAGATCCCAGAACAATAAAATATTTTGCCAAAGGCCACCCGCAGTTAGTGGCCACATGGCAATAGGGACTTGAAGTCTATGCCCTGAGTCATGCCCGAGAGCTGCATTCCGTGCTGAGCCTGCAGTCCCCACTGGTGGCAGATGCAGCCCCCCTACCATGTTGTGGGAAGTAAGTGGCGAGAGGGTGGCTGTACCTTGAGCGAAGACTGCGAAGACACTTCCCCAGGGTAACATATTGAGGGGGGGGAGCAGGCCCGACCCCCTCACGTTCCCCTCCTATCTGTGTGTGTCCCTATCTCACCAGGCTGCAGTGGTAGGGCCACCTCTCCTCTCCCCTGGGCTGGTGAACAATGGGGACTTGGAGTCACCAGGGCACCCACCTGGTGAATCCTTCTGGGGTAGCCTGGGATTGAGAAAACGCTTTAGAAATTCTGAAACCCACAGGCCCCTAGGGCTGTGATGTGCCACCGTCTTCTTAGGCCTTAGGTCACCCAGGTCCCTGGAAGGCCAGGACAGTGTCTGTGGGGGGAGGAGAAAAAGGAGTTGGAGCAGGCTCAGGAGGAAGGGCCTTCCTTCCAACACTCGACCTTGGGTTCCTGATGGGACGTCACGGGAGAAATTTGACCCAGGGTTGTCTTCTGTCCCAAGACTGCCCTTGGCACAGAGGGACCCTTAGCAGCAAAGCATGGTGACTGTGCTTTACTTTCCTCACACGCTGTGTTTTATATGTTTCTACATGTTAACTCATTGAATCCGCATTTTATAGGTGAAGAAATTGAAGCTCAGAAAGCTTGAGTGACTTGCCCAGGGCCACACAGAAACAGTATTTGGCCCAGACTTTGTGGCTCTGGAGGAGGTGCTTGGTGGTGGGTGGGTGGGAGTGGGGGCGTTGGGGGTGGGGAGGGGGGAGAGTGAGCTTCGTCTTAGGGGTAAGTGTGGCCCTCTGTGGGCTGGGCTTCAGGAACAGACGGTGGCTTCGGCTGCCCCAGGCAAGCCATCCTCACTCCTGGGTCCTGACCTCCTTCACTTCCAGAGCCTTGGTACTTGTCTTAGAAATCTTAGGTGGCTCACACCTGTAGTCGTAGCACTCTGGGAGGCCGAGGCGGGAGGATCACTTGAGGTCAGGAGTTCAAGGCCAGCCTGACCATCTCTACAAAAAGTAGAAAAAATTAGCCAGGCATGGTGGCATTTTCCTGTAGTCCCAGCTACTCAGGAGACTGAGGCACGAGGATCCTTTGAGCCCAGGAGTCTGAGTGAGCTATGATGATGCCAGTGCACTCTAGCCAAGGTGACAGAGTAAGACTCTGTCTCAAAAAAAAAAAAAAAAAAAACTTTACGCGCTTTTAGGGAAAGGAAAAACTCAACTGAAATATAAATATCAAATTAAAACTGAGGCTTTGTGCCAGAAGAACCAGCTCTGAGCCACCCTTGTTTTGGGCAACACCTAAAAAGAGACCAAGAAGCACAGGCAGCCTTGCGTGTTCACAGCCCAGGTTGTAACCTTTGCGTGGTTGCATTGGCATGGAATTAATTGCTCTTTCAATAAGCATCTGTGAGTCTTGTTGACCTTGTTAAGTGAGTGTCACAGAAGGGAGCCCTGAGCTCAGGGCTGAGATCAGCGACAAGCACCATGTCAAGCTGACTTCACGCTTCCTCCCCCAGCTGAGCACGCAGGTCTCACGCACTTGACCCTGGAGCCTGCCTGGACTGTGCATGTGTGTGTTTGTTTTGGGCTCGATTAGGCAGAGTTGGATCGAATTGAAAGGGCAGTGACATTTTCTTGGTTGAAAGAAGCAAGGTCATGGTCACACGTCAAGGAGGAGCATGTCTTATCAGAACACTTGGGTTCTGCTCACTTTCAATGGCTTCCTAAGTCCCTGGGCTGGCATTCAGCCTTCCACAAGGTGGCCCTGACCTACCTTTCCAGACTTCTTTTCCACTAAGTGACAATAATAACAATAAAATTTGCATTTGTCTATTTCTTTATAATTTACAAAATGGTTTTACATTCCTTATTTCTTTGAAGCTTCTCAGTAACTATTTTTAGAGTTAGGCCTAGGAAGTTAAAAGGACCTGCCCAAATCCACCACATAACCAAGTGGCTACGGTAGATTGTGTGATTGTTTAGAATATTTCCCGCCCCTCCGTGGGTGTAGGTTATACTTTCCTGCCCCATTGATGGGAGGCTATGGCATGGACTTGCTCTGGCCAATGAAATGTGGGCAAAAATGGCATGTGTCACCTCTAAGCCAGCTTATGGTTTGCCAAGTCTCTCTTTTTTCTCTGCTACAAGCCCGGCAAGATCTCAAATAGGGGCTGCTCCATCAGCCTGAGTGCCGGAGTAGAGTGGCCATGGCAGCCTGCCAGAGCCAGCCCATCATCATCTGCAGCATGAGTGAGAAATAAACCGTTGTTGTGGCAGGCTACCGAGATGTCGGGGTGACCTGTTAGATTAGTGCAGCTAACCTAAACTGAACTACACAGTGGTAGAATCTGGCTTAACCTCAGACCTTCTGAAAGTGTACTGTATCCATCCCCTTAATTCCAGATAAACCGCCCTGTTTGTTCTCACCCCCATAGCTTTTCTCGTTCTGCTCCCTCTGCCTGGAATTTCTTTGAAATCCTGCCCATCTTTCAAAGTCAAGCTTGGGATCCACCTCTTCTGTGACCTTTCTCAGATCCGTGATCACACCAAGCACTTACCAACCAAGCATTTACTGTGTGCCACATACAAGTCTAACACTTGTTTCATTTCATTTCGTGTTCACCCTCTGAGATATGTTCTATTATTGTTGCCTATAAGGTGAAGAGAGGTAAAAATAACTTGTCCAAGGTCACGCAACTGGCAATTGGCAGAGCCAAGACTCAAACCCCAGGCTGGAGTAGGAGTGCCGCCCCCTACTTCTCCTTCTGTTCCCTGTCAGATTCCCACCGTCTCTTCTCCTCAACTCTGCAACAGCATCTTTACCTAACTGACATGGTTTATTTATTTTTTTTATATGGGTTTGAGCATAAATTCTCCCACTTACTGGTGATGTGACATTGGGCTGGTCACTTAATTTCTTGGAGCCTCATTTTCTTCTTTGTATCTGCCACAGCTCCTAGCAAGGTGCCCAGTGAATGCTTACTGATTGACTGACTGACTGAATGAATGAACTCTCTGAGCCTCGGCTTTCCCATTTGTAAAATGGGAGTAATAATAGTTGGAGTTTAAATGATGCCTAGCAAAGGCACAAGACATAAGAATTCAATACAATTTAGGTATTATTATTAGAGGAAAGGGAAATATAGTATTGAATATACAGAGAGGAAAAACTTGCTGCTCGATATAGGAATTGGGAAAACTAGCCTCATGGCAGAAGTGACTTGAGTGGACTTTGAAGCATGCATAGGACCTGGACACAGAGATGAGCTCAAGGGAAAGACATTTTAGGCAAAGGGAACAGCACGGATAAAGACACGAGACAGTGTAAATCTTAAAATCTTAATTCCTCTTCCCCCAGGTGTACATTTCCAGGTTTGTATCTAAGGAAATAATCCTAAATATAGAAAAAAAAATTCTACATAAAAATGTCCACTGCAGCATTGTTTATAAAAGTAAGAACATTAATTATAATATATCTATAATAATTAAATGTATAAGAAGTATACATTTAATAAGGGGAGATGTTTATGAATGATGCTATGTGAAAAATAAAATTAAATGAATTATCAATATTGTTACAGCTATATAAAAACAAATTTCAAAACCAAAAGTAATACACAGAAAGCCTGGGAGGAAATGTACTGACATATTAATAGGAGTGTCTTTGGAGCGATGGGCTTTGGTGATTGCTTTGGGGGACTGAAAAGTTTTCTGTCTTACATTAGTTGTTATTTTGTCAACAAAGCTAACCTTTATTGAGTGCTGCCTGTGTGCTAGGCCCTGCACTATTTCACATACTTTATCTCACTTAATCCATACAACCCTAGGAAGTTTTTTTATTACTCTGTTACAAATAGGGAAAACTAAGACTTCTCTCTTTATACAGTGGGCATATATTACTTTTATAAAGGAAACATTTACTACATTTATTTAATATTTTATTACTAAAAGATAAGAGATGCAGATTCCCCCCCCCTTTTTTTGCTACTTCAAACAGCATTATAATAAGCATTGTTTTACATATTTCTTAAGTATTGGTACTCTTATTTCTGTAAGTTACACTTCTTGAAGTGACATTTTGGGTCAAAATGTATGTGTGTGTACCTTTCTTATTTTGAACTAGTTTTAGATTCACAGAAAAGTTGCAAAAATAGTACAGATATTGCTTGGCAATAAAAAGGCATAAAATACTGATACATGCTACAACTTGGATGAACCTTGAACACATTATGCAAAGTAAAACAAATCTAGTCCCAAAAGGCCACATATTATATGATTCCATTTATACACACTATCTGCAATAGGTAAGCCTATAAAAACAGAAAGTAGATGGGCAGTTGGGAGGCCCTGTGGGAAAGGCAGGAAATCGGGAGTGACTGTCTGATGGGGTCAGGATTTCCTTTTGAGCTGATAAAAATGTTCTGAAATTAGATAGTGGTGATGGATGCACAACTCCATGCACACAACAAAACCACTGAACTGTACACTTTAAGAGGGTGAATTTTATGGTATGTGAATTATATCTCAATAAAGCTGGATTTAAAAATGAAAGTGGGCCGGGCACGGTGGCTCACGCCTGTAATCCTAGCACTCTGGGAGGCCGAGGCGGGTGGATCGCTCGAGGTCAGGAGTTCGAGACCAGCCTGAGCAAGAGTGAGACCCCGTCTCTACTAAAAATAGAAAGAAATTATATGGACAACTAAAATATATATATACAAAAAATTAGCCGGGCATGGTGGTGCATGCCTATAGTCCCAGCTACTCGGGAGGCTGAGGCAGGAGGATCGCTTGAGCCCAGGAGTTTGAGGTTGCTGTGAGCTAGGCTGAAGCCACGGCACTCACTCTATCCCAGGCAACAGAGTGAGACTCTGTCTCAAAAAAAAATAAAATAAAATAAAATAAAAAAATAAAAAAATAAAAAAAAATGAAAGTGGCTCAGAGAGTAGTGTGTACTCTTCTCCTACAGTCCCCTAATGCTCATAACTGGAAAATGATTGGGTAAATCGTGGCACTATGGAATAGTAAAAGTACATGACAGTATATATGGTATGATTCATTTTTTTATTGTTTAAAAGAAATGGAAACTCTTTATGTGTGTGTATATGTTTCCTTATGTTTGCAATAGCCTATATAAAGTGGTAGAAGTATGCAAGTAAACTCAATACTGGTTAGTCCATGGTGGAATTAAGAGGGCACAAAGGGAGATTATGCAGTTTATTTTTATAATCCTCTATTTAGTTTAATCTAGTATAAAAAGACAGGTAATGCTTGTAACTTTTTAAATTTGAAAACATGAAGGGGAAAAAAAAGACAAAGGACGATGCCCCTGGATCTTCCTGTGACTGGGCAATTACCTCTAGGTTTTAAGCAGCAAGATGGGTATTAAAATCACCCCTGCAGAGGTCCTGCACCACCTGCTCCTTGGAGAGATGGAACTTGAGCTGGTTCCCAGAGGATGGAGGGAGGAGTGAGTGGTCGCGGAAGTTAAGAACAAGGCTTCTGTGTTGGGCAGAGCTGCGTTTGAATCTCACCTGTCTGCTACCTACTGAGCTGTGGGACCTTGGGCCAATTACTTAACTGCTCAATGCCTTGGTTTCCTGATCCTTAACATAAAAGTAATTTCATAAACTCTTTCATTGGGTTATCAGGAGAATAAAGTGAGAGCATGCGTGCAAGATGTTTAGCACAGTGCCTGACATATAGTGTTCAATAAATGATAGCCATTATCATTATTAACATTATTTACAGCAGGCACAACTCAATTGTTTAAGGAGTGGGAAATGGTGGCTATAAGAATCTAAAGCAGGCGACAGCAACCTCACTTTAGGCCTGCCATCCTTCCGGACACATAGGTTGATGTGCTCCTGTGCCTTCCACCTGAGAATTGATTTTATTCTTGGTGGTGTTATACCCATCTTAAATAGAAGACTACATTTCCCAGCCTCCCTAGCAGCTAGGAGCAAGGGAAGTCTTGGGTGTGACTTCCCTTCAGAAAGATGCCCCATTGCTCTTCCTTTCCCTCCATCTTCCTGCTGTCTGGATCCTACAGCTGATGGCTGGAGCCCCACCAGCAATCTGGGACCCGGTAGCAACCTTGAGGCAGGAAGCTATGCCCCCAGGACGGTGGAGTAGAAACAAGCGCCTGAGGCCCTCATGGCCCTGCAGTGGCCATGCCAGCCCCAGCCCATCGTCCTCCAGACTTACAGCGAGAGAGAAATAAACCTCTGTCTTGCTTAAGCCCTTTGTCTGGGTTTTCTGTAAAAGGAAGATAAGCCCAGCCCTAACTGAGTTCTCACAGAACAACTAACCTAAAGACGCAAAGCTCATGGCCAGGAGGTGGCTCAGGGTGTGAGCTGGGGAGGGGCCACAGGGAGGCCGGGCCTGGGCACTTACTCGTCACCGATGTAGAGCTTGGGCCAGACCTCGTTGACGTGGGTGTACTGGGGACTGCCCTTCCAGAAGAGCCGCTCCAGCTCGAAGGCCCCGGGGGTACAGTAATCCTCCTCCTCCTCCTCCGCCTTCAGCGACAGCCTCTTGGCAGACGACGGGTAGGCATTCTTTAGGCTTGTCTTCGGTTCTCCGGATGTCATTTTGGAGCCAAGGGATTTTCTTTCCTTTCTGCAGCTGGTCAGGAGAGAGGGTGAGAATGGGGGTTACCAGGGCACACTGAGGTAGGGACTGAGCTTTACAAATAGAGGAGGGATAAGCCCATCTTAAAATTTGGCAGGCGCTTCTGCGGCCTGCTATGCACCCGCTTCCTATTCCCAGGCCATACAGGTCCACAAGGAAGGCCATGATGGCAGTTAAACGACACTTCCCCAGCATTCCAACCTTTCCAGGGCGCGGGTGCTAGGGGCCTCCGGTGCAGGCCAAGCCCGGCTTTGGGCCTAAGAAATCCTGTAGGCAGCCGGTCCCTTCCTGCCTTCCTTTTAGAATTTACCCCTTCTTTGGCACCTACTTTTTCCTTTATCAGACTGGAACCTGCTAGTTTAAGCCATTTTGGACCCAAACAGAACAGCCCAGAAGGTCCCTGACATTCCAGGCCTGCGGCACTCTCAACCTTTGCAGGGAGCAGTCGGCGGGTCCAGGGCCTGCCTGGGTCTGGGTCTTGGCCGCCACGTGCATAAGCAGAACTTCAGAAGCCTTGAGGTGGGAGAAAACTTGGCCGCGGGAGGGTCAGCCAACTCGTTAGGACAGTTGAAGTCAACGTGCACAGCTCTCACGCTGGGAGGCCGAGGGTCACTGCGCTAACTTACCAGGGGGTCACAAGAGAGAGATGCTCCAAGCTGGAAAGCTGTGCCTGCAGATTGAAACGTGTATTGGAGCTTGTCCAGCTCTGCAAGTGGATTGCAGAAGAGTTTCCACTGTCCCCAAGGAAATGAATTCACTGTGGAATTGGGCAATGTTTGTCCCCTGAGCCAAGTAAACGATACATCTACGGTCAGACAGCTTGGGAAGAGAAACTGTACTCGTGCCCTGAGACTGGAGGGAGGGAGAGACGACGGGTGGGATGACTGAGAAACATGGAGGTGAGTGGCAGGGAGGGAATGTTAGTTATTTGATGAATACTTACAGAGCACTTGTTTTGTGGCAGACTGTTCCGAGTGCTTTACAATTATAAACTCATTTAATCTCAACAACCCTGTGAGGTAGGATTATCCTAATACCCTGTTATTATCCCCATTTTACAGCTGAGGAAAACTGTAAATGGAGGATGTTTGCAGCACGAGGTCTTAGCCCTCTGAGAGGAGGGCCGGGGGTGCAGTACCAGAAGGGGCAGGCCAGGGATGCAAGAACATAAACAAGGGTTGGTAGCTTCAAAGGCCATTGGGATCATTTCCGAAGGATTCAGAATATAACTTGGAGAAAAATGGGACAAATTGGACATAAATAATAAAAATAACTGCAGTGGATTGAAGCACATCAAACACTTAGATCATAATGATACTTAAAACAATTATTCGCTGTTGGAGGATGCTAGGGAAGCAGCTCCTTAGAGTGAAGATGGATAAATAAAGGGCAAGAACCTAGCATTTATTGTTCCTTTATTGTACAAACTACTACTGGGTAGATGAGGGAAATTTTCGCTTTTAGAGAAGTATTCCAGAAAATAAATAAGGAAGCACCATTTTACACCACCCGATGAGCTGCTGCACCAGGACTGAGTGCTGACTGCTCACAGCACAGAGTAAGAAGAGCCGATGAGACATCATATACCCTCTGATAGAACACGCCACCACAGCCAGAGATGTCTCTCCCGAGAAAAACCTGAATCTTATCAGAGTCCTCAGAGTCTAGATCTAACAGCCGATTTGCAGAAGACTCGGAGGACAGTTAAATTATACCGCAGGGTCTTATGTTTTAGAACTATATACTGAAATATTCGCAGATGAAATGATATAATGTCTGGGATTTGCTTCCAAAATAATACCATTGGGAAAATATGATACTGCAGTGTTGGGGGGAGGTGTGGACAGGGCGCGGATGAGGCAGGGTTGGATGGGAGTGACGGTCGTTGGGGTCGGATGATGGTTACGAGGTAGTGACCGGTTTTGGGTGTGTTTGGAATTCTCGTGATAAAAACTTAAAAAGAAAAGGAAAGGGCTGAAACCACTGCTTTG
Source organism: Eulemur rufifrons (assembly GCF_041146395.1). Classification (NCBI taxonomy): domain Eukaryota; kingdom Metazoa; phylum Chordata; class Mammalia; order Primates; family Lemuridae; genus Eulemur; species Eulemur rufifrons. Next base: position 15,241,745 of record NC_091010.1, read on the forward strand.
GGGAATTTGATCCTTCCAAGTCCATAGTAGGTGACTTAAAGGACCACTGGCTAGAGTGTGTGCCTGTGGGGTCGTGGGAAGCCAGGATTTGTGACTTCCTCCTGCAACATCCTACTTCCTGCGACGGAGGTGGGAACAAGGGGCAGCAGAGGGGACCCTTGTTTGGAGTCTCAAAGGGTCATCTAAGGACCATCTCTGGCAGAGTCACTGGCATTGGCTAAAAATACAGATTCCTGGGCTGCCCACTGGACCAGGGCCAGGGGCCTAGGAGTCGGTATTGTAACAAGCTCCCAAGTGCGTGAGATGCTCACTACAGTTTGACGATAATTGCCTGGGAGGTGGCTGCGGAGCAGAGGAGCCGTGGAGTTGAGGGAAAGGTGCTGAAGGCGCTCGTGAAGGAACAGAACAAGCGAGGGAGTGGCTGAGGGGTGCACGGACGGCGAGGCAGGGCTGCTGAGGCAGGACTGCGCCCCTGGGCCGCGGCGGAGGAGGGTGCGCGGGTGGCTGGTCAGGGCCACCCTCCCCTCTGGGGCCTGCCTCTGGGCGAGTCCAGTCAGGGGGGAGAAATGTTTTCAAAAGCAGCCAAAACCTCTCTTGCAGGAACCAGCACAGCCCCCTCAGTCTCCTAATAGCAAAGCGCTGGCTCTCCCTGCTTCAGGCCCACAGGGGGCTTAATTTTGAGAAGTCCGAAGCTCAGCCCATCCATGGCACCCACTCTTCTTGCTTCGGAGTGAGTAGAACCTGGGGCACCGTGTACCTAAATGTGGTGGTTCAGGCCATTTTGAACCCTGCCTGCTACTAACGGAGGCTTTCAGAAGAGGTGATTTTAGGGAGACGCTGGAGTAAATTCCATTCTGAAACCGCCATCTGCCTCCTTTGATCACTGAGACTGACCTCACCCTTGGTGGGGCCGTCCCTCCTTCATTACACGGCGGAGGGAACCATCCCCGTCCCCGTCCCCGTCCCCATCCCTGCACTGAAAGCCTCGGCTGGATTTCCAGACAGAAGAGGAAGTGGTGCGGTCTACCCAGAGCAGCTTGGCACGCAGAGGGAGCTCTGGGATCTATTATCCTCCAGCGTGCAGATTTGATGGGGAAAGAGAACAAAGCGTAGAGCCGTCCAGAAACCACAGACCTGTAATCTTTCCAAATCCTGAAGGCGGCTTGTGTGCATCCCTCTCCGCATGGCTCCCAAATCTCCAATTCTCAGAGAGGCCTGGAGCGTCTGTTTCCCAGATCACAGCCAAAATGGAAGGGGAAGACAAATCTGTTCTGTTTGGTTTCCATAGATTCGACCCAGAGATTAACTGCCAAGGTCTCAATGACACACACAATATCAATCACAGGCTAAATGTCATAATGAGAGCTGGGCAGGCTGTCAAGAGAGGCCTCCAGGTTCCTGTTACAGCTTCATATTTAAAGATTTGGTCCCAGGAAATCAAATGTTGTCTCTGAAGGCTACTTGGCCTGTGTGTAGCATCGGCCTGTCTCCTCCTGAGGGTAGCAAACTCAGGCCCCTTGGCGGAGGGGCCAGGCAGGTAACATAGAGGAAGCAAGTGTGTTGGGTATTAAAAAGATCAATCAAACAAACAAAAACCTATTGACTTCAGGCATGAGACATTAGGGAGTGGTGGAGAGTGTGGCACACCAGAGAGCAAATGCCTCCTCTGAAGCAGGCAGCAGCTTGCCATTCCATGTGGGAATGTTAAGCCCAGATTTTCTGATATTAATACTTTTATGATTCTTATAGATTTTTGTGAGAAATCTATTGAATTGTAAAGGTAGGCGGCAGTACTAAATGCTACCTTTGCCTGTCTCATTCCTCAGGTCAAGTCACTGCCACATGCCACATAAGTGGACAGTTCCTTTCTACACAAAAGGCTTCCTAGCCCAGCACTTGGGTTTCCCTGCTTGAGGGCGTTTTCCGGTCTTTGTGCTGGTCCGGCCTGAAGTGTGGGGAGTGAACACCCCCAGAAGTTATCCCCAAGAGGGTCCGGGGTTGGGAGGTAAACACCCCAGCTTCTTCAACCCTGAGTGGGCCAATTTTAAACTATGTCCTATACAGTCTCCCCAGTGTGCTGGGGCCCCAGCTGCCCAGAGTGGTACCCTGCCCACTGGCACATCCGTCACCAGCTCCCTCCCTCCCAGGCACCCCGCACCCCACACCGTGCTCCCTGGAGCACCTGAAAAATAGATCACGCGCACTCAAACCCTGGTCTCAGGGCCTGCTTTTGAGGGAAACATACCTTAAGAGACTGCTAATTTTACAACATTTAAAGATATTGTGGTATACATACATCAAAACATCACATTGTACTCTATAAACATATACAATTATTATTTGTCAATTAAAAACAAAAATTTAAATTAAAAAAAGAAAAAACAAAGATACTGTGATAACAGAGGATACAAGAGGCCAAGCAGTACTTGACCCTCAGGCCTGGAGTGCCACTTTCTCCCATGAAGCAGTGGCCTTGCCTTTGAAGAGCTGTCAACACAGGACCCCTCATTAACTCAGACTCTATTTCAGAACTCTTGATGGTACAGCTTGCATTTGGTTAAAGGTTTCCTGTCCCCAAGGAGGAATGATTTTGATCTGAATTCAAAACTGTAATTTTGACTCTATGAATTTATGCAAAAAAAAAAATTTAAACAAAAAACTTCATATAGTTTTTTTTTTTTTGCTTTTTAAAGTAGAAAAAACACATCAAAATATCAATACTATGGGCGAGTGGCAGGACTCAAGGAGATTTTTTTTTTTCTGTTTTCTAGTTTGGGATTCTTTTAATAAATAATCATATTTTATAATAAATAACCTTGTCTGTATTTTTTAACTGTGCTGGCCAGAACAGTCTGGGCAAGAAGCTGCTCGTGTCTTCAAATTTGCGATTTCCGCTCTATCTAGCTTGCTCCTGGGACCTGGCACTGTCACTTGCCCCAACAATCTCTGGGGACCTCAGGTCTACACATCTCATCCTCCCTGAGCTTCAGCGTCTTATTTGATAAAATGCAGCTATAACTAGAGGGGTAAAGATGCTTTCTTCTAAAACAAACAAACAAACAAACAAAAAACCCCAAGCTGAACTCTTTCGCTTTCTGAGGTGGCAGATGGGGGACTCGGCATGGAGAGATGCATAATTCATTTCAGTGGGAAAAATTAAATCTCCAAGCGGAGCCCTTCAGCCTGCAGAGCGTGGCCAGGGAGCCATGCCTGGTAATGAGAGCGTGGCAGGAAAGTCCGTCATTTTGAAGACCCACAGTAGAGGCCTCTTGCTGAACAAAAACACCCTTTGAGGATTCTTTTGATGGGAAAAAGATAGGTTCTGCAGCAAGGCCCTGAGAGTGGTGGAGGGAAACAAAGAGTACTAAATTGTTCTGTGCAATAAAGCAAGAGAGCTTTGAGTTTCCTAGAACATTCCAGGAGGGGTGCGAGGGGGCCCTGTGGTGGGATGGGGGAGAGGGGAGGGCTTGGGGCCGGAGACCACCGAGTGAGGAGCTTCCAGGGAAGAACCAGCCACAGGACTACGGAGACAGGGATTCCCGGCGTTCAGTGTCGCGGTGCCCCACAGCCATGTCAGCCCTTGCGTGACCCTAAACCTTCGGCGAAACAGTTACACGTAACAGCCATGTTTGCGGTGATTTCCAGAAATCAAAGGAAGAGGAGCTTTCGCCAGTGGAGAGAAGAGACCAGAAGTTTATGAAGTAGCATGTACGGAATGATCCCGTCCTTGTACAAACATACATTTCACCAAAATATTAGCACTGGCTATGTACTCATTTTAGGGTGATGAAATTATACATGAGTTTTGTCTTCTTTTTTTAGAAGTAACTATCTTTTACAATTTTTCTGTGATAGACTCGAGCACATGAAGGAAAAAAGCCCAAACCCCATGTAAGTCCTATGTTCTGTATGCAGCAGGTGCTCACCCTACACCTGTGGGCGGAGGCACCCTCAGGACAAGGTCTGCCTCTGTTCCTCACATTCTTCCCAGAGCACTGAGTGCCCTCCTACTAAGGCGGAGTCCCCAGAAGGCAGGTGTGTCCTTCCTGAGGTCTCTCAGCAGCCAGGGCTAGGTTGTGTCAGAAGGTCATTATAGTCCCCTGTGATTCCTGGGATGATCATAGCTCACTGCAACCTCAAACTCCTGGGCTCAAGCGATCCTCCTGCCTCTGCCTCCCAGAGTTACAATTTCTTTAAGAAAAAGAAAACCAAATAGACACAGAGCCTTGGAAGAGCAATTGTCGGGTTCTGAAGCTTTGGGGAAAATTCACCTCTGAAGGCTGGGCGTGGTGCATTCTGGGAGGCTGAAGAGGGAGGTTGACTTGAGGCCAGGAGTTCAAGACCAGCCTAAGCAACATAGTGAGACCCCCATTCTCTACAAAAAATATTAGTAGAAAAATTAGCTGGGCTTGGTGGCTTGTGCTTATAGTCCCAGCTACTCAGAGGGCTGAGGCAGGAGGATCGCTTGAGCCCAGGAGTTTGAGGTTGCTGTGAGCTATGATGATGCCACTGCACTACAGCCTGGACGACAGAGAGAGACTCTGTCTCTAAAAAACTAAAAATCAAAAACTAAAAAAAATTTATCTCTGAAGGAAACTTCCTCCCCCTCTGACTTCAGATGAAGAGGGCAGCACCCCTTCCCCCCCGCAACCCCTCACCCCCACAGTGTCAGAGCCAGCGTCCTTGACTTTGCTTAGCCTGGTCTTAGTTTAGTCTAAGTTGGCTGATATCAGGGGTGCTCAGGGGCGCTCTGTGGGGTCACAGGTAGGGATAGGAAGTGAGTGGCATTATTTCCTCCCTGACTCTACCTCAGAAGTTAGGCCTGGCCCTGCCCGCAGAGCTGAACTGTGGTGTCCTGGGTGGGGTAGGGCTCGGCCAGAGAGGGTTCTGCCTCCTTGAGGTTTTTAATCTAGTAGAACAGTTCATAGTCTAATCTTTTAAAAATTCTCCTCTCCCTTCGAAGGCATTCTGTATCTGTGCATCCACGTACACACATTGCATATTTATGTTCCTAACGCAAGTGAATCACGGGGAAAGTTACTCTGAGTTTAAATGCACACGCACCACATTTATTCCATGACACCACCCAAGATGGGCCTGGAATGTGCTTTGAAAGAAGGGGGAGAGTAAAAACATTATTGTGGTTGTGTAAATTGCTCTGTTAGGAGAGTAATACCTACTGCTGAGGTATGTGGGAGGGGTGGACTTTGGCAGCGGTGTCTATATATAAATACACACATATTTTTAATGTACTACAAGTCAGTGCTTGTCTTTATGCATTTTAAATCTACAGAAATGATCCCAACTAAGAAACAAAAGTTGTGGATTTTTAAAAAATTAAAACTTGGACGAGGAAAACCCAGGAACTTTTTGTCGCCTCTAATTTAATTCCTAATGTATCAGACATATTCCAAGTTTAACAGATTTTTTTTTTTCCCTTTTGGATTCTGGCAAGTATGTTAACAGGAGGCAATTATGTGAATTAATATAAAATCCTTTTATTAAAAAAACAGAAAAGCCTTCATTTAAAAAGTAATTTAATATTCCTTCTACGGTGGTGTTGATGTCATGAACTTGTTTGATTAACTCTTCAAATGGTTTCAAAGCGCTTCGGGGTGGTAATTTATGAACTTCTAATTGATTTCCCCAATCTTGGTTTGGCAGAGGCGGGCCTCCCGGAAAGCCTGAGGAGGCTGGAGGCCCACACTCGGCTTCCCTCGCAGACGGGGAGCCAGCCGGGATGGGCTTCCCCGGGCGGCCGGCGGAGAGGGCCAGGGGAGGGCCGTGACGCCCGGCCAGGCCAGCTGTGGTTCCTGACTCCTAAGCCCCTGGGCCTTTGCCTTCTCTGCAGACGCGTGGAAACCCTGCAGGCAGTTTCCCAGCCCGGGGATTCTTTCGAGAACCATTTCCCACCGTGTGTCACCTCAGAACATGCCTTCTTTGTTTGGGGAAGGCCAAAGGGGGTCTCAGCCTGCGTGGGGTGCAGCCCTCATCGTGGGCCTGCCACCTCTCCCCGTCCCAGTCTGGGCCACTGTTCGCACCAGGCCTGTCTCTCTGACGCTGCACAGGGCATGCTCTGGGCCTTGGGAAAGGGGGTGGGGGGCTGTCCCCTCTTAAAGCTGCCACAAAAGTCCTTCGAGAAATCGAGGCCCTGGCCGGACCCGGGAAAACAATCATACACGTGGTTACTTTTACTGTGTAGCCCAGTGGTCATCTACTCTCAGACCTCCTAGATGGAGACTAACTGCCTCCATTTTGCAGATGAACAAATGAGGGCCCGTTAAGAAACTCCAAGCTAGTACGTGGAGCGATTGGGACTCGGCCGCAGCAGCCCTGCCAGCAGCCCAACCCGTGTGGCCGGACACTGCGCTAGATGCTTGGTCACAAGGGATAAGCTCCGGAGGGCAGCCCGGCCTTTCAGTCTTGTGTGCCCTCCTCCCCGGAGTGCAGCACCGAGTGGCGTGAAGTCGCAGTGAGAGCTCCGACTGGCCTTGGAGTCTCACGTACCTGGACTTCAGCTCCCTCATCTGTCAGATGGGGACAATATCCACCCCACTGGCTGTTGGATTAAATGAGATCTGCTGAGCCCTTGGCACATCAGCGTGGGCTCAAAGAGTGCTTCAGGGAGCAGGGATGAGGCAGCAGGAAGGGGCGGAGAATTCCCAACTGCTCCAAGAATAGGACAGAGTGAGTGGAGCAGGTGGGCCGGGGCAGGGGGTCTCTGTAGAGTAGCTGTGGCGGAGGAGACGGGGCATAAAGGAGCCTGAACACAAAGGAGCCCATTTTCTCCTGTGTGAAGTCAAACAAGGCTTTTAGGAGTGGGAGAAAGGACCGTCTCCAGCTAGTTGGTGTCTGGGGGCTCTGCCCGGCTGCTGTGAGGCTTGACTCCCTCTTTACCGTGGAAGTGGTGGGCCCAGAACCACCAGGGGTCACCGAAGGCAGAAATTCAAATACCACCTGCTCTGGAGTCAGGCTGAAGAGGACAAGCAGAGCTACGATCCTCGGCCCCAGCACCTCCCTCGGCTGTGCCCAGGCACCCAGGGGGAGGGGCCCCTACCCCACTGAGGGGCACCAGGGCAGAGTGGCTATGCTGGCAGACCCTGAGGCACACTGGGGTCCAGCCTCTCCTGCTGTCCAGGCTCTGGTACCTTGGGCCAACCACTTAGTTCTTTTTTTTTTTTTTTCATTTTTTCTTTCTTTTTTTTTTTTTTAGAGACAGGGTCTCCCTGGGTTCTCCAGGCTGGAGTGCAGTGATATGATCACAGTTCACTGCAGCCTCCAACTCCTGGGCTCAAACCATTCTCCTACCTCAGCCTCCCTAGTAGCTGGGACTACAGGTGCATGCCACCACACCCCACTTCATTCTTTGTGTCTCAGTTTCTTCATCTGAAAATGGGGCTGAGTTGATGATGTCCTCACAGAGCCATTGCAGTTGTGAGGAGTAAATGAGTTAATACTTATAAGGCAAGCTCTTACAGCAGTTCTGGGCACACAGCACCAGGAAACACTACCAATTCCCAAGGCAGCAGGGTCTGGGGAAAGCCAACCCTGCCTCTGTGGCCGGCGGAGGGCAGCGGCCCCTCCCCGGCTGGGCCCAGCTGGGCCTCAGTGGGCGAACAGCTCAGCCCCTGGCCTCAGTGCCTGCCCTCTGCCCCTCATCTGGTGGGGGATTGACAACAGTCATGGGAACGCCACCCTCAGACAGGACCCAGATTCCCACCCCACTCGGGTGTCACCAGCGATGGCTCCAGCTTATCAGACGGCAGAGGACACTGCCTCCCCTCTCACCCTCAGCACAGATCTGCCTTTGCCCCCACAGAGCCTTCAGGGTCAGTGACCTCCCCAACTGTCCTCAGCGCCCCCCATAGGTGCTGGTGGCCTCAAGCGCGACACACCTCTCAGGACAGATGTGCTCCTTGTGCCCCCCCCCCTTTTGCTCAGGAGCGTTTCCCTTGGGGTGTTTTCAGCTTTCATGAACAGTCAGAGTCCCCCGGGCCCAACAGCTCTTGGTTTCCAGGCCCCTGAAGGACCACTGGGGCCACAGCACAAGGACACCAGGGTCTAATGGGACAGCCCCGGCCCGAGATGCAGGATGGCTTCCCACTTCCTGCCTCCACGCGGCGCTGTCCTGGTGGAGCGGCTCTGGCCCTTGTGACCCAGCCTCCCCATCTCTGCCAGGGCACCACCATCCCCAACCCCATCCTCCCACCAGGACTGGGAAATGCTTCAAAAATAATCACTCTGTCCAAATGATGCTTCACGTTACCTGGGACACAGGGAGAATTCTCACTCCTGAGGTTTTAAGTACATAATTGTGATTCGTGCTGCTCTCCAATATGATCTGAGCCACTCTGATGCCTCTGTCTGTCCTGCCCCCGAGATTTTTCCGTTTCTACTGGCTAAATGGACAAATGTAGAACCTTGTTGGAATGTGAAATATGATACAGCACATCCAATGCTTCACAAGGGCCCGATGAACTGTAATCCACCCTATTACCCTGTAGAAATGGTCACTGAACTGGAAGCTCAGATTTAGAGGGAGGGAGGTGGAGAAAATGCCATGGTGTCTCTAGAAAAAGACAGAGCAGCAAGAAGCCTGTCACACTAAATGGATGTCGGCTGTTCTCCACACCTCCAGAAGTGGGGTAAAAAAGGGGCTTCTAAGCCCCACACCCAGGCTCCCAAAGAACACTTGGCTGAGCTCACGAGGGGCCAGCCTCCCCACCCAAGGGCCTTACCTGGGTGCGCCGGGGTCTGGCCGGGTCAGGAGGTGCTGGTCCGTGGGGTATGTGGCGGCTGCACACCCAGCCACCCTGAGTGGCATCAGAGGGCCTATTTTTAGGGTCAGATCTGCTGACGCTGACCTTGCGTGCTGTCCAGTCTGAGAGGAGACCCGAGGCATCTGCTTGCAAAATGATTCACCAGTGTGACCTGAAACCCTTGACATAGGAAGTCCTGTACCTGGAGCCCATGTGCTTGTCCCTGGCCCAGCCATGGAGGCAGGACACGTGGCCACCAGGGCAGGGACAGACGGGAACTTTCCAGCTTTGTTTTCTTGGGATGGACGAGGCCAGGTGTCCCGGAACAGCTAGAACAAGGGAGGTTTGCCCACTGGCACAGAGCCCATGGGAGGGCTGGGGCGCCCAGCAGGGAGGGGAGCTCTCTATTCTAGTCTCTTCTGAGAGTCTGTGGAGCCATCTCTGGGAGGTTGATAGAGTAGATGCCACATCGCACAGGGTGATCAATGAGACTCTGAGAAGGACTCTAAGCTTGGGGACAGTTTGCACTGTGCCACTTCCTGTGAGACCCACAGCAAGCACCCAGCCCTTCTGGACTTCAGTGGGGATAATGATCGTAAAACCGTCATCCTCTTGTGTTGCTAAGAGCGGTGACCGAGATAAAGGGTGGGAAACACTTGGCACAGTGCCTGACACCTGGCTAAAAAATGCTAGATGGGATTTAGTACACCAGAAATGTCCCCAGTTCAACAGTCACTCCCAGGTCTCTCTCCTTGGCTCTGCCTTCTCTCAACCTCACCTCATTGGCTCCAGCCTTCTGTGCGCTGGGGGCCCCCACCAAGGCCCCCCTTTTTAATGCTGAGGGCCACAGTCCTACCCAGTCTCCTCTGATTTTCTAGTAAAATCTTCTCAGGGCTTGCTATAGTTTTGTTTTGTTTTGCTTTTTGAGACAGGATCTTGCTGTCACCCAGGCTAGAATGCAGTGATGTCATCATAGCTCACTGCAGCCTCAAGCAATCCTCCCGCCTCAGCCTCCTGTGTCTCTGGGACTACAGGCTCACACCACCATGCCCAGCTAATTTTTCTTTTCTTTTCTTTTTTTTTTTTTAGTAGAGACAGAGTCTTGATCTTGATCTTGCTCAGGCTGGTCTCAAACTCCTGATCTCAAGCGATCCTCCCATCTTGGCATCCCAAAGTGCTAGGATTAAAGGTGTGAGCTACCACGCCTGGCCACTACAGTTTTTTTAATAATGAATGACAGGGTTTTCCATTCTTACCCATCTTGTCACCCTTTTGGGGGCTTACTTTAGTGTGTGAAGGATTGGGGGGAGTGGGGAGGTGGGTACCAGTCTCCCCACATCCTTCACTTAACACAGTCTTTTTGTGTTGGGGTCATTATATTGTCCTCTGCAACTTTATGCAGCAAACCAAAGATCTTCCTCACAAGTTGCAGGGTTAGCTACTGCCAGTTTTATTTATAGTGATGATTTCTACTAGTACAATTCATTGTAAAACTATTAAGTGACTTAGCTTTTATTGATTTCTTGGTGCAAAGGATATTCACAAGGCAAAAGCACAGAATCAGAGTGTAGAATGAGGTCAAAATGTCAGAGTCCAAATGTCCCTTTGGGAAACGCTGGAGTCAAAGCAGCAGGGTCAAAAAGCCCTTCTGCAATTACCCCAAGAACTAAGGAAGTCAGAGATGCTGGAATTGACAAAGACTGGAGAAAGATTTCTTCCAAGCTAGGAGCCTGAGGGGACAGCCCCAGTCTCAGCCCAAGTCAAGGGCGGAGATGGCAAGAGGGGCCACTGAAGATATAGGTTCAGCAGGGGGCAAAAATCAAATATCGAAGGACATCTGAGCTAGTAGCTAAATGATGGATGGATGGATAGATGAAAGAAAGAGAATATTTCATACCATCCAGAAGGATGTTCGAGTGAATAAAGCCAAGAGAAGAATGTGTCACCTAGAGTAGACTCTAAATATGCTTGACCAGAAGATTGATGGTCCCCTCCTCCAATCTTTCACACATTAAAGTATGCCCCAAAGCGGATGACAAGGATGGAGAAAGGTAGAAAACCACTTAATTTATTACAGGGAACTTTAGGAAGCCCTGGCAGGTGGATCCTTTGAGCTCAGGAGTTTGAGACCAGTCTGAGCAAGAATGAGACCCCATCTCTACTAAAAAAATAGAAAGCAATTAGAGGGACAACTAAAAATATATAGAAAAAATTAACCGGGCATGGTGGCGCACGCCTGTAGTCCCAGCTACTTGGGAGGCTGAGGCAGGAGGATCGCTTGAGCCCAGGAGTCTGAGGTTGCTGTGAGCTAGGCTGACACCACGGCACTCTAGCCCGGGCAACAGAGTGAGACTCTGTCTCAAAAAAAAAATAAAAATAAAATAAAAATCATGGTGGTGGTGGCAGGGGAGACCTCGTCTGTCTTCTAGTTGCCAAAGAGCTTCGAGAAACAGCAGCATTCTCTGCACAACTCCAGAGGAAGAACCTAGGCCATAGGTAAGTACCCCAAGAGCTGCCTCGTATAGATGAAGCAAACACACCATCCTGTTGGTATGGGGGCGAGCCAGGTGACCATCAGCTGGACTCAGAGATGTGTCCAGCCATTCCCAACTAAGGAGATTCCCCCGGGATTCTGTGCAACAGCGAGCTCCACTAGTGCAGGTCGTGTGATCTTGTGGATCAACTGTTACTTTCGTGTAGCATCATGTCGTATCACGGCAGTGTTTGACATAGGGACCACCACCTCTTCCCCATTCATGTTATTTTCATTAGCAAACTCCTTTTCCCCAGAATCCCTTTTTTTACCATCTTCTTTCTGCATTTTTAGAGATTGGGAGGCACTGCTCTTTGTCCCAACTTCTCTGGATTGGATCCCACTTAGGCCCAGTGGCAAGACGTGGGAGGCAAAATAATGCTCCACCACCAAAGATGACCATATCCTAATCCCTGGGACCTGTGACTATATTATATTATGTTACGTGGTAAAGTGTAAGTAAGATTGCAAACGAAGTTAAGGTTGCAAATTATCTGACCTTAAAATAGGGAGATTATCCAGATGGCCCCAAAGTAATCACAAAGGTTCTTAGAAGTGGAAGAGGGAGGCAGAAAAGGTTGGAGTAATGTGATATGAGAAGGACACAACTCCCCGTAACTGGCTTTGAAGGTAGAAGAAGGGACCACAAGCCAAAGAACAGCTTCCAGAAGCTGGAAAAGGCAAGGAAATGGATTCTTCCCTAGAACGTCCCAGAGGAAGCAGCCTCATTGGCACTTTGATTTTAGCCCAGTGTATTATAAGTTAGCTCAAGGGGCTGTGACAAAATATTATAGACTGGGTGGTTTCCACAACAGAAATTTCTTTCTCACAGTTCTGAAGGCTGGAAAGTCCAAGACCGAGGGTTCAGTTCTGGCGAGGGCTCTCTTCCTGGCTTGCAGACAGCCACCTTCTCACTGTGTCCTCACAGGGTCTGTCCTCAGCGTGTGAGGAGAGAGAGTGAGCCAGCTCTCTCGTGTCACTTCCTGTTGCTATAAAGCCACAAATCCTAGCAGATTAGGACCCCACCCTTTTGACCTCATTTAACCTTAATTATCTCCTAAAAGCCCTATCTCCAAACACAGTCACATTGGAGGTTGGGGCTTTGACATAGGAATTTGGGGTGGGGGCAAGGATGGACACAGTTCGGTCCATAGCGCCCAGTGAGACCTGTGTCAGACTTCTGACCTACAGAACTGTAAGATAATGGATTTGTGTTGTTTTAAGCCACTGCATGTGTGATAATTTGTTATAGCCACAATAGGAAACTAATACATGAAGTTCGCCATCCTAGACCCAAACTTTCCTGGTCCAAAAGATCCTGAGGCTTCTAGTGCCCTATGGGCACCTGAATATGCATGGAGGTGGAGCCCAGGGGAGAGCCTCCCTGCCCACCAGAGCCCAGACTCCAGTGGCTGTAAGCACTCAGTTCTAGAGAGCTCTCTCCTCTGTACTAAGAAAGCAAAGCAAAGGAAAAGAAACGGAGGCCCACGCTCTGCAGGAAGCCCAGAGCCTTCTCCAACATCTCAGAGGATTGTTTTCCCCCTGGGAGAGGTACAGGGAGAGGTACAGGTACAGAAAGGGTGGCTGTCATTTCTCTGGACTCAGTTCCACTGTGGCCTCTCCCCACTCACTGGCACCCTCTGGCCTCTCACAACTGCAACCTCGTTCTAAACTCAACACCACCCTCTCCTGCTATTCTTCCAAAGCCCCACTCCACCACAGCACTGTGTGGGACGGAGGTGACACAGAGCGGGAGACAACTCCACATTCAGTGCCAACCTCCCTACTCTTTGAAAATTATCTGTTGGGCTCCATGCCTGGGGAATTTCTCCCTCCAGAGACTTCTGTCCCTGTCCCTGCCATGTACATGTGACTGTCACAGCCTTCCTTTTTCACCACGCATGGTCTCTCTCCTCACTTTCTAGAGCTGAACGTCTCTACATGGAAATAATTTTCATTTTTTTTTAATTTTCATTTAATTTAGATTTTGATAAAAAATACATTCATATGTTTTTCACTTTGAATTCAATGAATCATTTTGGTTTTGATCCTTTAGAGCAACACTGTCCAATAGAAATATAATGCAAACCATGTGTGCAATTTTAAATTTTTTAGTAGCCACATTCAAAAAAGTAAAAAGAGCTGGGCACAGTGGCTTATACCTGTTCATGCCTATAGTCCCAGCTACTGGGGAGGTTGAGGCAGGAGGATCACTGGAGTCCAGGAGTTCAAGTCTGGCCCTGGCAACATAGCGAGACCCCTATCTCTCAGAAGAAAAAAAAAAAAAAAAAAAAGCGTAAAATGAAACAGGTGAAATTAATTTAAGTAATATATTTTATTTAATGGAATAAACTCCAAATATTATCATTTCAACATGTAATCAGTATGCAATATGAAAAGCAATTAATGAGATATTTGACATTATTCTTTTTCCCATACTAACATTTCTGAAATCTGTATCTTACTTTTACAGCATATATCAATTTAGACCAACCATATTTCTTCTTTTTTTAAAAAAATAGAGATAGGGTCTTCCTCTGTTGCCTAGGCTGGAGTGCAGTGGTGTGATCATAGCTCACTGTAATCTCTCAGTTAAGTTTTTAAAAAAAATTTGTCAGAAAGATGGGGTCTCACTGTTTTGCCCAGGCTGGTCTGGAACTGCTGGCTTCAAGCGATCTTCCCACCTTGGCCTCCCAAGGTGCTGGAATTACAGGTGTGAACCACCGCAGCCGGCCCCAGGCCAACCACGTTTCAGGTGCAGAATATCCCCACGGGGCTGATGGCCCCGATACTGCACAGCCCAGGTCTAGATTACAGAGAGTGGGATGAGTCAGTGTGGTGATAGAACATGGGCCTGACCTACCACCAGGAGGACAAGTCTCCTAAGGTGGTTACAAACCTTCCCTCCTCTCCAGCCTGGGTTGTCCCCAGCTCCTAAAGCTTAGGTGTTGGTGCCTCTAGAGGCCTCAGTGGCTCACCAGGCTTCAGTGGCTGGCAGCTGGCCGGGCTGTGTCTCTTGTGGAGCTGTCACTCTTGACTGTGATGGCTGAGCTATGCGAGGACATTGTGTTTGGAGAGAGGGCCTAAGGGGCTGAGGATGTTTCTCTGATGTCAGTATCTCCGTTTATCTCCCTGGCTGTCAAAACACTGGGATTCCTGCTGCCAGCCTTCTGCTGGGGGTCTCTGGAGCCACGGGACGCCAGGCATGGGCTATGGGCAAGGATCCTCCCCAAACTCCCCCCTTTCCCAAGGGACACATACCTTTTGAGCCCTGCTGAAGCCTGTCAGTGATCTCAGCAAATCGGTCAATTGTGTCTCTATTAGCACCTCTGTCTGCACGCCAGGACTTGTTTATTTTACAGATAGACGGCTGTTTCCTCTTCACGGCCTGTTAGTGCATCAAAGTGACATTGATGAGGCTTGACAGGGCAATTGCTTGCATGGGGGAGGCAGGAGAGCAGAGGAATGAAGAACATGTGCTTTTAAAATGTAAGGACTTGGGTTCAAATCCTGCCTCTGCCACTTACCTCTGAGCCGGTACAGTCTCTTCACTTCTCCAAGCTTGTCTCCTCATCTGTATGTTGGAAATAATAACAGGAATAGTAAGAGGATCCACCTACAGGGTATTTACTCCTCACAATAATGGATGGAGAGCTCTTGGCTCGTACTAAACAACCAATACAGGCTAGTCATTGCTCTTCTTTGTCTCACTTTCCCTCAACTCTGGTTAATCGTCTTAGCTCCCATTGGGCAGAATAAGAAATCCCTCAAGAGTATTAGATCAACAAATATTGGGGGCCTAAATCTCCCTGTGGATTCAGCAGACCTTGACCGAGGTGAGGGCTTACTCTGTGTCCAGGCCTTGTTCTGAAAGCAGGCAGCAGGAAAGGAGGCAGAAATCAGGGACTGCCTTGGCTGACACACTGTCCAGTGGGGAAATGGACCTCTGGGCACAGCTGGCAGCTCAGTGAGTGGGGGCTGTGCTGGGGGTGCACAAAGTGTGCGGGTTGTGCAGAGGAGCTGGGAGACTCAGTAAAGACTGCTCGGAAGAGGTCAATTTGGCACTGGGTGGGAATGTCATGTGATAATGGCCATCCGTGAGCCCAACAGGTACTCAACAAATACTTTTTGCACAGTGAGTGGCATTATTCCAAACTGCCATGGACATTTTAGTTGAAGGATAGGCATTAGCCAACGCATGATAGTTTGGTCATGACAGGTAACTTTAGCCAGTCTCAGTTAAATTTCAGGGTCTTTGTCTGAGAGGGGAAAAATGATAATATATAGGCTGGACTGAGCTCAATTTTAGGAAGGGTTTGGCTTTGCTGCATTGTGCAGTGGATCCTGTATCGGTCAGGAACCAGCAAGGAACAGAATTTACCAGGGACAGTTTAAACGGTAAGATGTGAATGAAGGGACTACATACAGAGTGAGCAGGGTTAGGGAACCAGCAGGAAGTAGCAACAGTGGAAAGCCGTGGGATACAGATGTAGCTATGGCCCGGCTCCAACGCAGCAGATGAACACTGTTGGGGATGGCAAAGCAACAAAGTGGAAGGACCTGGGTCGCTGCAAGACCTCATGGAGCCAAGTCGCCTTGCCTGTCTAGACTGCCCACTTGCCTTTGCATAGTGATCTGAGAAAGAAATAAGCAGCTGTCTGTTTAAGCCACTGTATTGTGGACTCTGTTACAGCCGCTAGCGTGTACCCTAATGCATTCAAAGACCAGTGAGGCTAGAAAAGAGAGGGAGGGAGAAAGTGTTAGCAGATGAGGATCAAGATCCCATAGGGCCTTGTAGGCCAAGGTAAAGAGTTTGGATTTTATTCTAGGGAGGATGGTTACGCAATCTGATTTGTATTTGAAAAAGAATGCTCTGACTGGCGTGTGGACAAAGGAGTATAGCAAACAAAAGTAGAGCCTATGAGAGCAGTGACGAGGCTATTCTGGATGTTCAGGTGAGACATGCTGGTTGCCTTCGTCAAGGGTGGTGGCAGCAAAGGTTGGGAGAAGTGGGTCAGATTCTGGATCTGTTTTGATGGTAGATTATAAAGGATTATCTGATGAATTTGACTTTGGCGAGTTTGTATGTTCAGGAATAAATGATATAATACAAAGTGCTTAACATAAGCCCTAGCACGTAACTATCAGTGTTTTAATAAAGGCTTTCTGACCATCACAAGACACTAGTGGCTTGGATTAGGAAAGCAGCTCACTACTTTGGTGTCTGTGGACATGGTCTTGGACTGTCCCTGAGGCCAGTCTCAGAAGGGAGGAATGTCAGTGGGCACATCCCAGGACCCCAAGAGACCCTCATTGCTGCAGTCAGTCGGGCTTGGAACTGGTAAAAAAATTCACTGCTCTGCCCATCTTTGTACAGCAAATAATAACCAAGCACCTACAAGCTAAGAAGTGTTTTAGAAACTAAGGGAAAAGAATCAATAAGACATACTATGCCACTGCCTGCATGTTGCTGCTATTCTTTGCCCTGGGATGTGCAAAGAAAAGTGAGGCATCTTTATTTCTCTTTAGCTCTTCCAACCCTCCCCAGATGCACCACCCCACCGCACTCTTCTGGGAATTGATTGCTAACTAATAATTCCACAGTCTCTTCCTGGGTAAAAGCTCAAGCTCTAAGAATTCCTTTCTCTTGTCCAAGATGGATCATGGATGTATATCAGGGTTTACTGCAAGAGGCAAGGTGGGAGGGGGCCTTGATACCATAGGCCCCTTGAGCCCGGCTGCTGCTCATCTATGTTGGTGTGAAATGGTCTCCTTCCAGAAGACTAAATGGGTAAATAGCAAAGCACCCCCTCTTTCAGTTTTGCCCTTGGTCTACATGACACCCCACCTGATTCTGGGACATGGTCTTAGAGAAGGGAGGTCACCACACACAGGCCTCTCTGCCAGCTGCCCCTCCTCCAATCCCTCCTTCTTCAACCATCCACTTTCTTTTCCTTTCTTAGCAGAACACCCTCCTGGCCTCCTCCTACTGGCGTTGGCCTCCCTTTCCCATTTCTCTGGGACCATATGGCGAAATGACTTCCAGGTAGGGTTGAAAGATTCACAAATAAATTTTTAGTATAAATATGTCCCATGCAATATTTGGGACATATTTATGTTAAAGAGTTATTTGTTGCTTTTCTGAAACTCAAATGTATTAGGTTAAGTAGGAAATGTCCAATTTTCTTAAGCACTAAGTTTGACAGTTGATATCTCTGACATTTCACTTTGACACTTCTTGTTTTATTTTTATTGCGAAGATACATCCTCAGTCTTTCAAACACACATTTTGGCTTGTGATTATCCTTCATTTTTTTTTAGAGCAATTTTTGTGAAACCATGGATAAGTAAAAAATTCATGTTATTTTTTAATATGAGTTCTGTCATGGAACCAATGCACCGCAGACAGCTCAAAATATCAACAAAGTGTTTGGGAAGAATGTGGCTAATGAACACACAGTACATTGATAGTTTGAGAAGTTCCATTCTGATGATTTTCATCTTGAAAATGAGCCACATGGGTGACCAGAGACTAAAGTGGATAATGATGAGCTGAAAGCTGTAGTGGAAGCGAGTCCATCTCAACCTATGTATGAATTAGTAGCAAGGTTTGACAGTACTATTCCAACAATATTAGACCATTTGAAACAAATGGGCAAGGTAAAGAAGCTGGATTGATGGATTCTGCATGAATTAAACGAGTGTCAGAAGAGAAATCGTCTCGAAGCTTGCCTTTCTTTGCTGTCATGACATAAAGGTGAACCATTTCTATACCATATGGTTATGTGTGATGAAAAATGGATTCTTTTTGACAATCGTAAGCTTTCAGCACAATGGTTGGATAAAGATGAAGTGCCGAGACACAGTCCAAAACTGAATATTCATCCCCAAAAGCTAATGGTGTCTGGTGGTCCATCACTGGCATTATCCACTACAGCATCATGAAACCTGGTCACTCAATTGCAGTGTATGTCTCCTGCAACCAACTGGACGAAATGATGAGGATGCTTGTAATTAAGCAACCGAGATTAGTCAATAGAGACAGGCCAATCCTTTTGCAAGACGATGCTCAACCACATGTTGCACAAACAATGCTGCTCAAACTACAGAAGCTGGACTTGGAAACTCTGTCATCCACTATGTTCACCAGACCTTGTACCAACTGATGACCACTTCTTCCAGGTTTTAGGCCATTTCTTGCAAGGAAAAATATTCAATTCTCAACAAGCTGTGGAAAATGCCTTTTGAGATTTCATCACCACTCGCTCTCCAGGCTTCTTTGCTGCTGGCATAAACAAGGTACCATTAAGATGGCAAAACTGTGTTGATAGTTTAGGTGCATACTTTGATTAACTGTACAGCTTCTTGTTTGAAATATAATAAACTACACTTCTGATTCGAAATCGGACATTTCATATTTAATGACCTTAATAACTGGGTGTCTTATATTTTATCTGGCAACCCTAGTTCTAAGGAACTTGATTATGGAGGAGAGGAATGAAAAACACAGTCATTTAGTATTTTCAAAATATTATGTTTGATACAGGGCTTACCCCCTTCTGGCTTCTTGGCTGGACAGCTTAGATGAGCTTCAGAAAGGAGGCAGCCCCTCCTTCCTCCCTAGCATGGGCTGTTCCCAGTTCGTTAGAGGAGCCCATTGTGTCTGTTGTGTGTGAACGGGGGAGGGGTGGATGATGAAGGAATCAGCTTTGGCTTCCTGCCCTTCCTCCCCCAATCACACCAGGCAGGCTTCCCTGGGATGTGGGTAGCCCCATCCTGTTGGCAAAGCAATTGCTTACCTAGGACTTTTATGAGGACATTTTTATTGGGCTGTAATTGAAGAAAAAAATTCCAAGACACTCCAGATTTTTCTCATAAGCCTGCTTCAGGCATGTGTGAGTGTGAGTGTGTGTGCGTGTGTGCACACGTGCATTACGAATGCTCACATACTTTGGCCAGACCACACCAGAGTTTGGGTGGAAAAAGTGAGGAGGTTTTTGTGTAAGACATTTGCTCTTCTTTTCTCTAAATTAAGGACCAGAATAAAGATCAGTTGGGTGTCTGGAGAGCCTGTAAGAGTCTTTTCATTAAGCAAATATTCTAGTAGTTAGAGAACGGGTTTTTACGTAGGCGGGCTACATTTGTCATGACAGTCTAAAATCCTAATGTAAGTTGACAACCATATTTAAGAAACCCTATAATAGAATGCAGAGCCTGTTATCTATGTAAAACTGCTCTGCAAAAGTTTATAAATCATATACATATATTTAGAAGAATGTGAAAGTAAATCCAGATGATGGTGTTTTAGAAACAGGCTGATTGTAATCCCTGTTGTGCCCCGTTGCTGTTCTGAAGCTGCAGAAGGTTTCATCTCGGAGTCTGTGTGACCAGCCTTCCCACCCTCAACTCAGGAAAGATGGAGATACAGATGTCCCTTCCTAGCCAGCCCCTGCTTGTCCCAGCAGGAAGGAAAGCTATGCAAGCTATTATTGAGTACCTACTATGCGCCAGGCACTGGGCTGCTTCTTAATTTCCATCCTCACAACAGACCTGTGCACTGCTGTTACTCCTTCCCATTTTGACACTTGAACTTGAATGAAATATCGCTCAGGCTCACACAGCTGGGAAAGGGGTGGCGTCTGAGTGAAAACCTGAGTCCATGTGCATCCAAGGCCCCTGTTCCTCCTGCCACCCCATTCCTGCCCCAGGCAGCAGCTCGGCTCGGAGGTGGTGGGGTGTGTTATGATCTCCTTGGCTAGAGACACATCACTGCTTCTCAGGAGGGATGAAGCTGGACCAAGAGTGAGCTAGGTCAGGCCATGTGCCTCTGTGTGGTGGCCATTTCTGGGTCAGGCCCAAATCTACTGAGTCAATATCCTCCCTAGGTGCTCACTCCTGTCGGGTGGTGCCTGTCGTCTGATCAAAGTCCAAGATATGCATGGATGAGGTTCTTTCAGATGTCGCAAGATAGACTCCCACTCACGTGAGTGCAGAGATTCATTGTGATAATAACACACTTGAAAACAAGGATCCTCCTGGAGACCGGGAATGTCCCCCAGGATATACTGCTGACTCCGGTGACCAGGTTAATGGGGTTCTCCTCAGGTGCAGGCCGCTCTGCGTTTCAGGACTCTGGCTTTATGGGGACGCGGCTCTTTGGCTTTGCTTTGGGTATTCCTTTTGCTTACAGCCCATCTCCTCTGGTCCTTAACTTGGTGATTTCTGCTGCCTGGTGACTTCCCTTCAGGTCCCTCCCTAGCCATCCCACCTCTGACTCTGTCTCCCATTCAAATTCTCCAGGAGAGAGGACCTCATTGGCTCAGCGCTCACTGTTCAGGAAAGAGCACCCGTCCATGGCAGCCCTTACAACAGATGCCTCCCAGGCCTCTGGCTACCTGCATGTCCGGAGATAGACCAGGTAAGTAAGGGAAACTTGAAAAATAGTGGCTTAAACAAGATAGACATTTCCTTCTCTCTCATGCAAGAAAGCATGGAGCGCAGTGGCAATCCAGGCCAGCAGGGAGCTCCGCCATCCTGCTCACACTCCAGGGGGTACCACATAGGCAGGAGGTCAAAGGGCACACCCCTTCCCTTTTGAAGTGACTTCTCAAAAGCTCCACACAAGAATTCCACTTACATCTCATTGGCCAGAACGTAGTCACTTGGCCACGCTTACCTGCAAGGAGGTTGGGAACTGTTCTACTTTAGCTGGGCCTGTTGGCACCCAGCTAACAACTGAGGGTCTTCACTGAAGTAAAGGCAGAGAATGGATATTGGGAAGCAAGTAGAAGTCCACACCCAGCTGCTGACAAAGATGCTTTGCTTGACCAAACTCTGGTCAAGCTCCTGAACCTTCTCCTAGGCCCAGCTGTGCACTTCCCTGCAAGACCTAGTTAGTTCTAGCAAGAGCCCAGCTGGGTCAGTTTAGCACGAACCTCCCTTGATATCTGATCAGGTTCCTTATCCTCCATCATCCCCCAGATGGTCACCCCCGCATGTTTCATCGAGAATCCTATTAGATCCGTTTAGCCAGAACCCCCCCTCACCCTGGAGGTTTCCTCTTAATAATTTTCTATCCACTGACCCCCACCACCCTGTTACTTGGCTGTAAATTCCCACTGTTCCATGCTGAATTTGAGTCGAGCCCAGTCTCTCTGACTGCAAAATCCCTGAATAAAGTCTTCCTTCCTGTGCTTATCAAGTGTCATTGGATAGTTTTTTCTTAACAGTATCCATTCTGATGCTGCCATCTACAGCTAGCACATACAGTGAAGAGTTTGTGACACCGGGAATCCCTCAGAAGGGGGCGCTGGCACGACAGGTGTCCTGCACGGACTGTACAGGTGCTTATTCAAATCTAAGTGGCATGGCCTAAAAGGAACCAGAGGAGCCCCTTGCCTCCACCCCCAAGTTCCCCCTTAGCAGTCCTGCCTGTAAGCTCACCACGGAAGTGAAGCAGTGCCTTCCCAGCACTCCGGGAGTGGGCACCTGATCCCGGAGTTAACCTGTCCTCAATCCTTCCTACTTGTATGTTCTTATTTCTGTCTAGCCAGCAACCCTTCCGCCCGGTCACCACCAAAGTCAGGATGGGCCTGGCAGTCAGTATCACTGGGCTGGAGCCGCGGAGGGCTAGTCTGACTGGTCCCAGCTGTGGGTCCCAGGAGCCCCGTCACAGACTCAGAGGGTGCAGGAGGCGAGGCCAGAGCAGCCGTGCAGGCTGTGAAAGGAGATGGGGTCTGAGGGAGGGAGGGCACACGGGTGGGCCGATGGGAGGCTCTGAAGTAGCAGCTGGGTGCAGGAAATCTCAGAGGAGGGGAGCTCCTAGCAGCTCCCCGGCGAGAGAGACCGGGCTGACCGGACGTCCCCTGGCTCAGGAAGCACAGCTGAGGTGAGTGCACACACCTGGGGAACAAACTGAGACGAGCAGAGTGATCTGAGGCAAAAGAGAAGGGAAGCTGGTTCTTCTCGCTTGCTAAAGAGCAGCACCTGCGTGGGCGGAGGGTGGGCTGGGCTATGTTCCCTTGAGTTTCCCCCAAACCAAGTTTCCCCGAGGCCCCGGTGGCTGTGGAGTCCACAGTGCGGCAGAGGGGGCGGAAGCAGAGGACGCAGCTGTCCAGGCGGGGCTCTGAGCTAGAGGCCAGCAACCCCCCAGGGGGCCTCTTGGCAGGAGTCTGGTGGCCGGGGAGGAAGGTCGGGTGGCTGGAGCTCAGGACAGAGCTGGCGGTGGGGGGGACGTGCGGGTGGAGGTTCCCTTTCTGGAAGCCTCTCCACCCTGCCCACCTCAAGGTTTTTGCCACCAAGATTCTCCCTGGGACCCTAGTCACCCCTCCTGATGTCCAGGGGGCGCTGTTGCCGCCTGCATTCCTCTGTAGACGTGGGGCCTCATCTCCACGCACCGGCGGCTCTGCCTTTTCATCATGCACACTTTCCTCCAGAGGCTAATTTAGTGGCTAGGAGCCAGGCCTCCTGGTCAGAACTCGCTCTGTCCCTGCTGATACGGAACAAACTACTCCAAAATGTAGTGACTCAAAACAGGAGTATTTTTTTTTTTTTTTTTTAAGACAGAGTCTTGTTCTGTTTCCCGGGTTAGAGCGCCATGGCATCAGCCTAGTCATTGCAACCTCAAACTCCTGGGCTCAAGCGATCCTCCTGCCTCAGCCTGGCGAGTAGCTGGGACTACAGGCATGCGCCACCATGCCCGGCTAATTTTTCTATTTTTTGTAGAGACGGGGTCTTGCTCTTGCTCAGTCTGGTCTCGAACTCCTAACCACAAGCAATCCTCACACCTCGGCCTCCCAGAGTGCTAGAATTACAGGCGTGAGCCACTGCATCCAGCCATGCACATTTTCTTATAGCTCATTTGTGGGTCAGTAATTCAGGCAGATTCAGGTGAACAATTCTCTGTTCCACGTGGCACTGACAGAGGTCTCCCTGTGGTATTTAACTGGCAGATGTGCTGATCTGGAGGGTCCAAAAAGGAGTCACTCAAATGCCTAGTGTCTGGGCTCAGCTGGGGCTGTTGACCAGTTTACCCACATACAACCACTCCAACATGGCAGTCTTGGGGTAGTCAGACTGCTCCCACTGTGGCTCAGAGTTCGCAGGGAGTGGATTCCAAGTCACCCAGCCAGAAGTTGTGAGGTGTCTTATGACCCAGCCTCAGAAGTCCCCAAATGCCACTTCTGCCACATTCTCTTGGCAAGCAAGTCACCAAGAATGAAGGCCAACCAGAATGTAAGGCTTAGGAAGTGCCTTTAAGAACACGAGTTCACTACCAAGTTGGTAGTATGATTCTACCACTGCCAGCTAAGTGACCTGAGAAAGTATACTTAAGCTCTTTGAGCCTCAGTGTTCTCATCTATAAAATGGGAATAATAATATCTACCTCTTAGGGATTATGAGAGTTAAGTCTTATATATATTATTTATAAATAAATATTTATAAGTAAATATTATAAAATGTACACATAAATACATATAAATTATATGTGTGTATGTATATTTTCAGTGCCTGCTGTGGGAAGCCTGCTTATGACCACCAATATCTGCAGTTTCCTCTTCCTTTTGGCACTGACCTAGACCATCTCCCAGCCTCCCCTGCAATTAGGTGTGACCATTGACTGAGTTCTGGCCCATGGGACCTGAGGGGACGTCATATATCTGGCCTTGACATCCTCCATGCTCACTCCCCTGGCCCTTCACCAACCTGTGTTGCTAACGGAAAATAAAGCTTTGTTGAGATTAGGCCACTGAGATTTTGGGATTTTTGTCAGAGCCATTAGCCGAGCCTGACACTCGGCACTGGTAGATATTAAGCTCTCAGTTAATGTCAGCTGCTGTTCTGGCCCAACCTCTTGCGCCTGTGTTCTTGTCTACAAAATGGTGATAAAAGGACCTAGCCCACAGGGCTGCAAGGAGCAAAAGAAATGATGGGGACTTTGTCTCACCAGCTAACTTCTCTTCAACCACAGTTATTTTATCTAAATACTACCACCTGGGTCATCATTACCTTTTCTCATAAGCACGATTATCCATAATAAAGCCTCTTGCAGGTTTTAAAAGGATAACAGGTGAATTTGCAGTATTGTAGGCCTGAAGCCAGTAATAATGGTATAGTTTAATTCAAAATTCTTCCTAAAATCAATTTGACTTGATATTTTTAAAACCTAAATATAGAGTAGGATGTTTCTAATTTAGAAGTTAGCCAATTTATTTATTTTTATTTTTTAAAGTTATGATATACTTTTAAAAATCAAAAAAAGATCTCACAAATATCTATATTCCCACAACTTGATATGGCCAAATCTTAACATTTTGCTATATTTGATTTGAGTTTTTTCTAAAGAAATAAAACTGTGGGTGAAACTGGAAAAAAAAAAAAGAAATGATATATCTAAAGCACTTAGCATAGTGCCCGGCATATGCAAAGCGGTCAGTAATTGTCAGCTAATTTTTTTTTATTTTGAAATAATTTTAGGTTTACAGCAGACTTATAAAGATAACAGAGGCATTTCTTGTATACCATTCACCCAGCTTTCGCCGATTGTTAGCTTCTTACATAACCTTGCTATATTTATCAAAGAAATTAACATTGCCATAACACTATGAACTAAACCACAAACTTTATTTGGATTTCACCAGTTTTTCCACTTATGTCTTTTTTCTGTTCCAGGATCCAACTGAGGATACCACATTGCAGTTAGGCCAGCTAACTTTTAATCATTTATCCATTCATTCAATACACTGAGAATGCCGCCCATTTTTGGTCCAAGACTGGGGTTTCTGAGCAGCAGATGATGCTGGGGCCCCTGTACTTTGTGCTATGATGACAATGGATCACAGCTATCATTTTTGAGAACTTACCACATATTGTGCACAGCACTTTCTATATGCCCACTCAATCCTTACCACAATCCCGTGTAGTGGCTGTTATTAATCCCATGTTCTAGATGGGGAAGCGGAGGTGTAGAGAGATTAAGTGAGACCACACACCTGGTAAGGGGCAGAGGTAGGATTTGAACCCACAAAGTCTGGCTCCAAAGTGATGCTCTTAACAGGAGTGATACACCACTCCTTCTTTCACAGGCTGCTCTAGAGAAGAGGGAGAGTGGACGCACTATCACAGGCTTCCCCGGGCGAGTGTGCAGGCAGGCATCCCAGGGGGGCGGGGTGAGCGTGCCAGCCTGGAGCTCAGCCTCTGTTTTCTCTAGTGTGTGGGGAATATTTGGCTTTCCCACTGCCTGCTGGCTCGTGGCTACCTCCCTCCTCTCCCTGCAGCCCCAGATTCTGCACCCAATCCACAGAGCCCCAAGAAGGTGACCTGCTGAAACCTAAACCCCAGGCCCAGGGTGCAGCTCTGTTGCAGTCTCAGGGCACCCACCCTGCCAGCAGGGGCTGGCTGCCCACGCCCAGGCTAGGACGATGATCTAGAGACTGGCTTCTGGAGCTCCATCTTGAGTCCTGCTGATGCTATGTGAGCAAGAAATAGCAACAACAACTGAGTTGTCAGGCAGAGGAGGGATTCAAGGGAATTGGGAGTGGGCAGATTGGGCTACTGAGCTGGGACTGGCTTTATCTGCTCTAGAGAATTACAGGCCCCAGCAACCTGAGGATGAACTGAGAACAGCTTTCTATCCCTAGGATGGACAGGAGCCCTGCTGGTTGGGGCTGGGCCCCATGACTAAGCTGGGTACAGCAGCACCCGCCCTTCTGCCATCCTCCAGCAAGGACATACGTATACCCTCTGGAAAAGGCCCAGAGGGCACCTGAGGCAGCCAACAGCCAGCTGGGACAGGGACCAGGTGCTGCAGGGAGGTGATCAGAGGAGCCAACAGGGCAGTATCTACCCTTGAGCCAGAGCCCAGAGATCCTGAATGCACGAGGTAGAATTCTAGCCCCATCTCATCTTTTCTGAGCCTCAGTGTGCTCATCTGTAAAATGGGAATATTAATACCTGCCAGGCAGGCGGCATACATCTGTGCAGTTTATGAATTGCAGAAGGGGTGAACAGGGCCTACAACCCAGACAGTGCTCGGCTCACCCAGCTGGGGACCCTTACTTGGGACTATGTCCACTCAGGAGAAAGGGACACTGTTTCCTTCCCTGAGCTGGTTGCCCAGGCGTGCTTCTGCCCGAAAGGTTGGTTTGCTCCAAGGGGGCACCTTTTTCCAGGAGCACTTGTCCTCTGGAAATAGACCAGATGGCAGAGAAGGGCACAGACTCCTTACACCCCCAGGAGAGGGCAGAGCTGGCCCCAGAGAGCCTTGGTGGGGAGCGAGGAGGAGGCACAAAGAGCCCGGGTAGGATAGGATACATTTGGAGGAGGGCGCCAGGGAAGCCAGGTGGTGAGATGCTGAATGCAGGTGGGGCTGGGAGGAGAGGAGGTGCCCTCTGGAGGCGGCTCAGTCCTGGTCCCACTGCGATCCTCTCCCTCTCATGGCCTCTGTAAAGAGGGCCAGTGGCCGAGGTGCCAACCTGTGGCTGCTGGTCCACAGACCCACAGGGCTGTACCTGAGGGCAGGGTCATAGCCAGAGCCATGGGGACCTTGAGCCTGGAAAAGCCAGGTCCGAGACAGCCAGTTGGGAAAGAATGACAAGGCTCCAGGCAAGTTGAATCCCGAGTGGTGCTATCACAAGGGGTAGGATGGCATTTTGGGACACCAAGGAAGAGAACTTCTCTCAGGCTTGAGGGGTCTAGGGGGGCTTCCCAGAAGTGACATCTAAACTGAGACCCTGAGGAGAAGCTGGAGTTACCCAGTGAAAAGAGGTGAGGGTGGAGCATTCAGGTGGTGCAATCCCATGCGTGTGCGGTACCAGAGGAAGACAGTGAGGCACGTCCTGGGAATTACAAGTGGACTTTCTGTCCTTTAATTGCGCGGTATGTTTGGGAACAGAATTCCAGTGTGGCTGGAGATATGAGAAGGCCTCAGGCACCTTTATACTTTGTCAAGGTGTTTGTACTTTGAGGGGTTTAAGCCAAAGGGTGACATGATCAGATTTCATTTCAGTAAGAAGCCTGCCCTGGAGGGAGGACAAGGCTGGAGGCAGAAAGACCCTTAGCCTGGCTTTTGGGAGAATTCAGGTGAGACTGATGAAGCCAAGTGAGCAGATCTGGGCAGTATTTAGGAGGAGTCCAAGATAACACCTGTCACTGACTTGGGAACAGTGGCTATCAGAACTCGTCATCAAAACAGGGAACTAGGAAGAGGAGTGGGTCTGGGTGGGGGCTGGTGATGAAAACCTCAGCTGAGTTTGAAGTCTGGATGCAATATTCAAATGGAGGTGGCCAGTGGGAGGCAGAGGTTTTGAGCTCAGGAAAGCATTGGGCCAGCCATGTCCATCAGGGAGTCATCAGCCTAGAGATGCTAAGTGAGGCTGCAGGAGCAGGAGGATCCCCCAGGAGAGAGCAGGACACTGAAGGGGAGGCGAGGCAGAAGGGAGAACCCTGAGAAACCCGGACATTGAAGGGTCAGCCTAAGGTGTCAAGGGCTAAATAGCAGCAGCCAGCAAGGGAGCAGGAAAACAGCCCATTTAATCCTCACAAATACCTTGGGTGCCATTTACAGGTGAGGAACCCTGCAGGGGGCTTTCTATAGTGTTTTATTTTGTTACAGCATAAGAACTAAGAAACTCAGAGCCAAATATTTTTTCCCATCATATAACCATCTTTCACCTAGGATTTCTGCAGTGTCTCCTCCCCAATCCGTATCCTCCTCTTGTTTAATGTCTCGATTTTTCAGGTGTCTGTAATTTTTTTTTTTTTTTTTTTTGAGACAGGGTCTCAATATGTTCCCCAGGCTGGTCTCAAACTCTGGGGCTCAAGCGATCCTCCTGCCTCAGCCTCCCCAGGAAGGAGACGGTAATTGTGAGCAGTCGCTTGGAACTAAAGTGTAAATGGAGAGGTTGGCTGGTTCCAAGAGATGCTATCGGTGTAAGAGTTTTGATAGTCAGCTTTGGGTAGGATGGGCACGGAGAGGATGGTGACACATGGAGAGGATGGTGACCCATCGAACTTGGGTCTTTATCAGATAACCTTACTCTTGGTTGAGGGCATGAGGAGGACAAGATGAGGAAGAGGTCAGCTAATCTTCAGCACTTGTACCCTGGCTCCTCTCTCTTGCATATGCAACAGGTATTGCTAGTTGATCCCCACACACCTCCATCCTCATTAAGGAATCCTGGCATGGATTAAAGCCCCTTCTCTAGGCTGCCAGCATGTTGGATCAGAGTTGGCAAACCACCTGGAGCCTGCAGCCACCCCGAAAGTAAGCCATTGCTTCACAAACCACCAGAAGATTGCCTGTCTTTATTATGATGAACCTTTTATTATACAGACAGACTGAACTTTCTTTTGCGTAAAGAATCTCTGGATTGGGTTAGGGAAATCCACATGCTAGAGGTCACCACCCAGCCATCCCTGCCTCTGCCTCAGCTAAGCCCCCACTTGCTGTTTACATCTCAGGGGTCACTGGGAACAGCAGAGGCTGCCGTCCCCAGAGCCAGGCTGGTCGGGTTGGGCCACGCTGGATGGAGGGTCAGGGCTCCTGGCTGCCTGCCAGGTCAGAGCCGCCCCATCTCCCGCCCCAGTCGATTGTCCAGAACCTGGAGCTGTCGGAGGAAGCCCGAGTTGGGGCAGATATCTCGGTGGGCTTGCACCGTCTTGATGGCCTCTACCAGTGTCATGTGCTCGCAGATCATGAGGAAGGCCAGGACAAGCGTGGCGGAGCGGCTTACCCCCATGGCGCAGTGGACCAGCACGCGGCCTGTGGGGAGACCCAACTAGCATCAGCTACTTGCCCTTGAACCGCCCACCCCTTTGGGAAGAAGAGACGCCCCTGGCCATCCTTCACAGCATCCTGGAATACTGACACTGTCCTCACTGTCAAATGGGGCAACTGAGGCCCAGAGAAAGAAAGAGACTGGCTCAGAGTCTCACAGCAAGTCAATGGCAGAGCTTAGCTTAGAGCTGGGATTCCCTTCTGGTCCAGGGTGCTTCCTCTGGAATCCTTTGCAACTCTGGGCTGGGGGAAGGGGGTTTACTCCTGGGGCCCCCTGGATTTGCTTCAGATCACAGGGAGTACCCACCTACCTCTTTTTTCCCCAGTTCTGCCTGCTCCCCTGTTCCTGAAGCCCTATTCCAAGGCCTTATCCTAGAGGAGCCTGCCCAAGAGCCTCTTCTAGGCCCTGTACCCTCTGCCCAACACCTGGCCTTTCACTGAGGGATGTGGTCACGCTGATGACCACACTGGATCTTAGTTACGTCTGTGCTTGCTGGTTCCCAGGCTGTCCCTGAAGAGGACACTCACTAAATGGCAGTAGCTCTTTGCCCCATGGGGTGAGAGGATTGCTGCAACTGTTGTGGCTCTGGACTCCCACTGGTGCTACTGGAAACATGCACAGTCCAGAGCTTCCCCAGAAGCTCACCTTGGGGAACACTGAGAGCAGTTCGGATGTATCGAGCAACAGGCAGAAAGTAGACGCTGAGGTCAAAGAAGGGGTTGTCATCGGCCTCGATGCCGTAGTACTCCAAGGGCATTCCTCGGTAAAATTTGACACCTGTGTCCACCTGAAACTTGCCTGCAGCGACGTTCACAACGTGGGTGATGCCCAGCTGGGTCAGCTTGCACTTGTCCCGGGCTGCGTACCTGGGGAGGGGGCACAGGGCAGTCAGGAGGGTGGGGTAGATCTCCCTGGGTCAGCCCTGGCTGGGTTGGAACTTGTCTCCCCAACCTACAAGCTGCCAAGGGTGGAGACTAGAACCAGTGAACGGGCCCGGGGTGAAGGGCTCCTCCAGTTGAAGTTTAAGACTCCTTTTCACTCAGGCCAACTTTTCTGGAAGGCAATTTGGCCACGTGCATCAAAAGTCTTAAAAATGTACATATACTTTGCCCCAGCAATTCTCCTTCTAGGAACTTAATTAAAGGAAGATTCCAAAACATGCCCACAGATATATGTAAACTGAATCTAATGATATGTAGATAGTAAAACATTGGGGAGAAAACCCCACTAAATATCCTATAATAGGAGATTAAATATGGTATATCTAAATGATGAAATACTACGCAACCACTAAAATGTCATAGATGCAGATAAACATGGGAAGATATTCATGCTATATTGAGAATCTGTGAAAAATACAGGATACAAAAAAAGTTTTAAATGTAGTATGGTTCTATTCAAAAAGCTTTCTATAGAAAAGCAGATTATAAAATGGTATTATAAAGTGATATCATTTTTGTAAAAAAAATTGACAAAGCATGTCTGTGTATATGCATTTTTAAAAAGTCTACCAGGATTTTATTACTGCTTATCTATGTGGGGGGGAGAATAACATATTTGTCATGTTGTTAACAAGATATTGATCTATAGTTTCTAAATATTAAGGAAAATTTCTAAAATATATATATGTCCCTCTTTTCTAAAATCTAAAAAAAAAAAGAAAACTTTTAGGAAAAATGACTCAATTCATTCTCTCGCTCGCTCTCTCTCCACACACACACACACACACACACACATGCACACAACTAGAGAAACTCAGGGGTGTTTTCACAGGATATATGTACTAAAATATTCCCAGGATCACTGCTCATTATAGCCAAAAACTGAAAACAATTCAAATGTCCACATTCAATAGAATGAATCAATTGTGATGTAATCATAAATGAATATTATACAGCAGTGAAAAGTGAATGGCCTGCAGATAGTCATAATAACATGGATAACTCAAAATTTTGAGCAAAGGATTCTATTCATGTAATTTTAAACAACAGGTGAAGCTCATTATACTGTATAGGTGGTAAAACTTTAAGAAAAACAAGAAAATAATTCAATAATTCAAGTTAGTGGTAAACCACAGAGAAAAGGGAAAAGTTATAATGAGAAGGATTCAGTAGGGGCTTCTGGGGCAAAAGTAATGTCCTGTTTCTTCACCTGGGTAACGAAGCTGTTCGTATATGTTCTGTGCACATTTCTTATGTGTGTTGTATTTCCACGGTTAGAAGTAATAGCAATAAAAAAAGCAAAGAAAAATAAGGAAAAAGATGGTAGGAGGCAGCGGGTGGGTCCCACCTCTACCCTTGCAGGGCTCTGGGAGAGGCGCACGCCCCCACTCCCGTGTGGACCTTGCACCCTCCTGCCCCCCCAACCCCCAAAGTGGGTCTTACTCACGCATCTCCCAGGAAGAGGTTGGGCCAGACCTCGTTGATGTGGTTCACCATGGGGGCCCGACGGACCCACAGCAAGCGCTGCAGAGAAGCCAGCGTGGGTGGCTGGTAGGGGGGTATCCGGACAGCCCCATGGATCTTGGGCCTCCGGAGGTCCTGATTCTGCAGCGAATCCATCCTGGAACAGAGTGGACACGGCAGTCGCTGGAGGCAGGCTCCCCGAGGGTGGATCTAGCTGATGGGGAGGCCCATGGTGCAGTGCCCAGGTGCTGCTGGGATGCTGCAGGAAGGGCCTCAGCTATTTCAGATGAGATTATTAACCAGCTCAGCTGGGGCTGAAGTCTAGAACCCTTCCTCGGGGAACAAGGGAATCAATCCCTTGTCACCACTGTGGAGCTGGGTGTACCTCTCTCCTGCCCTTTCCTGAGGTTGCAGGTGTAGGAAGCTTTGGCCAAGGGGTGCTTGGAGTCCCCTATTTGTGGCACCTAGTGAGTGCAGATCTCATCCCTTAAGTCACTGGTCAGCTGGAACTTTGTAGGGATGGGAACCCCAGATGGCTGTGGCTCTCGGAGGACGCCCAGGAAGGTCCCCCCAACCTAGGCAGCTCATCTCCAGCCCCTCCCCTGCTACTTCCAGGCTGGCCCTCGGCTGCCCCCACCACACACACTTTCGGGGGTTTGGAGATCGCATCATCTCCACGTTGAGGCAGGGGCTATGAAATGACATTTGTTAGCATTTCCACACTGAATGCGCCAATTGCCTCGCACACACCTTGCTTGTGGTATGTCCCTAGGTCACACAAGAGGAAGCTGAAGCTCAGAATTTTTTTTAAGTGATGGATGCCAAAGCCATATGGCTGATGAGTAGCCAGGCTGGGGTTTCAGTCTACTTCTGAGCTCCTTCAGCTCCATCCCCAAGCCTTTCAGTTACCACCTTTGGGGACTCCACAGCGTGGTCACTAACCCGTCTGTGTCCTCAGGGGCGCCTGGCGCTGCTGAGCTACGCTTCTGCCTACAGGCCCGGGTGTTCTCTTACCCCCACGACTCAGGCCAGCAGTGTTGTCCGTCAGTCCTCCCCTGGAAGGGGGGGGTTGTGTCAGGCGTCAGCTGGCCGTGGGAGTTCGAGATCCTGCAGAGCTGGGCTGTCAGCGGCACCAGAACATGGGGCTGGTGCCGTGTTGGGAAGGAGGGCCTACCTTGGCCAAGTGTCCCTGATCCCTTCAACCAGTAGCTAGGGAAGGTGCATACCGGGAAGAACATCTTTTCCCTTTGGTGGGCAGTGCCAGGACCAGAAAGGGAAATGGGTGCCCAGGAGGCCCCCGGCTTGGCCAAGCTCACCCAGCGGGTGGCCTGTGGGCAGGGTGGAAGTGAAGGCACAGATCTCCCCCTCATCCCCCACTGTGACCTCTCAGGGCAGGCAGAGTGGCCTGCCACCTACCTAGGGCATGGTCTGGGGCCAGGAATGGGGGAGTGGGTGCAAGGGCAGGACTCAGCTCGGAGAGCAGAACGGGGCTTGGGGCAAGTTCCGCCCAGAACACAGATGCTGTGAAGCGGCTAGAATTCCAGGCCCTCTTGGAGTCCGTGGGGGTGGGGCCTGAGACAGACCCAGGCCTGTGGACTGAAGGTGGGGGTCCTGCCAACCTCCCAGGCCTCTGCTCTGCCTGGCATCTCTTCGAGATCCAAGGCTCTTGGCCCCATAACTGCCCCCCACACAAAGATGGGAGGCTACCTGAAGTGGTGGGAAGAGGGAAGGGGAGAGCCGGGCTCCCTTGGGACTTTGCCATGACTCATTCTGTGGCCTCGAGCAAGTCTTCGCTCTTGTCTGGACCACAGTGTCTCCTGCCCGTGCTAAAGATCCTGGCGTTTGTTGCCTGACTTTCAGGATTCTCTTGGGGGAGCTGACCCGAGAAGGAGAGAGGAGTGTCTGGGTGTACAGTGACTACAGAGCAGCGAGTGTAGGGTGGTGGGGAGAGGGACGCCCCTAGGCCCCAGGGGAGTCCAACAGCTGCCCTGATCTGGAGCCACCAGGTGGGGCTGCAGCAGCCCCAGGCGGGACCAGATGGGCTCTGGGCAGGCTGCTGGCGCCGGGCTCAGGCCTGTAGCGCTTGGCATGGGGTAAGGCCGCCCTCCGGTGGCCAGTGGGTGCCTCGCAGCCCGGGAGCAGGCGGCCTGGCTGCCCCTGAAGGTTCCAGAAGGGCCAAGGATTGGGCCACCGAGGGGATCCTGGGCCCAAGGCTGGAGAAAGGGGCTTTTCCCTGGACTTATGGCTACTCCTGGTCAGGTCCCACCTAAGGCTCACTGCTGATGGTCATGGTATACCTGCCACCTGTCTGCTCTTTGCCACTGGGGCCCAGCCCACCTTGTCAGCCAGAGTCAGGCCCAGCCGCCCACCCAGGGACTCGTCCTTCAAGCCCCAGGTATACCAAGGAAGGGGAGTCAGGGGCTACAGCGGTTCCCCTGCTTTGTGCTGCCCCCAGACCCGGGCTGTGGACGGCCCGGCACTTCCTTCTGCATCTCTTCTACCACAGCCAGGTGAAGCACAGGCCCGGCGTCCAGCAGTGACAGGGCGTGCCCAGCCCCTCTGCCACTCACTCTAGCCCTCGTTCTGTGCCCTGGGCTCCCCCTGCCTCCTTGAGCAGCGGCCCCTGTGGGCAGCGGTTTTCCTGCTCCTGTGCTGTGGCTGCTCACACGTCCACACGCTTGCTTTCTGTCTTCGTCTGTACCTCTCCTCTCCACATTGCTCCCCCTGTTTGCCGCTGTCTCCCACCCACCCCGGGAAGCTCATGCTCCTTCCAGAACACCGCCCTGCATACCCACAGCCTTACACCAAGGCACACGCTTCCTTGGGTAGGGGCAGCTGTTCGCCACCCACCTGCTCAGCGGCAGCTCCAGGAGATGTTGCCCTGGTCTCCCCTCCTGCCCACCTCTCTGCCTCCTCCTCCTCCTCCTCAGGGTGGGCAGGCAGGAGTGTGGCCACAGGCCAGGTGGGGCTGGAGCTCCCAGGGCAGGACACGTGAGGAGTTGGGGAAGCCCATGGGGAGCTGCTGTGGCCCCTGTGCTCAGCATGCAGGCCTTGGGGAGGGCAGACCTGGGCAGAATTCTCAGGTCTGGGACTTGCATCTGTGTGGTCGTCTCTGAGCCAGTTTCCTCGGTGGGGCTGCTGTGAGAATTCCATGAAGTAATAAGCGTAAAGAGCCTCCCACAGGATCTGCCTCGGTAGATGTGCGATAAATGGTGCATCTTACTATTATTATCTTTGCTATAATTACTCTCACCCTTTCAGGCCTCAGCCACATCCTCGGTAGAGGGCAACCTTCCCTATGGGGCTGTGAGGTTTGGTCTCTATTTCTCTGTGTTTCTTGATGCCTCTTTCTGGGTCTAGCAATAATTATTGTATTCACCACTTATTAAGGATGTACTATGTACCAGACAGAGCCAGGTGCTTACATTTTCTCACTGAATCCTCACAGTACCCTTATAAAGCAGGTAATATTATCATTCTCATTTTACAGATGAGGAAACAGGCTCAGAGAGGTTAAGCAATATGCCCCAGGTCACGCAGCCAATAGGTATGGGAGCCAGGATTCAAGCCCAGGTCTTTCTGACTCGACTACGCTTTGTCTATGCCTCTATCTCTGACTCAGTCAGTCCCCCACCCAAACTAATACCTACCCCTGCCCAACACTCACAGGCACAGGTGCCCTGGCCCTCATTACCCAGCATGCTCAGGGACCCCCCTGAATGAGGGGCATTCACCCACCTGTGGAGGTGTCCGGCCCAGGCTGTGATCTTCCCTGACGGGCAATTTGTGCTGCCGGCTTCCAGCCGCCTGTCTCCGTACACTTGATGCTGTTTCTATTTTTTGATTTGAGTTTAATTATAAAGCATGCTGTCTGCTCCCCGCTTCCGGCCTCCCCCTGCCACTCCCAGCTTGTCCTCTGGTCCCATGGTATGGTCAGTTCCTGCCCCTCCAGGCCCAGGCCGCAGGCCCAGCCCTGCTGGAAGTAGAGGCAGGCTGGCCCAGGTGTGCCTGTGGTGTGTGTATGTGTATGTCGGTAGCGGGGCAGGGAGAAGGGAAATCAAATAAACCATTTTAAAAGGTCCCTTGGCCTTCAAGGGTAATGTGGAACAAGGGCAGAGAGTTCAAGCTGGAAGGATCTTCTGCGGAGGAAGAGACTAGCCCAAATCACACACACACTGGCGGCGTTGACAACATCCAAACGGAGGTCCAGGGGCCCTTAGTTGGGGACTGAGGATGACAGAACTGGCCTAAGGTTAAGATCTGGGAGACTCAGGCTGAGGGACACAGTCCAGGCCCACATACCGACGAAGGTGTGAGTGGGGTGCAGTGCAGGTCTTTAGACAGCCCCGTCTGCCATCAGAAGCTGCATGCCCAGAAGACACTTCCGCCCCCTGCCAGGCTCCTCCCTTCCCCCAGAGGCAGGGATGTCCAGGGGGTATCTCTGGTCCAGGCCCCACTGTCCCGTGAGGCCAATAAGATGGTCTTTAATGTCCCTCCCAAGGCTGTGTTCAGTTAGGGACCTTGGAATTTGGCCTATTAAGAACCTTCTCTGTTATCAGGAGACCCTCCTCATACACCCCTACCTGATACTACTCCCCACTCACACTCCCAGATGATGAACACACACACCCACAGCCACACCCATGCCTGGGCTCTGAAGTCTGCGCTCCAGGGAGCTAAGGCTCCCCTGGGGAGAGTCAGGGGAGGCAGCTGTGGCCAGGGGCTGTCATGAACACTTAGAGTCCCCTTCCTCTCTTCCCCCCAACCTCCAGAATTGGGGTTCCTAGTCAAGGAGCCTCAGGGCTTGGCTGAGAGGGCAGCCTACTCCCACCTGTGGGGACCGAAGACAGTGGCTGACAGGGGGTGCAGACAACAGAATGAAGCAGACGGAGTAGCGGGCTCTTGGGTGGACCCCACGCTGGGCTCTTGTCATCTTCTGGGCATCCGCCTGGGCCAGAGCCTCCAGCAGCACCAGCAGGGCCAGTAGCAGGGTGGCAGAGTGGCAGAGCCGCATGGCAGGGGGTAAAGATGGGCTCTGGGAGAGACATGAGCTCTGTGTTACAGGCAGGTAAACTAAGGCCCAGACTGGGAGTGGCTGGACCTTATTGGGGCAGGGACAAGAGCTGTCACCTAAACCTGCTTTTGCCTTGAGCCCTGTGTGTAAGGTCAAGTGGGTACAGGTGCTGAAAGAGATGAGGAGGTAGGTTTTGCATCCATGGCTTATGGACAGAAGTGACTGCTCCCTGCTCATCTTTCAGAGTCTGCAGCCCCAGAGCTACCATGTATGGCCTCCCAGGCTGTGCACTGCACAACTCCTGGAGACTCCACTTGCACAATTTGTTAGATGACACCCCCCATGAATTGTGCAATGCTGCAGCCCTGCCCAACCAACTCCCCCAAAGTCAGCTGCCTGGTGAGAAAGATGCTGAGGTCAGAGGTCAGGGTATCTAAGGCCCCAGGCTGAGGAAGTGGGGTGCTTGAGCATGATCAGAGATATGCTGCTCTGCCAAGTTCCTGGATCCTGTCTAGAGGAGAGAGCACAGGCAGGGAACATGCCCTTCCATGGGAAACATGTCCCCCTCCAAGACCCCAGACCCACAGAGCTCTATGCAACGGTTTCCCACCTAGCTTGGCCCCTGGCCTAATCCCAACCCCAGGTATAACCCTAAATTCCTCCCATCACACTCCCAAACTCTAAACCTAGGCCCCATCCTTCCCTAATCCTCCACCCAAGATGCTCATCCTTCAGCCAGCATGTGGGAAGGGGTCGATATTGCCAAAGTGCCTCCCTTCTCGTTGGGCTGGCTATGCCTTTGGAGACAGAAACAGCTCCATGGTGGGAGGCGGGGAGAGAGGCCCTGCCCTGGAGGTTCATGGAGAAGGAGGAGAAAGCTGCCACTCTTGCAGCTCCAGGAGAGCCTTGGCTGGTCGTTTACCCCCATCTGGCAGTCCCTCTGGGCCAGTGGGCCGTGGGGCACAGCCAAAGACAGGGCTGAAGAGAGAGAGAGGGAAGGAGCAGCGTGGCAAGCAGGAGCTACAGGCAGGCCCTGGGGAGTGGGGAGCAGCCCTGGAGGCCCAGCCCCCAGCTGATGGCCCCTGGGGAGTGGGGAGCAGCCCTGGAGGCCCAGCCCCCAGCTGTTGGCCCCCAGGAGCACAGGCGTGTGGGGGAGGCAGGCTTCGGGGACCAGACAGAGAGAGACCCAGCCTGGGCATAGTGGGAGAAGGGTGGTGGGCTCTCTGCAGCTCCCCCACAGTCCTGACGTACCCCCAGCCACCCTGTTCTGGGAAGAGACACACCCACCTCCTCCCAACTACACTGGAAGAAATTTCAGAGAGCTGGATCGGAAGATTTGAAGCGGTATCTTGGTGACCATTTGTGGGCTGGGAGCCCGAGAGCAGTGTTGCTGCTCGGGGAGCCCAGCTCCTTCCACTGGGCAGTTGGGGACCCTGGGGCCCCCAGGAGGAGGGAGGCGGCTTGGGAAGAGGAGGTATTGGGGATCCCTTCCCCTTGTGCAAAGTGAGGACTGCCTGCTGTTGCTCCAGCCGCCCTAAGCACAGAACAAGAGGGCGGGGGCCAGGGCAGCAGGAAGGAGTCTAGATGGACTTCAGGAAGAACTTCATGTCCGAAAGGAGTCCCCAGAGGCAGGGAAGGAGGGAGAGTCCTTCTGTAGATCTCTGGGAGGGGTGAGAGGGTGGGAGTGGAGTGCTGGCCCCAAGGCCAGGAACCGAACAGCACCACCCAGGGGCTCCCTGGCACGTGGGGTGAGGAAGGCACGGCTGGGGGCAGGCGCACGTTTGAGAACCTGTTCTCCTTTCCGTGGTGGGGATGGTGAGGCGGGACTGGGGTAAGAATTAGCTAAGCCTGGAACATTCTTTCTGTGGAGCCATAGCTGGGGTCTGAGCTGTGGGGAAGGTGATGTGGCAGTGTGGATGGTCCAGGATGGCTGCATGGCTGCTTTGGTGGGACGCAGGAGGTCCCTTTTGGCCGAGGCAGGGCAGGTGGGCCCCAGGACTAGGAAGGAAGGCCTCGCCTCTCCCATGTTAGGCCTTCCATGCCCTCCCTTCCTCGGGGCTCTGAAGAATTGGGGTAAGCTGGGGAGATGGGGGCGGGGGTCCTACAGGAGGATTGCCTAGGGTGGGCCCCGGTGAGACCTCGGGTGGGTGAGGGGAGCCCAGCAGCTTGGGGAGCGAGCCAGGCCCCACTTCCAGCCACACACAGCCCTGCCAACCAAGCCCTGAACAGCCCCATCCCATGTCCCCAGCCCAGCCCCCACTGGCCTCCCCCTCTATGCTCCCTGCCCAGGCCCTCACCTGATGTCTCACTGCCAATCACCCCAGCTTCGCCCCCTTATGCCCTCATGTCCCGCCCAGCCCTCACCTGGCCCCTCAGCTCCGGCCTGCACCCCGCAGTTGCTGGTCCAGCTGGCAGAGCTGGTGGAGGAAGCCTCGGTTGGGGAAGACCCATCGGTGCTGCCTCACGGTGATCACCGCCTGCCGCAGGGACAGCTGATGGCGCAGCATGAGGTAGGCCAGCACCAGCGTGGCGGAGCGGCTCACACCCACCACACAGTGCACCAGGACCTTGGCTGAGGAAGACATCCTTGTGAAGAACCTTTCCCACCAGCCAGCCTACCCAGGGGCTGGGGTGGGGACCCAAGTTCCCAGCCCTGCCTTGGTCTCACTCTGTGACCCTGGGCAAGTCATTCAGCCTTTATGGGCCTCAGTTTCCTGATCTGTGAAAATGGGTAGACCAGCAGCTGTTCTGCCTACCCTCAGGATGGAGCCCACAGTCCTTAACATGGCTTACAAGACTCCTCAAGAGCTGGCCCTTGCTGACCCTGTAGCCTCACCTCAGACCGTCCCTCCCCAACTCTCAGCTCTAGGAACACGGGGTAACTTGCAGTTCCTCGAAGCTGTCATAATCTCTGACCTCCAGCCTTACCACATGCTAGTCCAACTACTTGCAACAAATTTCCCCCGGGGCTTGGGCTGACTAACTTCTGCAACTCATCAAGTTTCAGCTGAGACACAGCTTCCTGCATGGGCTTTCCTGACCACTCAACGTATTGCTTGAATCACAGAGCGGCTCATCATTTTTGCATATGACCCAGTGAACACTGCTGCAGAGGGAAGTCCTCCCCCACCCCCATCCTCTGGGTTGAGCACCCCTGCCTTGTGCTCCCACAGCTCTTCACATCCGCCTACTCTTCTGAACAACCCTCGTGATACTTCACTATTCAACTGTCTTTCCACCGGTTCCAAGAGGGCAGGAGTCCTGCCTTCTTTAAGTCAGTGCTTGGCACATAGCAGACACTCAGTAAATAGCTGGTGAATGAATGGATGAAGAGCAAAAGAACATCAAAGTGCTTTAGATATTGAAGCTGTAGTGAGCTGTAGTCTTGTCATTCCCATTGCATAGATGAGGAAACTGAAGTCTAGAGAGGGACATTGGCTTGCCCAGGGTCACACAGCAAGGGCACAGCTTTCTCCCAGGATGAACACAAAGCAGGGGCTCCTTTGCTGTACCCTGAGTATCTGAAGATTTTTTTTTTTTTTTTCCAGTTGAAAGTACTTTGGGCCAGACATCTAGGTACCAAATGGTGGTTTCCCAAGGCTGAGCGTTGCAGATAAAGAACTATTTTGCTGTCTGGGAGACCTGGTTTCTAGCACCAGGGTTGCTCCAACCTCCTGGCATGACCTTGCATTCCAGGCCTCAGTTTGGGGTGAGAAAAAATGCTGGAGCATTGAGCGGAGGATTTTTAAAAGCCAGGGATGGGAGGGGAAATGGGGCATCCTCCCCACGAATGAGCAGAGTGGGATACGAGCTCAGACCCCAAGTCCTACCCCCAGGTGTGCTGAGGGCACAGTGGATGAAGTCGGCTGCGGAGGAGAAGTAGGCACTGATGTCGAAATCAGGGAGGTCGTGGGCTGGCACTCCCAGGTAGCTCACACTGCTGCCATAGAAGTCAGGGCCGCCCTGACAGTAGAGGCCCCCGTGGGCAGCGTTCAGCACGTGGGTGATGCCCAGCTTCCAAAGCTCAAAGCGGTTGTTTGCCGTGGCCCTGGGGAGAGCAGGAAGTGGGCTAGATGCTGGCTGAGGCACGAGGTCCAGGAAGGCGGCTTTGCCTGCTTCAGAGGCAGTGAGCCATTGGGGTCCAAAGGGAGCCAGAATCCAGCAAGTTCCAGCTGGGGTCTGCAGCCCCCAGCCCCCACCCCCAGAGCTTTCTCCTGGGGGAGTTGGTGTTGCAGGGGGTTTACCTTTGCTTCCTCAGGTGATCTGCCCCTGCCTTGGCCAGGACAGGAAGGAAGGGATTGCTTCAACCCTGGGAAGCAATCCTTTTAGGCTGCCTCTCCCTTCTTGCCCTATGTCCTCCCACGCACGTCCGGACTGTCCTGGCCACCACCTCATACCTGCTTCTAATCTGCAAATGTTTAAAGGTGACGCCTTCCCTGATTCACCTTCAGTCAGGCTTCTCCACCCACTTCGTGTCCACAGGAGGGAGACTGGGACCAGAAACGGGCTCTCTGTCTACCCTACCTCCTGCCGCAAATACCATTCCCCAGGCCTTTGTCCCGTACGCTCGCCAGTTGTCCTGGATGTGCCAGAAGACTCCAGGAATCTCTAGGAAGCTCCTGTCTCTCAGGCAGGGAAAAATCCCTGCTCCCCCTGGTGGCCACGCCTGGTCACAGCACTGACCGACACCCGGGGGTCCTGGAGAAAGTCCCTGGCCTGGGGTGCTCAGAGCAGAACTATGTCTCCTTGTTCCCATCCACTCCCGTGTCTGATAAGGAGCTCAGGAACTCCTTGCCCCCACCCCCACACCCCTCTGCCCCCACTCACGCATCTCCTATGAAGAGGTTGGGCCAGACTTCATCCACACGGCTGGAGGAGGCCTTCCCCTCCCTCAGGAGCTCCTCTAGCTCTGGAATGCTGGGGCAAGGCGTGGCTTCGGCATCTCCCCCAGGCTCTGGGAGCGAGGCCTCAGCCATGGGCCAGCCCGCCCACCCCTCTGCCTCTGCGGTCACTCCTCTCTGTTTCTCAGTGTCATTTCTTCTTCCCAGAGATTGACAGGGACAGGTGGGACAGGAGCAAGTGACTCAGCAAGTCACAGGGGCCTCCAGAGAGGATAGGATGTTTTCCTTCCCAAGCCACCCCCACCCCCAAACTCCCTGAGAACTTGGAATCAGTCACTCTGCCTCTCTCAACCTAAGTATCTTCATTGGTAGAGTAAGGATAATCACACCTACCTCAGAGAAT
Source organism: Eulemur rufifrons (assembly GCF_041146395.1). Lineage (NCBI taxonomy): Eukaryota > Metazoa > Chordata > Mammalia > Primates > Lemuridae > Eulemur > Eulemur rufifrons. The sequence goes on from NC_091010.1 coordinate 15,283,477, forward strand.
TGTTGTGAGAATTAAATGAAACAAAGATGTGCTGTGTTTAGCACATAATAGGTGCTTAGAAACATTTATTGAATTTTTTTCTTTTTCGAGACCCTTCTCGCTCTGCTGCCTAGGCTGGAGTGCAGGGGTGAAATCATAGCTCACTGCAATCTCAAACTCCTGGCCTCAAGCAATCCTCCCGCCTTGGCCTCCCTAGGGGCTAGGATTACAGGTATGATCCACAGTGCTTGGCCAATTTGTTGAATTAATAGGTTTAGAGCGCTGCATAAGGCTATTTGGTTCTGAGGACTAAGTTAAAGTAGAGATTCAGGGTGGAGAAGAGGTGGCTGGCTCCAAGGATGAATTATAAAAAAAATTTTATAGGTCTGGGTGGACCACAAACTGGGTAGGAGCCAGATGTCTATGGATGAGTCTCTGGGTCATGGAGGTCAGGGGCAGTTTTCTGAGTTGTAGAGTCAGAGAAATGTGGAGAGGAGACATGCAGGACCTCACTTAAAGGGTGCCCACAAGGTTCATGGGGGAAGCTTTGAACAATGGTCCTAAAATGAAGATGGCTCACTTCTCAAAAGAGAAGGCTGAAGGAGGCCTTGTATGTCAAAGAGGGAGAAGGGAGGTAAGCATTGCCCTAGACTTTGAGAGCCAAAGGGCCTAAGTGTCATCCAAAACATTTTGAGGATGGGAGGGAGATTTCTCTGCCTACAAGGGCTTTTGGCCCCAGAATAGAAACTGAGAAAGGTCAACCTGTCCTTCTGCCAAAGCTGGTTATCAGCAAAAGAGATGAAATGTGTTGCCTTCTCTCAAGTGACTTCGCAGAAGTCCTGATGCGGGTGGGAAGGATATGAGCTGTGGTGGGAAGATTCCCAGCTGCCCCAGGCTTTGAGTCCAGCTTGAGGGGAAAGGCCATACCCGGGCATCCTACAGAAACAGTCTGCACTCATGATCACCCCAGAACCTGCTCCCACCCCATTCGGAACCACTGAAGTTGGTCCTGCGCTGTATGGGGAAGCAAGGCCAAGGAGAGGCTAGAGCCCAGGCTGCAGCTACCTTTGGACTTGGTTTATGCCAATGCTAGGCCTGGGTTGGAGGGGGCCCTCCCCCAGGGTGGGGCAGCACAGTGAGTGAGAAGAACATAGGTTCTGATGTTACACAGCTTTGGGTTGGAATACCAGCTTGGGCGCATATTAAAGTGATATGTCTTGCAATATGTTTCTTGGTCTGTGTTGTATGATCTACCTTGTAGAGTTTGCACAAGGATTAGATGAGATATTTATGTGGCATTTGGCATAGACACTGTCAGAAAGTAATGGGGCAGTAAATGATAACGATCATGGGGGTTGGCTTTTGGAGAAGAGCTGTCAGAGCTGTCCCCCTCCGGAGCAATTAGGATAACCCCCTCCTAGGCCTAACCCTATTTACTAATCCTATAGGCCTGGCCCCATCTCCCCTCGCTCGGTTGCCTTCTCCCACCTTAGCCTCCGGCCCGACGCATGCGCTCTCGGGCTCTCCTGCTGCAGTTCCCCTGCTCGGTTTTCTTCTCGGGCCCATCTGGACCCGCGCGTCAATTCCGGTTTTGGCCCCGCCCCTCCTCCGGTGGAGCTCCTCCTCCCGCCGGTAGGGCCCCGCCTCCCGAAGCTGTTCCGCTTGGGCCCGGAGCAGCTGCCGGCGCGGCGGTGACTGGGGACGGGGCGATGCCTGCGCGCAGCCGCCACCGCCCCCGCCCCGACCCCGGCTCCCCGCCCCGGGCTCCGCCTCCGCCGCTCGAGGCGCTTAGCTCCGGCGAGGCCGGGAGGACCCCGGACTCCGACGGCGGCTCTGACGCCGACTCGGAGGCGGGTCCCGGGAGCCCGACTGCGACCGCGGAGGTGAGGGGAGCTGAGGCCGAGGAGAGGGGAGTTTGGGGGGCGCCTGCAGCGGAGGGTGAGTGGGGAGTCGGGGATGGAGCTGGGAGCTGCCGAGCCACGGGGACCCGGAGGGCCACGGAGAGTCGGTTGGGGGAGATGGAGAGTGAGCTCTAGAATGGAATCTGAAGGAAATGGGGGTGGTTGAGCCGAGGGCCCGAGGGGGTGCTGATGGCCGGAGGCAGAGGGTTAGCAGAGGCCGAGGGGCGCGAGGGAGCGGAAGACTCGAAGAGGCAAGAGCTTGGAGGCTTTTGAAAGCAGCGTAGGGTCGGAAGAAGGTCGACGGGGTCCTGCGGGAACGCGGCCCCGGAGGAAGAGATGGTCTGGGCCGTGGCAGTGGGGGCGAGGGTCAGAGGAGCAGAACCGGGGCCGCTGTTACCCCAGGCGAGGGAGAGGGAACCGGGGTGGGGCCGGTGGTAATGGAGGGCAGGATTTAGGTTTGACTGGAAGAGGGAGGGCTGTGGGGTGGGAAGTCGTCCGGCCTCAAGTGTTGAGGAAGGCATTGAAAAAGAGAAATGTGGTCACGAGAGAAAAGGAGCCCTTCGGGATCTAATTTAAGGCTTTGGCATCTTTACAGGTGCCTTTCGAAGCATCAGAGATCACTAGGGCGATGCATTTGGATTGTGGGACTTCTTCGTTTGTGCACAGGGGATCCTTTTCAGAATCTGGGGTGGAAGGGGCGGTGTTAATCACTGATTTGCCTAGAGGACTGGGGGAAGTGGTGGAGAGGAAGTGATGTTTGAAAAATGTAGTGAAAGGAGTGATTTTGAAAATAAAGATATCATTAGGGTTTCTTCTAACATTAATGGTGTGCCTTTTTTGTATTTCTTTCTTAAATGTGTAAATGCTAGGCAAGTTTAGATCCTAAAAAAGATTTAATGCATTACCTTTACATTTAAAAAATTAACTTGAAACAAGAATTTGGACACTAGGATTTTACAGATACTTATTATGAACTGGTTCTACTTTCACAGCTTGAGTAGGATGTATTTGCCACGGGGTAAAAATTTGGTCTATGCAAATGTCTGGGTTAAGGGCGACACATAACACTAGAAGTAAAATAACGACAGTGCAGACACCTACCAGATCTTCCTCTCACTGATCTCCAAGATTGGAATTATCTCTTAAAAATTTGAGGCGTACTGAAGGATTTGCAGAACCAATATTCAAATACTATTTTGCAGATATTATATATGTAATATTTTTAGTAGAGTGGTCTAGAAAAGTAAGGATAAAGGGTGCTTGTAGTTGACAGCCAGTGGAACTGGAACAAATGGGTACACAGATGCTTTTCATAGAAGATGTAGTACCAAAACATAATTGTGTCAGAAAAATAATGATTGCAATATTTATATTTACTTAAGTAGAAATAATTTTGTGATTATTAAATTATAACAAGCCTCCAAGAAAGGCCGGGCGCGGTGGCTCATGCCTGTAATCCTAGCACTTTGGGAGGCCGAGGTGGGCGGATCGTTTGAGCTCAGGAGTTCGAGACCAGCCTGAGCAAGAGCGAGACCCCACCTCTACTAAAAATAGAAAGAAATTATATGGACAGCTAAAAATATATATAGAAAAAATTAGCCGGGCATGGTGGCGCATGCCTGTAGTCCCAGCTACTCGGGAGGCTGAGACAGGAGGATCACTTGAGCTCAGGAGTTTGAGGTTGCTGTGAGCTAGGCTGACGCCACGGCACTCACTCTAGCCTGGGCAACAGACTGAGACTCTGTCTCAAAAAAAAAAAAAAAAAAAGCCTCCAAGAAGACCTTGCTGACTTTAGCCACATCTCATTTTACTTTTTATCTGATTATAGGCTTGTGACGTGTTGTTGGCCATTTCCAAACTTTTACTCAAGTATTTTCTACTCTAAAGGGGTATCTACTGTTTAATCTTCCTGAGATGATAATTTACTGATTGGCAACAAGCTTTTAAATTAGTTTATGGGTATAGATGATATGACATACCTTCAAATGCTCAGTGAAATAATAATTCCTTCTTCAAAGGAGAGGTGAATTTTTAGCTTTGCTTTTAGCTGAGGTTGTCAAAAAATTAATTTCCCTTTCTTTAACTTAATAAAAAATGATCTTTAGTTGAAGAAGTTTACATAGTATTCCTGTTGATGTTTCTGTTTACCCTCCCCAGAGTGAGATCTTCTGGAGACCTGTCTTTTTACATATATCTGAATAAAAGCCTTGTCGTGGAAAAATTTGCTGAACTGAAAAAAGAAAACTCTCTATTAAGATTACATCTTAGTGTTACTGCAAAATTAAGAGAGAAACTTTTAGATGGGATTGTACAATTAATATATTAGCATGCCTAATGGTTATTTTATTTTTGTTTCCTTTTGTCAGTTCTCATAGCCACTTAGTTGTAAAGAAAATCAGTTTTGTGGTAGAGCATTTTCTCTGAGACAGAAGAAGCCATCCTGGCTGCAATGGCAGAACATGCAGACAAATCAGTTTTGATTTAAATAGCACACTCCCCATTCTGCAACTTACTAACGTTTTACTACTGTTTGTAAACATTTTTGTATTGCTAATCACTAGATCCTCAATGCTTCTTCAAAAATTTGCCATAATTGATTGAGACATTTTCATGGCTTTTCTGAGAATTGAAATTTGAGCACTTTTTTTGAGAAACTGTTAAATCATAGATGTTCTAATGAATATTATTATTTTTATTTTGTCATATAAGAATGCAATATTAACTAGCTATTCATGTGAGATGTTTACTTTCAGGTCTGATGTAATATATGGTGTTGGTAGTGGGTGTACCTAGCATGGCCATTACCATATAGGTGGAAATCTTTCCTATCTTCAGATTGTACCCTCTTCATTTTTCATATGGTGGTGTATTGTTAGTGAAGATTGAATTGATTTTTTAAACTTAAAGCTTCTGTAGCTTTGATTCTTTTTGGACATCTAAATGACTTAGATATGAATGCAGTTCTGTATTCTGCTAAATTACCTATGAAGCTCTTGAAAGATTGTGATACTTGATGGAAAAATACAGTATGAGCTCATTGTAATTCTTTTAATGGATTTAGGTTATAGAAGAGAACTATACCATTTCATTCCCAAATTAAATGTTTTACTTTTTTGCAGAGATGGGGGGAACCTAGATTGTTTTCATTTTCTTTCATGTGTTTATATTTGTTTACAAATAAGGTGTTCATTATTTACAAAATGCTATATCTTTAATTTTTGCTCGCATGTGGTTTTCGGAACTCGTTGGGACCTGATTCTTTTTCTTGTTTTTCTTTCTCTAAGGGTATAACACATGGATGGCTAATAGTAGAGCAAGAACAGAAAAAGCTATTTGACTACAGGTATCATTGTGACAGTGATTCTTACTTTAGGTCTTGTGGTTCTCTTGGCCTTGAGAAATCAAGAAGTTAACTAAAAATAGGAGAGCATGGATCAGGCACAATTGGAGAACAAATCAGTGTTTACATGCTGCCACTGTTGCTCCCTGGTAGTTTGCCATCTGAATGCTTGGATATGGATTTGTAATAGATCTGTGGTGTGAATATTCCTGTACTCCTCCTCCCTTACGCACAGCACCGTCATCATCAAATATTAAGCCTAACCTAGCTGAGTTTAGTGACTTTATACTTCCTTATTGACATGCTGTTACTTCACTATACACTGGATCTTCCCAGTAAAATAATCACTTCAATAGAGAATGTAATATGATGTGTCTAGTAACTAAAAAAAAACTTGGTTATAATAGTTTTACCACAGTGTTTCACCATAAAACAGTGTTTATCATATGCACTCAAAACAGTGTTGTTATGGCAGCCGTGAACTATATTTGTATTTGTCTTAAGTTTTTATTGTGGTTTAGTTAAGCTTATGAGTTGTGTCAGAGGACAAGAGAGGTGGTAACATAAGTATCCATTATCTTGATACTTTTCTCTTTAAATTATTGACAGATAAATTCCAGTAGGAGGAGAATTTCTGCCATGAATTTTTCTAATTTAGGGTCTTCCTATAGGTAAACTATGTCACTGAATTATTGGAAATACCTGCAAATTGGTTTTAGTTAGGAACTTTGAAACTAAATTAAATTGATGTAGGTTCCATCAATATAATATTGGCATGAAAGCCAGAGAGTGCCAAAACCATACATTAAAATTTGGGCCCCAATCTGATACATTTTCACAGTATGTAATGGAGTTTGAAGTTTGAGCCAGTTTTTCATTTTCCATTATATCGATTGGATCTTGGGATATAGCATATTTAAAAATAAAGATTTTTACCAATCAATATGTTAAAGTGCTAGCTTTATTAGAATAAGAATTAGAATTTTAGGCATTTGGTTTCTTTACTGATGTGCTGTGGCATGCAGCCAGGTCAGGAACCCTTCATCTAATTACCACTAAATTTTGATCATCGTATAAAAACATTTGCTATAACTGAGGATATGAAATGGACAGTGATATCTGTCAGGTTCTTATTCATTGAGCTGAGACAGTTCTGGATGTGGTACAGAATTAGGTGCACCCTGATAGTGGAGGTCTTAGTTTAATGGCAAGTTGGAACCACAAAAAGTTTGTGTTCTTTGGTATACATGACAACTTTTTTTGAGTAACGTATAAGAGTGCATGGTCAGGGCAGCAAAAATGTCCCAGAACTGAAGTGCAGCCAAGAGAATGCAGCCAGGATGTAACTGAGGCGGCGATTTAATTTTTTTAAATGTGCTGCCCTAAATTCTGCTGCTTAGAAGTGGGACATAAAACAGTAGAAAATCACAGCTAAAGAGTTTCAAAATGGTAGGAATTGGTAGGAAATGGTTCAGGGTCTTTGAAACTTTTGTGATTTTAACAGATTTTATAGCTGTTTTGGAAACAGTGCCCTGTGCTTACTAAGAAAAAGTAAACTATCTTTTGAAAAATATAAAGAGAAAAGAATGTTTTCTTGTTTGCTCACTGAAAATGTTTTCATTTAGGATTAAAAATTTTAAAATAGGATGAAAAAAGCTGGGTAATCCCAAATAGCATAAACTGCAGTGTTATTTATCAAAAACTTTGACCATAAATGCCTAAAGTAAACCTTGTCCTTTTCCATTGTAGTTTTGGCTTTTTGCTTTCATAAGAATTATTTTTATGTTCTGGTTTATGGATCTACTAACTGGTATAATTTGTATCTATTATGTGCATATTAGATAAACTGTATTAGGTAAAATTGGATTTAGCCTTATTTTTAGCTTGAGTGCAACTATACTGTATAATTGGCCTAAAGAAAATGTATTAACACTAATTTCATATAATTTTTTAAATCTCTTCCTCATTTTATGCTTTAGGATATGATTTTAAGATTTTATACATCGCTTGGAAACCATAACTTTAAAAAAATTTTACTGTATACCAAATCAGTAATAACTTCCAAAAATATCACTTTGTATTTATGAATCAAGTTCATCAATTGTGAATTACTTTAGGGGCATTTGAATGTATGGCTTTTAAAGACAACCGCAGAATTTCAAGGTAGAGGACAATTGCTTCAGGTGGCTGTTCTCCAGTATTTTGGAGTATTTTGTATGCACACAATCAAGTGAAACTACAAGAAAAATCCAGCATATTTAAGTCACCATAATCACTGTCTGAACATGAACATTGGTTCTGTAAAATTAAAGAGAGAGTAAAGTTTCATTTCGTTGATATATCCTCTGTATTTTAAAGATTGTCTAATGATAAATTATAAGCCATTTTGGTCTCTTACGTTTTGGTATAATTAAACCCAGTGGAATAGTTTGTGTCTTTCCAGTTATTAGAGCCTGTCACTTGAGGAAGTTTCCCAGTTTCTTCCCAAACTGTACAGGAGTGCTTTTAGGTATTAGCAGTAATCAGTTGCATCACTGACATACTTTTAAAAATGTTGGTGAGTGGTATGCTCCTGTTGAAATACTTTTATGTAATAAATTTTACATTAAAGAAGTCTTTATGGTAGAAGCGCATGTTGATGTGTAGAATTCTGCATTGGGTAACTGGAAATACTATTGCATTGTTATTGTTATTCTGTCTCAGTTTATGTTACTTAATTACATTGTTGTTTTGCTGAAAACTAATTCTATCTTGAGCGGAATCTTTATAAGATTGAGCCATTGTTTTCAAGTATTCATATGTATTTTGTATCAATCCAAAGTTTTCAAGTGTTAAGAGTTTCTGGCTGAGTGTGGTGGCTCACGCCTATAATCCTAACACACTGGGAGGCCGAGGCAGGAGGATCGCTCGAGGTCAGGAGTTCAAGACCAGCCTGAGCAAGAGCGAGACCCCGTCTCTACTAAAAGTAGAAAGAAATTAGCTGGACAACTAAAAATATATAGAAAAAATTAGCCGGGCATGGTGGCGCATGCCTGTAGTCCCAGCTACTCGGGAGGCTGAGGCATTAGGATCGCTTGAGCCCAGGAGTTTGAGGTTGCTGTGAGCCAGGCTGATGCCACAGCACTCTATTCTGGGCAACAGAGTGAGACTTGTCTCCAAAAAAAAAAAAAAAAAAAAAAAAGAGTTTCCGTTGCCCCATAGCTATTGTTGATAGATGATTATCCTAATTTAATTTCAGGCCGAGGGCAACATTGTATAGAATAAAGAGAACTTGATGACAATGACAATACTAATTTACATTTATTGAGCAATTTCTATTTGCCAAGCATTATTGTAAGTACACTATATGCGTTATTCCATGTAATCTTCACAACAAGCCTATAAAATAGGAACTAGTATTCTCCTCTTTCTACAGATAAAGACAGTGAGGCCCAAGGAAGTTATATAACTTCTGCATGTTCATATAGCTGTGAGTGGTAAACCTAGAGTTTGAACCTAGGCAGTTTGATTCTAGAGCCAGCACTCTTTTTTTCTTTTCTTTTTCTCACTCCTTCCCCTTCTCTACCAGCACACTCTTAAATACTACGTTTTGTGGGTTTTATGTCAGATTCTGTTGGCAAATAGCTGTGTGAAATTTATTTTACTCTCTAGTCTTAGTTTCTTTGGCTGTAAATTGAGGAATTGTACTGTTTCTCAGGTCACTTCCAATTCTAACATAAGAATTCTGCCCATCCTGATTTACAAAACATGTAATGTGTTTAATGTTTCAGATTAGTTTCTGTTTGTAATCTGGTGATCCCCTACAATATAAAGGTTAGGCTATTTTCCAAAGTCACACTGTTAATGTGTGATGGAGCTGGATCTGTAATCAGATCTTTTCTTAGATGTATTGGTTTTGTCGGTTACCTCACTATTTCTTGTCTTTTATTTAGTGTGCATATGCATACATGGGTTAATTGAATTTAATTGATTTCTTAATTTTCTATTTATATCTGTTTAAGTGTGGTTGGCTTCAAACAGTGAGAAATAATATTATTTTCATTTTCTTAAAAAACCTTTTCTCTGTGATTACCAAGTGTTAACATGCTCATTGTATAAAATATAGAAATTTTAGAAATATTTAATGTAGAGAGTGAAAAAAGAGCCCATCCAAGGCATAAATATTAATAGTTTGATATTTATTTATTTAAAAAATATACATATATGCTCCATATGCTATTTTTTAGGACCTGTGTTTCCTTTTTAAACCTTTTATTTTGAAATAATTATAGATTCATTCACGGGAAGCTGCAAAGATAGTACAGAGTCTCTGTACCTTTCACTCAGTTTCCTGCAATAGTTATACCTTACAATAGTTATACCGTATTGAAATTAGGAAATTGACATTGGTTCCATGTGTATGTACAGGTCTGTGTCATTTTATCATGCATGATTCATGTAACCATTGTCCTAATCAGGATACAGAACTATTCTATTGCTACAAAGATCTCCCTGGGCAACCCCTTTATACTTTCCCCCAACTCTTGACACATACCATTTCTCACCCCCAGCAATCACTATTCTGTTTTCCATTTGTATAATTTTGGCCATTTTTAGAATGTTACATAAATGGATCGTACAATGTGTGACCTTTTGAGATTGGCTTTTTTTTTCACTTAGCATAATGCCCTTGAGTCCCATGCCAGTTATTGTGTGTATCAATAGTTTATTCATTTTTATTGCTGAGTAGTATCCCATGGTATGTGTATACCACAGTTTGTTTAATTATTCACATATTGTAGGATATTTTGTTTTGGCTATTACAAGTAATGCTGCTATGAACATTTGTGTATAGGTTTTTGTGTAGATATAAGTTCATTTCTCAGGATTGCAGTTGCTGGGTTGTATGTTAAGTGTTTAGTTTTTTAAGAAACTGCCAAACTGTTTTCCAGCATGGCTGTACAATTTTACATTCCCACCCACAATGTATGAGAGATCCAGTTTCTCTGTATCCTTGACAGCATTTCATATTGTCACAATTTATTTTTGCTGTTCTAGTAGGTGTATAGTAATGCTCATCATAGTCTTTATTTGCATTTCCTTAGTGGCTAGTGATGTTGAACATCTTTTCATGTGCTCATTAACCATTTGTATATCTTCTTTGATTCCATGCTTCTTCACGTCTTTTGCCCATTTTCTAATTGGGATTTTTTTTTTTTTTTACTGTTTAATTTTGAGAGTTCTTTATAGATATGAGTCCTTTCTCATATGTATGTAGTTTATAAATATGGCAACTTTTTTTTTTTTTTTTTTGAGACAGAGTCTCACTCCATTGCCCAGGCTAGAGTTCCATGACATCAGCCTAGCTCACAGCAACCTCAAACTCCTGGCTCAAGTGATTCTCCTGCCTCAGCCTCCCAAGTAGCTGGGACTACAGGCATGCGCCACCATGCCTGGCCAATTTTTTATGTATATATTTTTAGTTGTCTAGCTAATTTCTTTCTATTTTTTTTTTTTTTTTTAGTAGAGATGGGGTCTCACTCTTGCTCAGGCTGGTCTCAAACTCCTGAGCTCAAACCATCCTCCCGCCTAGGCCTCCCAGAGTGCTAGGATTACAGGTGTGAGCTACCACGCCGGGCCTATTTTCTACCAGTCTGTAACTTATCTTTGCGTTCTCTTCATAGGATCTTTTGTAAAGTAAAAGCTTTTAATTTTGTGAAGTCCAATTTATTGATTTTTTTTTTTTTTAATTGTGCTTTTGGGTGTCATGTTTAGGAAGTCTTTGCCCTAAGTTTGGGAAGTTTTCTCCTATGTTATTTATTGTCTAAAAGTTTTGTAGTTTTACACTTCACATTTAAATCTATAGTCCCTTTTGAATTAAATTTTATATAAGGTATGAGGTTTGGTCAAAGTTTTTTGTTTTTTGGGTTTTCTTTTTTTATTTGTGTTCATGGATATCTAATTGTTCTGGCACTATTTTTCAAATATCTACCATTGCATTGCTTTTGTACCTTTGTCAAAAATCAATTGGGCATACTTGTGTGGGGCTATTTTTGGGTTCTCTGTTCTGTTCCGGTGATCTATATATCTGTACTTCTACCAATACCATATAGTTTTGATTGCTATAGTTATATAATAAGTCTTGAAATTAGGTAGAGTGATTTCCCTCGCTTTTATTCTTATTCAGAATTATGTAAGCTATTCTAGTTCCTTTACCTTTCCATATGAATTTTAGGATAATCTTGTCTGTATCTACAAAAATGTCTTGCTGGTATTTTTATAGGAATTGTGTTAAACCTGTATATCACTTTGAAAAGAATGGACATCTTTACTATGTTGAGTCTAAGCCATAAACATGGACTATCTCTTCATTTATTTAGGTCTTTTGAGGTTTCTTTCAACAGGATTTAGTAATTTTCAACATATAGATCCTGTACATGTTTTGTTAGATTTATCTAAATATTTCTTTTTTTTTGAGTGACTATAAGTGATTTTATATTTTTAGTTTCTTTATCCATGTGTTCATTGTTAGTATGTAGAAATACAATTGATTTTTATATGTTGATTTTTGTGTCCCACAACATTACTGAACTTGCTTATTAGTTCTAGGAGTCTTTTTGTAGATTCTTTGGGGTTTTTTAGGTAGACTATCATATTATCAGCAAATTGGAATATTTTTATTTCTTCATTTCTACTGTGTATATTTTTGATTTCCTTTTCTTGCCTTATTGCACTGGCTAAAACTTAGGTTGAATAGTAATATTGAGAGTGGACATCCTTACCTTGTTCCTGACCTAAGGGAGAAAGCCTGCAATCTTTCCCTGTTAAATAGGATGTTAGCTGAAGGTTTTTTTATAGATATTCTTTGCCAAATTAAGAATTTCTCATCTATTCCTAGTTTTCTGACAATTTTTACCAGGAATGGGTGATCATGATAAAAATTTTGTGGGATGCTTTGTCTGCATCAATTTATGCTCTTGTGTTTTTTTCTTCTTTAGCTGGTTAGCGTTGCATTGTTTGATTTTCAAATATTGAACCAGCCTTATATCCCTGGAATAAATCCTGTTTGGTGATGGTATATAATTCTTTTTATATATTGCTGAATTCTATTTGTTAATATTTTGTTAAGGATTTTTACATATATATTCATGAGAGATATTGGTCCCTCCTATTGTGATTTTCTGCAGATGCCACCTCCATGGTACCAGGTAATGGTTCAGGTTTTCTACCTAGCTGGCTGGGAAAGAGATAAGCACCTCATTCTTGCTCCCCTGGTTGGGGTCGGGGTGACAGAGTAGAGGTGATGGGGCTTGTGGATGGCCTTGTTACTACCACTGAGCAGTGGTGTTAGTCCTGACTCTCCTCAGGCCTCCTCTGACAGCAAGCACCTCAGCAAGGAGAGGGAAGGGTGCCTTATCAGTGCTGGATAGAAGTCCAGGTTGCCCACACGGTCTTTCCTAACACCATGTTAGGGCAGAGAGAGACTTGTTACTGCTAGGCAGTATGACAGGCCCAGCTTTCTTTTTGGCCTTCTCTGATATAGCAGGAGATAGGGCTGGATGATAGCCTGATAAGATTAAAAATCTAGGCTGTCGATTTGGCCTTTGATGGTTGGGGTAGGGGTGGAAATGGGGCCAGTTTTTTTGCTGTGGGATTTTGCTGGAATAGGGCGGTTATTGTCTAAAAGTTTTATGTCTTGCTAGGCTGCCTCTTTTCTGGTCCTTTGGCTGGAGAAAACTAGCTTTTCTTGGAGCTCTTTTTGTTTGCATCTGTCAGCATTTCTGGGTTGCTGCTTCTCCAGTAACCAGTCTGGAATATATGTGGCAAAACAAACAAACAAACAAACAAAGTAACAAACAAAAACACTCAGAGAGCTCACTACTGTGATGTTTTCTTGGGTCCCAAGGTGCCTAGCTAGTCTGCCTACTTCTCTGCTTTTCAGTATTCTTATGTTTATTTTATATATAATTTCCATGGAGTAATAGGAAAAAATATGTCTATCCCATCTTCCTGTAAGCAGAAGTCCACATACGCTATTTTTTAAAAAATGTACCTGTCAGAAAACTTTAGAGTGCAAAAGGGTAATAGTCCCTGTGTCCTTTGCATACTAATGGTTCTCTACTGTTTCCTACCTTTATTTATATCTTTGCTCTTGTACTTTTATTTCTTCATCTCTATCCCCACAGTATTTCATCCCTCCTTTAAGGCTCAGCTCAAATGTCAGTTCCAAGAACTCAACTCTGATCTCATCAACTGGAAATACCTCTGTTTTTCCAACTTCCTTAACTTTCTAATTTTTTAACAAGTTATGTAAGTATCTACTTTATTAATCTTTTGAGGATTTAGTGAGCTCATTATATAAAGAACTAGCAACTGTAATTCTTTTTACCTCCTTTTAAAATGACTCTTTAATATCCCTTTCTAGACTGTATTATCATTGAGGGCAGGATCTGATTCAGATTCATTTACGCAAATGCCGCATTGCCTAGTGTAATACCTTTCATATAGTATTAATATGTGGACAATAAATATTGGATAGATGAACAAATTAAAATGACTATTTAGCACTTCCTATATTATTCTGAATCTTAAATCTGTTTTATCAATTTAACAGTCCTCTAAAATTAATCTCGTTTACTTTCTTGTAACATGCATTCTGCGGTATACTTTATATAAGATTAAAGGAATACATGTGATATGATTCCATTAATATAAAATATAAAATGGTGGAAAACTAAACTATTTTGTTTATAGATACATGCTTAGGTGGTAAAGCTATAAAGAAAAACAAGGAATTATTACAAAGATGGATTTGTGGTTACCATGGAAAGTGGAAAAGGTTATTGATTAGGAGTAGTACACGGTGACCCTGGGCTGGTGACCTGGTGGTAGTGACAAAGTTAAGGGAAATGAATAATTGCAAGCTTGAGATGGAAAGATTTGCTTTTTTTATCCAACTGTTTGTATTGCTTTATTAAGCAATTATTAAGCTTTATTAAGCAATTAAATAATACATGCTTATTTATTGAGCATGTATATTATGCTATATACATGCATATACCTGGTTTTGGTACCTAAATAACACAGATTTCAGACAGACATTGAGGAAAATGTATTACTTCTTGTGTAAAAGGATCTTTTAACAAAAGTCGACACTTTCATAATATAGAAGCTGTACTTTCCTCCATACTTCTTTCTGTATTATGAATCACCCAAAAACCACTGGGATCTTGTTTTCGGTATGCTTTTCTTCTAATTCTAAAAATATTCTCTTTCTTTTTTTTTTTTTTTTTTTTGAGACAGAGTCTCACTCTGTTGTCCAGGCTAGAGTGCCGTGGCGTCAGCCTAGCTTACAGCAACCTCAAACTCCTGGGCTCAAGTGATCCTACTGCCTCAGCCTCCCGAGTAGCTGGGACTACAGGCATGTGCCACCATGCCCGGCTAATTTTTCTATATATATTTTAGCTGTCCATATAATTTCTTTCTATTTTTAGTAGAGACGGAGTCTTGCTCTTGCTCAGACTGGTCTCGAACTCCTGAGCTCAAACGATCCATCCGCCTTGGCCTCCCAGAGTGCTAGGATTATAGGCATGAGCACTGCACCAGGCCTAAAGATATTCTTTATATCCTCTTTTGGACTCCTTTAAAGTTAAAATGATTAGCTAGTTTCACTTGACATCTTCAGATTTGAATTTGTCATCTGTATAGAAAAAGGAAGTTATATAGTTTTAGGGATAATCGAAAATGGTTTGTTTATAAAGCCTTAGGTGTATAGTAAGTAGGTAAAGGTTAAAATAAAGCCATTAATGTTTTAAGAAACATCCCCAAAGCCAACTAAATAGTTACATGAATCCTTATTATTGGAGATTTATGTTAAGTTTAGCTGTGATCTTAACCGCTGACATCATGGTATAGTGGTTAAGAGTAGAAGAAATAAACAACTAGGCAAATGTGGAATGTAAGTTATTCTTTTAAGGAACTGCCCTGAACTCAACCCCCTCCCCCCCCAAAAAAGAGCAGGGACACTGTTCTAGACTAAAAGAGACTAAAGAGATGTAATGACCAAGTGAAATGCATGAACCTAAATTGAATGCTGATTTTGGTGGGGAAACAGATATAAAAGACATTTGGGGGATAATTAGGGGTGACATTGTGGTTAATTTTCTTAGGTGTGGTAATGGGTATTGTCCTTCTATAGGAAGTCATCCTCGTTACTATTAGAAGATGCATACTAAAGTATTTGTGGTGAATATCATAATGTCTTCATCTTAAACAGTTCAGCAATGTTTTCAAAATAGGGTACGAATACTAAAAGAAAAAAATACATGATAAATCTTTAAATCTCTGGTAAGATTTAGTAGCTTTATTTTCAACCTGTCCTTTAGCTCCAAGGAAAAGCAGCAAGGAAAAGCAACATTAAATGGTAGAAAGCACTGAATTAGTTGTCAAAATTCTTGGAGTTTGATTTCAACATCAGTGTAATGATCCTGTGTGACTCTTGGTGGGAATGTAAATTAGTATGGCCTTTATGAAAAACAGTACAGGCCGGGCGCGGTGGCTCATGCCTGTAATCCTAGCACTCTGGGAGGCCGAGGCGGGTGGATCGCTCGAGGTCAGGAGTTCGAGACCAGCCTGAGCAAGAGCAAGACCCCGTCTCTACCAAAAATAGAAAGAAATTATATGGACAACTAAAATATATATACAAAAAATTAGCCGGGCATGGTGGCGCATGCCTGTAGTCCCAGCTACTCGGGAGGCTGAGGCAGTAGGATCGCTTAAGCCCAGGAGTTTGAGGTTGCTGTGAGCTAGGCTGACGCCACGGCACTCACTCTAGCCCGGGCAACAGAGCGAGACTCTGTCTCAAAAAAATAAATAAATAAATAAATAAAAATAAAAAAGAAAAACAGTACAGAGATTTGTCAAAAAATTAAACATAGGACTACCATATGATCCCGCAATCCCAATACTGGGTATATATCCAAAGGAAATGAAATCAGTATGTTGAAGAGATATCTGCACTCCCATGTTTATATGTCTGTGTATGTATACATTATACAATGTGTGTATGATATACAATGTATACATGTATTGAAACATTACACTGTACTTCATAAACATGTATAGTTATTATATGTCAACTGTAAATAAAATAAAACCTTGAAAAATTGGGTAATTGACAGCTGGTTGGGAGGATAAAGCAGGAAGATCACTTAAAGCCAAGGAGCTCGAGGCTGCAGTGAGTTGTTGATCATGCCACTGCACTCCAGCCTTGGTGACAGCAAGACCCCGTCTCTAAAAAGAATAAATAAGCAAAATAATTGGGGAATTGAGTGAGTTACTAAATTATTTTGATTGCTGCTTCCATTTTTGTACATTTATTTAATAAATGCCTGAGAATCTACCATGGCCAATCATATAGGCCTTAGTAATCTTCTTGGTCAGCCCTACCATCTTCCCTAAAAATAGAACAAAAATGACCTACTAAGCAAAAACCCACTAAGCTCTCCTGCTGCACTAGGTGCTACCTTTTTTTTCTGCTAGAGACATTCTTATTTTGTCTTTCCTCCTCTTTTCTTTTTCTTTCATTTGTAGTGAGATATTTGTCTACTTTCTTATTGTTGATACTACTATTTATTAGATTAAGTGGCCAGGTCAGAGCCTTTGTTTTGTTTAAATTATTAATGGAACATTTTACTATTGCAGTCTTTTTTCCAATGACACTAAGTGCTTGGTTGAGTGCTTATTGAAATAAAACATGTCATTCATTCCAAAGAATGCAAAAGTACATATAATTAGGGAGAAGAGAGCTGAAAACCATATCCTGCTTAGTTTCCCAGGAAAGTGAAGGAAAAAATATAAACTTACTCTGCTTTTACCTAAAATTGAACTAGAATGTGGACTTTATGAGAGCTTGAAGGCTTTAATTTTGGGGACTTCACTTGCTCTGAAAGATGACAACTCAAAAGACTGAAGGGGCCTACACTGTTATAATGAGTCAGGGTTCAGTTGCAAGAGAGAGAAACTGCTCTGGTCTGGCCTGCTAGGAATGACTTCTAGCACAATATTTGAATTGGCTTGTCAGAGGGGTGTTACCTTTGCCGCAATCAGGAAGTTGTTATAAGGAGGCCAGCATAAACTACTGAGTTTAAGAACATACCATTTCAATACCAAAAAACCCAAACAGCTCAATTTAAAAATGGGCAAAGAACTTGAGTAGGCATTTCTCCAAGGAAGGTATAAATAATGTCCAATAAGCATATGAAAAGAAGTTCAGCATCACTAATCATTACCGAAATCATATCAAAACCACGGTGAAATACCACTTTATACTCATTATAATGGCTGTTGTTTAAAAAAAAAACAGACACAAAATAACAAATGTTGGCAAGAATGTGGAGAAATTAGAATACTTTGTGCATATTGCTGGTGGGAATGTATTAATAAAATGGTACAGCACTGTGGAAAACAATATGGTGACTCCTCAAAAAATTAAACAGAATTACTGTATGAGCTAGCAATTCCAATTCTAGGTATATACCCAAAAGAAATGAAAACAGGGACTTGAACAGATATTTGTATACCCATGTTCAGAGCAGCATTCATTATTCACAATAGCCAAAAGGTGGAAGCAACCGAAGTCTCCATGGACAGATAAGTGGGTAAATAACGTGATTTATACATACAATGAGCTATTGTTCAGCTTTAAAAAAGAAGGAAATTCTGACATATGCCACAACATGAATAAGTCTTGAAGATATTATACCAAGTAAAATAAGCCAGACAGAAAAGGACAAGTATTACATGATTCTACTTATATGAAATATCTAGAATAGGGGAATTCATAGCAGGGGCTGAGGGTAAGGGTGAGAGGGAGTTATTTCTTAATGGGTACAGAGAGTTTTTGCTGAGGGTAATGAAAAAGTTCTGGAGATGAGTAGTGATAAGGGTTGCACAACAATGTGAAGGTACTTAATGCCACCCACATAACTGTATATTTAATCTGGTTAATATGGTAAATTTTACATTATATATAGTTTACCACACACAGAGAAAAGAACATATCATATCTGCCATGCAGATATTAGGAAACCAGTACTGCTTGCCCCACAACTGCACCTGCTTCCTCACCCTCACACAGTTAGTGATTGGAGAATTATGCATACACACAAAGCAA
This sequence comes from Eulemur rufifrons, assembly GCF_041146395.1. Classification (NCBI taxonomy): domain Eukaryota; kingdom Metazoa; phylum Chordata; class Mammalia; order Primates; family Lemuridae; genus Eulemur; species Eulemur rufifrons. The sequence goes on from NC_091010.1 coordinate 15,301,850, forward strand.
CATTTCCACAGTCCTTCTTGTGGATAGACAAAATGTCAATAAAACGGCCCCTGTTTCACCCTCTGCTCTCCACATCTCATGAGCATCTAGTTGGCTGAACCTGATTCACATTTGGAGCCCTGGTTGCAAGGGACCCTGGGGAATAATTTTTAGCTCTTCAGGCTCTGTAGTGGGAAAAGACAACTAGAGGGGGGTTGGAAAGGATGCTGAGTGCCATTTGATAATATCTGCTACAGACACTGAGTCAGTGGTGATTCATAGATGGTAATGCTCCCTTTAAGCAAATCACCATTTCCAGTAGTGGCCAGATTGTCCTGCAACTGATCAGTCACAGAGGTATAATAGGGGCAAAGTCAAATCTCTTTTTGCAGTTATGGGCTGATTGTGCTTAGTTGGTTAAACCTAACATATAGTATTTGCAGTTTTAATATGGTAGGAAACAATTTAGATATTTATATTATTGTGAAGAGATCTGGGTCACTCTAATGGGATGCATTAAAGTCGATTAAGAATTGCTATGCTTGGCCGGGCGCGGTGGCTCACGCCTGTAATCCTAGCACTCTGGGAGGCCGAGGTGGGCGGATCGTTTGAGCTCAGGAGTTCGAGACCCAGCCTGAGCAAGACCGAGACCCCATCTCTACTAAAAATAGAAAGAAATGATATGGACAGCTAAAAATATATATAAAAAATATTAGCCGGGCATGGTGGTGCATGCCTGTAGTCCCAGCTACTCGGGAGGCTGAGACAGGAGGATCGCTTGAGCTCAGGAGTTTGAGGTTGCTGTGAGCTAGGCTGATGCCACGGCACTCGCTCTAGCCTGGGCAACAGAGTGAGACTCTGTCTCAAAAAAAAAAAAAAAAAAAAAGAATTGCTATGCTTATGTTATTATGTTTATGATAAGCTTTTTTTTTTCAAGCACGGAGATAAGAATATCCTAGAAAATATACTGAGTTATTTTGCTCTTAGGCTACTGAAATCTCTAATTAGTATGACCTAAATTTGTTTAGAAAGAAAAGAAACAAATTTTCTAGTAAAGAGTTGACTTGCTGAAAGCTGCATTATTTTTTTTTTTTTACAGTTTTCAAAAATTTCTAACCAGAGTCTACCCGAAAGATAAGATATATTTTGTTCCACATTGTACAGAGCAGTCAGCTGCATTTGTGTCTGTTATCTGTGACTTGGAACTAAGTTTAAATAATCTCTATTGGTAATCAGATTCTGCGGGCAGGGACTGTTCTCTCAGCACTGTGATAATACTGTTTGACCTTTAATACTTAAGTAATTTCTTAATTGTTCATGATTTCGGAATATACTTCTTTTATTTTTATTTTTTTAAAGGGTGGGGGTTTTATTTATTTATTTTTATTTTTTTTGAGACAGTCTCCCTCTGTCACCCCAGGTAGAATGCAGTGGTGTCATCATAGCTCACTGCAACCTCAAACTCCTGGGCTCAAGTGATCCTCCTGCCTCAGCCTCCCGAGTAGCTGGAACTACCAGCTCGTGCTATGATGCTCGGCTAATTCTTTTCTATTTCCAGTAGAGATGGGTTCTCACTCTTGCCCACGCTGGTCTCGAACTCCTGAGCTCAAGCAATCCTCCCACCTCAGCCTCCCAAAGTGCTAGGATTACAGGCATCAACCACCGCACCCAGCCATACTTCTTTTAAATTTTATCTCAAGTTGAAATGTTTCCTTTATACGTACCAATTAACATTTTGGATAAGTACCAGGCTTTGCATGTAATGTTCTTTAATGTGGGTTAAGCTTTAATGATGTAACTGAGGGTTAGTGTTTTAAATCAGATTCTTTGATATAGTTATTCTACTTCTAGAAATCTAACCTAAGGCACTGCACTGCTATTTATATTAGTAATAAAATAGTGAACAATTGCCAACATAGGGAGATGGACAAATTATTGTGTAGTCATAAAATGGAATATCTCAAAACTGTATTTTCAAAGGATATTTAATAACTTTAGGCAGGATTCATGTAATAATATCAAGTAAAATGATACAGAATTATATATGGTATGATTTCTCTTTATAGAACGTTTTGTACATGAGAGAAATACAAATTACAAGCAGTGAATCTCTAGGGAGTTGTTTTAAATTTTTTTATGTTCTTCAGTTATAGAAATACTTTAATAGAAGCACTCAAATAGTGCAGAAATTTGCAGACTAAAAACCGTAAAAATCCTTCTTCAGTCCCTGACCTAGAGAGAGAAAGTTCAATTCATCAATTTGTTCTTATATAGATTTTGCGTTTGGTGTCACAGCTAAGAGATCTTTGCTTAACCAAGGTCAGAAAGATTTTCTCCTATGTTTTCTTCTAGAAGTTTTCTAGTCTTAGTTTTTAAATGAGGTCTGTGATCTATTTTGAGTGAAATTTTATATGTGGTGGGAGGTGTGGATTGATGTTTTTTGCATACGGACGTACACTTGTTCCAGCATCATTTGAGGAAAAGATTATGCTTTTTCCACTGAATTGCCTTTCCACATTTGTAGAAAATCAGATATTTATAAATGTATGGGCCTATTTCTGGACTCTGTTCTGTTTTGTTGATTTGTTTTTCTTTATGCCAATAACATTTTGTCTTGATTAGGGTACCACGATAGGCAGAAGTCTAAATGACCCCTAATGACCTATGCCCTTGTATAATGGGAGGGACCTGAAATTCCTCCCAATCATGGGATATCACTCCTGTGATTATGTTGTGTTATATGTCACAGTTGACTAAGAAAGGGAGATTATCCTTGGTAGACCTGACTTAATTAGGAAGCTTTTAGAAGGAATTGGGCTTTTCCTGGAGAAAGAGATTCCAAACGCTGGAGAAGCTGCTGGTTCTCAGGTTAAGAGTGGGCCACGTAACGAGGAATTTGAGTGGCCACTAAGTTTATGGTACTTTATTATACAGCAATAGAGAACAAATACAGGTAGCCATGTAATAAGTCTTGAAATCAGCCATCTGAATTTGTTCTTTTTCAAAGTTATTTTGGTTATTCTGGGTTCTTTGCATTTCCATATGAAGTTATGAAATAAGTTTATCAATATCTACCAAAAAGCCTATTGGGATTTTGATTGGAATTGTATTAAATCTATAGATCAGTTTGGGGAGAATTGACAACAGTATTGAGTTTTCTGACTTTCCCATCATCTCTCACTATTTAGGTCTTTAATTTCTCTCAACAGTGTTTTATAGTTTTCAGTATACAGGTCTTTCCCATGTTTTGTCAGATTTATCCTTGGGTATTTCATATATTTTTTTGATGCTGTTGTAAATGGTATTGTTTTATAAATCTCAATTTTTGATTGTTTGTTGCTAGTGTATATAAATACAACTGATTTTTGTGTGTTGATCTTACATCTAGCAATCTTGTTAAACTGATTTATTCTAGTAACTTTTTTTTGGTAGATTCTATTGAAATTTCTATATAAATGATCAAGTTATCTGCAAGTACAGTTTTATTTCTTCCTTTTCAGTCTGTGTGCCTTTTAGTTCTTTTTGTCTCCTTGCACTGCCAGAACTTCTAATGTTTCATGGAAGTGGTGAGAATGACAGTCTTGCCTGATACTAGGAGGAAAGCATTCAGCCTTTCACCGTTGGGTATTATGTTAGCTGTAGGTTTTTCAAAGATGCCCATTATCGAGTGGATGAAGTTCCTAGTTTACTGAGAGCTTTTATCAGAAATGAATGTTGCATTTTGTCAAATGCTGTTCTGCATCTTTTGAGATGATCATGTAGTTTCTCAGTTTTAGCTTGTTAATATGGTGAATTATTTTGATTTTTCAAGTGTTAAACCAACTTTGCAATCTTGAGATAAATACCACTTGGTTAAGATGTATTATCCTCTTTACATATTGTTAGATTTGATTTGATAAAATTTGTTTAGAACTTTTGCATCTATGTTCATGAGGATATTGGTCTGTAGTTTTATTTCTAGTAATTTCTTCTTCTGGTTTTGGTATCAGGATAATACTGGACTCATAGAATGAATTCAGAAATATTCCCTCGTTTTTCTGGAACAGCATGTAGAGAATTGGTATTATTTCTTCATTAAATGCTTTTAGAACTTACAAGTGAAGGCCTCTGGGCCTGCAATTTTCTTTGTAAGAATATTTTTAGCTATATATTTAATTTCTTTAATAGATATAGAGTTATTGAGGCTATTAGTTTTTCTTCAGTGTAATTTGTATCTTTCAAGGAATTTGTCCATTTCATTCAACTTATTTGCATAAAGTTTACAATATTCTCTTATTATCCTTTAAATAATATCTGTAGAATCTGTAATGATGTCACAACTCTCATTCCTAACGCTGCTAATTTATATCTTTTCTCTTTTTCCCCCTGATCATTTGGATAGAAATTTACCAATGTTATCTTTTCAAAGATCCAGCTTTTGGTTTCATTGATTTGGCTTTATTGTGTATGTTATCTTTATTATTGATTTATGCTCTCATCTTTATTATTTCCTCCAGCTTTGGATTTCATTTTCACTTAATCTAGCTTCTTGGTTGTATTATTTTAGCAGTCATTAATATATTTGCATTTCTCCTAACCTTTTTGCTACCGTTGACGTATATTTTACTTTTGCATATGCTGTACATCCAATATTCCATTGTTATTGTTTTTCTTTAAACAGCAAATTATCTTTTAAAGAAATGTATTGCTTTCTTTCTTTTTTTTTTTATTTTTTTGAGACAGAGTCTCACTCTGTTGTCTGGGCTAGAGTGCTGTGGCATCAGCCTAGCTCAGCAACCTCAAATTCCTGGGCTCATGCAATCCTACTGCTCAGCCTCCCAAGTAGCTGGGACTACAGGCATGTGCCACCACCATGCCCGGCTAATTTTTTTCTATGTATTTTTAGTTGTCCAGCTAATTTCTTTCTATTTTTTTAGTAGAGATGAGGTCTTGCTCTTGCTCAGGCTGATCTTAAACTCCTGAGCTCAAATGATCCGCCTTCCTCAGCCTCCCAGAGTGCTAGGAGTACAGGTGTGAGCCACCATGCCCGGCCAAGAAATTTAAATAATAAGGAAAAAATTATATATTTACCCATGTGGTTACCATTTCTGGTGTTCTTCATCACCAAAGATTCATATTTTCATTCTGCCTGAAGAACTTCCTTTAACATTTCTTGTAGTGCATGTCTGCTGGTGATGAAATTGTTCAGCTTTTGTGTGTCTTAAAAAGTATTTATTTCAACTTTGCTTTTGAAAGATACTTCACTGGGCATAGAAGTATATGATGACATTTTGTTTTCTTTCAGTACTTTAAAGGTGTTGTTTCATTGTATTCTAGCTTGCCTTGTTCCCGGTGAGAAATCTGCTATCATTCTTACCTTTGTTACTATGTACATAATGTATCTATTTTCTCTTTTTGTTTTTAAGATTTTCTCATTGTCACTTTTTGAGCAATTTGATTATGATATGCCTTGGTGTATTTTTCTTCTTGTTTCTTATGTTGGGAGCTTCTTAGATACGTGCGTTTATAGTTTTCACCAAATTTGGAAAATTTTTTGCCATTGTTACTTCAAATATTTTTCTCTCTCCTTTCTTCTCCTTTGGAGACTCTAATTACATGTATGTTAGGCTGTTGGAAGTTGTCCCACCTCTCACTGACGTTCTGGGGTTTTTTTTTATTGTGGCATAATACATAAAATTTATCATTTTAACCATTCTTAAAGTGTACAGTTCAGTAGCATTAAGTACGTTCACATTGTTATGCAGCCATTAACTGAATCCAAACTGAAATTCTACCCATTAAACAATGACTCCATTCTCCCTGTCCCCAGCCCCTGACAACCACCATTCTACTTTCTATCTCTATGAAATTCACTACTCTAAGTACCTCCTGTTAGTGGAATCATACAATATTTGTCCTTTTGTGACTGGCTTATTTCACTTAGCATAAAGTCTTTAAGGTTCATCCATGTTGTAGCATGTGTCAGAATTTCCTTCCTTCTTAAGACTGAATAATACTCTCTTTAAAATTTTCTTTTCTTTCTGTGTCTCATTTTGAGTAGTTTCTATTGTTATGTTTCACATTTATTGCTCTTATCTTTTGCAATGTCTGATCAGCTATTAATCCCATCCAGCATATCTCTAGAAGTTTGAGTTAGGTCTTTTTATGTGTCTATTTCTCTATTTAATTTTGTGAACATGTGTAATACACAATTATCATAACTGTGTTAATTTCTTTATCTCCCAATTCTATTATCTTTGTCAGTTCTGAGGTGATCTTGATTGATTGATTTTTCTCCTCATTATAAGTGGTAAGTTTCCTGTTGTTTTGCATGCTTGATAATGTTTTACTGGATGCCAGACATTGTAAATTCTTTGTTGGGTTCTGAATACTTCTATTAACATTCTTGAGATTTGTTGTGGGATGCAGTTAAGTTACTTGAAAACAATTTGATCTTTTTGAGTCTTCCTTTTAAGATTTGTTAGGCTGAGAGGCCAAGTGTTATGACTCATACTTGTAATCCTAGGCAAGTCGGGAGGATCACTTGAGCTCAGGAGTTTAAGACCAGCCTGAGCAAGAGCAAGACCCTGTCTCTACAAAAAAAATAGAAAAATAAGCTGCGTGATGGCACATGCCTATAGTCCTAGCTACTTGGGAGGCTGAGGCAGGAGGATTGCTTGAGCCCAGGAGTTTGAGGTTGCAATGAGCTACGATGACATCACTACACTCTAACTGGGGCGACAGTACGAGACTCTATCTAAAAAAAAGAAAAAAAGACTTGTTAGGCTGGACCAAAGACATGTTTAGTCCAGGATAGGGTTTCTCCATAGCAGTACCATGACATTTTGGGCCAAATAATTCTTCACTGGGCAAGGGGGTAGTCCTGTGCATTAATAGAATATTTAACAGCATCCCTGGCTTATACTCTAGATGCCAGTAGTAGTAGCAGCGCTTCCGCACCCACCAGTTGTGACAACCAAAAATGTCTCTAGACATTGCCGGATGTCCCAGAGAGGTGAGGAGAATTGCCCCTAGTTGAAAACTGCCTGCAAAACTACTCTGGCAAGATCTTTCTGTGCACTCTCCACAAAGCCCCATGAATCATGAGACTTTTTTTTAGTCTGGCTTTTTTTCCAGATAGGCATTTTTCTTGGCTTTGTGTTAGTGCTAGGAATCCTTTTGGATGGTCTTGCCTCCGTCTTGGTTAGTTTCCTCACGTACATGTGCTGATCAGCATTCAGCTAATTACTCAAGAGAGACCTTATGTAGATCTCTGGAGCCCCTTGGAGTCTGAGTAGCTCTCTCCCCTCCAGTATTTTGTCCCACAAACACTAGCCACTTTGATCACCTCAGACTCTCAGCTCCATCTCCTCAACTCAGAGTCTGCCATGCCTCACCTGGGTTTCCCATACTTCATCTCCTGTGGCTTGGGAAGCTCTCAAGGCAGTAAGCTGGGGCAGTAGGGCTCACTTTATTTCTTTTCTGTCTCTCAAGGATTTTTTTTTTTTTCACGTATTTTGTCTTTTTTTGGTTGGTTGAGGTCAGGGGATAAATCTGGTCCTTGTTACCACATCTTGGCCCAGAAGCAGATGTCCCTTTAACTGATATTTATATCAATTATTGGTTAAAGCTGAATTCATAATGTTCTTAAACATTTACTAACCTAATTTCCTTATTTTATCAATGTGTGTGAATCTGTATCTGTCATATTCTTTATTCAAAGTCTCCTGTTCCCTGTAATTCCTATGGCACAACATAAATATTAAATGGGCCCTAAAGCTTTTTATCATCTTTTAATATACCTCTTTAATGTAGGCTTTCCCAGTGTTAGCTAAGTAGTGATTTAGTATGGGCCTCTATTATGTAGTAGCATACAATTAAAGGACATGCAGTGACCTGATGAAGCAGAACAGTGGAGTGTTTCATGCTTCTAGGGCATTCCCACAGTAGGCTCAGAGACTTCCAGGTGGCTTCCGTGTATGACAAGTCATATTTTCTAGCAGCTAAAATGTCAGCATCAAAGCCTGTTAGCCTGGCTGAGGTTATAAAGAACTGGTGAGCTAAGACAGGAAAAGAGAAAACCATGAAAGAAGAGAATAATATTGAGCAGAGTATTAGATGAAACTGTGCTAAAGAATAATGCTACAAGGATGGGAGTGACGTGGAATCCATTAGTGGTAAGCTGTTGGAGAAAGGGGAAAGGTAGCAGAATAGAAATAAAGTGACTGAAGAAATCTGGCCATATTTTGTATGAGAGGAGCTTCTTTCTCAGATTTGCTACTTCATGACTGCTAGAGAGTTTGTAGCATGTGCTTACTGGATAGCCAAGGATGAAGTAATTTCATCAGAGCATACCTTGGGGAAAAGAAGATATGGATGTAGTAGGTAGGGTGAAACCATCTAGTTATGGGTGTGAATTAAAACATGGCAAAATCGTGTTTTTAATGGAATTTTATATGTGGTATATAATAAATGATATAAAACAATGTATAATGTGTAAATTTCACGTGTTAAAGTGAGGAAATCGTAATTCTTTGACCTTTGGGGTGGTGATGATATACTATAGCTAAAAAGAGTTGAATAAGAGTTTTTGTAACTCTACAGTATGTAAGAATTAGACAACTTTTTAAAAAATAAGGACTCCTTGTAGATGGATGTGATGTTAATTTTCAAAGACTAAAAAACTATGTGGGTTGATCATATTAAAAGCTCTATTTGGAAACAAAATATGATTTAAGCCTTCCAAAAACTAGGATTGCTTTTTAGTAATTAAGAAATAAATACTTAAGGATTAACTGGCATTTTCATGGCATTCATCTGTGGGTGAATTTTGTCAAGCATGTTTCTTGTTTTCTGAATAGTTTTGATGATACAAGTGGTGCTCATGTAGTTAAAGTGTCTGCCTTTGCCGAGTGATTGTAAGTCTTCATGGAAAGAGTTTGTGTGGATAGGGGAAGAATGCAGAGCAGTATTCAACGTAAGGAAGTGTAGAAGGTTTTTCATAGCCAAAAATGCATGTTATAAGGCAATGATAAACATGCAGGTCAGGAGTGTGTAGCATCTGGGAGGAGAGGAAGAGGATGCTATCATCCTGAAGAACTTTCGTTTGTCCTTTAGGATAGAAGATTATTTATTTGTATTGATGTTTTGTTCTGTTTTTTAGAGTAAACTTTCAAAGTAAAGTTTAATGTGTATAGAGGAAAGTGTAGTTCACAAGTATACAGCTTGATGAATTTTCACAAAAGGAACATATTTGTATAACTAATAGCATCATTAGAAAACAGACCATTTGTATTGTAACTGATTTTTTTCAAGCAGGGTAGTAGGTATATGCATGTTCATTGTATCATTATTCTTTTTTTTATGCTTTATGGTTTGCCTACCATATTTTTAAAAATCATCTCAGAAGGAAATATAATCTTTAGAGATCTGGAAAATGTCAGAAAACTCACAGGCTTCAGTGGTTGAGAAAGTACTTTTGAGAAACAGTGTTTTTCCCACGTAGACCTTTGTCTCCCTTTTATCTAATATACTTTATAAACCTTATAGAGGCTCAAGTCACTAGAAGTTTTACAATAGAAAAAGACCATAAACTAGAGCTGTGTGGGATCAATGTAGTAGAAATTGTTAGTACTTTTTAAAACATAGCACATTATTGGCTTTTATAACTGCAATATAAAGTTAGGGTAATCAAATTTAGGAGTACACTGAAGTGATAGTTTTCGTTTAAAAATTTTATCACAAAAATCTCGGTCATAGTTTAAGAATGGAATGCTAGGCTGGGCGTGGTGGCTCACGCCTGTAATCCTAGCACTCTGGGAGGCTGAGGTGGGTGGATTGCTCGCGGTCAGGAGTTCAAGACCTGCCTGAGCAAGAGTGAGACCCCGTCTCTACTAAAAATAGAAAGAAATTATCTGGACAACTAAAAATATATATAGAAAAAATTAGCCGGGCATGTTGGCGCATGCCTGTAATCCCAGCTGCTTGGGAGGCTGAGGCAGGAGGATTGCTTGAGCCCAGGAGTTTGAGGTTGCTGTGAGCTAGGCTGATACCACGGCACTCTAGCCTGGGCAACAGAGTGAGACTCTGTCCCCCAAAAAAGAATGGAATGCTAGAAAGAACTGAGTTATTATTAATTCAAATTTATAACTAGTTTAAAGGCTTTATATTGGTTATAGAAATTATGCATATAATAGTTAGAAATATGCTTAATCTAAAGGGTTTCCCAGACTTACAGTTATCTATTTGTTTTTATGTTTTTTCCCCTGGGTAGAGAGGTACTTTTTCCATGAACATGGAGATTTGATTTTTTTTTTTTTTTTTTTTTTTTTGCATATAACAAATCTTTCTATATGTCTTAAATTTTTTTTGAGACAGGGTCTCTGTCTGTTGCCCAGGCTAAAGTGTAGTGGCATGATCATAGCCTGCTACAACCTCAAACTCCTGGGCTCAAGCGACCTTCCTTCCTCAGCCTCCTGTGTAGCTGGGATTACAGGTGCGCACCACCACGCCTGGCTAATTTTTCTGTTTTTCGTAGAGATGGGGGTCTCACTATGTTGCTCAGGCTGGTCTCAAACTCCTGGCCTCCAGTAATCCTCCTGCTTTGGCTTCCCAAAGTGCTAGGATTATAGGCATGAGCCACTGCACTCGACTATATATCTTAATTTTATGAAAAGTATTAAAATGGGATTTTTCTGAACTGTTTCTCAACAGTAGGCTTTTTAACTAAGTTGTGGCTAATATGCTGTGGAAAAGCCATTTGTAAAATATCTTTCTGTAAAAATGTTTGGTCATTAGCTTTTCTTCTCCTGTTGGGGTTATATGCATAAGATTATTAAAATGTTAATCTATTGAAAACCACTCATTATTGAATATTTTTTTCTTTCACTCTAGAAGCCAATAGGACAGTCTAGGTAATTACTATTTCTAGTATGTTTATGTATATTTAGTCTTTGAAGAACTTGTTAGGATACACTAAAGTTTTTGTTTTGATTTCCTGTTATCGCTTGACAGGCAGTGGAGGGGGAAATGGCAGGTCCTAATCAGCTCTGCATTCGCCGCTGGACCACCAAGCACGTAGCTGTGTGGCTGAAGGATGAAGGCTTTTTTGAGTATGTGGACATTTTATGCAATAAGCACCGACTTGATGGAATCACATTGCTAACACTGACTGAATATGATCTCCGGTCTCCTCCTCTGGAAATCAAAGTCTTAGGGGACATTAAAAGGTTAATGCTCTCAGTCCGAAAATTGCAAAAAATACATATTGATGTTTTAGAAGAGATGGGCTACAACAGTGACAGTCCCATGAGTTCCATGACCCCTTTCATCAATTCTCTTCAGAGTGCAGACTGGCTTTGTAATGGGGAGCTTTCACATGACTGTGACGGACCCATCACGGACTTGAACTCCGATCAGTACCAGTACATGAATGGTAAAAACAAACATTCTGTTCGAAGATTGGACCCAGAGTACTGGAAGACCATACTGAGTTGTATATATGTTTTTATAGTATTTGGATTTACATCTTTCATTATGGTTATAGTCCACGAGCGAGTGCCTGACATGCAGACCTATCCACCACTCCCAGATATATTCTTAGACAGGTAAGTTTGCTTTTAATTGCTAAGTTTGTAGAAGGTTGCTAGAATAACAGCAATGATAATATATTTATGATAATTATGTTGTTTGTCATTTTTGTGGTTGTGGTTGATGTATACTTTCTATTTGCTTTATCTGGTGGTATAAAAAGATATGATTTGAAATCATCTTTCTCATTTAAATTAGACCTAAACCTGGGTAAGTGAGAAAGACCACTGCTTAATTTATTTTTCTGTAGATACAGCTCATTGGGCACTTAAGATTTTAAAAGGATGTCTTGGCCAGGCACAATGGCTCACGCCTGTAATTCTAGCACTGTGAGAGGCTGAGATGGGCGGATTGCTTAAGCTCAAGCGTCCAAAACTAGCCTGAGCAAAAGCGAGACCCCGTCTCTACTAAAAATAGAAAAATTAGCCGGGCTTGGTGGCACATGCCTGTAGTCCCAGCTCCTCAGGAGGCAGAGGCAGGAGGATTGCTTGAGTCCAGGAGTTTCAGGGTTGCAGTGAGCTATGATGACAGCACTGTACTCTAGCCAGGGTGACAGAGTGAGACTCTGTCACAAAAAAAAAAAAAAAAAAAAAAAAGGAAAAAAAGGATGTCCTGGAATGATATCTGTAGTAAATGGAACTTGGTTGCTTTTTTTTTTTTAAATAATTAATAGGGTTCTGCTTTTTCAAAAATACGGTAGTCTCTTATAAGACCAAATGAATTAGAATTACCACAAATAGTACAAATGGATTCAATGATAGTATCTTGTTTTTATTAAATACTGAATACATTTAAAAATATGTAATACATGAAAAATAAGAATAGAATAATAAAAAATATTCAACTATTTTTATATTTGTGAACTTATCTTTTTAAAATTTGTATTGCTTTCTTCTTTTTTTTTTTTGCCAGTCAAATTTAGCAGTGGGGGGTTGAATACCAACTTTAGTAACACTAATGTTAATAAGTTCTGATAGCCCATTACCATCAGACCAGCCCGCTTTCTTGTTTTTATAAAATATTTTGCCCTTCTGAAAGTACCTTGTAGCATATGTATTTTAAAATGAAATGAATTAAAAATATCTACATTAAGATGGCAGAATAACATATACATCACATTTTACTCCCTCTCAAAGCCTGACTAAAGCTATAGTAGAGAGTTTTTTGGTTTTGCTTTTTTAAGTTTTAAGCCCACAGGATGGGCTCCCATATAAAAAGGGAATGAATGAACGCTGTTTATTATATGGGAGATTTCTCAAAGCTCTGGATGCTGGAGGTGAAGGGATGATGCTAAAATAAGGAGAATTGATTGAAAGCTGTTCAAGAAGCTGTTAGATCCCTGTATCTCCTCTCCTGTTCTATACGGTTTTCCCAACTGTAAACAGAAGACCCTAAGGAAGTAAGGAAGAAAGCATGTGTAAATCTGGGGAAAGAGTACTTTAGGCAGATGAAACAGCTAGGTGCAAAAATCCTAAACTGGGAATGTGCCTGGAATGTTTAAGGAACAAGTGAGAGACAGACGGGGAGAGCAGTTGGAAATGAGGTCTGAGAGGAGACAGGAAGCCAGGCTGTATAAGGACTTGAGGACTTCTGTAAGGGCTTTAGCTTTCATTCTAAGTGAAAAGGAAAACCATAGGAAAGTATTGAGAAGAGTAGGGGGATCTGATTTCTATTTTAAAATGTCATTCTAGATGTATTGAGAATAACCTGGGGGTAAGGGTAGAGAACCAGGGATCAGTTAAGTTATTGAATTCATCTACACAAAGAAGATGGTAGATTGGATGAGGGCAGTAGTGGTAGAGATGGTGTGAAAGAGTCAAATTTTATATATATTTTAAGTCGAGCTAACAGGATTTGCTGATGAATTTGGATGTGAGGTATAACAGAAAAAGAGAAGCCAAAGATTATTCCGAGATTTTTAACCTGAGCATATGGAAAGATGGAGTTGCCATTTAAAGAGATGGGAAGACTGTGGAAGGAGCTGACTTGGAGAGAAAATTAAAAATTAAGGGTTTGATTTTGGACATGTCAGGTTTCAGATGTCTTTTACACCAAATCAGATGTTGAGTAAGAGATGGAAATATGAGTGGAGTTCAGAGAGAGAGATCTAGGCTAAGATTTGAGAGTCATTAGCACAAGGAAAGCCATGATGCTGGATAAGGTATCCTAGCAAGTAAATCCACAAGGGAAGAGAAGAGGATTGAAAATGGAGCCCAGAAACATTCTAACATTTAGAGGTCAGAAAATGAGAAACCAATAAAGAAGACTGAGAAGGTCAGGAGAGAGAGAGAGAGAGAGAGAGAGTAGTATCCTGGAAGCCAAGCAAAAAAAAAGTATTTTAAGAAGGCAGGAACAATTAGCTATGTCAGATGCTGCTTAGAGGTCAAGTAAGATGAGGAGGATCATCAGAGACTGTGACAAGAGTTAATAAGGGCAAAATGTGTTGTCATGGGCTCAAGAGAGAATGTGAGATGTATTAAAATTTATGTGAAAGTATATCTCCAGAAATATGAAACAACATGAGCACAAGGTTATTTGCTGTGACATTACTTTCAATAATTATAAATATTAGAAATAATCTAAATGCTTATCCATGGGAAACTAGTTGAATATACTATGGTACATCTACACAATGGAATACTATTTAGTCATAAAAAAGAATGAGGACAATTTCTATAAACTGACATGAAGTGATTTGTAGGAAAAACTCGGTAGCAATGAGCACCATGAGCATACAGATCATGGTTTCTAAATACCATTCTCCACTAAGAGGAACCAGACCAGGGCTTCTTAGAGAAATGGCTGGTTTTAAGTTTGGGGCAAGAGAAGTATAAAACGAGTCTGAAAGACGTCTTGTGCCATAAATCAAGGAAGTGTACGAAACACATGGAAACATGTCAAAAGAACATAGGAGCTGGCTTAAAGGGGCTCCCACTGATCAAATTAGCACAATTGGAACAACAAAAAGAATAATGATGGTAATGGAGTATAATATATTGAGTAAGAAAAATAATCTATGAACCCATAGTAATAAACAAACAAAAAATAGTGGAGTGAGAGGGGAAGCTCTTCAAAAACAATACCAGCAAACAAATGTGGATGGCATGACTATTTTTTATCTTATGATGTATAATTGATTCAGGCAAGTCATGCTAAAATCTATTAGGTGAAAGGTCATTGGGGAGCAGCATATTCACATAATCTGAAAGTATCATCTCACATATTATTTAATTACAGAGGAAATAAGGTGCATTTACAAAGGCAAGATCTGGCATGCATCATCTTAGCCAAATGATCAAATATAGAATCACAGTGGGACAAACTGACATGTGCATTGGAGTTGATTTTCACAGCATCACCTATGTAATAGTCTTGTCAAAAAAAAAAATTTAACCTAAATCTAATCCTGAGGAAATAATCAGACAAATCCAGAACATGGAGCATTCTACAAGACAGCTGATCTAGACTCTCCAAAATATGTCAGTGTCATGGTAGACAAAAGCCAGGGGGAATTGTACAGGAAATTGAAGAGATATAACCAAGAGCAATGCATGAATTTCAATTGGATCTTATATTAAGAAAAAAACTGCTATAAATGACATTTTGGGGATGTTTAAGAAAATTTTAATATGGACCACATATTAAATGATGATATTAAATCAGTGTATGATTTCCTGGGTATAATAGTGTATAGGGGTATTAGTGAAGTATTTAGGGGAGAAGTGTC
The DNA here is from genome assembly GCF_041146395.1 of Eulemur rufifrons. Taxonomy (NCBI): domain Eukaryota; kingdom Metazoa; phylum Chordata; class Mammalia; order Primates; family Lemuridae; genus Eulemur; species Eulemur rufifrons. The sequence continues at coordinate 15,317,124 of NC_091010.1, forward strand.
ATAATGTCTGTAACTTACTTTGGGGGGGAGTTTTAGCCTCCCCTAAAAGAGTGTGTATATGTACATAGGTATAATATAGAAAGAATGAAATAAAGCAAATGTGGCAAAATGTTAATTATTGTAAACAATTGATGGATTTAAGTGAAGAATATAAAATGCTTATTCTTTCAGCATTTTTTGGTAGAATCAGAATTTTTCAAAATAAAAGAATTGGGCAAAGAAACGAGAGAAAGAGAAAGGGAATGGAGAAATTGGAGACAATTAAATTTTTCCTGTAGGGACAAGTTTTCCTATAAGGATAGCAGAGAAATGGAGCTATAGCTTGGGAGGTGTGTGGAAGGACATGGGGTCAAGAGGGGTTTTTGGTTTTTTTTTTGATGGGCTATATGATAGCATGTTTGTTGTATTGATGACTCTATTAGTAGGGAGGGCAGTGATGTCAGAGGAAAGAGAGGGTACAATTTTTGGAGCCATGTCCTTAAGTAGATGAAAAGGGATCGGGTCTAGTAGCTAGAAGAGGCTGACCCTAGGCACTTGGACTATTCGTCTGTGACAGAAGGGAACATAGAAAATATGGGAATGGGTAGAAGATTGCTGTATGTCATAGTGGAGCAAGAGGACGTGCTCTCCTGATTGTTTTTATTTTCTCTGTGTACAGAGAATGAGAATGGAGAAACGGATGGAGGATTGAGCCGAAAGGATTAGAGGTGTAAAATAGGCATCTAGTAAAGTGATCTAATAGGGCAGGAGAGTGAATAGACTTGTGTAATGTAGCGACAGCACTAAGGGACTTCCTGAGCTTAAGCGGTCTTGGCATTGTGTTTTTACCAGCCTCATCCAGCAACAGATACAGGTATGGAATCCGCAGAGAATTGGATTTAAGCAGGGTTGAGTTTTGCAGTATGACAAAGGAAAAAGAAGCAAGGGAGCAATTATAATGAGGGATCATGAATTCAGGCAGATAAGGAGGGAAATAAGGATATGAAGTAGGTGAAGGACAGTGAAAATGTTATAGGATCAATGGATTTTAGGTCTCAGAATTATTGAAGACAGGTACGAGAAGAAATAAGCTGGAACGACAAGAGGTGTTGATGAGTGTAAGATTCTTGAAATTGAGATTATAAGGAGTAACTTCAGTAATGACAAGGTCCAGGTTACAACCATGGATTTGGGTTGGTATGGCAGGGTAAGGGACAGTATCACAGGAAGAGAAGTAAAAGTAGAATGACTAAGAACACAAATACAGCAGAAGTATTAGAAAGAGTGACAGTGAACCAGAAGCTAAAATCTTCAAGAAGTGAGAGAATGGATGCTAAGTTCTATGGAGTCTATAACAAGTTATGACAGGAGAAAGGTGGGTGGCGGGGGTGGTCTGGTAGAATGAGGGTTTTATTTTAAAATGTACAGTTCAGTGGTTTTTGGTATATTTACAGAGTTGTGTAAGCATCACATTGTTCTCATCTGGGCATGGTGTCCTGGACATTTTCATCACTTCAGAAAGAAACTCATACCATTAACAGTCACATACTCCATCTCTCCTCCCTCCAGACCCTGGCAGCCACTAGTCTACTTTGTTTCTGTGAATTTGTCTATTCTGGATATTTCATATAAATGGAACCGTACAATATGTGGCCTTCCTTGTGTCTGACTTCCTTCACATAGCATTTTTTCAAGACTTGCCCCATATTGTAGCATGTATCAGTACCACATTCCTTTGTATTATCAAATAATATTCTATTGTATGGATATACCAATTCTGTTTATCCATTGCAACAGTTGATGGGTGTTTGTGTTATTTCCAATTTTTGGCTATTATTGATAATGCTGCTATGAACATTTATGTACAAAGTTTTATATAGACATATACTTTCAATTTGCAGTGGGGATTTGAAACCAAATTTTGCCTAACTCTTTTATCTACAATAACACTCACTATAAAATTCCATGCTCTTAAGCATCTAAACTTTATTCATAGGTGAATGGTAGAGGTGCCGTCAGTGTTCCTCCTATATCCCCTTGGATCTCTTTTCCATTTTCTTGTGCACAGATACTCCCAACATCCAGCAGATGTATCTCTTTTGTTGCAGGGCTGCTCTTGGGCTGTTGGAACACACTTTGTCTGCTTGAAAAAAAGCCAAAAAATTCTTAGAGGCCGGGTGCAGTGGTTCACCGCCTATAATCCTAGCACTCTGGGAGGCCAAGGCAGGAGGGTTGCTTGAGCTCAGGAGTTCGAGACCAGCCTGAGCAAGAGTGAGACCCTGTCTCTACTAAAAATAGAAAAAATTAGCCTGGCGTGGTGGCACGTGCCTGTAGTCCCAACTACTTGGGAGGCCGAGGCAAGAAAATAGCTTGAACCCACAAGTTTGAGGATACTGTGAGCTAGGCTGATGCCATGGCACTCTAGCCCAGGCAACAGAGTGAGACTTTGTCTCAAAAAAAAAAAAAAAAAAAAAAAGGCTTAGAAATTTCCATCCCTCCAGCAGTAGTCCTTAACCAATGACTCATTTCTCTTTGCTCTCATTGGAACAACATTTGGATTGGACCTACACTGTCCCAAATTCCCCATAGGACTGATCCAAAGTTACCCTTTCCTGAGTTCCACACAGGGCTTTGCTTGATGTCTCACCCTTGCTTTGCTTCCTTGTTTTCTGATCTCATACCCCACTACCCCCATAGGGGAACACTTCCTAATAAATCATTTTCATGCTGATCTTTGTTTCAGGGTCTGCTTCTGAAACTTACTCCAAGAGCTTCAGCACATTATAAACAGAAAATTATTAATAGAAGGAAATAGGAATGTTTCTAAAGGCAAGCCCACCTACGACAATGAGAAGTGATAGCTGATAACCCTAATAGCAAGGGAGGCATAAGAAGAACCATAAAAAGCAAACATAAATAATGGAAAAACCACATCAATCTAGATCTCAACTGCCCTTCATTTCTCAGTAGTCCCTGAGGTCATTACCCTGTACAGTGTAATAATCAGTGTTCATAGTGATGACTCTGAATTACCAAAGAAAATTAAATTCTATCCAGAAAAAAGGGATATACATGTATAATGCGTCTTAAAAATCTTTGCATCAAAATAATATGGGGGGCCGGGCGCGGTGGCTCACGCCTGTAATCCTAGCACTCTGGGAGGCCAAGGCGGGTGGATCGTTTGAGCTCAGGAGTTCGAGACCAGCCTGAGCAAGAGCGAGACCCTGTCTCTACTAAAAATAGAAAGAAATTAGCCAAACAACTAAAAATATATATAGAAAAAATTAGCCGGGTGTGGTGGTGCATGCCTGTAGTTCCAGCTACTCGGGAGGCTGAGGCAGGAGGATCGCTTAAGCCCAGGAGTTTGAGGTTGCTGTGAGCTAGGCTGACGCCACAGCACTCACTCTAGCCTGGGCAACAGAGCGAGACTCTGTCTCAAAAATAAATAAATAAATAATAATAATATGGGGGATTGACGACACATTTGACACGTTCCTCACAACACTCAACTAAAATGACAACAAAAAGGGGAAGAAACTCTATAAATCCATGAAGACAAAAACAGTGATAATAGTGTAAGTTTGGAAAGTAGAAATCTGAGTGCCTGTTGTGAAACTGGGGGTGGAGGGTGGCAGTGCCCAAGGGATGAGTTTATTTGTGCTTCAGAGCACCAATAAAACTCACACAACAGGAGGTACCAAGCATCACTCAAGGCCAGGTACAGACCAGAGCTAAATATGGAAGAATTGGTTAAAAATCTATTTAAGGAGGTTTTAGACCTGCTCTACTCCAACAGAAGACTGGTGGTATATTCTCCAGAGCAGTTGAATGTGAGGCACTGTGGACCTGAGTGCACTGTGGACACCATGCCCAAATGAGAACAAAGTGCCATATGTTTTCAAGGGAATTAACTAAAACTCTATGTACTAATCTCTGAGACTTCTAGCTCTCTTTCTTAAGTAGCCAGGTGTATTTCCCATCTCCACTCCCACCTGGCCCTGATCCTCCAAAAAGGGTAACAGAATCTTCTCCTTGAAAAACCTAGAAAAAAGGACTGTAGATAACTGGTTGGGGGGCGGGGGCGGGGAGCGGATATCCTTATTTAATCAACCAGACCTCTGCCTAATTACTCTACTGTTAGAATTGCTAAAATGAAAAAAAAAAAAAAAAAAAAGAAACGACAATACCAAGTCCTCTTGAGGATGCAGAACAACAGATACTCTCATATGTTGCTGCAAAATAATATAACTACTTTGAAAACAGTTGATAGTTTCTTAAGAAGTTAAACAAACACTTAAGATAGGACCTATCTGTTCCACTCCTAGATGTTTACCCAGGAGAAATGAAACATGTCCATGCAAAGACCTATATATGGTCTTTATCTATGATCACCAAAAACTGGAAATAACCCCAAATATCCATCAGCCAGTGAGTGGGTAAAGAAATTGTGGATAAAGAATTGTATATGCAATAATGTGGGTGAATCTTAAATGTATTATGCTGACTGAAAGTAGCCAGATACAAAAGGTATCTGGGTGAGTACTGTATAATTTCATTTATATTCCATTCTGGAAAAGGGAAACCTTTAAGGGACAGAAATCAGATGAGTAGTTGCCCCAGGGCTGGAGGTGAGGAAGGGATTGACTACAAAGGGACACAAAGGAACTTTCCAGAGTGATGAAAATGTTCTATATCTTTATTGTGGTGGTGTTATATTACTGGATGTCAAAACACATTGAACTATACAGCCAAAAAGGGTGAAATTTTCTGCATTTAAGTTAAACCTCAATAAATCAAACATCCAAAACAAGTTCCCCTTCCCGCCTCTCTTTCTCAGAAAACAACTGAAAAACAACTTCTTTTGCACCATCAAAAGAAGGAGTAAACTGAGAAAGAAGAGGACAATGAGATTCAGGAAACAGAGAATCCAATATAGAAAAGAAAAATTTCCAAGATGAGGGTTAATTTTATTCCAATAAATAGCCATCAAGGAGGATTAGAAAATGCAACCATTCTAAATTGGAAAAAGAAGGAGAAGGGCTCTAGGAGAGATTTCTTTCAAGGAAAAATTGAAATTGATAGAATAGTTTGGGGATGAATTGGTGATAAGTACACAAGAAACAGAGCAAACTAAAAAAAGTGGTATTTATCAGCTCTAGAGAATTATAAGAAGTTGCATAAGAAAGGAATTTAATCATAGTTCTCTGCTGACTCAGCTATGAATGCTATTTATAAGCTTACATTAAGTAAAAGCCAAAAATTATTTTAAACAAAATGATGAAATAATAAGAACATGAGAGAGACTCTTGTGTGTACATGTGTGTTGGAGGAGTGTATGACTAAAAGATTTAGTGCCAGATGAAATGTCTATAAAAGTAAAAATGTTGACCAGCCTAAAAAATAAAAAAATAAAAAAAAAGTAAAAATGATTTCCCCTGGGAAGCAAGAATTAGGTATAGTTTGGGGATAGGGTCAGAAAACTTTTCATCATAAGTGATGTAAAAGCCTTTTAACTATGTAAATATAGTATATAAATATATATTATCGTTTTTAAAAAGTATTCATTTTGAAACTTTAAATTTTTAGAAGTCATTTAAAAGAATCTGTATCTGAAAATCTGTTATGTGAAATAACTTTCCCCACTAATATAAGATAATAAGGCAGCAATGGGTTAAAGTACATAAAATGAGTCTTTTTCCTGATGTAAAGTCCCCAAATGAAGATGAGTAAACTATCCTCAGTTACTCTGAATAAGGTTTGGAGTAGACTGTTAATATCTTTCTTTTCTTTCAGATTTCATGTTTTTAAAAAAATCTTTATTTTCTTAGTTATAAAATTAACGTACGTCATTGTATAAAAGTTTTTAGTGGAAATATGCAACAAATAAAAATAAAACCATTAATAATCCTTTGGACTATTTCATTCCATCTCCCTTTCTTCCTTCCTCCCAACCTCTCCTCCCCTTCCCCTACTTCCTCTCTTCTTCTCTTTCTTTCTTTTTTTTTTTTTTTTTTTTTTTGAGACAGAGTCTCACTTTGTTGCCCTGGCTAGAGTGCCGTGGCATCAGCCTGGCTCACAGCAATCTCAAACTCCTGGGCTCAAGCAATCCTTCTGCCTCAGCCTCCCGAGTAGCTGGGACTGCAGGCATGCGCCACCATGCCCGGCTAATTTTTTCTGTGTATTTTTAGTTGTCCAACTAATTTCTTTCTATTTTTTTTTAAGTAGAGGGGATCTTACTCTTGCTCAGGCTGGTCTTGAACCCCTGACCTCGAGTGATCCTCCTGCCTCAGCCTCCCAGCGTGCTAGGATTACAGGCGTGAGCCACCGCACCTGGCCTTCTCTTTCTTTTTAAACTAAGAAATGTGACCTGTCCTTCATTAGTGGATAATCACAGGAGCTGTGAATTTGGTGAGGAGAAAAGAGGGACAAATGGAAAAGATAGAAGAAAACAGGGTTAGAAAACAAAAGAGGACATAGAGAAAGAAGTAAAACAAAAAACCAAAAACTCTACTGCTTCTAAAACGACACCAAATATATTTTTTTAAAAATAAGTCACATTCAAATTCTGATTGTCTGGATTCTGACATTAGCACATCATGCAAGAAGTGGACCTTTCCCTCACTGTCTTTTGTAGGCATTCTTGTTTCCAGGGTCTGCTATGCTATAGTATGGGAGAAAAAGGTTATTATAATAGTTCTTTGCAGAGAACCATGACTGGGAATCACAGATGATAAACAGGTTCTGATAAATGGGGTACTTTGTGAAACAGATTTTTTCCCCAGGCTGTCCAAATATCATTTTCAGAAAAAAGTGAAAGTTACATAAAGCAATGTTAAGGTCATTGTTAGAATAGCATCTTATTGAAAAGGGTAGTATCATTTCCATGCACCTATCTCTCTTCAGTTCAAAAACAAATTTTTTTCTGTTCCAGCGTTCCTAGAATCCCATGGGCCTTTGCCATGACAGAAGTATGTGGCATGATTCTTTGCTATATTTGGCTCCTGGTTCTTCTTCTTCACAAGCACAGGTACCTCATCTATTCCACTAAAAGACTGAAAAAGTTTTAACTCTCTTATGTCAAGGTCATCAAACCTTGTCTCTCCCTTTGCAGTTTCCTTAATTTCTTTCTCTGGTCAGTGTGACATTATAGTTATTAACAAAGGAAAATGTTTTGGGTTTGATCAACAACAGAGTCAGCCCAAGGTGATACCTACATGTTTAGTAATACTCTGAATATATTTTGTGGGGAAAGATCAGAGATGTGGGTGATCAGCCTCGGGCCAGCCATTGCCAGTCCAACCGTATCTCTCTTTAGAAACAAACTGGAAATGTCACTTCCTATAGAAGGATAGAAACTCCTCCAAGGACAGTCTTTGGTCAAGTGTTTAGATAGAAGAAATTGTTCTCTATTTGGAGGAAGCCCTTTAAAAAAGAGATCATTTTGTACAACATGCACACTTATTTAGTCCATGTGGTTCACTTCAGGTGGTATAGGATGTTGCTAAATAGGGAAAGTGCTTCTTAGCACTTTCACCAAAAATATAAAGGGAAGAATTTTTTTAATTAAAAAAAAAGCAGAAGGGGGAGCTCCTTTCCTAGTTTGGTGGAGGAAATTATTTGATTTAAGTAAAAAATAGGCATAGTGAGGAAAAAATTTAAAGATAAAATTTGTAGATATCTGCTGTCCATTGTTTTTGCAACACTGGAGAAGAATAAGGACCCTTTCTTGAGTTTTTGATCCTTTGTCCTTACTAGGAAGTGCTTGAGGTAAACCACAGTACATGGGCGTTAGGTCCTAAGCAGCAGTTATTTCAGTGCTTTGAAGGTGGAAAGAAAGGTTGATGATTGCTATTCTTGTCACACTTTTAGGCCATATTGCACCTCATTCTCTCCCATTTTGTCCTGTTTCACAGCAATATTTTTAATTCTGCGTTGCTTAAAACCAGAGATGGTTTAAAAACATGTATCTTACTATTGCTTTCTGGTTAATTTTGCCTTGCAAAAAATCCCATGGATTTGAATTTATCTATTCTTCAAAAAAGTCTTTTACCTTATAGGAAACCTTGATAGGTTTAGTAAAGCATAGCAGTGGCCAGTGAAATGCAACTGTTAATGTTTACTTAGTCAAAGAAAGTATTTCTCAAAGTGTTTGTACCACTTCTTTAGAATCACCTGGGTGCTTGTTAAAATGCAATTCCTAAGCTCTGTTCCAGTTGTGCACACTAATGTTTGAAACAAACCTAGCCTTGTGTTCAGTGTTTTTTATTTGAGGGAGGGAGGAGCATTTAGAAAATGTATAAAGCATGGACCCTGTCAAAACAGAATCTTAGTCCGTTTTGGTTTAAGACATTTAAAGAAATAATATAACGGTAGAAGTAATGTCACAGTGCAGTTCATGATTACTCAAAGGACAGTTATTCAAAAATTTTGCTTGATATATATTTAATATAAAACTTAATATTTATTAAAAACTGTGTATTTTATAGCTTAAGTTTAAGTTAGGAGAAGTTGCAAGGAATATTAGATAGCTACTATCATTAACCAATTTCCAGCATTATTGAGCAAAAAAACCCCACAGTCACAGGTGTTTAACTTTACCTTTTATAAATAAATAATTGTTGAGCAATTTATGAGTAGTAAAACTAACTCCAGGCTTACTAGTCTTCTACCTTGTATAACTCTTTTATTTTCTCTTAGCCATATGTTCTTATCAGTGAAATGATGCTCTTAGAATCTGACCTTAGGTCTGCACTGTTCAATGTGGTAGACACTAACCACATGTGGCTATTTAAATTAACTAAAATAAAATTTAAAATTCGATTTCTCAGTCATACTAGTCACATTTCATGTGCTCAAGAGGCACATGTAGATAGTTTATTGGACAGTGTAGAGAACATTTCCATCATTGCAGGGAGTTCTATTGGACAGTGATGCTTCACATGGTCTCTAAGATTTCCATCCTCTTCAAAAAGTCTAGTGGTTTTTTTGCTTGCTCTTCCTTTAAGTAAACATTTGATGCCTGGGGGTTTTTGGTTTGTTTTCCTCTGATCTTTCCCTCTTTTTGGTCGCTGTGTTCACAGGTCAATACTCCTGCGAAGGCTCTGTAGTCTGATGGGCACTGTATTCTTGCTTCGCTGCTTTACCATGTTTGTGACCTCCCTCTCCGTGCCAGGACAGCACCTGCAGTGTACTGGAAAGGTAGCCTGCTACCTTCTTTATCGCTCCTTGTTCTTCGTGGGTTGATGGCACAGTATATGCAACAGGGCTAAGGTTTTGCTTTTGGTATTAAAATGTGCTTTTTGGTATTTGCAATATTTGTAATAAACATGTAGAAATAACTTGGTAAAAATCTTAAGCCAAAATCTACCTCCCTGTTACTTCTGTGCATTTATTGTTCTATGCTATGGAGCTGTAGGAAAAAACTATCTTTCAGTTATCATTTTGCCTTACATTTCCCTTTCCCATCATCCTTAGCATCTTTGAAGTTCTTCATATGGCATGCTCTGGTCCCTTCACTGTCCTCATCATTCCTTTTTAAAAGATGTTGCAGTTTGACCATAACGTATCTCATTTAAAATATAGTACCCAGCATTCTAGACTTTACTTTTTCTGTGATACACAAAATAATGGCTAATTTTTGTTTTCGTTTTATATTTTATAGCTTGTTGTTTTGGTATACTGCAGACATCTCTTCTGGTTAAACTTAGAGAGGAGAAATTATGCAGATGGGGACAAAAACAGAATTATGAATTGTTAATACTTAAAAAAAAGACCCTGAAAATTACCTGTACTTTATACATATAAAATTCGCTGTCGTGACTCATTAAATTTGGACAAAAGAATGCATTATCCTATTTTTCTGAGCCTTTGTACTTTAGTTCTGTGTTCCTAAATGTTCAAATGTATGTGTTAACACCTTTGTTGTTATTTCAATGTTGTGTGTAACAACATTCAAGTTCAGTTCTTATACTGCAATACAAATAGCTGAAATGCCAACAAGAGAAGATTAAGCAGCCAAAGGAGATCAAGAGCTAAAAATGTACCCCTGAGCTGAAGGGTGACAAAACTTTCTCTGGGTATTAGGAACGCTTAGGCTGACCAGTAAGAAAGGGGAAGGGTTAATATGACCACTTAGGATTTCCTGTAAAGGAAATGTTTTATTTTTAAGGTAAAAGCTATTTGGGGCCGGGCGCGGTGGCTCACGCCTGTAATCCTAGCACTCTGGGAGGCCGAGGCGGGTGGATCGCTCGAGGTCAGGAGTTCGAGACCAGCCTGAGCAAGAGTGAGACCCCCGTCTCTACTAAAAATAGAAAGAAATTATATGGACAACTAAAATATATATATACAAAAAATTAGCCGGGCATGGTGGTGCATGCCTGTAGTCCCAGCTACTTGGGAGGCTGAGGCAAGAGGATCGCTTGAGCCCAGGAGTTTGAGGTTGCTGTGAGCTAGGCTGAAGCCACGGCACTCACTCTAGCCCGAGCAACAGAGTGAGAATCTGTCTCAAAAAAAAAAAAAAGGGGGAAAAAAAAAAAAAAAAAAGCTATTTGGTTTTTCTTTTTCCTAAAAAGAAAAAGTAATTTTTCTAATTATAAAATTATATAAGCTTCTTACAAAAATTCAAGTTATATAGTAAAAAGTAAAAGCTCACATAATTCCCTTTTTTTACCCCACCCTATAACTGTTAACAATTGTATATATAGCCATACAGACCATGTTTTTATTTGTTTGTTGCCCAAACTATAGTGCAGTGGCGTGATCATAGCTCACTGCAGCCTTGAACTCCTGGGCTTAAGGGATCCTCCTGCCTTGACCTCCCATAGTGCTGGGGTTATAGGCGTGAGCCACTATGCCCAACTACAGACCATTTTTAAGCATGCTTACACACTCACACATTATATAGATAGATGTTTTTTATAGAAGATAGGATTATATTGCAGACGTTCTTTAGCTTATTTTTCACCTAATGGTATGTTTACTTTTTTATGAAGAAATACATATAGCTATATTCATTTTTTTAACTGCACAGTATTCTGTTGTGGATACTAGTCTCCAAATGTACATTTTTGTTGTTTCCAAATTCTATTTATAAATAATGCTATAGTAAACGTGCTTATACATTTGTGCTTTTGTACTTACTTAATTATCTCCTTAAGATAAATTATTGGAAGTAAAATTATGGAATTAAAGGACATGCACATTTAAAAATGTGATATATATTGCTAAAATGCCCACTCGAAGAGATGAGTTTTTCACTACTACCAGCATGTATACATGTCAGTTCTCCCACCCTCTTGCCAGCACTCCCATTATGATTAATGAAAGATGGTATGTGATACATTTATGGTCTTATTCTTTACAATTTATATCTTTAATCTATCTTGAAATTGTTTCTGTACATGGTGTGAACAGTTTCCCCAAAATAGTATGCTAATCGAGTAGGGGAGATTTTAAAGAAGAGAAATATAAGCCTTTTACACTGAAAAGAGAATTTCGTATAGCTGAGGGATTTAATTGTGGGACAGCCCCTGAAGAGAGGGCTGTATGTGCATAGGGCTGCAACATATGCTACAAAAATAAATTAGATACCATCCCTCTATGGTATGGACAGCCCCTTTTCTGTCTCTAATGACGATTTTTCATTATCATTTGGTTATATATGAATATTTCTATTCAAATCTGCCCTAAATACTGTTAATTGCTTTGAATTTTAACCTACTTATTGACCCGTATTATTTGCAGTGATCATTAAAAATAGAAAGTTAAGGTGATAGTAACTAGCAATCAAATCCCTTACAGTGAACTCCATAAGGCATTTTCATTGTAATAAATTAATTGCATTCCCAGAAATAGGGAGTTTGGGGACAGAACCAAGAACATGTCTGTTTTTAAAATTTAGAAACACTTAAAGGAAATTTCTACACCTTGTCTTGTCAAAGCATCCTGTTCATTCTGCTCTGTTGTATTCTGGAAGAATATATGGTACATTTAAGATGGGAATGGATAGGGAGACTTGAGTAATTGAGGAATAATTGCCTTCTTTTGACTGGCATCACTTATTTCCAATCCTTGGTTGAGACATTTTCCTAGCAGTCTCTTTGCTACATGATTTTTCACTTTCTCAAGAGTAACATCTCAGCTGGGCACAGTGCCATGCATCTGTAGGCCCAGATACTCTGGAGGTTGAAGCAGGAGGATTGCTTGAGGTCAGGAGTTCAAGACCACCCTGGGCAACGTAAGTGAGACATCATCTCAATAAAAGAAAAAAAGTAACATTTCTAACCCTATGCTCATTAAAGATCAAGTAAGAGCCAAACCATGTTCAGTGCATTTGTTTAGTACCTTCTCTTTCTTTTTCTCCAATAATAAATTCTTCTCCCTCTCTTTCCCTCAACTGAGGCAGAAAGGGAAGGCTGGGCAGTGTATAATCAGAAGGTGAGATTTCTAATGAGATTGTAGTATCTAGTAAGATTGTGTTATGTCTTTTGGTCATTAACCATAATAGAATCTTTAAGACATAGGGCTTTGGAATTGGATTCCTTGGGTTCAAATCGTACTTACTAGCTGTTTGACCTCTCTAAGCCAGTTTTCTCATCTGCACAGTTGAATCACTTCATAGGATTGTTGTGGAAATTAAATGCAATAATACATAAAGCACTCAGCAGCATGTCTTGCACATAGTAAATGCACATAAAATTTAACTTTTTATGCCATCATTATTATGTGTTAAATGCCTTTTTTTAAGTGACTATCCTTTTTTTTTTTTTTTAAAGCAACTATCACTCAAACTCTTCCTCAAAATGGATTGCCTTTTTAAGCTTATGTGTAGGAGTTAGGATAGGTTTGGTTGCTGATAACTGGAAATTCAAAGTGGCTGTGGTTTAATAAGTACCCAGTGGTTTATTCTCTCTCATAAAAGAAGTCTGCACTGGATATGGTGGTTGACGCTTATAATCTCAGCTACTTGAGAGGCTGAGGTGGAAGGATCTCTTCAACCTAGGAGTTCAAGGCTGCAGTGGGCTGTGATTGGTCTATTGCACTATAGCCTGGGCAACAGAGCAAGACTCCGCCTCCTTAAAAAAAAATGTCTAAAAGTAGGTACTCCAGGTCTGGTACGATAACTATGGAGTCATCAAAAAACCCCCGTGATTCTTCTGTTTTTCTGCTTTTTCTGCTCCGCTATCTTACCACTTGGCTTGCATACTCAAGGCCACTTTGTGATCCAAGATAGCTGCTAGAGCTTCAACTATCACGAGTCTGAGTTGTAGGCTACAAGAAGGAAAGGTGGAAGGGTAGAAAAGACTTCCTCCAAATTGTTGTCTCTTTCCTTTATAAATGCCTTCCCAGAAATCCTTTATACTTCTACTTACATCTTATTGTACAGAATTTAGTCACATGGCCACATCTGGCTACAAGGGAGGCTATGAAATGCAATGTTTTGGTTGAGTTCATTGCTACCTCAATATAGTTGAAATTCCGTTACCAGTGAAGAAGGGGAGAATGGTTATTGAATGGTAGCCATTGGTCTTTGTCATAGCCTATTTTTTATTGGCAAGAACAGCCAAGCAAACACTACTGTGATATTGGATTAAAAAGTTAGAGATGTTTTTGTGTTATAGTGGCCTTTTTATTGTAAAGGAACTTGCAATAGAGGAATTTGAATTATAGTGATTTCATTTAATTACCGAACTTTGTCCACCCATTCTTGAGGTCAGCCTAGACTGAGGGCTTGGTTGCTTTGGCTTAGATCTTATTTCTAACTCAATCAGCATTTGAATTTCAATGGAAATGGATGTTGGGAAGCTCCCACCTCCCTAAGCATTTGAAGTACTAATTCATAGCTTTCTTTATAGATATATGGCAGTGTATGGGAGAAATTACACCGGGCCTTTGCCATTTGGAGTGGCTTTGGTATGACCCTGACTGGCGTTCACACTTGTGGAGACTACATGTTCAGTGGCCACACAGTTGTCCTAACTATGCTGAATTTCTTTGTCACCGAATGTAAGTATCTCTTGGGTGCTTCTGTGCATATTAGATAACTAGTTTCAGAAGAGGCTGTGGGAAAGGTGTCAAATTCTACAAAGACTAGGCAAAACAACCTGACCTAAGAAACATGTGATGGAGAAGCATTGAAAGGAATGTGGGCCGGGCGCGGTGGCTCACGCCTGTAATCCTAGCACTCTGGGAGGCCGAGGCGGGTGGATCGCTCGAGGTCAGGAGTTCAAGACCAGCCTGAGCAAGAGTGAGACCCCGTCTCTACTAAAAATAGAAATTATATGGACAACTAAAATATATATACACAAAAAATTAGCCGGGCATGGTGGCGCATGCCTGTAGTCCCAGCTACTCGGGAGGCTGAGACAGGAGGATCGCTTAAGCCCAGGAGTTTGAGGTTGCTGTGAGCTAGGCTGACGCCACGGCACTCACTCTAGCCTGGGCAACAGAGTGAGACTCTGTCTCAAAAAAAAAAAAAAAAAAAGAAAGGAATGTGGTTTTAAAATGATCTTTCTGTCCTTTTCCTAGATACTCCAAGAAGCTGGAATTTCTTGCACACTTTATCCTGGGTTCTCAACCTCTTTGGAATCTTCTTCATCTTGGCTGCCCATGAACATTATTCCATTGATGTGTTTATTGCCTTTTATATCACAACAAGACTCTTTTTGTACTACCATACACTGGCCAATACCAGAGCATATCAGCAGAGTAGGAGAGCGAGGATTTGGTTTCCCATGTTTTCTTTTTTTGAATGCAATGTTAATGGCACAGTACCTAATGAATATTGTTGGCCATTTTCAAAACCAGCAATAATGAAAAGACTAATTGGATGAAGACTGTATCTTTGTAATGAGTTCATGATTAAATGTACAGTAGTTGTTGAAAATGAATAACTTCACTTTCTCCCCCTTGGTTGTTCCTGGATGCCTTGCTTTTTGGCTTAAATGTTGACAAAGTAAAGTTTCCTGTTCTGAGCAAGGCTATGATTACAAAAAGCAAGAAAGAATATTCAAGAGTCCTTACATAGCTATTTGAACAGAAAGCTTAAGTAGATGTTTTCTGCCCCTTGTTTTTAGAAAGACTTAATGTTGTGATTGAAGTCAGGGTGTTACTCTTACCTGTTAAGTATTTGCTTATTAAACTTAAGCAAATCAACTCAAGCAGTTTGCTGATTGAGGGATTTTTATTGATTTCCAGTAGGACTCTAGTCAAGAAGTATTTTTTGAAGCTCCTTATTATCTTCAAAAGAAAAAAACCTTACCATGTGAGCAATACTTGTTCTTTGAACTACTCTCTGTGTCAGTTTAAAAAATGCAACTCTGGAAAGTGATCCGTTTTATTAACAAAGAGTTTTTGCCTTCTGAACCATCTTTATGAAAAGTGATATACTGAGCATATCAGGATGCCTGGAAAAGAGAAGAATGAAAGGGGCCATACATGAGGTGACAGAGTGTTGAGCATACCATCAGCCTCCTCAATGCAGATATAGTTCTGGCATCTTTCACCAAAGATGCAACAAAAGATGCAGTACCTATTTTGTTCTGAGGGTTCAGTATAACCATCAGTAAGTATTCATGGCTGCATCCATAAAAATAAATTGGTTTAATGTTAGTGGCATAGGTACCTGGAACAATTTTGTGTTATAGTTGTTAGATAGATGATAGCCCAGTTTTATGCTTTTTTGATGGTGTTATGTAATGAGCCAAATAGGAATGTTTTACCAGATGTTAAAGTTCTTATGTCGTTAAGCGGGGAGGTATGCATGCAAAGAATTTTTTTCTCCTTATGAAAAGAAATTTTATAGCAAGTTGCAAGCATAATGTAAATTTTTGGTTTTTGAAATTTCTCATTCTTGGCCATCTGAAGTAAACAGTTTCAGGCGTACTTGGATCCAAAAAATTTTGTTGTTTTTTATTTTTAAATATAATTCTGTACATACATTCTTTCTAATCTTAATTTGGCAGTCAGGAAGTGATATAACTTAGCTGCTGTTTATAACACTAGAAATTTAATACCTTAATTTCACCTCTGTGATAACATTTGTCACTTTATTTTTAATGATTTTATGTAGTAGTTATGACAGGGTGGCTATGGAATTGGAATTTGTACCCCAACCAATGAGCTTAGCTACTTAGAATATTAATTGTATAGTTTTTACATTCCATTTTAAAATAAGGAGTTAGAAAAGGTGCTGGCATACTGAGGTCTGAAATTAGGCCATATAGCAGAAGCTTGCTCCTTCCTTATCTGAGTGAAATATTTCATTTTTGCACTTTGAGTCATATTCCCACCCCTGTATAAGCTATAGAGGAGCCTGAATTAATTGGGTAGGAAAGGAAATTATGCAAACAAGTTTCAGCCAGTGCTGAATGACCCCAATTTGGGTCTCCTGTGAACATTATTTTTTATTTCTCACTTGAGAAGTGGCACAAGGCAATTCAAATTTTATTATGCTTTTAAATCTCACACTTCAGAATCTTATAATATCTTAAATTATTGATTCTTTTATATTCTAGGAACACAAATGCCAACATCTTCTCTAAAGAAATATCATAATCATGAAAGGTGAAAGATGTTTTCTTATGCCAGTTAGAATGGTTTGACCCTTGAGGTCAAAAGATGTGTTACTACCGTTTTTTCCAAATGACAGAACAGGACTGAATTTAGCTAGGGAGGGGCTGATGTTGGCTTTTGGAAAAATGTTCAAAAAAAGCACATGGCAACATTAATTTTAAAATATTAAGCTGGGTATGGTGGCTTGTACCTGTAATCCCAGCTACTTGGGAAGCTGAAGTAGGAGGATCGCTTGAACCCAGGTGTTTAAGACCAGCCTGGGTGACAAGCCAACACCCTGTCTGAAGAAAAAAAAAAAAAAAAAAAAGTACACCAGGCACAGTAGCACATGTCTATAGGCCCAGCTTCCTGGAGTAAGAGGATCACTTGAGGCTAGGAGCTGGACACTGTAGTATGCGATTATCACACCTGTGAATAGCCACTGTGCTATAGCCTGGACACATAGCAAGACCCCATCTCTTAAAAAATATTAAATAGTTACTAACATCAGTTTTCTTCCCTTCATATGGATTCTATTCTAGAACCTAATAGAAAAATAAATACAACTGACTTTGCAAAGCTATTGACATTGAGAGTGCCTAACAACAAGACCGCAATGAGGATTGTAAAATAACATCACAGCCTTGCATTTACTCATATCTGTTTTGAGAAAAAGGTAAGCTAGATTTGTAATTTATTATTTTAATTATTACAAGGCAGTGTTTACGTAAATTAATCATCTCCAAGTCTCTTTCTTGGAAAGCTTTGAGACAAAATTATTTTCAGTTTTTCTTAAACATGAAACCTATATTTTAGTTGCTTTTTGTTTTGTCCAGAAATTTCCATATTTTTATCTTTGTATATTTTTTCTTGTTAAAATTTAAACCATCGTGAAGATAGTATTTATGTTTACATTTTGGTTGTGAATGTGGCTAGGTAGAGAAGCTACATGCCTTAGGTCTACATACTTTTTGACCTTGTGTTTGGTTCTACAGTTGCAGGCTTATGAGAGGCTTACATGATTGAGACTTTAGCATAGAAGGAACCAAAAGGTTTTTGGTTTGGGGATACAAACTGGAGGTTATGTTGCAAGTCCTTGATGCATTTTCTGTGTTCCTGGGAGCAGTGTTGCCTTTTTTTTCCTCTTTCATTTTTTTTTTTTTAAAGACCAGGCAGGGTAGTGTTACTGAAGGGTAATTGAAGTTGGTAGAGAATAAGTGGTTTTGAAGAATGCAGGTTGGCTGTTATTACCAAATAATTGGGGGGAAACCTTTTTTGCCTGTGCTGCAAAATTCTCAACATGGCTATCCTCTCCATAGTTCTCTGTCACCAGAATAGCTAGGGCAAAAATACAACTGTCATATTCTGGCTTATTTTATATCCTTTCAAATCAGAAAGCAGTGAGCTTAGCCTTAGAACCAGTCAGTTAAATAAGTGTGGCCTATTTGCAAGAAAAACCCATTGACTGAGAGACAAAAACCCATTCACTGAAAGACCTGCTGGTAGTGTAACTCTGACCCTGCGAGTGGTCTTTCCTACCCTGTATCTGCCTGAGTGATATTAGTAAGAATCCCAAAAGTCCTACAATTTGTAAATTGGGAACAGAGGAGCCAAACCTTCTATAGCTGATAATAAACAGTCTGTTTGAGGAACATCTGTTTTTGTTATTCATATATTCATAAAGTCACATTCATAACACTAAACTGCTTTGACTGTATTCAGCAAACTGATTTCACCATTAATTTCATAGTAAGCTTTTAAAAAAAGGATTCTAGATCCAAAATGTTTAAGAATGTTAACCACATTCTTGTTTTAAACTCTCTGATTTAATAGAATTTAGTTATTTGATAGTCTTTTTGTAGACTTAGGTTGTCCCATACTAAAAATAATTATAGTACAGTCATTTGTCAGTTCTTTGAGGTATTCAGGCATTTGAGACAAGAAAGCTCTCTTTTAGAATAGTCCTTAGGCAAGAATGACAGTGTTAAAAGAAAAAAAAAATAGAATAGTCCGATTGCTTTCTTAAACAGTATTGGTTTCATTTAGACAGTTTTAAAGCCAACAAAGCATGTCAGTTTTAAATGCCAACTTTACTAGGCAGTTTAGACAGTATTTGTTAAAAGGTTAGCCTGAATTACCACTATACCTCTGGAGAGGGGAATTGTTAGTAACATCAGAGGTCAGAATGTGTCAGGTCACCAATTAGAATGGAAAGAGGTTAAGTTGGGGTTTTTTTGTTTGTTTCTTCTCTGTGTTTGAGGAGCTTTGAATGACTAGAATTAGTATGGAAGTAGGTTTTGGTCCCCCTCTCAACTCTCCCGGATTAAATGCCACCAATTTCAAATAAGTAAAATGTGACCAATTACTTTGTATCAGTTTGATACAAATATCTATGAAATCTCTAAGCCACATTTCAGCTACCAGTAAGTTGGCTTTTAGAATGCATTCTACCATAAATCAAACAAAGGACTTTTTATTCAGTTGCAGCATAAAGGAAGGTTTGTGCCTGATATGGCCGAAGGAACACTATGTTAATTCGTTGTTATTTCAGGTCTGTTTCAATCTGAACTACTGGGTTGTCTGGAGAACTGAACATAGCCCGGCGACATTATCAGTTAGTAATATCATCTTTAAAATGTCTAATTTTACTAATTTTTCATTCGGAGTATCTATGGATTATTATGACAGTGAAGTATTAACATTTCTGATATGGAACAAAGGAAGTGGAAACTGATATTTAATAGGGGAAGCAAAGTTAGCTTGGACTAAAATGGGCATGTTTTGTTTTGAGAATTCTACCTAAATGTCTCCCTATCCACAGAGAAACTAGTATTATTTGAAGATGTGAAAGTTCCTGTGGTAGCCATACCTTGAAGCACAGTATTGTACATAAGTAAATATCTCAATTCTAAATTAAATCCAGATTTAACTAATATATATTATTTTATATCTTTGTTGTATTAAAATGTTTAAAACACCAAAAATAAAACATTTGAAAGTTGGATTTCAGTTTCTTATTTAAATATCTTTGTATTATTAAGGCAGCTGGTCTATTTTTTATACAGTGAATTTTAATTTTGCAAGTGATTGAGCTCTGCAACTCTAAATTTGTAGTATCTAGTTCCTTGCATTTACTAATTCATAATTGTCCATTAGATAAGTGAGTTACACATTCCCCTTTCTTCTCTGTAAACTAGGAAAGAAAAGTGAGCTTCCTAAAGGTATTAGAATAACTACAGATTAGGAAGTTAAGAGGGAGGAAAGGGAAGCAAATAACTACTCATTCATTGTTTTTTTGGTTTATTTAATTATAGATTATGGTGAACAGGAAAAGAATTGTTAGGGGTAGCCCAGTAGCCCTGAACTGTGGAGTAGTTGGAATGCTAAGCATTGTCACAGGTGCAGGACCGTGTCAGTGTAATCCACGACTGAACTTGTCTTCTTGATCACTGCTAATGTGTAGCCTCTGTAGTGCTGGCCTAGCTGGTCTTTCTTAGGAACTCTGCAAAAGAACAGTAAAGAACAGACCCAGAGGGAGCTTGATGGACCAGAAAATGCAATGGATTTAGACTGAGGACCTGGGTATGAGTTGCATCTCTGCTGCTGATTAAATTAGGTTTTTCTTCAAGCCTCCAATTAGCCCTATATATTAAACGAAAAAAAAAATGCCTACCTCATAGATTGTATAAAGGGCCAGATTATGAAACTACTGTAGTCTTGCTGGCTCAATACCGAATACAGAATGCTGAAATATTAGTTGAATTTAGGTGAATAAAATAGGGCCTATGCCCCAGAGAATTAAAATCTAGCTGGAAAATGACATAAAAAGAGAGTTAACAACATTCATTGGTAGAAAAGATCAGTCATTTTAAAACTGCCTGGCTGAACATCTTCGGGGTGGGGGAAAGGAGGTGGAGCTTTCAGTTCACTTGTACCATTTTCATCCAGAGCTGGAGTTTTATATATTTGGCTTTCCTAGTAGGTGTTCCCTTCGAAAAGGATTGGGATAAGGGAAGACATGTTTGGAAACCACTGAAGCATCGAATTTACTCTCTTCACCTAGTGGTAGCTTGGGAGAGGAAGGGCACACTGAGCACCAGAGGAATTCAAGAGCTCACCAAGCATGTGAAACTTGTACTGACCCCTCCCTGAAGTGTAAGTCACGTACACAATCGAAGGCTTGGTGGGCTCTAATTGCAATGCAAAAAAATCAGATTTATTTGTGTTTGTATTAAGGAGCTGTTGACTGGGTATGTGTTTGACTATATTAATAAACGGAAGCCTTGGGAATGCCTAATGCCAGCCGCTACATTGTGGGTAGGTTTAAGCAGTTCTGTAAAACAAGAATAGGTCAAGGGAGAAGCATTAAGTCAAGAAGAGAGAGTAAGATGGTAGAAAGGCTTTAAAAGATCAAACTGGAGATGAAAGGAAGACTAAAGATGGCAAGACAGTAGGTCAGGTAACCAGCTTGTAGGAACCCTTTGCCCTCAGCCAGGGAAAATCAAGGTACCAAACAAATGAGCTGCTACTGCTACTGGCTCATGCAATAAGAATCTAGGATATAATGTACCCTATATCCAAAATTGTCTCCCTTATGGCCATGCACCTAACCTACCTGTTGGCTTGCTGGGCTGCCAGGTATGAAGTGGAGGGGGAGCCGGCTCCAGCAGAGACATTAGGAAGAGGGTGCTGGGATGAGAGAGAGCCTCAGGGGAGCTCAGTTGGCACCTTCAGCTGTAACTTTAAAGATGCTCAAATGATAGCTTTAAGGGCCTCTGCTAGAGTAGCATGATGTTTAAATACTGTATGTTCTCAGCTCACAGTTCTCCCTACGAGAGCCAGAAATACAAAACCACCCAGACCTCTTCACATTCCAGCCTTAAGAGCCCTGGATCACACTGTGAGGAGAATATCTGTACCTAATGATTTTTGATACAGACTAATCGGCAGCCTT
Source organism: Eulemur rufifrons (assembly GCF_041146395.1). NCBI lineage: Eukaryota > Metazoa > Chordata > Mammalia > Primates > Lemuridae > Eulemur > Eulemur rufifrons. The sequence continues at coordinate 15,338,608 of NC_091010.1, forward strand.
CATGAAGAAGAGGTCAAAGTACATAAAATTTGAACCTATTCTTCCATGAAGCCTTCCAAAGGCCTAGCCAGAGAGTACCTTGGCAGTAGTGATGCAATTTGAGGGACTTCAACATAGTTGAAGTCTCACATGAAGAAATTTGATAAGCACAACTGTCTAGGCAAGATTCTAAATTGTCTTTACTTTTGATTCCACTGTGGCACCTGTGATTCTTTATTATCTTTTAAAAATTATTAATTTTAAATAAATAATTTATAAACATGATAACAAACCACATATTAAAAACTGTTTTCCTCCCATCCCTGTGCCTCAGGCTTTAGTTCTCTTTGTAGGAAGCAACTATATTTGACTAGTTTCTTGTGTGTTTTCCCAAAGGTATTCTATGCATATACATAAATTTAAAACTTTAAATTTGTACATTATTTTTTACAAATTATAGCATATGCATATATACACATGGTTGTGCACCTTGCTTATTTTGCTTAACGTGTGCCAATGCCTTCCAGCCAAAGACCAAGGACACACCTCAGTTGAATAAGTTGGGTTTATTGTTCATTGCAGTGGAGGAGAATGCAGACCATGAGGAACTGTGGAGCATCTCAGTGGGCGAGTGTTGGAAAGGATATGTTATGGGCTTGGGTTAGGCGGTTTGGGGGGAAGGTTTTAAGGAAGTGGGAGTTTGCTCTGGATTAGACGCTTTCAGGGTATGGGGGCATTTCTGTAATTGTATATCTTAATAAATCTCAACAAGGTGAAAGAAATGAAACAGCAGTCACTCATATTAGCCAGGATAGAGGGATGGTTGGTCACGTTTGTGGCTTTGATAATGTTCATGTTTTTATCTGTGTTCAGACATGATTACTGAGTAGTCTTGTTTTTGTCTTGATTCATCAGTCACAGATCTCCTTGTCTGATGTTGATGTTCTGTGAAATTTTTTGTGTTCAACCAGAGAACAGTAAGCCCTAGCTGAAGGTGCCAGGCCAGCTTCCAGCATCACCACGTTCTAGGTGCTGGTCCAGGCCAGGTCCCCACTGTCTGGAGCTGCTTTCCTCTTTGTCACGTGATATATTAACATCCTCTCCATATAAGTACATAAAGAATGAGGCTGGGTGTGGTGGCTCATGCCTGTAATCCTAGCATTTTGGGAGGCTGAGGCAGGAGGATCGCTGGAAGCCAGGAGTTGGAGACCAGCCTGAGCAAAAGAGAGACCCTGTCTTTACAAAAAAATAGAAAAATTAGCCAGGTGTGGTCGCGTGCACCTATAGTCCCAGCTACTTGGGAGGCTGAGGCAAAAGGATCCCTTGAGCCCAGGAGTTTGAGGCTGTAGTGAGCTATGATGATGCCACTGCACTCTAACCTGGGAGATGGAGCAAGACCCTATCTCAAAAAAAAAAAAGAAAGAAAGAGGCCAGGTGCGGTGGCTCACGCCTGTAATCCTACCACTCTGGGAGGCTGAGGCGGGTGGATCATTTGGGCTCAGAAATTGGAGACCAGCCTGAGCAAGAGCGAGACCCCCTCTCTACTAAAAATAGAAAGAAATTATATGGACAACTAAAAATATATACAGAAAAAATTAGCCAGGCATGGTGGCACATGCCTGTAGTCCCAGCTATTCGGGAGGCTGAGGCAGGAGGATTGCTTGAGCCCAGGAGTTTGAGGTTGCTGTGAGCTAGGCTGACACCACGACACTCTAGCCAGGGCAACAGAGTGAGACTCTGTCTCAAAAAAAAGAAAGAAAAGAGATTTGTTTCATTCTTGTTAATGGCAGCATGATATTCTGTTGTATGGATGTCATAATTGTTTACTTATCCCCTGAAAGATGAACATTTAGATTGGTTTACTTGTCAAACAATGCTACAAAAGTATGTTACTTTGTGTAAGTGCAAGTTTACCTGTAGAATAAATTGCAGAAAGTGAAGTTGTTGGGTCAAAGGCTTTGTGCATTTTAAATTTTGTTAGATATTGTCAGGTCAACCTCAAAAGAGATTGTACCAATTTACCCTTCACCTAGTAAAGCATGAGTTTGCCTGTTCATCTACACCGTTGCCAAAGCAATTTATTATTGAACTTTATTTCTGCCAATCTGATAGGTTTAAAAAATGGTGTCCTAATTCCCTTTCTACAAAATTAGCTGTGTAAGTATTTTAAAAATAGTAATATAGTAAGGGAATGGTGACAACTTGGTATGCAAATCTTTCTGGAGGACTAAATTGCAGACTATGTCATATATTTGTTAAAAGTCTATATAAGATGCTGAGTGAGAAAAGGAAGATGACGTGGCAAATCGAGGAGTGTGTCTCCCACTTAATTTGTAGCATAGTCTTTAACTTGGCCATCTCTTGCCATTGGAAAGTAGCAGTAATGTTCATACCTGTCTGCCTGCCAGCAGCTATTACTGGCCCTACTGTCACCTAGGAGACATTCCAAGGACCCAAATTTACCTGTTGCAGATGAAGGGCTCCATTGTAGATGTGTAGGATCTGAGGTATGGCAGATGTTTTTTTTTTTGTTTTTTTTTTTTTTTTTGAGACAGAGTCTCACTCTGTTGCCCGGGCTAGAGTGAGTGCCGTGGCTTCAGCCTAGCTCACAGCAACCTCAAACTCCTGGGCTCAAGCGATCCTCCTGCCTCAGCCTCCCGAGTAGCTGGGACTACAGGCATGCGCCACCATGCCCGGCTAATTTTTTGTATATATATATTTTAGTTGTCCATATAATTTCTTTCTATTTTTAGTAGAGACGGGGTCTCACTCTTGCTCAGGCTGGTCTCGAACTCCTGACCTCGAGCGATCCACCCGCCTCGGCCTCCCAGAGTGCTAGGATTACAGGCGTGAGCCACCGCGCCCGGCCATGGCAGATGTTTTGAAAGAATATTTATTAAGCATTTATTTAGTATCTGTTCTGTGTCAGGCACTGTTTAAGTGCTGTTGTTTTAGTGGTAAACATAACAAAGTCCCTGCCTTCAGGAATCTTTCTAGACAATAAACAAATACATGAGAAAGAAAAAAGCATCCCTGACAACTGTCAGCTAGTAACTGGCCTGGTTACAGTGGCATTCTCCTGCTGAACATAAACAATTTTTTAAAATATCAACATCAGACAAGGACTGTGGATGACTAATGGCTCATCTTCACTCATAATCATGCCTGAACAGCAATAAAGACACTCTGCAACCACAGAAATGACCATACATCCCTCTCTCCTGACTGACATGAGCAAGTATTGCTTTGCCCCTTCATAAAAATTAAGATACTGAATTGCCCAGCTTTCTGAAAGCACCCAATCTAGAATAGGTAAAAGGGTAGAAGGGAGAGTGAGTGAGAAGGGAGTGCTTGCTACCTGAGATAGCACTAAAAGAAGGCCTTCTACAGAGGTGGCATTTGAGCAGAGGCCCTGCATGAAGTATGGGAGGGAGGATTTGGCTGTCCAGGGTAGAGGGAATAGCAAGTGCACTGGCCTCTGGGGCAGCCTCAGAGGGTTCTACAAACAGTGAAAAGGCCAATTTGGTTTAAGAGTGAGCAAGGGAGGCTGGGCACAGTGGCTCACGCCTGTAATCCCCGCACTTTGGGAGGCTGAGGTGGGAGGATCACTTGAGACCAGGAGTTCGAGACTAGACTAGGCAACATAGTGAGACCCAGTCACTACAAAAAATAAAAAAAAATTAACCAACCATGGTGGCATGCGCCTATAGTCCCGGCTACTCGGAAGGCTGAGGCAGGAGGATCGCTTGAGTTTGAGGTTGCAATGAGCTAGATGATGCCACTGCACACTGGCTTGGGCAACGAGCGAGAACCTGTGTCTCAAAAAAAAAAAAAAAAAGTGAGCAAGGGGAAGAGTGATTGGAAATGAACTGGGCTCCAGACATACAGGCCTCGAAGGTCTTGGCAAAAACTAGATTTTGCTTCAAGTGTCGCAGGAAGCCATTAGGGGATTTGGGTTTTGTGTAGAGGAGTGACTCAAATCCCCATCCCACATCTGCATTCTAGCCAGAGTGACACTGTGCTTGGAAAGGCAGAGAAGGCCTCCGCCACCCAGCTCCTGTGTGGGGCAACTTGCCTGGCCCTGGAGCCTGTTATCCCATCAAGCTCTTCTGGGACCTTCATCAGGAGCACGGAGGAATTGAAGGATGCACAGGGAAATGAAAGCCACATTGTTAATGCTTAGAAATGGTGCAGTGGAACAAGGCAGCGCTGGATATAATAGGAAACAGGATTTTTAACTTTTTCTTCACCTAAATAAAAAAATTTCACAGTCCAACAAACTAGAGTTTTGAGAACCTTGTTTTTGGTTCAGAGGTCGGCCTTTGCACACTAGCCCGGGCAACAGAGTGAGAACCTGTCTTAAAAAAAGAAAAAAAAAAAAAAAAAAAAAAAGAATAAGCAAGGGGAAGAGTACAAGAGGCCAGTGCTTATTATTCCCTCTAACCTGGCTATCCAAATCCCCCCTTCCGCACTCCTTTCCAGCCTCGGCTCAAATGCTACCTTTGCAGGTGGGCACCAGCAGAGGGTGCCACAAACCTCCAGCAGCCAGTGTGTCTTTGTCACTTAGGCACAGGATGACCTATAGAAGTGACTGCTTTGAACATAGTGTGCACATCAGAATCACCTGGCTTGTTAAAACACATTGCTAGACCCTACCTTCTGAGTTTGAAAATGTGGGAGAAATTTTTATTTCTAACAGGTTCCCAGGTCATGCCGGGGCTCGCAGTCAGATAGGTTCTTTATCAGAAGGTGATCAGAATTTCCTGAAGACCCTTTCAACTCACCCACAGGTTGAGGCAGCGTCCCCCAAGGGCATTTCAGAATGGGGTGGAGTGAGAATGCTGGTGTTTCCCTTGGGCGTTGTGAAAGTACTGTACTCTATAAATTGTAAAACTCCACCCAAATGAGTACTGCTTAGCTTTTTTATTTCCCCATTCCACCTTTTCATTTTGGTTTCCAACTGTACATTTTTAGTGTGTAGAAATACAATTGATTTTTGGATGTTGACTGTAAGGCTGGTGGCGGGCACCCCTCCCCTCCCTAATGAAAAAAAGAAGCAGCCCATGAGACCTGCGGAAAACAAAGCCTGCAAGGCCCAGCTAAGTTAAAGAATAGCCACACCTGGATGGTTACCCTGATAAGGGTCTCGGTTCCTGAAGTCACACATACCACCAGCCCCTCCTATTTCTCAATACCCTCCCTAAAACTGCAACAAAGAAATTCCTCACTCTTCACGCCAAAAATCATCCTGCCAAAGAAACCCCCATCCCCCAGCTCTAAAACATATATAAGCCCACACAAAACTTCTGGGCGGCACGACTTCTCGGGCCCCTCTCTCCCAGGACCCGGGAACCTCGCCCAGGCCCCTCTCTCGGGATCCATGAACCTCGCCGGGGAGCGCTCAAATAAAGCCTCATTACTTGCCCCTTTCCACTCTGCTCGTCTTTCTTTCTCTGGCGCCAACCATCCAAAAACCTTACATTGACCTTTCATCCTATGATACTGCCAAACTCATTGTTTAAATCTGGGAGTTCTTTTGCAGATTCCTTAGGATTTTTTACATAGTCATACACAATCACATCATCTATGAATAGGAACAGTTTTATCCTTTCCCCATTCCATCTTGAACTCTTGTTTCTCTGGTGGCCAGAACTAGATCTGCTGACCCCATTCTGTCATGATATTCAAGGGCAGAAATGCACCCGTTCACAAAATAATTTGACAGTATTCTGAATCCTAGCAAAGACCACTAAGGGCAATTAGGGGAAAAACATTTGAAATGATGATAAGGCTGCTGGCTCTGAGATGAGAACAATCTAGCCTTGATGAAATGCTTTGTCCTCATCCACCAGAGCTAGAGTAGAACCCCCACCTTCTCATGGTGGGGAGGTTAGGCTCCAGCCAGGAATGGAAAGAGCCTAGCCTTGAGCACGATCCTGCCTGTCTGAGTCAGAGTTCCTGAGTGGTCAGGTATCTGCGTTGTGACACCCAGGGGGACTTCTGGGTTAAGCCTTGTTTGGAACAGGGCTTGCCAGAGGTGGAGGCAACCCTCAGCCCATTTGACAGGTCAGTGGGAATCGGTAGCGGCATTCTCTTGGAGGGCTCTAAAAGGAAAGCAACAGATTAGCTTCTGATCTAGGCAGCAGGGGAGAGTTAATTTGCCCTTTTCTGGGCAGTAGTGAAATGGGGGTAAATGGCATCTGGTGGGGCAAGTGGGGGGTCAATGTAATATGTCTGTGTCCTCTCCCTACACATTGCTCGGTGTCTTCATAGATAGGCACTGGGAGCACCACCTCCCTTGGCCCTCCCTTTGCCAAGCCCCTGTTTCTGGGAACCAGCTTATGGGCTCAGTTCACTAAGCAGCTCCCATTCACACAGCTTCATCCTTCTTCTGCTTCTAAACTTCTAAACTAGCCATTCTCAAGGAAAATATCAGCATGCTGTTGGCCTCCCACTCTGGACTCAACCCCTCACTCCCTGCAATCCTTTCTATTAGGAAAACCATTTAAAATAGAAATGGCTGCTAACATCAACTGTCACACTGTAATAGGGCTTGGCTTACACGGGGAAGACCTGGGTTCTGTCTCCTGGTCATGATGTAATGGGACTGTGTGTGAGTCACCAAACCACTGTCTCAATTTCCTCCTTTGATATAACAGATGGTAATACTTGGAAGGCAGGTGAACAGTAGTTTAAGGACATGAACTCTGAAGCCAAGTGCCTGGATTCAAATCTTGCCTCCATTTATTAGCTGTATTACCTTGGGAAGTTACTTAACCTCTCTCTCTCTCAGTTTTGAGGTGTAATCATACTTCATACCTTCATAGAGTTATGAGCATTAATGAGTTAATACCTGCAAAATATGTAAAGCAGTAGCTGGCACATCATAAGCGCTATATATTACCAGATTGTAAGTATCTACTGAGTTCATAATGTAAAAGCACTTTGAAAAGTGATATCCACCCTGTAACTTGCCTTATTATTATCAAAGGCATTTAATAGTAGGGTCAGTTACACTTAACCTGCAGAGTAAGTGGGCTTTTTTGAATGTCACCTTCCCAAATCTCTGATAAGCTGCCCTTGTCTGGGTGATTCCTCTGCCCACAGATCTGCACTCTGGTCCCCAGTTATTTATTCAGAGCCTTAGATGCTGAATTTAGGATTAAGAACTGAAGACGTCACATTCCCAGGGAATGGCTTAACCACCTCTGCAGGAAGGAGATGGGTAGGGAGGCCTCAGTAGGCAGCAGGATGAGGACAATGCCCTAGCATGGGCCAGAGACCTGAGAGGGAATTATGAGAACCCTGGCTCTTGTGCCAACCTTCTGGGGAACTGGAGGATAGTCCCTCCAGGCCCTAGTTTCCTGGTCTCTAAAACAGGAGCAAGAGTCCCTGTTCTCACCTCACACGGTGCTTGAAAGAAGACAGTGAGTTAATGTTAAATAGATCCCAGATATAAAAAAGAAAAGGTATCATTGGAGTTTAAGGTTATAGTAATATCACTTGGTTAATTACCATACCTGAACCAAACCTCCCTGGAAAGCGAGCTTTATCACAGAGTCAGAATGTATGGGTGAGCAGTGTGGACTCTTGATAGAAGGCTCTCTCGCTGGCACTGATTTTTGCCCCGTCAAGTCTTTTCTGATAGATTGTTCTTCACTAAACTGTACTCATTGAAGGCTTTGGTTGAGACTGCAGAAATTTGACTGGCCACCCTGTCCCTCAGTTTTTCCAGTGTCCTGTGCTCTGTATGGTCAGGAGCCCAAGAAAGACATTTTTGCTTTTCTTTTTTTTTTTTTTTTTTTTTTTGAGACAGAGTCTCACTTTGTTGCCCAGGCTAGAGTGAGTGCCTTGGCGTCAGCCTAGCTCACAGCAACTTCAAACTCCTGGGCTCAAGCGATCCTCCTGCCTCAGCCTCCCGAGTAGCTGGGACTACAGGCATGCGCCACTATGCCCGGCTAATTTTTCTATATATATATTTTTAGTTGTCCATATAATTTCTTTCTATTTTTAGTAGAGACGGGGTCTCGCTCTTGCTCAGGCTGGTCTCGAACTCCTGACCTTGAGCGATCCACCCGCCTCGGCCTCCCAGAGTGCTAGGATTACAGGCGTGAGCCACCGCGCCCGGCCAACATTTTTGCTTTTCAGCCCTGTTGCATTCACCCCACATCATACAGGAGTGTTGGCAGTGGGCACCAAGTCCTCTGTGGTAGATTGCATGCGCTTTTGCAATGTGACTTCACCACTCCTTCCGTCACGAGAGGGAATCCATTTCCTCAACCATTGTAAGGACTATCCTTGTGGCTTGCTTTGACTAATAAAACTTGGTGGAAGTGATGGTATGTGACTCATCACATCAAGAGGCCTTGCAGCTTTCACTTTCATCCTCTTGGGATGTTGGCCTGAAGCTGCCATGCCATGAAGGAGCTTGGGATAAAACATCCTGTAAGGAGAAAGCAGCCCAGCTGAGCCCAGTCCTGATGTAGTTGCATGAGTAAGCCAAGTAGAGACAGGAGAAGAACTGTCCAGTCAATGCTCAGCTTCCCAGATGTCTTCTGTCATCAACTGTTTTCTGCCATGAAGTTTTTGTATGGTTGGTTAGGTGGGAAAAGATAACAGATACACCTTATATTTTATACCTAAAGCCTCCTGTACCTTGAAAAGCCTGGCTCTCCTGCATTAAGACATCAGAGTATATTTTCCCAGTCTTCTTAGATCATACCCTGTTCCACACTGTCTTGAAGTCTGATATATTTTTTTTCATCGATACTTGCTATTTATTTAGTCTTCTTGTTTGGAACAAAAGATAAAGAATTCACAAATGCCACCAATTAAGCACCTATTTCAGATAAACATCAGTCTTCAACTTGCAAAATAATTTCTTTGTAATTAAGCAAATAGCAGCAGAAGACCCACATCAGTTGCTTCTTTCTTCCTGGAGAAGTTGGCAGGTTAACTGCATCTTAGGGGTTTCTCTGTGTTGCATCTTCTTTGTTTGTTTTTTTTTTTTTTTTTTTTTTTTTTTTTTTTTTTTTTTTTTTTTTTTTTTGAGACAGAGTCTCACTCTGTTGCCCAGGCTAGAGTGAGTGCCGTGGCGTCAGCCTAGCTCACAGCAACCTCAAACTCCTAGGCTTAAGCGATCCTACTGCCTCAGCCTCCCGAGTAGCTGGGACTACAGGCACGCGCCACCATGCCCGGCTAATTTTTTCTATATATATTTTAGTTGTCCATATAATTTCTTTCTATTTTTAGTAGAGACGGGGTCTCACTCTTGCTCAGGCTGGTCTCGAACTCCTGACCTCGAGCGATCCACCCGCCTCGGCCTCCCAGAGTGCTAGGATTACAGGCGTGAGCCACCGCGCCCGGCCTGTGTTGCATCTTCTTTGAATTTCTCTGAGTTCAGAATTTTGTTTTCCATTTGAGATGAATATAAAAGCACCTAGAGGTCAAAGAAAATGTTCTTCCTGTGATAAGGAACCTTTGCTTTAGTGTAGATGACCACTGCTGTGCATAAGGAAGGGAAGAAGAATGTTCCTTTCCTTTGCCCTGTATCTTCTTCCTTATCTCGGATAAGATGAAAAAACTACTCCCAGTTTATTTTAGCAAATGCACTTGGCCACCCAGAGGTCAGCCCACCCCGGCCCAGGGGCCAGCTGCCACCAGGGACCTCCCTCCACCAAATTCTCTCCTTCTCCCTGTAATCTGTTTTCACAAGGCTGGTCTTGCTCTGAGGCTGTAGGATTTTAAATGCAATCTCACTGGTGTGTTCTCACTTGGCTTTGCTTGAAATTAAGTGGGCTGCGGCCAACACATATGATTTTAAAATTTTTAATTAAGAAATCACAATTTTAGACTTCTGCCTGTGGCCAAGGCGGAATTAACAGGGACCAGATTTACTCTTTTACCAAACTGAGTTTGTCACCGAGGCCGTAAATACGATATTCCAGATGTGATGTGGGCCCAGTGCTGAGGACAGCCAACCCATGCTCCCCTTTGATCTGGACTGGGGAGACAGGTGATGATATGGCTGGGCATAAGGGCTAAGCCACAGGGGGGCATAGATGTCTATCATTTTATGCTTATAATTTCATGAAGGAGGTAGAACTTGAGCAGGCACTGCCTTTAGTATGGTCCAGTCTGGCCTGAGCTGACGTCTCCAGCATGGTCTTGCTAAGTAACCTCCTCCCCTACTATCCCATCCATTGTAATGCCCATTCTTGCCATGTTATTTGCAGTTTGCCGAACATGCCTTGCAGTAGCATGCCTGAGCATCTTTCCTTGATGTCCTCTCCCCTCCTTGTCTGCCTGACAAACACATCCTCCATGTTGAAGACTCCATCTAACTCCGAGGGCTTCACGATGCTCCCATGGTAGACTGCCTCCTTAGTAACCTCACTGCCCTCTGTTCACACGGCTATCCTTGCACTTGCAGCCCTTGTAATACTTGTTCATCTTGGCCTCCCTTTCTAGACTGTGGATTGTTGATCATTAACTAGTCCCCAGCACAGTGTCTCACACATACTAGTTGCTTAATAAACATTTGTAGAAGGGAGGGAAAAAGGAAGGAATGTGGGTCAGGAAATCTGAAACAATAAGGACGCCCCCAGGCTGGACGATAGCCCATGTGAAAGCTGAGTGTTCCTTTTGAGTGATGGGTACAGTGATTTTTTATTTCATGCTAACAGAGCCATTGAGACATTAATTGACAGATTAAGTGACTTAACTAATTCCGAGGGAATGGGAAGTCGAATAGTTTATTTTATACCATTTATAAACATAGGGTTTGTTAACCTAAAATACCATGATGTTAAACAAGAGCAAGCATTGCAAGTATCCTTAAACACCTGACAGGTAACCCTTTCCATATAAACAATGGACAGACTGAATTAGAAAATATTCTTATCCGTTCATTAAAACAAATTTCCCTTAAGACCTATACTCACAAGCAATTTATTAGCATAGTTCCACTAGATTCCTAAAGGTAATAAAACTGAATCTCTTTCAATATACTTTATGATTCAGTCAAACCAACTTTTGTCAGCTGGTCCTAGTTATTCTGAATTAATATACTTGAAGTTCTTGGCACTGCAGAGAGCAGAGTGATTCATCCAAATTGTGTGTCTTTGTAGCTCGTCTCATAAAATTGCTGGAAACGCAGAGAAATGCTGTTTTGGAGGAGGTGAGGGAGGCGTCCCTATACATTTTGGCCGCTACATTTGAACCTCTTGAGCTTGGTGGCTTTCTGCTTGTAGAGGAGCTGTGGCAGCAGCCCTGACTCTCACCAGGCACCTTTCCATCTTCTGCCCCTTCAAAACTCCCCCAAAACAACCACCTCAAAAGCCCACATCTATATACACGTACATACACATAGAACTTTCTTGCCGCGTAAGGGCCTGGAACATGGAAAAGCAGAGACTGGTCATGGAGGATCATCCCGTTAGAACAGAAGGGGGTTAGCTAGAGAAGGAAACCTTGCTACACATGCACGTTTGCCTATTAGGAGAGCGAGGGGAACGTTAGTGCCAGGCTGTGCCGCCAAAACTGGGCTTTAGGCATTTCTTCCAACTGTGACTTTTCTACGCCTTGATAAACTTTCATGGAGCTGTGGTTTCAAGGAGCTAATGAGACTTTGGGAAGAGCTGAGGTAAGTGTGAAAATAGCCTTCCTCCCCATCAGAGAGCAAGGTTCGGCCCCTGGGACAGGAAAAACCCTTCACTGAGCCTCCCCAGAGGCTGGGCCACAGCTGGGTACATAGCTCTCAGAATTACAGTAGCTTCCTTGAGCTTGGGCATGAGGCTTTCACTGCTATGATAAAACAGCCCTTCCAGGTTGTACTTAACAGGGCTTAAGGAGCACCACTTCTGCGAAGGGGCCCGAGCACACCTGTGGTCTTCCCAGCCCTCTGCTAGGCAGTTATTTCTGAACTCACAGTTCTTTTTATATTTTTATATATTCAATATGTACATATATACATAGATTTTATATTTTATATGTGTATGATATATTTTGTATGTTTACATTTCCTGTACCGTTGGCTGAGGCTGCCTGCTGCTCATGATGGGCTGTTCTGCCCCTCTTCTCCGAGATGCCCTTTTCCTTCTGCAAATGGCTATTTTTTCCTCACTCAATTTAACAGCTATTTCTTGGCCCACTATGAATAAGGCCTGTATTCCAGGCCCTTCAGGGGCGTTAAAGAAGATGAATGTCTGGCCGGGCGCGGTGGCTCACGCCTGTAATCCTAGCACTCTGGGAGGCCGAGGTGGGCGGATCATTCGAGCTCAGGAGTTCGAAACCAGCCTGAGCAAGAGCGAGACCCCATCTCTACTAAAAATAGAAAGAAATTATATGGACAGCTAAAAAATATATATAGAAAAAAATTAGCTGGGCATGGTGGTGCATGCCTGTAGTCCCAGCTACTCGGGAGGCTGAGACAGGAGGATCGCTTGAGCTCAGGAGTTTGAGGTTGCTGTGAGCTAGGCTGACGCCAAGGCACTCACTCTAGCCTGGGCAACAGAGTGAGACTCTGTCTCAAAAAAAAAAAAAAAAAAAAAAAAAGAAGATGAATGTCACACTGACTGGCCGCAGGAGTTTACAGTCTAATAGGGGAAAGTAGAAAAAACCCAAATGCCGTAAACAATCATCATCGTTTTGTTCATTGAGCACCTTCTCTATGCTCAGTGCTTTAACGTTTCAGTTAATCCTTGTAGGCCTTGCAAGACAGTGGTATCATCCCTCCTTTTACAGCTTGTTGAGGAACTCCCTTAAGGTTGTACTGCTAGTATGCAAGAGAGTTGGGATTCGAACCTGGGTCCCTGTCTTCCAGAATCCATGGGCTTCCCTACTGCATTTGGAGGCCTTTCCATGCACAACGTAAAAAGCAGATGCCACAAAATGACAAGGCGCTCCCAGAGGAGCTGGAGCTGGAAAGATTTTCTGAACACATTTGAGGTAGGTGTGCTAGTGCGGGTCCCCTGAGTAGCAGATGCCAAATGGAATTAGATGTGCAAGAGATTTACAGAGGGATATGCCTGTAAAGGACAAAGGAGAAAAAGCAGGAGAAACTTAACAGCTGGGATACAAGAAGGAAGGAAGGGAGGAAGGAAGGAAAGGAAGGTATACATGGTAGGAAGGGTCTCAGATGGCAACACAGTTCTAAGAAAGTTCAGCCAGGACAAAGGATTGTCCTCAAGCTAAAGCTGCCTGTTAGAGGAGTCCGTGTGTTGCAGGGATAGACCTGCATTATACCTGGCATACTCGGTCATCAACTGGGAGCACCCTGCATGGCATCAGTGGATCGACAGCACAGCAGCTGGGGCAGTCAGCTCACTGATCCTCACAGCAGATCTGAACAGTGCACTTCTGTGGTTGCCACAATAGGCCCAGAAGAACTGGTTAGATTTCAGAGGTGGCTACATTGGGAATGCTATTTAAGATACCATACTTTCTATGGAACACTAGTCTCTCAAGATCCTTCTTGGAAAACCTGGGGCCATATTGCATTCTCTCAGACATTTATCATGCACAGTAGTGGGACTCTGAGAAGTTCTACTTAAAGAAATACGTTGGCTAGGTGCGGTGGCTCATACCTGTAATCCTAGCACTCTGGGAGGCCAAGGCAGGAGGACTGCTTGAGCTCAGGGGTTTGAGACCAGCCTGAGCAAGAGCGAGATCCCGTCTCTACTAAAAATAGAAAAATTATCCAGGTGTGGTAGTGTGTGCCTATAGTTCTAGCTACGTGGGAGGCTGAGGCAGGAGGAGCCCTTGAGTCCAGGAGTTTGAGGTTGCAGTGAGCTATGATGACACCACTGCACTCTACCCAGAGTAACAGAGTGAGACTCTGTTTCAAAAAAGAAAAAAAAAGAAAAAAAAATGAGTTAATCTTGGTTTAAAACAATGGCTTTCCAACGTATTTGATCACAGAGCTCTTTCTGTATACGTAAATTCTATTAATTACCTTTGTAATTAGCATTCAACAAGCTGTGCTGGCTTAGAAAGTTAGGTTTAGGCCATACTGTAGGGCTGTAGCCTGTGCTTAACCTGGTGCCTAGACTGCTTCATGGAAAGATTCTGAAGAGGGGTGTCATGTACTCGAGAGTTGTGTTCATCTGGCAGTGGTATGTAGTGGGGATTGGAGCAGGAGGATGGCCCTCAAAGTCAATCACTGATCAGTCCTTGCAGCCATTACTAGCCCTAGGATTGCCCCCAGTCTGCAGACAGGATGTGAATCATTTGAAATCCAATTGCTTTACTTCCAACCAAAGCTCTAGGAGAACTCAGATTGGTGGGAGGGATGGTGGGTCACCCAGTATCAAACTGACCAACCTCCTACAGCCAGAAATAATGGCCCATTGTCCCTCTGGCTTCCTCATCAGCTTCCCTCTGTACTGAATGTCCAGGCGGCTGCCGGCCAAATTGCCCTTGTGACTTTCCCAGGCCTCAGAACTCTCCCTCACCCTCCTCCCAGAGCCTCCCACACCAGCCCCAGAGACATAGGGCAGCCACACAGGAGATGTGGGACATGAGCCATGAGACATTAGAGACATTCTCGGTGGTGCCACAGTGACAGGTCTGTGCAGAAGCCAGCTCCTCACTTCACCATTCACCTTCATTGTGGAGGCTCACGCCCTCACCACAAATCTAAAAGGGAAAATTTTTGAAATCTCTGTTGTCAATGGATGCAAGCCATGACAGGGATGGTTCAAAGCAGTGGACTCTTTGAATTCTGTAAATACTATTAGTCACCCTCAGTGGGTGAGGCCTTGACAATGGGGAGGCCATCTGGGTGGTGGTGAAGAGTATGTGCCCCAGACTCAGCCAGAGCTGGGCTTCAATTCTGCCTCCACCACTTAAAGAACTAGCTGTTCACCCTGGGCCAGATACTTAGGCTCATGTTTCTCACCTATAGAACCTGTCTCACAGGGTTGTTATAAGAATTAAATAAACCATGTGAAGTGTTTGGAGAACTGCCTGGGACAAAGGACGTGCCCACTGTGGATTAGCTATGATTGATTGTATTTATAATTCATTACTAGTGTCATCATTATTGGATATTTGGTGGGTGAGTGGGGACAGAGTTGAGTAAGAAACAGTTCTCACTATTAAACAGCTTAAAAACAAGTGATATGTTGTTGGTGAATTTTACCAACATGCCTGTAATCCCAGTAATTTGGGAGGCTGAGGTGGGAGGATTGCTTGAAGCCAGGAGTTCAAGGCTGCAATGAGCTGTGATGACACCACTGTACTCCAGCCTGGGTGACAGAGCAAGACCCCGTCTCAAAAAAAAAAAAAAAAAAGAAAGAAAGAAAGAAAAGAAAAGAAAAAAGAAACATGGACAAATATTGAACTCAAGTTAATGATACGCATGCCAAAGTATTTAGGGGTGAGGTGCATCGACTGTCTGCAACTGACTTTGGAATGCATCAAAAAACTAAGATGGATTGATTAATGAATAGATGGAGACATGGGATAAAGCAAATATAGCAAAATGGTAATTGTAGAATGTAAGTGGTAGATATATGTATGGGTGTTCAGTATATGATTCTTGCAACTTTTCTGTATGTTTGGACATTTTTACAAAATATTAAGAAAATATATAATAAATGCCATAAGGTAACAAATGCCACAGAATTTCAGAGGAAGTGAAATGAACTTGTAGCTGGTAAGGCAGAAAAAAATCGTGGTGGGAGTACTTTTGAGCTGGGCTTTAAAAGGATTCAGAGGGTTTAACTCAACCAGTGGGGACATGTCAGGCCACTAGATTAATATTACCATATTAGAGACAGAAATGATTTCAGGAGTTTTGCAAGGCTTTGCCCTGAAGGAATATGTGAACGTGTTAGTTCGCATATCAAAAGCTGCCTCGCCTCAGGAGGGCGTCTCAATGGTCAGTAGCAGCTGCTTTCCAAGGTGACGCTGCAGTCTCCAGCCTGTGGTTTTCGCCTGCTTTGACCGACACAGCAGGTTTGCATGGAGCCTCGGGACTGGAGCTGATCAAAGACAGTGCCCGCCCATGAGACAGACACCTGTGGCTAAAAGCAGTTAGCCGAAGGGACAGCTCTGGCTTGACTTCCGACGACTACCTGTCTCAATTCACAATAACTAGATAAACAAATATGGAGCCACTATGTCTCTGTTTAACTTTTCTGTTAAAGTGATAGTTTTATCTTAGAAGTTTGTCCTAGAAAGATTTTGTAACCGTTTGTTCACATAGATAGAGTTAATTAAGGGACCTATAGAAGCCTTTTGGGAGACTTTGAACCTAAAACGAACTACCTATTATTATATAAATCTGTTAGCCCTGGCAACCGATCACTGTACCTATAAATACTGATGTGAAATTTCAGTCTTGGCCCTAAAATTCACGGGAATATTTTGGGGTCCCCCAGCACCTCCGCTTTTTTTCTAGTTTCATAAATCTATTCTTCATAAACTGTATTTTTGCCTCTGTGTATTGTGTTATTTCTATTTTCTATTATTTTCTCATCCTTTGCAACGACCCCTGCCTGAGTGACCCGATTCTTTGCTGGGAGCGTAGCTAGCTCCCCGCAGGGACAAGGAGGCATTCTAGGTGAAATGAGCAGCATAAGCAACGGCAGTGACACTAACAAACACCATGATTTGGGGATAGCCCATGACCTGAATTGGCACGGGCAGCAGATGGGAAACATGACCGTGAGGGAAGACAGGGACCTTGTCCTACGGTAAATGGGAGCCACTACAGATTCTTGAGCAGGAGCCTCTCTGCATTTTCCCAACACTTTGGGTTAAGTTTTCCCGTAGAAGGTGCTGAACTGTTTTAAGGAAGAAAACAATGTTTTACCACTGATCTGACTGGAACTCTGAGTGAGGCCATAGGTTACCGAGTGGACAATGAATAGGAACGTCCTTTTATATCAGTCTGTGCATCAACCCTGAATCATTACACTGGACTATCAGTTGGGAGGAGCTGCATGAAGTTTGCACTTAATTTATGTCCCGATTGTTAGGCTGTAACTCTACTATCTGTCTTAATCATCACCTCTCATATTAAATACTAAATCAGAGTGGAATCGACCCTGCATGTGATCTGGAAGGCTGTAGAATGCTGCTCCTTTCCCTCAGTCACTGCTGGGATTTGACAGACAGTCTAGATCAGTGGTTTTCATGCTTTTGTGTGCCAAAGAATGGCAGCCCAAGGTTGAATCAAACCAGGCACACACGCTGTCCTTTACACACAATTTAAGGGATTTTTCACAGGTACTGGCTTGACTTTTGAGCCCAGTTAATCCTAGAGCCCCCAGCCATGGGCCCTAACTCCCACAAATCTAAGTCCCTCTGTTCACCTGTGCTCTCCCTCGTTTTCATCCCAGCCCTGTCTGTGCTTCCTTTTTCCTGGTTTGAACTCCACTGCTGTCCTCCCCTCCCCCTCCCCACCCCACTGTGCCCTCCAGAACCCTGTTCTGTTGTAAACAAACTACCCTAAGTTCTCAGCTTAGGGCTAAGAACTTAGGGTGGTTTGAAAGAGTGAAAGAGCTGAATGGTCTTTCACCCTCCTTACCTTTTCCCATGGATTCTGGGTGCCAGGAAGACTGCTCGTGTTCCCATCCCTCCCACACCCTCGGATGGGGCTGGGGCTGGGAAGGGCGGCCACTTTCTTCCCTCCTCCACCCTCCCACAAGATCACCTCCTTTGAGATCCATGCCATCAGCTCTCCCATCCTTTATTTGTCATCCTTTATGACCAGCTTCCTGGTCACTCCTCCATGTTCCCTGAGGACTTTGGTACCTGACTCATAGCTGTCCTCTTCACCTCTTAACCTAGCAACACCCTAGTGACTTCAGTATCCCTGTCAACAACCTGTGCCCATCCCATCATGGTGCCTTGTATGTGTGGGGGGTGGATACCTCAGCATCCTAGCTTCACCCACAGTCCTAACCACCTCAAGTGCAGAGAACTTCGCTTCCACTTCACAATTCCATGGTTACTCATCACGCTGAATGTGCCACTGCTAAATCTTACATCTCTGCATCCCACATTCTAACCATACCTCAGCTTGCAGTCCTTTCTGTCTCTCTCTCTCTCTCATCTCATCTCAACACAAGTCTCTGTCACAGGCAGATTCCCAGCCCCTAGCCTCATGTTGCCCTTAGACCTAGGCAACAGGGTCCCCTTCCTGGGTCTTATATGTTAGAGGGCCCCACAAGAACCCGTCTCAGGTTGTGCCCATTCCTGTGAGGTGAGGAGTCTGCAGGGCCAAGGGAATATGCCCTCCAGAGCCCACACCCACCCTCTCCATATCTAGACCCAGTTCTGCATACAGAAAACCTCAGAATTCCCATCTGGAACAGTCCTGAGCCTGCTTCTGGGGCCTGCATGGACTTTTCCCCCACGGTCCTTCCCCCGCCCTGAGGATGGATTGAACTGCTAGGGATACACCCCTTGAGTGGGGTCGAGTCTCACGAATTCACTTCTATCAGAATAAGGCAGAAATGACAGTGTGATTTCATAGAAGACGTTGCAGCTTCAGTCTCTTTCTCTTGGATCACCTGCTCTGTGCTCTGAGGGAAGCCATCTGCAATGTCACAATGACACTCAGGCAGCCCCATGGTGACCTGAGGCCACCACCCTGAAGGCAGCTCCTGTAGCACAGTTAACCCTTCAGATGACTGTAGCCCTAGCCAACGTCTCAACTGCAACCTCAGGAGAGGCCCTGAGCCAGAACCACCCAGCTAGGCTAATTTTTGACCCACAGAAACTCTCAGATAATAAAAGGTTTGTTGTTTTAAGTCATTAAGTTTTGGGGCAGTTTGTCACAGTAATAATAACTAATGCTCTGTCTGTACCTCACTTGACCTCCCGTCAGCACGTGACACCGTTGAGCACCCCTCCTCCACCCAGTGCTCTCCCCCTTTGGCTTCCATGAAAGTACTCCCTCCGGAGTTCTCTTCCGTCCTCCCGGCTGGCTCTTCTTGGTCAGTTTTCTCATCAGCTCCTCCCCTGTTGCTTGCCCCCAAACACCAACGCTCCCCATGGCCTTGTCCTCAGACTTCTACTGTCCTTATTCCTGTCCCATCTCTCACTGACCTCAATCACACCCGAGGTTAGTCGTAATTAAACTAAAATTTGCACACCCATCCCTCCTACCCAGACTTCTCTCTGCAGCTTCATAACTGTCTATTGGACAACTCCATTCAGATGCGGGCCCTGGCTCCTCATTGTCATCTGAAATGGAATCATCCTCTTTGCCCTCACACCCACCCCTCTTCCCGACAACCTTCCCACAGTGAGTGGAACCGCTGTCCTCCCCATTACTCATGTCAGAAATGCTGCTCCCAGCCACCCTGGACTCCTCCTCGCCTGCTGTTTTCAGGGCCTTCAGCATTTGGCTCCAGCCAATGTCTTCAGTCTAATTTCTCTCACGTTTTTCTATAGGTTGTTCCAGCTTGACTTATTTACATGTGGATTTCAAACAATTCTTGCCACTTCAAGCACCCCTCTGGCTTTGCACATGCATCTTTGTAGAATTTTGCCTTTCCATCCTCCACCTGTTGGCTTTCTATTATAGTTTTCATAAGTCCTGTGTTCAAACTTTAGTGCAAGTGACTCCTCAGTCTGACTGTGCCCACAGTTCTCTGTACTTATACCTCAGAATTGTATGTGCAAGAGTGGGATGTGATGGTGCATGCCTATAATCCCAGCTATTAGGGAGGCTGAGGCAAGAAGATTGCTTAAATTCGTGAGTTTGAGACCAGCCTGGGCAGCACAGTGAGACCCCACCTCAGAAAAAGTTGTATTTACAACTGTTGAGCTCATCTCTCCCATTCCCCATCTTTTGTTGGGGGACAGTTCTCCACAGTGTTTCTACACATCATACGGCAGCTTTTATCTCAGACTATCTTTCCAAGGATGCTTACATAACAAACAGCCTGGGAAGACAGATAGTCTATCTCTGGGGCAGAAAACACATTTTATTTTCTGAGCAGTACAAAAATTTCTCCCTCTGGCTGGGCCTGGTGGCTCACGCCTGTAATCCTAGCACTCTGGGAGGCCAAGGCGAGAGGGTAGCTGGGACTACAGGCACGTGCCGCTGTACTCAGCTATTTCTTCTATTTTTAGTTGTTTGCCTAATTTCTTTCTATTTATAGTAGAGACGGGGTCTCACTATTGCTCAGGCTGGTCTCAAACTCGGGAGGCTGAGACAGGAGGATTGCTTGAGCCCAGGAGTTTGAGGTTGCTGTGAGCTAGGCTGACACCATGGCACTGTAGCCCAGGCAAGAGAGTGAGACTCTGTCTCAAAAAAAAAAAGAAAAGAAAAGAAAAAAAAAGTTCTCCCTCTGGGGCAAAGTTGGGCAGGTTTGTTAGCAGCCCCTTATAAGAGAAGTTTTCCTGAGCTCTGGATTCCTCAGCTGTGACACAAACACATAGTGTGCACAGCATCTACCTAAAGGGCTCTACATTACTCCTGTGGGACGTAGAGGACAGGGGGAACTGAGACAAACATGAAGCTGATCCCGTCTGCTGTGCCACAAGTAATAGAGTCCTCTGTTTTTGACTCACGAGTTTCATGTCTTCTGCCAGCATCTATGAACCTCTGAAACTATGACAGACTAACTTGCTAGCTTGCAAGTAGGGCGAAATTTTGGACCCATCACAGTTCTTGATACCTTTTCATACAGTTGACTGTAAGTGCCTTGAGAGCAGGGATGGTGTCTCAATGGACTTTGCTTCCCCTGTGGGTGACACAACATAGTTGCTCAATAAGTGGCAGCTGCCACTAATTCGGCTTTGTTCTAAAGGACTTTGGGTGTAATCATTCAGATATATCTACTGAGCTCCACTTTGGAAAAAATTGCCATGATTCCTTGTCTAGCCACAGACCTTCTTTCCCTGGTCATTAGGTATCGTGTACATTCCTTGGGTTTGCAGAGGATGAAGCCTCAGTGTCAGAGAAAGTAGTTCTCAGGGGGCTAAAACTTGCTACAGATAATTCACAATGTGAGTAGCCCCCGTTGCAGGTAATAGAGATGACTAATTTAGCAGACTGGGTTTTTCTGGGAGGTGGTGTGTTGTGATGAAGTTGGGATGGGGATGTCAGTCTATGCCATTCGTCTCATAATAGCATCAAACATAGCCAGAGCAGACCAGTACCCAGGGAAGCCACGCTGATTACAGACAGACCTGTCTGAGCTTGAATGAAGGAGTGAATCAGGGCTTCTAGTGCCTGATCTCTTAGAAGCAAAGACTTTTCCCTTCTTCTAACTTTTTACAACATGAGTAAGCCCAGCCACCATCAGGCAAGACTACTGGCTGGGCTTGCTCATGGCAGGGGAATTACCAGGTTGCAGCTTTAATTTCTGGATTTTGAATTGTAGAAGCCCATTTAGCCATCCTTTTCCTGGTTTAGGAAGACGGTAGAACCTTGACAGTGTTTGAGCAGCTGGCTTTCTGATGGCTGATGGCTATTAAAGATCACCTCATCTCATTTAAATTTGTCATTTTAGAGATGAGAAAACTGGATAAATTCCTGAGATAGGTGATTGATTCCAGGGTCCTAATTCACCCCAGTTCTATTTCATTAGACTGCTCATTTTACCTTCTTCCCTTGGCTCTGTCAAAAGGCAAAATTACAACAAATTTAAAGATCTTAATTGGCTTTTATTTGCGATTCCAGAATTGGGCAACACTTCATTCTACAAAATAGAATGAGTGTTCTGATGAGGAAAGTGGAGGAGGTTGGTTTTATGGATAGAAAAGGGCTGAGGAAACCAGAAACAGAAAGCAAAAAGTGGACTGGTCGGTTCAGTCACTTTTTAAACCATAAGGGACTTCCTTATCATGCCAGCTAAAACTGGCTTGTTTGAGGATTTTGCTAGCATCTCTTTCTCCTGATTTCTTCTGAGGTCAGACAAACATCTTAGTTTGGCTTGGTGGTACTGCAGCATGAGTCATACCATTTTAGTTTGGTCTGTTGGGCCTAGTGCAGGAGGAGCTCAGTCCAAACTAATATGGTTTCCTATAAATTTCATTTAACAGCTCCCTCCCACTTTCTGCACTTCCAGAGAACCTGGGTGCGGCATTCTCATGCCTGCTCAGCATGACTCCTACGTTTTCTCCAGGCCTCCCATCCAGAGGAGGCTAAGACAGCTACGGTTCTGTGCATGTGCAAAGCATTCCCATGCCTGAGTGGGGAGGAGGCCGGGGAAGAGGCGTGAATGGGGGAAGGGGCACCCTGAAATCGGCTCAAGTTTATTTAGGAAGCAGCAACTCCGAGAGCCTCTCGGGTGCGGAGTCCAGCCCAACGCGGGAATTACACTTTGGTGGGAAGGGGGCGAAGGCACGAAAGGCAGGCACGAGGGGCTGGAGATGGCGCCCCTGGACTTGGAGAGAGAAACGGTCTTCCAGAAGCGCATGCTGCACTAGCTCAGGGAAGAGGTGGGTAACGCCCAGCCGACCCCAACAGGCGCCCCACACGTGAGACTGTTTCTGTGGGGACCAGCATCAACGCCGACAGGGAGTTAGAGGGATGTACGTGCTCCAGCTCAGCGCAGCCGCGCCCTGCCCCGCCCGTGACGCGCTCGCGCGGGGTCTCCGCCCCATCCCCCTCCCGCGCGGTCCCGCCGCGCTGCCGCCGCCGTTCCCCGCCCCCTCGCTTATGGGGCTGCCCTGGTAGCTGCCTGACCCCGGGCCCGGCGGCTTTTGCCTTCCCGGCCCCCGCCGAGGGACGAAGGCAGTCCACCCCGGGGGCAGGGGTGCCCTTGGTCCACGTGGCCGTTCCGGACCAGGCTGGAGTGGGCAGCGGGCGGCGCTGTGGGGACAGGCGCGCCGGACAGCCCGGGGGGCAGCGGCGGGGTCCTGGCGTGGGGAGGACAGGGTTGCGGCGGGCGGAACGGTGTCTCCTTCACTTCGCCCTCCAGCCGCGGCTGCTGCAGCCCGACCACGAGCGAGCCGAGCGGCCTGAGCTGCGAGCGGAGCGGCGGCGGCGGCCCCCTTCAGGAGACCACCAGGTACCGCCGCGCCCGCCTCACGCCGACCGAGGGGCCTAGGCCGCGGCGGTCAAGCAGGAGGCCTGAGCCAACTCAGGGTCGGCCCTGGCTCCCTAAGATGGCCGCGCTGCCCCGCGGCCCCTCGCCCCTGTCTGTCCGAGACCTCCTTTCGGCCCTTTGGCCCGCCATTAACCCCCGCTGACTGCACTTCTTGTCCCTCCTGCAGATCACCTCTTCGCGCGGTCTCGCCATGGCGACCTACGGACAGACGTGCCCGCGGCGTAAGTGGAGCAGGGATCTCTGCGGGATGGGGCGGCTGTGTCCCGGCAACCCGCAATTTGTTACTCCTCCAGCTCTCCGAGGACTTGTCAGTTCGGCCCCTTTCGGTGGTCACGCCACCGCCTGACCAACTCCTTTGCCGAGGAGGGGCTGGGCTGCTGGAGTTCGGGTAGGGGGACTAGGCCCAGGGGTGTTGGTCTGTGGCTGCATTCACCTCCAGCTTTTGTGCGTGTCTTTGAGGAATTCTAAAGCAAAAACTTATTAATGGTTGAATTCTGCTTTTGGAGGATTGTATTAGTCACTTTTCTAGAGGAAGTAGTAACCTCCCTTGTGAAAACACAAGGTCATTACATGTGCTCCTAAGGGTGTGGACGTGCTTTGCAGAATGAATGAGCTGGTGTAACAAGCTCAGATTGCTTGCCCTTAAGCAGCACTGCATTGGCCGAAGACTTGAGAGTCATATTAATATGTTTAAAGTGGCATTTGATATTTAGTTGATGTGGACACGTGAGTGAAACGTAGATGGCAGTATTTTTCCTAAGTTTCAGAATTTAAGTTACCAGAGTGTTAACGTTCCCTTCTCTTTCTCCTCCAAAATGTTTGTTTTGACCTTAGTGAGGATACTAACGGATATCAGCGCAGAGGGCCTAGACTCAGATTTTGGTTTTAGTTAACTAAGGTCATATATATACACACTCCCGATTGATTCTTTGCACCTGTCTGGTTCTAGGAAGTGAGACTCTAGGTTCTGTAAATTTAGGAGTAGACAGTCTGTTTTTCTATTTTGGAAGGAATTTCCCAAGTTTATAAATCACTATGCTTATTTATTTTAGAAATAAGCTTTTGTTGGGGCTATCTCCTTCATGGATCATTAGGGTATAATTTTATTATAGCTCCTGGTGGCATCAAAAACAAGTTGGATTGCTTGAATTTATAGATCAGCAGGGGATTACAGTCTAGTTCTTGGACAGCAAGTGGGAGAACAGGAACATTAACACTGAAATGTTTCTTTCTACCAGCAATGTGTATTCCTCCATCATATGCTGACCTTGGCAAAGCTGCCAGAGATATTTTCAACAAAGGATTTGGTAAGAACTCTTTTTAAAAAAAATTTTAGATAAAAAATGAAAATGTGTTTTTGTCTTGTTTAGAGAAATCAAATTAATCATTTCAAATTGCAAACGTATTCTTGCATTAAATCTTCTATTAGATACTTAGATTAAACTTGTGTTAAATAGTTCCATTACAGTTAATTATCCCCCCTTCACCCCAGTTTCCCACACATTTTTCAAACTATAGTTCAGGGATTTTAACCTTTCTGAAAAAGCAGCTTTGGGCTTTCATTTCCTTCAGTTACAGCTTAGACCTTGGGTGACAGGGTTATGAGGTATTACTGTTTTGTTTTTGTGGTGGTGACTCCTAATACCCTTCAGAGAGTTATGAGTTTTTTCAAGTTAATTTGCGTTTTCTTCTTGAAGTTTTTGTTCTGTGCACCCCCACTCCCCTTTAGATTATTGGAGATACGCTTTGGGATAAATATCTTAAATGTTGTGTATTATGGTAAACTGTTGGTTAACCCAAGATTTAAGTTGAATGATTTTCTAATCTGATGTTTAGGCTTAAAAGTAGTTTGAAAGCATTTGTGTGTGTGAGAGAGAGAGAGAGAGAGAGAGCGCGTGTGCGCGAGCTATATACCAAAACACTAAGCAACATAGAGATGCTGTGTCCTTTACAAGTCAGTTTACATAGAACTAATTTTTAAATTTTTCATTGAAGTATTGTGTATCAACACATACTCCCCCCTGTGAATATGAGGCATCTTGTTTTTTATGTATAGTCAACAATTGCTTGCATCTTTTATGCAAAATAATCATTTTGCTATCTTTTGCTCTCTACTTATTGAAGGTTTTGGATTGGTGAAACTGGATGTGAAAACAAAGTCATGCAGTGGTGTGGTGAGTGTTACCTATCTTATAAGTTGTAATGAACCTTTATAATTTTTCAACCCATGAAATAGTCATAACTGAAATGTACACACCTGTTTGGTCTTAAAGAAGAGTTAATTTTAAGTGATTTGCATGTTACCTGATTTATTTTGGCTTTGGATATGATTTCTGATTTTCACAGTTGACTTTTGCCATATAACTATGCCCAGAGAACTTAGGAAAGACACTGGTCATGTGGGACTCTTTACTAGTAAGATGACAAGCTTGAATTCAGAGAACCTGTTAGACATTTTTGTAATCCTTTCTCTCAGTGCCTGTCAGAGTTCTGGGCATAAAAATATTCAGTAACTTATTAATTGGACTGCACTAATCATTTATGTAATGTCCATATTCTAGCAGTCCTCCATGGAGAAGATTTCTACTTGTATTTTGTGAATTTAGGGAGTCTTGATTTGAATACTTTCAGAGAGGTTAATATTCTGGCATTTGGGTGTCTTGATCCTAGCAAACTACAAAGGGGGCAAAGTAAAATTTAATTTTGTGTAATTTTTTCTTTAGAGATTTTTGTTTTGAGATTATTTTGGGGGTGGGCATAGTGTGTGCATATTACAGTATTATGGCTTATTTTGGTAAATTCTTGCTGTGCATATAACTGGTATTTATTAAAATTAATTGTGTTATAGTTTCTTAATGTCTAGACTTGTTGGGTTTCTGGGGTTTTATATTGATTGTGTCTGTCCTTTGGTTTCTTTGGTCTGAACGGAAGCCTGAGTAGTTGTGATTGAATGACTTACTTGGTCAAGTTAACAGGTTACAGAGCAAAGATTTGGTGATTGTTTTTGTGTTCCCACTGTTAATCTGTAGAGGGCCCTTATTTGTAAACACTTGCTGTGTATTTGTTGAAACACAAAAAAGGCCTTCTAAAAAAGACTCAAGCCATGGGTTTAAAAAACTCACTTTTTAGTTGGAGAGACAAAATAAACTTTAAACTGGGAATAATCAGAGAATTATATCAGTTACTAGATTTTTTCCAACAATTTGAGTATTGATTTTTTTTTTTTTTAGGTTTTTTTTTTTTTTTAGACTGTTGGAAAGGAAATTATTGTGTATACAGTTAGGGAAAGTTTTATGGAAGTAGGTTTAAGATCATGAAGGATGTTAGGAGCTTGATTAGATACAGTATGTTTTTGTTTACATTAAATGTATATAATTCAACAATCATGGTACTGATCCTGTAATATGTACCTGGCCCCAAATAAGTTCTATTAACACCTGGCTCTATTTTCTTACCTGAACTGCAGAGAATTCAGGCCTCTCCAGAATGTAGAAGCCAAAATGTCTGGTGATGGAGTGAAGGGTATGAGCTCCACCATTGGAGTCATCTGGTCCAATTCTGGTCCCACAGGGTGATGTTGGCTTTGTTTCTTGAGGATTTTTTGGCATGTATATAGACTGGCTCTTGATCTATGTGCTGATGGATGGCAGTGGGTGGGGCCTAAAGAGTCATTAATCAATGTCACTTGGAATTAAGAATAGCTACTCACATACATTCCCCATTCAAACCATCTTCTAGAAGAACATGCTCCATATATGTCAATTTGATAGTGCTTTCCTTTTGTGTAGAGTATATGAAAATGTGCAAAACTTTCAACGTGTCAGTTCAGTTTAATCTTCCAGAGGCTTTGTAATTACAGTTGGCGGAAATGGACCCAAAAATGTTAAATGTCTTCCTTGGCATTGTTTATTTAGTAAATGACACCCAAAACTGGAGGCCAGAACTACTAGTTTTATATCCCGTGTTCTTTCCTAACATAATCTAGTGCTTTTTAGTGTGGGTATTGAGTGCTGTGCTTTCACTTGAAATTCTTGTTAGCGAAAGCATGTAATTTTAGGAGATTGTATAATACATAAGACCTAAAGATTTGTGTCTGTTTAACTGCAGAACAATAGTTACACAAATGCTCTATTTTCTAAGTGAAGGATAACTGGCCTTTCCCTCTATTGATACAGTTTTTGGTATTTCCTCACTCTGCAGGTATCACAATTTCTGGTTGAAGTCTCTTTATTTTTCCAGATCAGCCACCTTGGCTTTCCAGTGGTCAGAGGGTAGAGCCATCATTGGTAGACAAATTAAAATGCCAGAGGGCATTTTAATCTTTTAACTTGGAAGATTTCAGTTGCCTGCCTATATACTGAGCTGTGTAAGATCATTAGATTTTTGGGTTATCTGCAGCAGATTTTAAATTTCAGATAAGCTCTCCATATTCCTTCCTTTTCATTTGGTGTGCAGTTAGGGATTGGCAAATTATTTATATTTGCTACAAACACAATATGCACTTCTGATTGATTCTGGTATTAGATTATTTTTTCTACTGATATCTGTTATATACAATGTAGTTTACATTATGTATGTTATAAACCAGCTATAGAATAAATCTCCTGTACATCCTTCCACCTTTTTTTTTTTTAAATGAGAATATGAAAAGTAGTTGAAAAGGCATGAAACCTGGTGAAGACTTTTTGTTCAGAAAAACAGAATACTGAGATTATCAAAGAATTTTTTTTTTTTTTTTTTTTTTGAGACAGAGTCTCGCTTTGTTGCCCAGGCTAGAGTGAGTGCCGTGGCGTCAGCCTAGCTCACAGCAACCTCAAACTCCTGGGCTTAAGCGATCCTACCGCCTCAGCCTCCCGAGTAGCTGGGACTACAGGCATGCACCACCATGCCCGGCTAATTTTTTCTATATATATATTTTTAGCTGTCCATATAATTTCTTTCTATTTTTTTAGTAGAGATGGGGTCTCGCTCTTGCTCAGGCTGGTCTCGAACTCCTGAGCTCAAACGATCCGCCCACCTCGGCCTCCCAGAGTGCTAGGATTACAGGCGTGAGCCACCACGCCCGGCCAGAATTTTTTTAAAAAATGTCTTGTTCATGGCATGGACTGCCACTGTGGGGTGCTTTCCCTTTATGAGTTTTCAGGAAACATTTCATAATAGTTTCAGTCTCAGTTGTTATAAACTGATTTTCGTGATGAGATTTGTTATGAACCATACTGATCTATGTAGTATTTCATTCAATCAAGTATAATAGATTGGATGCAGTGCCAAAATACCCATTTTTCCCCATCAATTTTTTTGAATCCCAAATAAAATCACTTTAGCAGAAGTTTCCCTAAAAGGTGTACAGTTCACTTGAGAAATAAGTACAGGTTAACTTGTGATTGGTTGGAAATGTCAGCTGTGTAAGCAAGGTAGCAGTCAGTGCTGAAAGGCTAATTTGTCACTCTTGTACGTGCTTACAGAGTGGCACAGTATAGAGGGTTATGAGTATCCAAAAAGCTAGAAAAAGGAGGATTAGTGAAATTGTCAAATGTTTCAGTGGGGGTTTTTTGTCTGTGTGAGCTAAGACAGTGGATTCTTTTAGGCTTACAAGAGAGTTCATGGCGTTATTTATTGTCTTGTTAGGAATTCTCAACATCTGGTTCATCTAACACAGACACTGGTAAAGTTACTGGGACCTTGGAGACCAAATATAAATGGTGTGAGTATGGTCTGACTTTCACAGAAAAATGGAACACTGATAACACTCTGGGAACAGAAATTGCGATTGAAGACCAGGTAACATTTTGAAAATGTGCTTTAGTATTAATTTTTATTTTTGTATTTCAAAAAGGAAATAAAGCTGAAAACAAGTTCTTTTTCTTTCAAAATTAGATTTGTCAAGGTTTGAAACTGACATTTGATACTACCTTCTCACCCAACACAGGGTAAGCATAGACATTTTATCTGTATTACATCAAAAAGCATTCTTTTGTATATGTGGGAAAGATGCACATTTATTATTTGATACCTTAAAGCTGTCTTGTGGTGGTGAATCTCTGCTTTTGGAACACTATGGTTGCTGTCATTGGCTTGTCTTCCAATATTTGCCTCTTCCTTGTGGCACTAACTTGGGTAATTTACATGTTTCTAATAGGCTTTTATGACTGATTGCTAGAGCTACAAAGCAGTCTTCTTATGATGGTTGTAGTCCAGTTATCGCATGTGGTCTTGTTTTCATTGTGCTGTTTTTTACCTGTGTGATTGTGTTGCTGCTTTTTTTACTTCCTGGTCATACTGTGTTCATTGAAGTCTGTTTTGTGCTTTCTGTAGAAGTTATGTATACAAATCTTTCCCACTGGCATCTGTTTTAAGTCAGTTTGTTCTTTTTCCAGAAAGAAAAGTGGTAAAATCAAGTCCTCTTACAAGAGGGAGTGTATAAACCTTGGTTGTGATGTTGACTTTGATTTTGCTGGACCCGCAATCCACGGTTCAGCTGTCTTTGGTTATGAGGGCTGGCTTGCTGGGTACCAGATGACCTTTGACAGTGCCAAATCAAAGCTGACAAGGAATAACTTTGCTGTGGGCTACAGGACTGGTGATTTCCAGCTACACACTAATGTGTAAGTATTTCTTTCATAGGCTATTATTATGTAGGCTCTCAGGATGGTATTTGATGTTTCCTGTCATCTCTTATTAATCTGGGTACAACCTAAAGGATTTTTTTGTAACATAAAACAATTATCCTCAAAAGTGTATAGTAAAGAACATTAGTCTGACCTTTGGTGCAGAGAGGATAAATGATTATTTCCTGAGGCTTGATGTGCTTTGTATTTTCTGAGATCAGATGAGATTGGGAATGTTTAGGGTGGTATGGCTGTAGACTCTTTTATTTTGAGACAAGGTCTTGCTCTGTCACCCAGGCTAGCTGCAACCTCAAACTCCTGGCCTCAAGTGATCCTCAGCCTCCCGAGTAGCTGGGACTACGGGCGTGTGCCACCCCACCCAGCTAATTTTTCTATTTTTTGTAGAGACAGGGTCTCACTCTTAGGCTGATCTCGAACTCCTGACCTCAAGCGGTCCTCCTGCCTCAGCCTCCTAAAGTGCTAGGATTACAGGTGTGAACCACCATGCCAGGCTGCTTTGTACTTTTAGAATAGACATTAGACGTTGGCAGACTGCTACCAGTGCATTCGTTTGACTTACCTGTGATGTGTGGGGTGCTGATTTGATAGGATTGTCTAAAGTGTATAGTGTTTTTACCTAACCCAAGTTAGATAGATGTATGGAAAGGACTTAAAAAATTTTTTTTCCATTATAAAAACAATGCATTGATAAATAACAGAGAAGCACAAGGAAGAAAACATTTCCTGTAGTCCTACCAGCTGGGTATATAATCTTTGTTAATGTTTTGATGTTTCACCTTTGTGTGTATGTGTATAAAATACATACCCAAAAGGCTGTTTGATAACCCTTTTTCTCTTATTTAATACATTTTGATAATTTTCCTATAGCATGTATTTTACAACATGTTAGTGGCGGAGTGGTAATTTCACTGGGTGGATATACTACTATGGTTTAGTTTGTCAATCCCCTGTATTGGGTGCAGTTTGGGAAAAGACCTTTTATAAAATTTTCAAGTTTCAGTGGAACACTAAAGACCCACATGAGCAATGGCTTTTATTTAAATGTAATGCTACAAATCATTGTCTATTCTAGATCTACTAATTTGAAATATCTTATAGCAATGATGGGACAGAATTTGGAGGATCAATTTATCAGAAAGTATGTGAAGATCTTGATACTTCGGTAAACCTTGCTTGGACATCAGGTACCAACTGCACTCGATTTGGCATTGCAGCTAAATATCAGTTGGATCCCACTGCTTCCATTTCTGTGAGTACTTCTGATGGCTTAGAATGGGGGTTGGGTTGTGGGCATTAATCTTTGGCTATATTGAATTGTGTTGAAGATTAGAACTGTGATTCACACAATCCTCAGTTTACAGATAGACTGGGATAAGAATTTAGAATGCTGCTTTTTCTATGGAGACAGTGTTAGAGGTTTGATTTCCAGGCCAGGCCACAGGAGTTTGTGTAACCTCAAAAGCTGCTGAACTAGTATTGATAATAATAACCCTGAGCCCCAAGCCTGTCTAAGCCCAGGTATAGTCAGTGTTTTGGGCCTGAGCAGTTTTTATTCATGTTGGGGAATAATAGTACTTTATTACTTTGTCTTTTTATTGTGTATGAAATATCTTTAGATTTGATCTGAGGGGTCATTGATACACAGGTCATTTTGCAGGTAAAGAAACTGAAGCTTGGCTAGGAAAAAGACTTATCACTGATCAGGAGGTGGGAGGTAGACTCAGGCCTAGACCCCATGTCTTTTTCTTTTTTTTTTTTTCTATTTTTTTAATTTTCCTTTACTTCTTTTTCTGTCTTCCCTAAGGAAATAAGATCCCATGTCTTTTGATTTCAGTCCCATCTAGGGTGAGCAGCTCATCCCACTTTGCCCGGAACTGCCCCCTAAAAGTTTTGCATCCCTGAGGACTTTCCCTGTCCTTCCCAATCCCGTGCAAACTGGGATGGTTGGCCACCCTAGTCCTGTCCTTAGGCCCTTTCTGCTGTTTATTCCTTCAGCTATAGTGGGTTGACTAAGGGAGTGCAGTATGAGGGTGCAGAGGGGCTGGCTTCAATTTCAGGCAGATCAGCAGCTGTTCTTGTGTGTCAATTGCTTACTGGTCAGGGACTGCCTGTACTGTATGTACTAGGAATGAAAGAAAGGTAAGCCATCCATGAGAGTTATTTCTGTTACATAAAGTGCTCTTCATTCCTGAGGACAATATGTTTTGATAATTTAGGCATTTAAGTTTTAGCCCCAATCTTGTTTTTTAGCATGGTTGTAATCAGAACGAGAAGCAGCCAGAATGCTATTCTCATTGGCAAGGCAATGATGCATTTATTTTTCCGTTCCCTGTTTCTAACTTCACTATAGAAAAAATCCTCAGGACTCACACTATCTCTGGTAGTTGTATGGCTGTTCTCTTGTATGTGTCTGTGGTACCACCACAGATTCAATGCCAGTGAAAGAAACATCTCTCAGCTACTGTTAATGTTTAAAATGGGAAGGCAGCTTGGTCCCTGTGTGTCATTGAGCAACTCCTGGGAATTAGTCTGGAAACATATCTAGCATTTCCCACCTAAGTAGTGTTGCCTGTCACCCCAGTTCAGCAGTACCCAGAATCATTGCTTAATGCTTCTTGTGACACTATGAAATATATATTTGGTCTTTCTTCCATTTCTTGGCATACAACTCCTAAAGTCCTTGGAATCTCCAAAGTGTTAAGTGTCCTTTTGTATGCTAATGAGTTGAGTGATGGCTAGCCACCTCTATGTGGCTTCAGGATGGGGCTGATCACTGGAAAGACCTTGGTTATTAGAGGGTTGGGACTTTCAACTCCACCCCCCAACCTATGGAGAGCGGAAAGGGGCTGCAGGTTAAGTTGACCACCAGTGGCCAGTGGCTCAATCAGTCATGCCCAAGTAATGAAGCCTCATGAAAACCCACAAGGATAGGGTTCACTGAGCTCTGGATAGCTGAAACACATGGAGGTTCCTGGAGGTTGGTGCCCAGGAGAGGGCATGGGAGCTCCTTGCCCCTTCCCACATGCTTGCCTTATGCATGTCTCCATCTGTATCCTTTGTAGTATCCTTTTTAAAAACTGGTAAATGTAGGTAAAGTGTTTCACTGAGTTCTGTGAGCCACTCTAGCAAATAAATTGAACCCAAAGGGGGTTGTGGGAACCCTCATTTATAGCCTCTGGGTCAGAAGCACAGGTAAAACAATCTGGGGCTTGCAGTTGGCATCTGAAGTGGGGAGAAGGACAATTTTGTGGGACTGAGCCCTTAACCTGTGGCATCTCTTGCTATCTCCAGGTAGATAGGTTCATAATTGAATTAGAGGACACCCAGCTGGGATCTGTTGCAGAATTGATTGATTGCTTCGTATGTGGAGGGATCGCCACCCCCCACATTTGGTCATAGAAGTATTCTATGTTGTGAGAGTATAGTAGGATAAACTGTTTGTTTTTTTCCCTATATCCTCTCAAAATTGGTGTCAGAATCGAGATTTGCAAGAATGATTCATGGACATGTGGTTTGGGAAGAAAAAGGATAAATGCGGGGGTGGTGAGGAACTTTTGATTCCTTTGGTGGCCACGTGGTCAGTCACCCGTGCTAGAGGGCAGCAGCTGTACTTCTCCCAGTTACTAAAGTTAAAAGTTACCAATGGAATTTAGAACTGGATCCAGCTCTGGGGGAGTTGGTTCACTGAATGCATAAGGAAGTGCAGACTAGTAAGAAAGAAGCAAAATATATAGTCCCTTGGCTATTATCTGTAATATCTAAACTGAAAGTACAAGAGAGTGCTGGGTGGGACCTTGATGCTAGCTCAAGCTCAGATTTCAGTCATCTGAGCTTTGGCCACCAGACTCAAAGCTGCCCCACTAAGGGAAAAATTATTCAGGGACAACATAAAGTACCACTAAGATGTGTGGTTACCAAGAAGGGAGTCACAGAGGGGGAATGGCAAAACCAAGTAACTATTGAACCAGAAAGTATAGTGTGAAGAAATTGTTTCATTTTGTAGAATGGTGTCATCAGCTTCCTGAGGAGCCTTTATTAAAAGGAATTCTGAGAGTAATTTGGAAACAGTATCTTTGGTTTTAAACCGTAAAGAATAGAATGGGTTTGGGTTAATGCAGGACCCACAACTCACTGTCAGTTGCAGATGGCTATGTGATCCAGATACATAGGAGGTTATTACCGAGGAAAGGGCCAGCGTGGTGGACTGGATAAAAGCCACTGTAAAATGTGCTTTATCCCAAGGAGGGAGACTGCCCAACGCCCCTATAAATAAATGCCAAGTGGAACACCCCAGGAGAAGCAGCTGATACTCTTTATATGCAAGCCATGTGGGACTGGCTTTATGATGACCAGGATATTCACCCATTGAATATGCCTGTTGCCCAGATCATGGTTAAACGGTGCCACTTTAATGTGGATAACCCCACATCACCTTACTGCTACAAAACCAAAGGGAAAAAAGTGCAAGAAGCCTTATCCAATTTGCTGTCTCAGCTTCTCCCGGTCCCTACAGATGCTGCTAATAAAAACAACCAGAGAATGGTAAAAGGCAGAGGGGATAATTAAAGGACTGATCCTAGGAAGGTGGACATATTTAAAGAAATAAGACAAAGAAAACATTGATAGGGGTGAAACTAAAAGGAAAAGAAACAGTCATGGGACACATCCTAGCAGGATGGAAGTCTTTAGATAGTTACTAAAAAATGGGATGAATAAGATAAAAATTAATGGAGTTAAAACAAAGGTCTTCATACAACACTTATTAAGGGTTGGGTGGAGGGGGTTCTAAATAAGTTTGTTGTATTTACCCCAGTTTGAAGAAATTTAAAAAGTTAGAAGGCAGAGATTACATTGAGGAAACCTGATTTTAAATTGCCCGGGGTAATAGGCTGATTAATGACGATAAAGATTGACAAATAGGCAAGGGTAGATTCTGTTGGGAAGGCAAAAAAACAAAACAACAACAAAAAAAAAACACCAAACCCTTTATTCTTACTGATATATTCTGTAATGCAACTGATTTGCACCATGATAATACTGCCATATAGTGTAATACTGTTGTGTTGGTAAGATTCAACTCCTTCATGTAACTATGATAATACTGGTATTGGGAAGTTGAATTAAAGCCTTCTCAGGATGTAATACCTATGGAAAGTGACTGTCCTGAGGAGGAACTAGATCTGGCTATCAGCTGATTTGGTGCTGACTAGTCCTGCACAAGGTACAAATAACAGATGAAGGGGGAAAAGAATAATAAAGCTAGTACAAGAATATAAAAATGTTTGTAATGGCTTCTGTCGACTTAAAGGAAGAAACCAAAGCACAAAATTATAATTTTAGAGTTTACTGGAATCAAAGTGAGGACAGTTGTCGGGGAAGGTGGGTCCAAGTAACCTTGGATATGAGCTCCCATCTGCCTTTTTATTACAAGCAGATTTTAAAGGCAAAAAGTGGGAAAGGAGTGGTTTGTCAGGAATTTTCATTGGTTTAGAGAAATAACATTGATTAGTGATTGGCTATACACTGTTCTTTTTATCACAAATTCCAGAAATGTGAAGATAATGGATGAGGGTCATATTGAGCAACATTGTGTGTTTTATCAGCTAGCCTGGAAACTATTTACTTGGAAGAAAGAACAAAATGCCTGTAAACACCCTTGGGCGTGGGTGGGGTGGGAGTGTGACTTTAGTCTAATACACCTGTGGGCCTGATAGATTTTGCATGCCTCACATTCTAGACTGTTCTGAGCTACTTGTCTTTCTCACTTGATAGCACCAAATCTATCCCTACTCCACTGGCTTCTCCAAATGATATGCATAATTGTGTTGGTACTCTTGATATATCTGTTCTGTAAATGCTACAACAAATGTAAATGCTCTCACAGATGTGATCCCTTTGCTGTAAGGGATCTATCTGTGTTTGAAACCCAGGGGGTGGCCTGTGATGTTACGATGTATGTATTTTGGGTTTCCTCCACAATTCCTGGCTCAGAGCTTCTATAACCCTTGTAATTTCCTACCTGACTAGAGCAGTAAGAGTATCTTGTGTTAAAATATTTGGCCTTTTGTCCTTGGTTGCTGAAACAGCTCCAGAGTGACAGGTGAAAAATAGTCTTTTGTTACATATAACAAGCCCCTTTCACCCTCACCTGAGCTTGTGTTAATGAAGTGATTTGTGGACAGTCCCTAGATAACCATAGGATGGGGGCTGATTGCTAGGGGAAACAGCCTTGTGTTCAGAGGTTTGGGACTCTGGTCAGGGAGGGGAGAAGGGCTGAAGGTTGAACCAGTGGCCAGTGATTTAATCAGCCACGCCCATGTAATGAAGCCTCCTTAAAAACCCAGAAGGACTGAGTTCAGGGGCCTTCCAAGGAGGTAGTCAAGAACACATCCATGTGCTGGGAGGGTGTCAGTATCACACCCAACTCCATGAGGATGTAAGCTCCTGCACGCACGACCCTTCCAGAACTTGTCCTATGTATTTATTTGTTCATCTGGATGTTCATTTATATCCTTTAAAAATATGACTGCAGTGGTGCTTGCATTTAGTCCCAGCTACTCGGAGGCTGAGGGGGGAGGATTGCTTGAGCCCAGGAGTTCAAGTTCAGGCTCTCACTATGGCCTTTTGTCCTTGGTTCCTGAAACAGCTCCAGAGTGACAGGTGAAAGATAGTCTTTTGTTACATATAACAAGTCTCTTAAAAAAAAAAAAATTGGTAAAAATTACAAGGTCCTATATAATAAACCAGCAAGTATAAGTGAGTGTTCCCTGAATGGTGTGAGCTGCTCTAGCATATTAATTGAACCCAAGGAGGGGCTCACGGAAACCTCAATTTATAGCCAGTCTGTCAGAAGCACAGGTAAAACAACCTGGAGCTTGCAATTGGCATCATAAGTGGGGGGCAGTCTTGTGGGACTGAGCCCCTCAACCTGTGGGATCTGATGCTATCTCCAGGGTAGTGCTGGGATTGAATTCAGTTAGAGGACACCCAGGCTGGTGTCTGTTGCAGAATCGATTGCTTGCTTCATGTGTAGGGAACTCATCTTGTTGTGAGAATATAGTGGGAGAAACTGAGTTTGCTTTTCCTACTCCTATCACAGTGGTTCCATGGTCAACTCCTACTGTTAAATAATAGGAACTTGTATCCAACTGTCTTGATGTTAAATATTACAAGAGTATAAACATCTAATCACTTCAAGTCTGTTTTGCTCACAGAGGCTGTTTGTCACCTTAACGTTGAGGATTAAAGTTGCCCATCTAGGCAACTTAGGCCCTGGAGATGGAGCAGGTGTCCCCATTTATAGTCATAGCCCTCTACTGTGGCCTAATGACGTTACTGGTGGTAGAGAATGGAGCTAGAAGGAGCTTCGCCTTAACATGTCTTTCTCTCCAGCGTTCCTTCCAGCCCTTGAAGGTCTATAACTAAATCCTAAGATGTTAGGATTATGCAAGGAAGGCA
This sequence comes from Eulemur rufifrons, assembly GCF_041146395.1. Taxonomy (NCBI): domain Eukaryota; kingdom Metazoa; phylum Chordata; class Mammalia; order Primates; family Lemuridae; genus Eulemur; species Eulemur rufifrons. The sequence goes on from NC_091010.1 coordinate 15,375,695, forward strand.
GGGCCCATATTGGTAAATGATGCCCCATTGGAACCTCCTCTCAAGCACAATCTGGTTACACACAAGAAACCAACAGCATTAATGAGAGGTGTGAGAATGTGAGGTAAAGGATTGTTACTTGGTCTGATTCGTTCAGAGGAAGTACTTGTCATTTGGAGATTTTTCTAACATTTATGGTTTTGATTCTTTAGGAAGAGCCCTGAAAGTAGTAATGTGTGTAACTAAGTCACAGATTTAAACGCCTTATGTTTGAAGACTAGTGTATGTCACCTCTGGTGAGCCTGGTGGACAGCCACGTTTTGGCCTTGTGCTAGACTAGACTCAACAAGGACAATTTTTATGAGAGTGCTTAGGCTCTTGTGCTATATGGGAAGTTTGAGGTCTTTGGACACATTCTAATGGATATCTGGAGTATCGTGTCCTGACAGTTTGATTTTGAGTTGAATGGAAAAGAATTAATTGCACCTGGCTTTTGTTTGGCTTAATATAAGATATTAAATTGTATTAGCACATGTGAATAAAAAAGCTGACTATGTCATAATTACATCATGGGGAAACATGAAGGGGCTTTGTCTCTCTATTCAAATATATATTTTTAACAATTGTTTTTGAATTTTATTTTAGGCAAAAGTCAACAACTCTAGTTTAATTGGAGTGGGCTACACTCAAACTCTGAGGCCTGGTAAGTATTCTTGATCAAGCAGGATTGTTTTGATAGTATTTTAAAATTATTTTTCATTTCTCAGCTTCTTATTTTGCAAACCTTTCAGCATACAGAAAAGTACAATAAATACATACTTACCTTTGCCACAATTTTTTATTCCTTTTTTGATTTTGTTTTTTGTTGGGCCATTTGGAACTTGGCAGCTATCATGGCACATCCCCCCAATGCTTCTCAGAATAAGAACCTGTGTTCTCCGTAACCACAATACTGTCATCACACCTAAGAAAGTTAGCAGTGATTCCTTGTTAATATTTAGTACCCATTCCCTATTCAGTTTCCCCACTTGTATCTGAAATGTCTTGTAGTAATTTTTATTTCATTAATCAAAGTTCACTCATTGCTTTGGTTCTGTGTGTAGTCTTGTTTACATTACATAATATTTAGAACCTTGCTGTGTTTTTTTGAGCAGTTCCTCTTGAACTTCAGTGTGTGCACCACTCACTTTGGGAGTCTTGTTAAAAGGCAGATTCTTTTTTTTTTTTCTGAGGCAGAGTCCCGCTCTGTCACCCTGGCTAGAGTGCCGTGGCATCAGCCTAGCTTAGCTCACAGCAACCTCAAACTCCTGGGCTCAAGCAATCCTTCTGCCTCAGCCTCCCAAGTAACTGGGACTATAGGCATGCGCCACCATGCCCGGCTAATTTTTTCTATATATTTTTAGTTGTCCAGCTAATTTCTTTGTATTTTTTGGTAGAGACGGGGGTCTCGTTCTTGCTCAGACTGGTCTCGAACTCCTGAGCTCAAACAATCCACCCGCCTTGGCCTCCCAGAGTGCTTAGGATTACAGGCGTGAGCCACCTCGCCCGGCCCAAAAGGCAGATTCTGATCTAATAGGTCTGGCATGAGAGGGATTCTGTATTTATAAGGAGTTCCCAGGTGGTGCCTATGTCAATGGTTCTTGGACCATTTGACTAGCAAGGTTCTAAAAAGTAGAGGGAACTTTTTCCCCCTCCAAATAGGGATTTTCCTCCAAACTTTGACTATTTTGAAACCTAAAGAAAAGTTGAAAGAATGGTCAATGAGCCCCCATATGTCCTTTCCCCACATTCACCAATTATCATATTTACCACATTTATCTCTCTGTGAACCTTTTTTTCACATATGCTTTTAAAAAATGTATGTTTTGCGGCCATATAGACACATCAGCTCTAGCATGCAGGTCCTAAGAGTAAGACATTTTTCTTTATAACCACAATACCATTGTCACATCTAAGAAAACTAACATTAATGTAATAATACCTAATATGTAGTCTATATTCAGATTTCTCCACTTGTTCCCAAATGTCTCTTTATTGTAGTTTTTTTCCCTTTTAGTCTGGATAGTATATTGAACATTATTGTATTTTCTGGAACACTTTGAACTTATCATTTATTAGCGTTTTCATGCTCTGTGACTTGGTGTCTTACCTAGGATGGTGCTTTTCCAGCCCAGTTTTTCTGATACCTCAGATCCTTCCAAGCACTGTCCGGTGGCTGGCACTAATAGGTCAACTGACAGGCAGTCTCTAGGTGGTTATTAAAGAAGACTCTGGTGTTTCAGGCACGTCATACTGGTTTGCTTTTGTTTACAGGTGTGAAGCTTACACTGTCTGCTCTGGTAGATGGGAAGAGCATTAATGCTGGAGGCCACAAACTTGGGCTTGCCCTGGAGTTGGAGGCTTAATCCAGTTGAAGAGAAACCTTTGGGAATGGAATCAGAAGATTTGGCCTTAATATACTTCTGTTGTGACCAGCAGGCTTTTTTTCCCCCAAAGAAGGTGATCAAAACAGGATGATCTAAACAAGAGCTGTATTTTAAATATTTAGACAGTTACTTGTTAGCTGGTTTCTAGTTGAATTGGTTATCTAGTTACCAATGCTGCGGTCGAGCAGTCACCTATACATTATTTAAATGTATTTAACTGTTAAATGCGCTACCCACCAATAATGAAATAGACCTTTATGAAAACTGTGCAATTGTGTGCATGTTTGTTTTTATGTTTCTTTAAACATCGAGTACTGCCATTGAATGAGATGGATCAGTGGATGTTTTAAGATGAGGTTAAAACATTTTTGTTAAATTCAGCCATCATTAGAATTACTTTTGGTATCACAGGACATTACAAATTATGAATAAAACAAGTATACATAATTAATGGCTCCAAGTATTTGCAAAGTTAAAAATTTTTGCCAGGGTCAAATCTCCCCTGTATCTAGCTAGCACTATTTTTCCAGTGAGCATTTTGCTCTTTACCTAAATCTGTGCCACAGAGTCCTCTGTGTTCTTAGAATAATTCCATGAGCTTTTAAATTAAGACTATAATAAAATAAGAGGATACATGCTTTTATACTCTTCAGTTTGTAAATTTGTACAGAATTACGTTGTATCATTGTTAACCCCAGGAAGGGTTGGAGAGTAAGTGACAAAGGAAAATGCAGGCATGGTGCTGAAAGATTATACACATCAACATCATACCCTCGTGAGCTGTTGCTACTGGAAATGAGCCAGGCCCTCACTTGCGCGGTGGAATGAGATTAGGTGTAGAGAAATGGGAGTAAGGTGTAGATAGTGTCAGCAACCTGCGGGACTGTGGGGGAGCATATGGGTCCTAGCAAGAGGTCATTGCTCATTTTCTTCCAGGCAGACACTGAAAAGCTGAGCCTAGGGTGAGAGCAGAGGCAACCCCTTCAGGGCACGTGTTCGAGGCCTTCATTTGGGCATGAGTGGTAGGCACTAATAGGTAGGTGATTCTGGTTGGAATAGCAGGAAAGACCAAGTTTTCTTGTGGGAGGAGATGGTTTGAAGGATATGATCAAAGATTAAAGAAGGGAGAGGTTTTTTCAACAATCTACAATACTAGGCCAGAAGAACAGTTTGAAGCTTGAAAGGCCCTCCCCTGACAGGTGACTAAGAGGTTGGAATTTGAACCAACTTGTTTGAGTGGGGAGCTATTGCTAGGTAAGAAGAAAAACAGATGAAAAGGTGTCCACGTAAGCTAGAAGTCTTGTACTCAGGGTGCATAAGAGAAATGTGTAGGCCAGCAGATAACTCAAACTTCAAACCACCGCTGGTGGTACCCTACAGGGAGGAAACCTGGTCTCGGGGGCCAGCTTGCCCCTTGGTCAAACAGCAGTGGTCCTCCTAGTTGTCAAGGATCTGCTTAGTAAATTGGACCTATTTGCGCATGTGTATCCTAATATGCTTTTATGAGTCGAGAGAAGGTAGGTTTACAGCCAGGGCCCTGGGGATGGTCCAAAATGCAAGTTGTATCCCAGTTACGGGATTATGAAAGTCACCAGCTGTGGGGGCTCATGTGGTTCCTGTGGCCTTGTTTTCAGCAATTTTACTGGTGCACTTCCACCACCCAGGGCTACTTGTATCCCAATGCTAATACCATTTCTGCCTGAGGCAGTGTTAGTGGCAAGAACCTGACCTTCACCTGAGAGTCAGATGAGATCTTCCTGTGGCATAGGGGAGATTTAAATGAGAGAAGCAAAACACCTGGTTGGGTGGTTGGGAGGTGTTCAGTAAAGCCTGGCTTCCTCTCCACCTCCCCTCATAGGTGGTGCTGGAAAGTGTAAAGTTCTCTTTGTCCTCTTCTAGGGAACATGCTAAACATTGCCATACAGACGGTCTGCCACGCATAGGCCTGTCTGCCTCACACCTTCCTGACCAGTGATCCCCCTCACCTTCCCTCTGGACTTCAGGGGGGAGGGCAGGATGTATATTGAAGTCAACGTCTAGGTCCTCAGGTCTAGGGCCTGGTTCTTAGACCATTCTTAGTCATGTCCATTGACTAGGGCTGCAGTACAGAGGTGGTGCTGGGAAAGCATGGGCAAACTGCCAGTAGAACTGGTGTAACCTACAAGAGTACTGACAACCTGGTCCCATGCAAGGCCTGGTCTCTCCACCAGCTGCAGTGAACAGAACTTCACTTGCCCTGAGGGAGACCAAAGGATTCTTTATCCTGCACCGGGCCTCATCTGTGGAGTGGGAGGGGGGGGGGGGGTCTCTGCCTGCTGCACGTGGCCCAGTCAATTAAAACTTTATAACCTGCTTCCTGCCAGTTGGTGGTTCCTGCGGTTGGGCCACAGCACTGGCACCTGGTGGTTCTCAGGCCTGCTCCAGGGAGGGATGAACAGCGGTGACCTCAAGGCCCTCTTTCACTGAGAAGGCTGCGCTGGGCTTCCCTCTCCATCCCTCGTTCAGCGCCATGTACCGAGGCTCAGGAGTTCGTGTGTCCCAGCCCCACTTTATTGTCGGATTTAAAACTCAGGATCAACGCCTGGGGTTCCCAGGTTCCCTCCCTCAAGCCCACTCCCTAGGGGCCAGCTCTAGATTTTGAAGGCCAAGGTGAGACCATCGCCCAGGGGCAGGAGGCTGATGTGGACCCTGACGTCCCGCCGGATGCGTTCGTTTAGGTTTCGCACGCACTCGGCCACCACGTCCCCCTTCGGAGGCTGCAGCACCTCTCCGCGCCACAGAACCTGCGGAGGAGCGGCCATCAGGAGGGGCGGGGCCTCGGAGGGAGGTGCCTGAGCAGGGGGCGGGGCGAGAGCTGGAGACCGAGGACCCAAGGGCAGGAAAGACTGGGACTCCAGGCTCCAGTCCTGCCAGGGGAGGAGCCTATGGCTGGGTGGGGCTTTGAGGCATAGGGCGGAGCCAAGGGGTAAGACTGGGACCCCGCCCCGAGAGGGGGCTAGTTTCTCCCCCTTACACTGACAACCGCGAGGACACCTCCTGATCGCAGCAGCTGCAGGCACCGCTCATAATAGGCGGTGCAGTTCTCCTTGTCCGCGTCCACCACGGCCACGTCGAAGGTGCCGGCTTCGCCGGCCGCCAGGAGCTCATCTTGCGGGGGAGGGAGGGGCAGATGCGGCTGAGTCCGCAGTCGGCGGCCGGAAGCCCCTGCCTAGGCCGGCACGGGCGCTGTGACGATGGCAGCCGGCTGGGGCAGGCCACGCAGGGGCACCGGCCCTGCCACCCTGCACGTGGCCGCATACCGTGAGGCCGGGCGGCTGCAGGGGGGGGCGCTGTCAGTGCCCTATGCCCGCCCAGCAGACCTGGTCACTAGCTCGTGCCCAGTGGCCCCGTTTGGGAAGTGGCGCCAAGGCCCTTCCTGCTGCGGTGCTCACCCAGGGTCTCCAGGGCAGGTTTCAGCCGAAGGTCGATCTTGTGCTCCACCTCGGCCTGCGGAAGGAGCGGGGTCAGCCAGCGCGCCCCCTCGCCAGGCGCGGACGGGGCCCAGGTGGCGGGGGACGCTCACCTGCCTCCACAGGGGCCGCCCCAGCTCCGGGAGCCTCGCATCCACCTCGCAGGTCACCACGCGCCCGTCTGGGTGCAGCGCTAGGGCCAACGCCAGGGCGGAGTAGCCCGTGAAAGTGCCTGGGGACGGTGATACGGGCAGGCTCAGCCGAGGGAGGGGGACAGCCCGGAGACTCCGCCCCAGTGAGGCCGGTGCGCCCTACCCAGGTCCAGCGCCTTCTTGGCCTTGACGAGCCGCGCCAGGTTGGCCAGAAGCTGGGCCTGCTCACAGGTCATCATGGACTCGCCCTGCGGCTGCTCCAGGGTCAGCTGTGTGTAGGGAGAGGGTGGCACCAGCCCAGCCAGTCTCCCCCCCTCCCCCCGCCAAGGTTCTGAAGCCCCCAGGGGACAGGCCCTCAGGGAACACAAATTAAATTGAACACCCACCGCGCCCCGCCCCAGGAAGCAGCAAGCCCAGAGAGGGCCACCGCCCAGCCGAAGGGCACAGCCACGTGGGACCCACCGGGCCCGAGAGAGACGCGCGTTCCCGCCCCCAGCCCCGCTGACCAGCCGTAGGCTCCGCAGCGCCGGGTGCTCCCGCATGGAGCGGCTCAGCAGATACTGCCACAGGGGGCTGTCCTCGGGGGGAAGCAGGCGCTGCTCTCGCCGGAATCGCCATGGGCGCCACCGTCTCCCTGCAGGGAGAGGGTGCTGGTTCAGGGCCCGCGGCTCCGGGGCGCCAGTGCTACCCAGAGCCGCGGCCGGCCACGCGGATTCGCGGGCTCTCCTCCACACCCTTCGTCCGCGCCCACTCGCCCGCCCTTGGGGGCTCCGCGGGGTGCCGCAGCCCGGCCCAGCTCACCCAGGAAGAGGCCAGTGGCGAAGGCAGCGCCCAGCGCGGCTGAGCCCAGGGCCAGCGCGGCGGGCACAGAGAGCCGGGGCACGGGCTGGGCCATGGCGCGGGCAGGAGACGGCAGGAGTGGGTGGCAGGTCACGTGCGCTGGAGCTACCTCGGCCGGCCTCTGGCCCGCAGGCCCACCCCGCTCCACGGTGTCGGGGCACTGCCCGCGGAGCCGCGGCCTCGGGCACCATCTGGCGGCCACAGCGCCTTACTGCAAGCCCTGCCGGAGCGCGCTGGGAGCCATCCGGTGGCTGCGCGCAGAACTGCGCCCCGGCCGGGAGCAGGCCCCTGACCCAGATGTGGGCTCTCCTCCTGCGCCTGCGGTCCCAGGGGCCTGGGTCGGGGAGCACATTTCTAATGCCCCTCCTGGCTATGCTTCTTTCTCCTCACCACCGGTTCTGCTGAGGCCCCCTGGGCCCCTATGTGGATGGGAGTGTGTGTGGAGGGCGTCCGGGTAAGTTACCAGATCGTAACAAGTACAAGTGACACAAATTAAAGGACCCTGAGAAGGGCTGAGAGAGTCAGGGAGGCCTCCTGGGAGAGATACCCGAAGGTACCAGGTTGAAGGAGTGAAGGACCTGGGTTGGGGCCCACAGCCCGGAGATGGGGTGCAGGGACCCTGGGGCAGACATGGTTAATGGGGAGCAGAGACCATACTCTTGGCGGTTAGAATCCTGTCCTTGGGTGCCAGGCAGACGGCAGGGGTCTGATCCTGGGCCTGTCAGTCTCTCAGCCTCAGTTTCCCTTCTGTCAAATAGAGACCACAATCCTACCATAAAAGGCAGCAGAGCCCACAGCCTGGCACACTGGCACAATCAGTGGCACTTGCGTTATGACCATGGGTTGGAGTGAAGACACCATGGAGGGAAAGAGCTGGAAGGGCGAGTGAGGCCCCCTGGCAGCAATGTCCTGCGAGAGCACTGACCGGACACCTTCTGTGCCAAACTGGGGGGAGAAAGACGCTGTTCTGGTTTGTATACTTTTTTTTTTTTTTTTGAGACAGACTGTCACTCCGTTACCCTGGCTAGAGTGCCCTGGCGTTAGCCTAGCTCACAGCAACCTCAAACTCCTGGGCTCAAGTGATCCTCCTGCCTCAGCCTCCCGAGTAGCTGGGATTACAGGCATGTGCCACCATGCCTGGCTAATTTTTCTATATATATTTTTAGCTGTCCATATAATTTCATTCTATTTTTAGTAGAGATGGGAGTCTCGCTCTTGCTCAGGCTGGTCTCGAATGCCTGACCTTGAGCGATCCTCCTGCCTCAGCCTCCCAGAGTGCTGGGATTACAGGTGTGAGCCACCGTGCCCGGCCTCTGGTTTGTAGTCTTCGTGAAACTAGTAGCGGTGATGCAGGATGCACAGACCTGGCCGGTGACCCCCGCCCCAGGATTTCCCCGCCTGTGAAATGGGGTTAGGGATAGTCCCAATCTCCCAGGGGCTTAGACGAGAAAATCCAGATGAAGGACTTGCCTGGGGCCAGGCACTTAGAGGACTGGAAATGTTACATTTAAAAGGAGCCCAAGGGCAGAAGGTCACCAGGCCGGGGCTCTGCGGGCGTCCCTGGGGTGGCTCAGGTGGCACCTGAGCAGCCATCTAGTAACAGCACCGGCCAGGCACCGAGCTCCACCCGGGGGCCTCCCAGTCGGGGCTCGGCCCAGGCGCAGGCTCGTTGGGGGCCAGCGAGGCAGCGGCCCGGCTGAGGATGAAAGCCGGAAACTTGGACTTGGGGCTGGTGGGAGCTGCAGGAGCCCCGGCCTAGCGGAGGTCGGTCTGGGGCGAGGCTGGGAGCCTAGGGCACCGCCTCCAATCAGAGGGGGCAGTGCGGGTGCGGAGCCTGCTGTCCCCGCCGGGCCTGGGCGCCGGGTGGGCTCGAGGTTGTCGCGTGACGCCCCTCCCTGCTCCTCCTGTGCCCAGGCCAGCGGTCCTGCTGCGAGGGCAAATTCCTTGCCCTTTACTCTCTGACCATGTGCATCCTGCTTGGCCATGTAAATGTTTCTGGGACCTGGCTGTGAGTCCCATTCCCCAGGGTAAGGACTGAGACTGCTGTGTGTACACAGCAGGCAATAAGTAAATGCTCTTTGAATAGTGTCCAGGTGGTGCCCAGCGCTAGCGGTAAAAATAGTAACAGCAGGGGGTCCTTTGTTGCCCTCCTGTTGGGTACCCGGCACAATACATCCAGTCCCCGCGAGGCTGTGATTTGCTTCCTATTTTCCAAAGGCGGAAGGAAAGATCCAAGAGACTCCGCACCTCTCCAAGCTTACTCCCAGACCCTGCTCTTGCTTTCTGAAACCCTCTGACCGCACCAGCCCAAAGAGGAGACGCACCTACAGCTCCTCGTGCACCCTGGGACCCACTGGGAACAGGCCTTCCTGGCACCTCTGCTGGGATGTCTCTGCCAGGCGAGCTGGCATGGGGGCCCTGGGCTCAGCTGGGGCTGCAGACCGCCCTCTCTCCGGTCTGGGGGTGTGGGTTGCAGCAGGCCCCCAGCTCGCACCAGCGCCGCCCTCCCCCAGCCTGGCTTTAGGCTGGAGCTGTGGAGGTGGGGGAGCAGGCAGGGAGGGGAGGCATGTCACCATATATCCCCGTCAGATTAAAAAACTAATTTGAAAAGATTAATGTATTCCATTCTTGTTACGCTGGCTCTGATACCTCTGGGCCCGCGGCCGCTCTGCCTCCTGATTATTGAATTTTTATGGCCTGGTAATTAATTGCAGATTCCCTGTTTTGTTCTATTTCTTTTTCTCTGACATTTTAATTTCAACAAAAAGCAGTGGTCTCCATGCAGGTTCTCTCTGGAGATCCTAATGGTCTATAAAACAGAATGACTTATAGATGTGGCACCCACTTCAGTTGGCGAGCGATTGTTTGAAACCTTGCTGATCACGCAAAATTTAATTTTTCCACCTCCCTCCCCCTTTTGCAACTCATTTCTTGTCTCTTCCATTGCCGCACCAGCATTTCAGCGTACGATGAAGGGAGCAAAGTGTCGCCTCGGAATCTGTTACAAGGCCTTTTCCTAGAAGCCCAGGGGCTGAAAACAAAGTGGGTTTTGATTCTTCTCTTCGTCAGTGGATGGGGGGAGCTGGGCCTCTCCAGAGGGCCATGTGGACGTGGGCAGCTGCCCCAGGGGAGAGAAGGGGCTGGGGATGGGAAGGGTGGGGTGGGGGATCATTTCCACCTTTCTCATTTGCCCTTTTGGCCAAATGCTGCTGCCCATTAGGCACCAAGCAACCTGCAGGCTCACCAGGGCAGGGAAAATGGGTATTGGTACCTGCCCTTAGACCCATGCCAGGAAATGAGGGGGCCAGTTCAGGCCGAGTGAACTGCTGCAGATGGCCCCCTCCCCCAGGGCCCCCAGGACTGGGCAGGGCAGGGGCAGAAGAGTAAGGTCATAGAATGAATTTGGGGTAAGGGATTGGAACCCATATGTCTTTAGGGGCCAGGCAGGTGAGGTAAGTGAGGGGAGACGATAGGGGGCGGTGGGGACTGTGGCACTCCAGAGCTCACTCCACAGACTGTGGCCTCCACCAGGACACGGCAGCCCCTGGGCTCCAGCCTCGGCTGCCACGTGGGAAGATGGGCTCCGTGTGGCCAGAGCTTCTGGTTCTCCAAGAGAAGTTAGCGATCTGGCTTTTAGTATGAAACCTCACAATCTTAAACATTAGGGTAAGATTTTTTTAAACACTGTGTCGGCCAAACCAACCACATCTTTGAACTCTGCGTCTGCTCTGGCTCATGGGACACAAGTGTCCTCTGAATCTGAGCCTGGATCAGAGAAGTTAGGGCATAAAGTGGAGTCTCTCAGGACTAGAGTTGCCTCCGTGGCCAGCGGACCACCCCCACATCCGGGTAAGGTGTGCTGGCTCCCCAGGGAGGACGGCACCTTGTAACGGAAGACTTTGGGAGGCAATGCTGTAGCTCCGAGGGCTCTGGGGGGCAGATTCCAGCCGAGTGGCTGACGCAGACACAGACAGGTGGCGACTTGGGCTTCTGCAGCTCCTCCAGCGAGCTGGGAGGGCGAGGGCCCACAGCCTGGGGCCACCTCCTCTGTGCTGAGATGCTGGGAGGCTGACACTGGCAATGCCTCTAGGGCCTCAATTTCCTCATCTGGAGAGGCTGGATGGGAGAGTGACAGCTTGGGCTCCAGCATCCAAGGGACTGGGGTTCAAACATCGGTCCCACCACTCACCGTGTAGCTGGGTGAGCTCAGAGTTTCTGAGAAACTCTAAAAACTAGAAAATGGAGATACCTTAAACAGATTCAAGTAGACCTACCATTCGATCCAGCAATCCCATTATTGGGCATCTACCCAGAAGAACAAAAGTCATTCTATAAAAAAGACACCTGCACCCGAATGTTTACAGCAGCACAATTCACAATTGCAAAGATGTGAAAACAACCCAAATGCCCATCAATTCATGAATGGATTAGCAAAATGTGGTATATGTATTACTCAGCTGTTAGAAATAATGGCGATATGGCATCTCTTTGGTTCTCCTAGAGAGAGCTGGAACCCATTCTATTAAGTGAAGTATCCCAAGAATGGAAAAATAAGCACCACATGTACTCACCAGCAAACTGGTTTCCCTGAGTGCACATTTGGGAATAACACCAATTGGGTATCGGACAGAGGTCGGGGCTGTGGGGAAGGGATGGGTGTATACCTACTTGATGAGTGCGATGCGCACTGCCTGGGGAATGGACACGCTTGAAGTTCTGACTGGGGGGGATGGGGTGGGGGGAGGGGATGGGTGCATACCTACATGATGAGTGCGATGTGCACTGTCTAGGGAATGGACACGCTTGAAGCTCAGACTCGGGGGGATGGGGAGGCATGGACAATGTATATAGCCTGAACTTTTGTACCCCCATAATGAGCTGAAAAACAAAAAAATAAAATAAAATATATCGGAAAAAAAAGAAAATAAATGCCAAAAAAAAAAAAAAAAAGAAAGAAAAAGAAAATGGGATGCTACTTCTTAGCTTCTTTTGCTGCATAACGAATAGCCACAAACTGGAAGAGCCTCAGGGGCCCTTCTAGGAAGCCGCAATAAGTGGCTTAAAACAACACCCACTTCTTGTCTCACAGACGTGTAGGTCAGAAGTCCGGCAAGGCGCAGCTGGACTCTCCGCTCAGGGCCTCACTAGGCTCCAGTCAGGTTCTCCCCTGGGGTCTGGGTCCAGCAAAGGCATCTTGAATCTTTCTAGTGCGTCAAATTGCTCTGTTTTTCTCTTTCTTTTAAGGGCACATGTGGTTCCATGGGGCCCACCCAGATAATCCAGGATAATCTCCCTATTTTAAGGTGAGCTGGTTAATAACCTTGGTGACGTCTGCAAAGTTTCCTTTACCCTGTAAGAGAACAAACACGGGAGTAATGTCGGTGGTAGAGATCATGGGGCCAAAACACTGCTTGCCACAGCCCCGTCTTCTTGGGGTGGTTGTGAGGATGAGGACACCCCTGCCTGCTGCCCCTCCCCCATCCTTGAGAGAGAAGCCCGGTGTCAGGGACTCCTCGCTGCTGCACTAGGGGACTGGGGGGTGGGAATGTTCCTCACAGCAGCCCTCTGAAGGAACTGGCATTGTCTGCATCTTCCAGATGTGCAAACCAAGGTCCCAGATGTCGGGGAACATGTAAGTGGCAGAGCCAAGATGTGAACTTGTCTCCATCTCTGCTTCACATAAAAGCTTGTCATCTCACCACTGGGCCCACGTCCAGAGCTCCTGCATCCTTTGGAAATTTGGTCCTTTTGGGAGGCACCCACCATGTACCGGCATTTACATGCGAGAGCATTTCTCTAGCTCAGTGCAGGTCCTGGCACGCAGATGTTTCTGGGAGTCTCCAGCGGATGACGTACATGTGTGTTTCATGGTCTCTCCTATTTCTTCCTCTTTGGTTTTTTTTTTTTTTTTTTTTTTTTGAGATGGAGTCTTGCTCTGTTGACCGGGCTAGAGTGCCGTGGCGTCCTCCTAGCTCACAGTAACCTCAAACTCCTGGGCTCAAGCAATCCTCCTGCCTCAGCCTCCCAAGTAGCTGCAACTACAAGCATGCGCCACCATGCCTGGCTAATTTTTTCTATATATTTTTAGTTGTCTAGATAATTTCTTTCTATTTTTAGTAGAGATGGGAGTCTCACTCTTGCTCAGGCTGGTCTCGAACTCCTGAGCTCAAACGATCCACCCGCCTCGGCCTCCCAGAGTGCTAGGATTACAGGCGTGAGCCATCGCGCCCGGCCTCTTCCTCTTTCTTAACTGGGGGTGGCCATGGCTGCAGTGTCATGGCACTCCTGGGTGTTACTGCTTCTGTTGGACACCTTGGCCGATCCGCAGGAGCCTTCAAGTGGTTAGGACTTCAGAGCGCTCTTTTGAGAACTGGCAAAGAAATTCTCCTGGCAGTTCTTGTTTCTCCACATTGAGACACTGGCCTACATTGTGAGTCCCTCTTTCTCTCCCAGAAAAGACAAGCACACTTCCCAGGCTCCCTTGCAGGCACGTGACCCAGCTTCCACCAACCAGACGCACAGGACTTGACACACGTGGGCAATGTGAGTTAGCAGGAGTACGGAGGAGAATGATCTTCTGGCTAGCAAGTGTGACGGCGGTGGAGGTACCTGTTTCGGCTGGGGTGGCTGTGGTTGGAGCCCCTACCGAGAGGTGGGCTGCGGTGGTGGCTGTGTTTGAACTAGAGCAGTCCTGCCGTGTGGTCGGGCGGGGCTCCAAGCTGTGTAGTTCCTGGTTGTGCAGCATCCCAGCCTCCTTCTCTGGCCTTCCCAGAGTCTGCTGTTTGCAACAAAGCGAGTTCTGTTGTTTGCAACAAAGTAGAATCTGCTGTTTGTTACAGAGTGGCTTCTATAGTTTATAATTAAGAGCCCAGCCTGGTGCACTTTCCTCTATATGCCTTTCTGATTCCTGGATCTCCAGCCAACACTGTTTCTGTTTACCTTGGACATTCTTCCTCCTGCCTTGCCAATAGGAAGCTGATATCCTTCAAACAGCAATATGATAAACTCTGGGAGATGAATTGTGATCAGTCTCAAGCGGTCATAACCATCCCAGTTCCTCCAATCTATCTGCTTTCTCACCTTCCCTTGTTGCTAGGGGTGGCCATGTGGCTCATTTCTGGCCACAGAGGTGCTTCTCAGGATATTTTCCTGCTTAGCCTCTTCGTATCTGGAATAGGATTGTGTAAAGATGAAATGCTTGGAACCACAGCAGCCATCTTGTGGCCATGAAGCAACAAGATTAAAAATAAAAAACCAAACAGCAAGAATGGTGAGAGGAAAGATGGAGTGTTGGTCCTTGAAGACATTATCGAGCCATTGAACCAACACCAGCACTTGCCTATCTCCACGCTCATTGTTCTGTGAGAAAATGGAGCCCTTTGCATTTAAGCAACTAGTAACTGTATATTCTTTTAGTTGAAGCTCAAAGCAGTCCAGACTGATTCAGGCCCCCAAGCACTGTGGCCTGTGGTTTAGAGTTGGGGCTAGATTACTGTGTTTACTTTTTCTTCAGGCTTCACACTGAACTTGGAGTCACGCCCGCCAATGGTGAGGCCTCATTTTCCTTAGGAGTTTGAGTTTTCTCACAGGGGGCACCCCATCCCCTGTGCAGTTAGACTGGGGCAAGCCCAGGCCCTCCCCCATCCAAGGAGTCCAAGTGCCCGCACTGGGCAGCCCACCTCACCCTGCTGCAGACCTGTGGCATCTCATCAAACCCTCCCGATTTCCCTGAGAGCTAGGATTGGTCACCCACGTTCTACCAGTGAGGCTCAGACCCGAGCAGTGACTCTCCCGAGGTCCCACAGCCAGGATGTGGGGATCGGCACGTCATACACAACCAAAGCTGGGTCTTTCCACGCCAGGGGAGTCTCTCTATTTGCCTCAGGGCCAGGGGCACAGGGGCACAGGGGACAGTGGGTGGCCAGATGGGGTGGGTGCTTCTGTGCAGCGAGCTGGGGCCGGGGCTGGGGCAGCCCACATCCTCCTGGGCACATGGGTCAGGTTTCTGCCACAAAAATGCTGTGGAACAGCCCCAGATCTCAGTGGCTTCCAAAATAACTCTTTACTTTCTTGCTCCTGGATCAGCAGGTCTGCTGGGGTGGTTCTGCTTCAAACTTTGGGTCCAGATCATTCTGAGACCAGCGGCCACCTGGGGATGCTCTCTCCCAGTGGACAGCACAGGGGCAAGACGCCAACCACACAGGTGCATTTAGAGCCCCTGCCTCTGTCAAGTCTGCTGAAGTTTCATTGGCCAAAGCAAGTCACCTGGCTGAGCCCTGAGTATTGGGGTAAGTGTGTGTGGTCCACCTGTCCACGGGGTGGCCGTGCAAGGTCACTCGCAAAGATGTATAATTCTGTTACAAGTCGGG